>NW_026944220.1:1120980-1732256 GCF_033297405.1 Parathielavia appendiculata
GGGGGATGGATAAGGGGGATGGATAAGGGGGATGGATAAGGGGGATGGATATGGGAAATGGAAAACGAACCTGAGGCTCCATGAACAGCGGGACGCCAAAATCGACGGCATTGCGGCGCATGACGTAGTCGACGTCCATGACCGTCTTGCCGCGGGCCTGGGCCAGGTTGAAGACGCCGCGAATGTCGTACTTCTTGAACACCTCGCGCAGGGCGCGCTTGTCCTCCTTGGGGAACTCAATGACCTCGACGTTGATCTTGTGCTTGCTCGTCGACTCCAGGTGCTGCTTGACCTCCGCGTCGGCAGCGTACAGCTTGTAGCCGAGGGGGGCGAGGTGGTCGACCACGGTGGTGAGCCAGCTCTTGCTCAGCTCGCCGCCAAAGAGGAGACCCTCGCCGGGCTCGGGCACGCGGAAGTTCATGGCCGACTGCAGCGAGGTCCAGTAGGCCTCGACTAGGTCCTTGCCGAAGCAGGCCATCTCGCCCGTCGATGCCATCTCGACGCCGAGGAAAGGATCGGCACCGGCCAGACGGGTCCACGAGAACTGCGGGACCTTGGTGGCGAGGTAGTCGCGCTTGACAGCCATCAGGTCGGTTGGGTCAGGGACCTGCTTGCCGACGAGCGCCTTGGTGGCGACGTCAATGAAGTTGGTGCCGAGAACCTTGCTGACGAAAGGGAATGACCGGGAGGCACGCAGGTTGCATTCGATGACTTTGAGCTGCGGCTGGCCGCCCTCGGGGTCGTCGGCCTTGATGATCTGCATGTTGAAGGGGCCAGTAATCTTCAGGGCCTGGGCAATCTTCTGGGCAATCCCCTTCACACGCTCCATGGTGGTCCCGTCCAGACTAACGGGCGGGAGAACCAGAGTAGCATCGCCAGAGTGGACACCAGCCTGCTCGACGTGCTCGCTGACGGCGTGAAGAATCAGCTTGCCCTCGGAAGCGACACCATCCACGTCGATTTCCATAGCACCCTCAATGAACTTGCTGATAACGACGGGGTGGTCGGGCGAGACGTTGGCAGCAGCCTCCAGCTTATCCTTCAGGTCCTCCTTGCTGCGAATGACTGTCATGGCAGCGCCAGACAAGACGTAGCTAGGGCGGACAAGGACAGGGTAGCCGACTTGCCCAGCAAACTGCTCAGCAGCCTCCACCGAGGTAAGCTCCTTCCATGCCGGCTGGTCAACACCAATGCTGTCCAGAATTTCCGAGAACTTCTGCCTGTCCTCGGCCTTGTCAATGTCGCGAGGATCCGTTCCGAGAACCTTGGCACCGCCCGTCTCCTGGAGACGGAGGGCGATGTTCTGGGGCAGCTGGCCGCCAACTGAAACCACAACACCGCCCGCGTTCTCCAGCTCGTAGATATCCATGACACGCTCGTAGCTCAGCTCCTCGAAGTAGAGCCTGTCGGCCGTGTCGAAGTCTGTGGAATAGGTCTCGGGATTATACGATAGGGATGTTAGCATGCTTGCCATGTGATAGGAGCCAGACGAAAGGGAAGCGGGCATTTTTCTTGCTTTCTTTTTTTTTCTTTCTTTTTCCCCTCTCCGTTCTTTTTATTTTTTCTTCCTTTCCTTGTTTTCATCTTTCCATTCCTTTCCTTTTCCTTTCCCTTCTTCCCTCCTCTTTCCCTTCTTTCTTTTGTCGTCGCCCGGGGGTGGGACTTTTAAACTTACGTTGATCATGATGGTCTTCTCGCCCATGGCCCTCAGAGCCTGAGTGGCGCTGACGGCACACCAGTCGAACTCGACAGAGCTACCGATGCGATAGACACCGCTGCCCAGAATGACGGTACCCTTGTCTTTGAAGGTGACATCGTGGGAAGAGGCGTTGTAGGTGGTGTACAGGTAGTTGGTATCCGCGGGGAACTCGGCCGCGAGGGTATCGATCCTCTTGACCCAGGGGCGGATGCCAAACCCCAACCTGCGGGCGCGGACCTCGTCCTCGGTGCTGCCAACTGCCATGGCAATCTGCTTGTCAGAGAAACCCATCTTCTTGGCCTTGAAAATGTGCTCCTTCTTGAGGCCGGCGAGGCTGCCAATCTGTTGGAGCTCCTTGGTGCAGTCTACAATGTTCTGCAGCTTGTGCAGGAACCACTTGTCGATCTTGGTCAGGTCATGGACACGGTCGACAGAGTAGTTCTCGTGGAGCATAGCCTGGCCGACGGCCAGCCAGCGGCGGTCGGTGGGGTTCTGGAGCTCGTAGTCGAGGTTCTCGAACTTGTCACCCTGGAAGCCCACGAACCTGGGGTCGACCTGCCTGATGGCCTTCTGGAATGACTCCTCGAAGGTACGACCAATAGCCATGACCTCACCAACAGACTTCATGGCGCTACCAATGTCCCGCTTGACGTGTTGGAACTTAGACAGGTCCCACCTGGGAATCTTGGTAACGATGTAATCGAGTGACGGCTCGAAGTTGGCGGTCGTCGTCTTCGTCACCGCGTTGGGCAGCTCGGGTAGGCTGTGGCCCAGGCCGATCTTGGCCGCGGTGTAGGCCAAGGGGTAGCCGGTAGCCTTGGAGGCGAGGGCAGACGAGCGGGAAAGACGGGCGTTGACCTCAATGACCCTGTAGTCCAGACCGTCGGCCTGAAGCGCATACTGGACGTTGCACTCGCCAACGACGCCCAAATGCCTGACGATCTTGATAGCGGCAGACCGCAGCATGTGGTACTCCTCGTCGCTCAGGGTCTGGCTCGGCGCGACGACGATGGAGTCACCGGTGTGGATACCCAGGGGGTCGAAGTTCTCCATGTTGCACACCGTGATGCAGTTGTTATTCGCATCACGGACAACTTCGTACTCAACCTCCTTCCAGCCCTTGAGCGACTTCTCGACCAAAATCTGGGGCGAGAGGGTGAGTGAGCGGGCGGCCATGTTGCGCAGCTCCTCCTCGTTGTTGGCGAAGCCGGAACCCAGACCGCCCAGGGCATACGCAGCGCGAACGATGATGGGGTAGCCAATCTTCTTAGCAGCATCCAGAGCCTCGTCGACCGTGTTGACGGCGATGGATTTGGCAATAGGGATGTTGATCTCCTCAAGGGCCTTTGCGAAGAGGTCTCTGTCCTCGCTGAGCTCAAGTGTCCTCACGCTGGTGCCGAGGACTCTGACACCGTATTTCTCAAACAGACCCAGCTTCTGCATCTGGACACCGAGGTTGAGGGCCGTCTGGCCACCAAAGGAGAGAAAGATGCCATCGGGCTTTTCCTTTTGAATGACATACTCGACGTACTCAGGGGTGACGGGGAGGTAGTAGACCTCATCGGCCAGGGAGTGATTTGTCTGGATGGTAGCGATGTTGGGATTGATGAGCACAGAAGCCACGCCGGCCTCCTTGAGGGCCTTGAGGGCTTGCGATCCTGTATTGGTATGATTGAGTTGCAGTCAGCCCCATGTGTTCGTTGGCATGTCCTCGTGTGACTCATCCCTCATCACCCCGGAGGAGGGTCTTGCGCAGTGCTCGCGTGACAACATACCGGAGTAGTCGAACTCTCCCGCCTGGCCAATGGCAAGACCGCCACTGCCAATGACGAGGACCTTCTTGACATCAACGTTCTCTTTGGGTTTTACCACTCCGCTCGAGAGGTAGGCCTTCGGATCGGGGGCATTTTGCGCATTGGCGCTCGCCATGGCGGTGGAGGCAGAGAAGAGCCGTTTTTGGCTCATCCTGGCGCTGGGGGACTCGGTCTGTGTGCGGAAGAGGCCATTCTGGGGCACAGAGGTGAGTGGCCTCAGCTGGGAGGGCGATACTGGGACGCGGCGACCATGACGGAGGACGGCCGGAGCGCGGCCTGCCTTGTACACGGCCGACAGCATTATGCGGAGCGAAGCGATTGCCGAAACAGAGGACGCTTGTTCAGTCAAGGAACCCGCTTCAATGTCTTAGGCAACACTCCAGTCCCTCGTGGTCGTCAATTGACAGAGTCGCAAATCGTCCCAGGCCCCTTTGGGAGTCTTTGCAGCGTGAACAAGCAAAGATGGGATTTCTGACATAAAGTCGGGATCGCGATTCCCGGGCCCAGAAATAATTAAGCGTAGATCGGCCAGTGTGGGGAGCGATAAGCCGATAGGATGTGACTCTTTCTCCCAACTCTCGGCGGCTTTGCAGATCAGACCCCAGTGCGAGCGCAAAATTTGCATGCTGCTAACGCAAAAGATGCTTCCGACGCCGGAGGACAACGGCACAATCCCATCCAGGCCTGGCAATTTGGCATTGGAAACGCAGGCGAGTTTCCAGGCTGGGAGCACAGCACGCTTTTGTGACTCCACGTTTGCCCCCATGCTCGCTGTTTCTCCCAACCTTCCACTAAACAATAACAGTATCCATTCAGGAAAGCTTCTTGGAGACCATCAATCCTCAGGGGCATCGCCCTGATGTTCTCAGCCCGTTGGCCCTGGTTCCTGAAACTCTCACCCGCTCTGTGGGACGAAGCTGGGACGGGAAGTACAGATTTGCGGTGTGTGCCCCGCAGCGTTCCATCCCGCCTAAAGTCGGACTGTCAAGCTTCTGATTGGGCAATTCATTGCTTGGCGTGTGAACTTGGAACTTCAGAGAAGGCTGTCCGTTTGTTGGAGGGGATGCTCAAGCAACAAGACAATGATTGATGGGGAGGAGAGGCTGCCGAGTAAGTACAATTATACTAGAACTCTCTACCGTTACTACGGAAGGTCAGAGGAATTTGAAGATGAGACCGAACGCACTCAATTGTCAAACAGCATACTCTTTGAGCATGGTCAGCAGCTGTTGGAGGTGCACCACCTTGGTTGACTCAATCCCATGAAGAAAACTCAGATATTATCATTCCAGAAGCAACACAATCTTCATATTTACGGAGATAGAGCCGAAGCTTGCCACCCGAACCAGATAGGTTCAAAATAGGCACCCAAAATTGAGCGTCCGGCTGCTGGTGAAATCTCATATGGGGCTCGTGATGCGTGGAAGCACCTGTGATGATGGGACATCAAGGTTCCCGGCTTCTGGTTAACCCTAACCCCTTGGTTCCCGTTCTATCCAAAGGCAGCCATAAGACGTTAAGAGGCTTGGCCCAACAAGGCTGTTGAACATGCGCCACGCTATTCATACGCCAGTGACAGTTGCCTGCGCGGGCCGTGTGCCAAATCCAACACGACTCCTGCTCCATATCCTGGCGAGAGCATTGCAGGACGCTGCAGCACACACCATGTGATGACGCCACGACAATTCTATCTTCAATCCGTTCTACCCAACTGCGGCGAGCTATGAACAATGATCCGGGCCCGAGCTTCGCGGCCCGGCAGCCGCTCCCGCCACGGTCCGACGACGCTGAGTACGACGACAATGAGTACGACGCCGAGGAGCGCCGTGCGGCCGCTGACGGGGGCCACGGTGACATGCACCCGGATGAGGACGCTACGTCACAGAAAAAGGAGAAACGGCGGGATGGCTTGCTCAAGAAGCTGGAGCTGGTCACCCACCTCCGAAAGACGCTCGACATGACCGTCGTCGCCTACATTTGCACCCTGTACTATATGGAGTAAGTGTCTTAGGGACTTTCCCGTTCAGTCATGAAACACTTACCAACCTCCCTTCTTCCAGATGCTCCCTCTTCCGATTCCTCATCCGCCTCTTTCCGCACTACTCTTTCCTGGCCGTAAAAGACGACGTGCTCCTACCCGGCGGACATCCCCCCATCTACCTCATCCTGGCGCCGAACCTCCTCTGCATGCTGGCGCACATGTCATTTGCCCTGCCCGAGGCCGGCGAAGCGACGCGCGGCTACCTCCACGGCGGTGTCATCATAGACTTTATCGGGCAGAAACCGCCAAGGTCGAGTCTTGCTTTTCTGCTATTCGACTTGGTGATTTTAGGCGTGCAGTCTCTCATGCTGGCCGTGCTTCAGGAGCAGGAGAAGCTGAAGAAGGCCGTGTTGCCGAGGGTCAGGCCCATCGGCGATCAGACTGGACAGGCGCCGGCGCCGGAGACGACGCAGGACCACGATGCCGAGGAGCGCGGCGTGTTGAGGGACGATGAAACGTACCTCGGCGATGGGGGAGGACTGGAACTCCAGTCGTTATCAGGAGGCGGTAACAACCGCGAGCGTCGGAGTGCCGGCGAGGATGAGCAAAATGGGGACACCTATTCGTCGGTATCTGCCAGCGCGGACATGCTGGACATTATCAGGTCGGGCGACGCTGTACTGGCCAATTTCCATGTCATCCATGCTGTTCGGACGGTGGGAAGCGGCGCACAGAGTACGGCGGCTTACATGCTGCAAACCGCAGGTTACGGCACTACACTTGCCGCTCTAGCCGCGCAGCAGAGGAGCAGGCTTGTTATTAGCACGCAGCAGAGGTAGTGCCTGGCACACTTTCGTTCATAATATCATGATCAAAGAGAGTGGGTGGTTCAGCAGCCGTACTCAGGCCAGCTTGGATTGATCATGCTACCTTCCTGCCAACGTTGCCCACTCCTGTCCCCTTTACCGAAATTATCAGATCACCTGCCCCGTCGTCATCGCCGGCATCCCGTATGCCCCAACTGCTCGCCCCGAACTGCTTCAGATCCCTCGCCAACCCTATTATCTCTTCTCGAGCCATTACTCCCCTCCCTAGCCTTAGCCTCCCAACATCTTCCGACCCCATAGCCATCAGGGTGAGCACCGTTGGCGCCGCCGCGCCGGTTACACATCCGCCCTGCGCGATGACCTCGAGCAGCTGGTAAGCACATCTCGTGCCAATATCTTCGGGCACCACGCCTCCCTCCGGCGGCGCCACCTCGTCGGCCGCATAGATGACTCCCTCCGCACTCGATTCAGCCACCAAGCTCAACCCGAACCCAATGCCAATCTTTTTCTTCTGCGCACTCCCCTTCTCCCCGACCAACGGCGCCGGATCATACTGCGCCGCCACGTGGACATCCGACACGAGCTGATTCAACACCCCCCTCGCGGCGGTAATCATCCGATTGTTGTGGCTCGCCGACACTCCCGTGCAGTACGCCACGCCACGGATCCGCCGTATCCTGCCCGGCCGGCGGTTCAGGTGTAGCGTCTTGGGCAGGCGCACCTGGCTGGCGAAGCGCATCTCGACGACGCCGCCGCCGCCCTTCCCGCCGGGCCCCGCGCACGACCGCGCCAGCACGCGCAGCTCGATGCGCGCGGGCGGGATCCCGAACAGTCCGTACAGCGGCAGCACCGCCGTGCGGAATGTGTCGATCGACAGGTCGCCCGTGCCGTGCGTTGCCGACGTGATGGCGCCCGGGCCGGAGAAGCGCACGTTCATGTGGGCCTTCGAGAATGGCGCTAGAAGGGCTAGGGGAATGAGGAAGTAGGTGATGCCGCGGGTGCAGGCGGCCGGGAGGACGTGCTCGATGGCGTCGCTGGCGAGGGACGCGCCCACGCCCGGGACAGTGCCTGTGATCAGGCCCGGCTGGTAGGTGATTGTTGTGCCGCTGTAGGATACGTCGATGACGCTGCCGTTGGTGACGGCCTCGAGCAGGCGCAGGAAGGAGACCTCGTGCGGGGCGAGGCCGGGGTTGGTCGGCGAGGACGAGCGAATCTTGGAGATGTGCACCGGTCGGCCCGTGAGCGTGGCGAGCACTAGGCGCTGGGTGAAGGCCCGGTGGCCGGTGAAGCGCAGGAACTCGGACCTCGTGCCGGACATGGTGGGTAATCTGGTTGTATTGTAGGCGATCAATCGATCGCTGATGGACGTGTTCAGCCAAGAGAATCGACGTGCAGCGATTTGAGTCCCAGAAATTTTGGAGGGTCCTGCTTGTTCTGCCGGGCAGTCAGAAGCTGGACCCACTGGAGCCTCTTATCGCTTGCCTTGATAAAGGGTATGTGGAGCGCCCCATCCAAAAAAAGATGGCAGGACAGGGGCAAGGGACGGAAACACCGAGCCTAATCTTGAGTTTTTGGATAGAACATCATCACTTTGTCGCTTGTTGTACATAGCAAGGCTTCCTCCCACGATACTTAATGTCACTACCTTAGATTTCTTCTTCTACAATGCCGCCAAGGAAATTGGCTCTCGATCTCGGGCGGTGCAGCAGCTATATTTGCAAGTCGTGCCTCGACAGTCTCCGACCTGCGACTGCACGCCCATGGCTCGCACGGCCGTCTTCCAATGCCGCTCGGAGAGCGCAGCCGTCACCGTCCAATCCGCGAAAACTAGAGGCGGTGCCGGACCCTGCCGAGCTTCAAAGGATGCTCGCCGAAGAGCTTGAACGCAGCCCCGAACCCACGTCGTCCCCGGGAGGCCTCGATGTCAACTTCTTCAACCAAGAAGCCCCCGGGCGGCTGCGGCGGTTGCGCGACAACGATGAGTTTGGCGAAGTCAGCGGGGGACTGGACGCAGAGATTGAAACGGCCATCAACGACCTGGAGAAGCAGATGATCAACACGGCCAAGATGCTGCGGCGGATGGAGAAGCAGGGCGGACAGGACAAGGCAGACGAGCTGCGGAAGCAGTTCAAGAAGACGTTGCGCCTGCAATACAAGGGCAAGACGGGCCCCGAGGCTGAGGAGTATGGGCTGCTGCGCATCTCGGGCTTCAGTGGGCCGCGACAAAGGACTGTAGCCAACCTGAACACGTTCCTGGCTCGGGACAGCGTTGTCAAAGGCGGTATCCCCAGGGCTAAAGACGTGGCCGAGTGCTGGAAGTATTACTCGGCTGCAAGGAAAACCCTGTCGACGGCTTGGCAGAACGTCCCCCAGGAGGTCTGGAATTTCCTTTGGATGGTCCTGTCCTGGGAAGGGGAAGGCGTCGAGAACCCCAACCGCATGCAACACATCTACATCCTCGCCAAGGACATGCAGGCCGCCGGCGTGCCACTGCGGGAATCGCAGCAGCTTCTCGCTATTGAGGCCATGTTCATTGAGGGCTGGGAGGACGAGGCCATTGAGGCTTGGAAGAAGGGTGTAGTCACGCTCGGGTCGAAGCCTGAAACCTTTACCGATTACTGGGAGCTCGGTGTTCGCATGTGCGCTCTGCATGGAGACACGGAACGGGCTCATAGAGCGGCCGAGACACTTCTCAGATCCTCGCAGCCGCCCAATGCGCGAATCCTCCTTCCCGTTATCCGGGCTCTGGCGGCCAAGAAGGCGACAGTCGACCAGGCTTGGGAATCATACCAGCACATGCGAACCCTCCTTGGAGAGAGCATCACGATTGAGGACTATGATGAGGTCATCGCCGTGTTCCTCACGTCCGACTCCGTTGAGTACGCCCTGCAGGCCTTTGTGGATATGATGTTCTCCCGCACCATCGACATCCGCGGCAAGACGAGATTGCCACTCACGGTGGGCAACCACTTCTTCATTGGCAAATGGCTGAAAAGGCTCATCGGAGTGGGTGACTTGGGCGGCGCCTACAAGGTGGTGATGTATGTTCAAAGCAAGGGGATAACGCCGTCACCCATTCAACTCAACGGCCTTATCGGGGCCTGGCTGAGGTCTGGAGCCGCCGAGAACATGGAAAGGGCCGAGAATCTGGCATGGAGCATGATTCGCGCTCGCCTGGATTACGTCAAACAACGACATGAAACCGTCAAGTTTTACGACCCTTATAGCCTCTCTGTGACCGAAGGCAGCGATAGTGAGCCTAAGTTCATCTGCCAGACGCGGGCGACTGCCGAAACATTCTCGCTGCTTGCCGAGAACTACTGCTCCCGTAGGCTACACAGCCGGTTACAGAAGCTATTTGAGGTACTCAGGCAAGCCGAGATCGGCCCGACGAGTTTTCTCATGAACCAGCTGATCCGGTCATACTCGCAAAACGGCGAGGCTGACGAGGCGGCCAACCTTTACCACACCATGACCAAAGAGCAAAACATTCGCCCCGATGGGCACACGTTCCTCACCCTGTTCAATAGCCTTTCCGTGAACCGGCTCTTCCAGCGGGATCCTGACTTGTCGAGGAAGGACATCATCGCCGCCAGGCAGTTCTTCCGCGACATGGTCGAGGCCGACTGGGCGTTTGACTCGCCCGATATTTTTGCCCAGCTGCCGCGAACCATCCTCTTCAGCCTTCTCAAAGCCAAGGACTACAGGGGCACGATTGTCGCCGCACGGGCCATGAGGGAGCTCTTTGCCTTCCATCCGCCCGAGGCGCTGCTGATTGAGCTAGCTACCGGCGCGGGTTCTCTGCAGGTCAAGACCAAGCGGAATATGGATCGACTGGTGAGTGGGAGGAGGACCATTGAGATGCTGATGAAGAAGCACAGGATGGAGCTCATCAAGAGCGGGCACCCCGGGGTCAAGATGACGGAGGAGGAGAAGGTCAACGAGCTCCACGATGTGCTGGAAAAGCTTATGCTGCTCAAGGCTGGTGCGCAGAGCGTGGGCAGGGACGAGGTTGAGCAGCTGCTGGAGGAGGTTGCGAGGGAGATGGGCGTGTATGATGTTGTTGTCAAGAAGAATATCGGCCTGATCGCGAAGCACAGGAAGCTTGGCAAGCAGATGACGGGGCCTGTATAGATATCAGATCTTGTACAATAGCTTGTAATACTGGCCACTCAAGACCATGTCCGCTGGGGGTTTTCTTTAAGACTATGGCTGAACCACCGGCTTCCTAATCATGGTCCTCCTCGGTCAACCCAGGACACCCGTCCATTTTCTCGTCGGGGTACGTAAACTTGCACCAGAAGCAGTAGTGGTACTCGTCGCGCAGGTGCTGCACCACCCTCCGCAGCCTCTCGTCCGGCGGCAACGCGTTGAACTCATCCAACTCCGGGTCCTCCTCATCCAGATCCTCTGCCGTGACATAGGTCGTGCTAGCCTTGCCCAAGGCCTTCTTATCATCCTCGTCCTCCTCCGCATCCTCATACGTCGGCAGCCGCGCCAGCCCCTGCTCCAAATCATACCTCATCCTCCTATCCCTCTCGGCCTCCTCGCGCGCCTTGACAAAACCCCGGAAGACAACCGGTATCCCCTTCAGCGGCCGCGCCGCCACCGCAACCACCACCGCATCCTCCCCTTCTCGATCCCCAGCCATTTTCTCGGCGACTTTCTGCCCCGCAACCACCAACTTCTCCAACCGCGCCTCCTCCCGCTCCCTCCTCATCCGCTCCCGATACTCGCCCTCCTCCGCCCTGGCCCGCTTGGCCCGCTCCCCGGCCGCCTCGGCCGCCTCCCGCAGTTTCCGCTTGCGCTCGCTCTCGAGCCCGATGCCCTCCCGCCCGTCCTTGATCTCAATCCGGATCGGCTCGGTCCTGGGCCGCGCCCCCGTCGCGCCCCCGCCCGTCTCAGAGGTAGTACCGCCATCGTTATTAGCCGGGCCCCCCTCGGTGGGCGGAGCGGCAGGCGTAGATGATGATGATAATGATGATGGCTCCGACTCTGTTGATTTTTTCTTACCCAGCGCTCCGCCCGTGAACCCCATCCGCGCCATCATGGCCAGCCCTTTGCTCTTGGGCTGGGTCGTGAAGAGCGACTGGGAGAGCGCGGCCTCGCGGCGGGCGTCGGCCTCGGCGGCCAACTCGGCTTTGGACTTTGGGCGGGCGCGGGCCTCGGCCTCGCGCTTGAGGCGCTGATGGCGCTGGAGCGAGGTCTCAAAGCCTCTTTTGGTACCGCTGCTGCTGGTGGTGGTGGTGGGTGGGGCGTCGTCTGTAAAGGTCATTGTCATGTAATCTTCTTCTTCTTCTTCTTCTTCTTTTTTTTTTTCTTTTTTCTCGAATAGTGATGGTGCATGGTTTTGGGCAGGAAGCGAGTTGTGGTGCTTGAGGGAGCTCATGGTGGGTGAGCGGGAGGTTGGTTGGTTGTTGAGGTAGGGTGAAGATGAAGGAAACTGGATGCCGGATAATGCGATGTCAATCGTCGTATCGGATATGCGAGATTTAATGTTGGAGATGTCGTGTTTCTTTTTGTATTCCGATGAAGTTGTGAAGCATCCTAGTTTCATGAACGGCCCCAGAGTCGTGAACCAAGCAGCTTGCGGGGTTAGGGTTGGTCGTCGAGACTTCGCATTCTCATCAACTCGAGGACTCGATGTTCCTGGAACTACACAAGCTTTGTCACCTCTAATTGACAGAACTGTGCGGCTAATGTGATACTAAGCTAACACTGTATAGGGATACTGTTCAAATTCCGCATACTCTCTGGTGTGATGTGCACATACAGGCAGAAGTTGAAAGGAGAAGTTGACGCCCCTGGTAGTTCTCGAATCGGAGAAGATCTCAGTCAAGATCATAAACGGCGATAATTTATAAGAGACTGTCCGTCGGGGATATAATAACTGTAAGGTACACAGGGTAGAAACCGGCTAACAATCACGAACTTTCAAGGCTATGGTTTCGGTATGGTGATTGACAATGAAGGTATGGTGTTCTGGGAACATTTGGCATCTAGTGGGGGACATGTCAGAGACATAGCAGACTTTGGTAACCATCTTAGGTAAGTATTGTCGTGTTTGTTGCTCCTCAAGCCTTTTAAACGAGACAAGCACCCATCACCAACTGACTATCCATCTATTACCCGTCATCTACTTCGCTCTTCGGATACGCTCTGATACACTGTCACAGCAACTAACCTCCCCCCCTGACCGTTCCAAAGTGACCTGCACGGCACTACTGGCCCCAGGGCCTCGGCGCCTACCCATCCAGCGGCTCTTAACACCTCAGCATCCACATATCTTACAGCCACATCTGGCTCCCCCACAGACTCGCCATCACTCAACCGCTCCAAAGCCGCCTTCGCCGCCTTACCACTACCATCAACCCCCTTCCAACCGTCACCACCGAACCCCTCCGCCACAACCGTCTGCACAAAACCCACCCCCCTTTCTTCCCCAGACCGAACCACAACCTGCGAGACCATGATCTTCTCGCTTTGTCCATCACCCTCTCGAGGCAAGCACACTTCCCCAAGCACCACACTCCCCTCAGCCGCGTGCGCAACGCCCCAGAGAGCATGCCACTCCACGCCAGCGCCGCGCGGCAGTTCCTCCACCTCGGCGACAAACACCGGCGGCACCATTGACTTACATGAGAACCCCGCCGTCGGCCGGGACAACGAAGAAGGAGAAGAGAAGACAGACAGAACAGATCTATCCGGCAGAGACGGGCCAGCGTTCTTGTTATCCCCGGCGCCACCACTCGAAGAAGAGGAAAAAGTCATATACGCCGGGTTATATCTCTTATCCCAGAGGTCTGGGCCGCCTTCTTCTTCCTCGTCCTCATCCTCCTCGCCATCATCAGCGGCGGCGGAGGTGGACCCAGACGCGTGCGCAGCCCTCCACGCTCTGGCGGCCATCCTAGCCTTCACCTCCATCGCCACCTGCTGCTGACCACCATCTCTGTCGCATGCCGCCACCGGAAAGAAGGCCACGGCGCTAGTCCACCACTGCACGCCCATCTCGATGCCTATTCTCCACAAGTGCTGGAGGGAGAGGACGAGCTGCAGCGCCAAAGTGTCCTCATGACTGCTGCTGCTACCGGGCGGCGGCAAGGCCATAGTGGCCGGGACGAGCGGGATCTGGCCCGCGATACTGACCAGTCTTGGTGCAATGGTGGAGGAGGAGGTAGGAGTATCAGAGTCGTTCGGTGGTGGTCCGAGGCTTGACACCGGGATGGACATGGCTTGGCTGTACGGGCCGATGTTGGCTGGGGCCCAGTAGGAACGGGACTGCACGTGCAGGCCGTGGCGCTGCCCGGGTTGGAGAGCCGTGTGGACGGTCAGGTAAACCGCCATGTCTGCGTCTGCCAGAACAGTAGACAGTGCGTCGCCGCACGAGATGGTGACCCTGGAAGGCGGGTTTGGTGCGTCAAAGAGCGTGCAGTAGATGCTGTTCACTGCAGGGAAGTCGGCCATGCGGCGGAGGACGACCGTGGCGGTGATGATGGCTGACGGTGGGAGGGAATGCTGGCGTAGTCGCCGGCGTATTTGCTCGACAACGGTACGGGTATCAACCTCGATGGAGCCTGACTTGCTGCCGACGAAGCACCATTGCTGTGCCTTCTCACTAGTAGAGACTCGCAGATTCCCGAGCCGAGGCATCTCACCCAGTCCGGACTGGACGAACAGCGAGAAGCCATCGGCTTCGGGGGAAGACAGCGTATTCAACACACCAACAAACCTCGGATCCAGCAAATCCGGAATCCTGACACTCTCTTTGTCAATCCCTTCCTCACCAGCCTCCAGCCCTTTCTCCTCCAGCCTCGCGTTTCTCAGACTAAGCCAGGCACTCCCGCCGCCCTCCCTGACAACCCGACGGTCCAACTCATCGACCACGATCCGCTTCCTGAACAGCGTCGACGGCCCGTCCAGCACAAGCGTCTCAAACTCGCCGCCTTCACCAACGACGGCGCCCGTCTCGGCCGCGCCGAACCGCCGCATGGCCCGGGCGAGACTGCCCTTGGTCCCGGGAGCCGCGACGTCGGCCCACAGGAACGAGTCATCCAACCCGCCGCTGGCAACCTTGATGATGCGGGCTTCCACGCCCGCAGCAGCCAGGTCATCCAGCAGCTGGGCGTCGGATCCCAACGACCCCACCGTGGGATCTGACGAGGAGGAGGAGCTGCTCGGGGCCGGGAGCACGGGGAACTTCCACAGGTACGCGAGCGGCGTCAACCCGAGGCGGGTTGCCACTGACTCGACGCGCGTGCGTTGATATGTGCTGAGGATGGCGCCCGCACAGATGGCGTTGGCTTCCGGGTGTGCCTTCATTATGGCCTGGAGGAGCGGGACCATGGACTCGGTCTCGTCGGTGTTATCCTCATCAGCAGCTACGCCAGTATCCTCCTGCCCGGCACTTGCACTACGGGCAGTCGTCGTGACATGATTCTCGGATTCCTGGCCATGATGGTCCGAGCCGGGACGGCCCTCGCCTTCTCCGCGAGACTTGAATCGCATGAGCTCGTGCGTCCATCTTCCCCGGTGTTCATCGGAGCCGGAATCCAGCCCGGGCTCTGGAGTGGCGGAGGGCCGGTAGTGAGAGTACTCCTTCCCGCTTTGGGTAGCACCGCCGGTGATCGCCCGGCGGTACAGCGGGATACCAGTTGCCTCGGCATAGAGAGGGATCACCTGGTGGCCCACAGTCTGGTACATGAAGCTGTTGAGGTCGTGCTCATCCTCATCTGTGCCGGACACGACCTCATTTCCCGGCGCTCCACCGTCATGATCCGGCAGAATGGCTGCATACGGGCCATCCTGGTCGGAGCTCTGGCGCGGTCTCCAACTGGCAGGGGTCGACTTCAGGGCCGGGGCCGAGACGGCGGCACTAGCCGCGACGGCGGGAATGGTGACGGCGGGAATGGTGACGGCGGGGGAAGCTGAGGTGTCATTCGGGGGTCCAGGCTTCCCTGGAAGGGCCGGATGCAAATTGGCGAGGGCGACGATGCGGTGCCCGTTGGCTCGGCAATGGAGAAGCGAGAAGAAGCTGTCTTTGCCCCCCGAGACCAGGGCAATCACGTTGAGCCCACCGGGAGGTGTGTTTGACATGTTTGCCAGACACCAAGTCAACGTTTCGTTACGGACAGTTACTGCGCGGTGGGCAGTGCGCTGTCCGTCAGTGCACTTTACTAGAAGTTAAAACATAAAACGGAACCTGGCTCAGGCCACCGGATCGTCCCGCGCATGGATACGAGCAGTGCGTCTCGACAAATGGCTGGGGGTTTCGTATGAGCTCCACGGCGATTCTTCACCGGCTTTGTAGCTCGACGACGGGCTTCCAACAACCGCCGGCAGTGGCAAAATCAAGTGGCTCTGGCAAATTGGCGACTCATCATTTTCGTTCCTGCAACGCCGGTGGAAAACTCTTGCCTTGTAGTTTAACTCGTTGGAGTTTAACAGTCTGGATCGGCCAAGATCAACTGAGAGCAAACCATCGATGACGCTAAATTTTTCGGTGTTGAGGAGTGCAAACCAGAATCGGATCCATGGGACTTGGCATGCCGCTAGCATTCGATGACAGGTGGGGCCGGCCCCGGCCAGGTGGTTCTGAATATCACGGTCCAGGTTCGGCCGAAATCAATTTCCTCTCAGGAAGCCGCGAGTCACTACAAGGAGCTTGGATGTGACTACTGCGGTACGGGGTTGGCGGGAATGAGACGGAAGGGATGTGGAATATTTGTTGTTGTTGTCGATCCGGATGGCAAATGAGAGGGATTCGCCAAAGTTCTCTCTCAGATCAGAACGAGGAAAGACGCCTCGCTCCATCTAGACCAGCAACGTGGTGCCGGGACGCAGAAGAAGCAATACACTGCTGAATGGGCTGAGTTCCTGCACAATGCAGACAACGTTCAGTTACAATACAGATCACCGTTCATCGTGTCTCAGGTTGATCATGGTCCATGCGCACATCACTCCGTACACAGTATGTTGAACGTTTGGGATAGCAGCTGTCTGATACCTGGTAGTTTCAGCCCCTTGGTGATTACAACTGATAACGCATAAACAACAGCAGAGAGGGCAAGGATTCTCGCTCGTCAAGACAAGTTCTCGCAGTCCATCACATTTCACCAGCAGCAACTCGCGGCATCCTCGGCATAGAAGATGAATATGGATGGCGATCTAGTCATGTTCAGCAACTCGAGCACTCTCCCACTAAGTCTGTGAGCCACACATAATGTGTCTCATCGATACAGAATAAATACACCTTGATAGCTGGCCCCCCCACGAGATCCTTCTGCTGGAAACGAGAGGATGTAGAACCGGTAATCAATGTGAAGAGCAAATCCGCCCCAGGAAACGACTAAGTATACAAACATGCACAACCCTCTCTCGGGGAGACCCTATGTGAAGAGGTGGAATTTTCATTCCAAAGCCAAGACGGTTGAGCCTGCCGCACCGCCTGTGCTATACAATTACAACGAAATAGAAATATTGCGAAAGGTGTCGCCAAAATGGGTGGTTGTGTGCAGCGGAAAGAAAAATTGAGAAAAATACCGTTTGTCCTCTCCTCCGATCCTAGAGACATGCTCCCTCTAGCTCTCGCTGCCGACCACCTATGTTAAACCCCCCAGCCTCCCAAAGTCTTGCAGAGCCTTTTGCCCAGTCATAACGCCGTTCAGAAAAAAGCAGGGTGGGGAGAACGCCAAAGCACGATGGGCTTGGAAATGGTGGTGGTACATTCGGGCTATGCAGATGTGAAGGCCGGACAAAAATACACCTCCGTGTCCACCCTTTCCTTGCCCTGTAGTAATTCCTCCAGCCCTGGGCAGTTAGAGCGCCGTTTGAATGAAAACTCAATTTTCCCCTGGTCATGTCGGCGTCTCAATGGAGTGATCCCCCTCCCTTTTGCATGCTGATGACTCCTTTCCGGTTGTGAATGTGTGCTTCCCATGCCAAGGCAGAAGTCATCATGGTCGTAAATCAGGCATCAATGGCGACGGCACGTTCCAAGTGCGTGAACCATCGGCATTGTGAAGAGTGTGTGGAGAAGCGAAGGGTTTTTGGGTCCCATGGGGCTGTGGTTGGGACCCAAAGGCTTGACTGGCCTCACTCTGTCCTCTTGCGCTTCTTCTTGCCATGATTGCTGCTGCCCTCGTCCGAAGACAGCTCGCTGCCGCTGCCTGGGATCTCAGCTGCAACCTGGAAGAGGACCTTGCCGAGGGAGTGGTACTCGTCTGCGCCAACCAAGCCGGCAGCACCCATCATGGCCGTGTGGGCATAGCCACCAGGCATGCCCGCAGCAGCGGCGGCGGCCATGGCTTCCGGGTCGTCAATCAGGTTCATGACGATGGCGCCAGCGCCGTGGGTGCGGGCGTGCTGGGCAAGGTTGTCAGAGCGAGAGAACTTCTTGCCGCAATCGGTGCACTCGAAGGGCTTCTCCTGCGTGTGCAGTGACCGGTAGTGGCGCTTGAGGTGCTCCTGACGCCGGAAACGGCGGTTACACAGGTCGCAGACAAACGTCTTGGACGGGTCCTCGGTCAAAGACTGCTTACGGCCCCGACGGCTGGTGGGGGCCGGGGCAGGAGTCGACCCGGCATTCTCGGAGCCCGAGTTGGACTCGGAACCATTCTTGGTCTCGGTAGCGTTTTCGCTCGATGTCTCCTGATTGCTGGGCGGGGACTGGCTTTGGTTGCTGCCCGATTGAGAGTCGGCGGCGGTGCTCATGATGGGCTTACTGGTGTCCTTGGACTTCTTTTGGCGCTTGTCCCTGTGTGAGTCGGCCTCTTCGGACGACTCTGGCGGGCTGAGAAGACTGTCGGCGCCAAACGAATTGCAGCCGTCAAGATCCTCCGAATCGTCGCCGCAGAGGTAAGTTGACGGGCTGAGCGAGAGCGCGTCGGAGCTGGCACGTGACCGATTGACTTGAGTGGCCGCGCAGTTACCAAGATTCACAAGACCGTTGACAAAATCGTCTTCCGAGTCAAGATCCGAGAGGGCGTCAAAGGAAGGCAGGGTGTCGCAGAGCTGCGACTGAAACTCTAAGTTGGAATCGGGTGAAATTGACCGAGCCGCGCCCCTGAGAACGAACTTTTGATCCTCGTCCTCGCCCGCACAAAGGGTGGGCAGCGCAGAGAACTCGGGCGCAAGAGTTGAATTGACAGTGCCCACCGTCAGATTTCTCGGATCGAAACAGAAATCGTCGGACGAGATAGATCGCGCGTACGGAGAGGGCGAAGGGGACAGCGAGGGGCAAGAGGATGCAGGCGAAAGGAGGTCGCAAGCCTGCGTGTTGAGCGGAGCAACTTTGGCGGCCTGTGCTTGCAAAGACGGCAGGTACACTGTTGTCGTACCCAGGGTCAGTAAATGAAGGTCCCAAAACTGTAACGAGCGCCCGCTAACTGTTACGCAGGGACCAACCCCCCCGATTCGTTTCCCTGGCACCAAGCCATCCCGCATTTCATCAAACCTCGACATTTCATCGATCAAGTTGCAGGGAGCCAAACACACAATTGATGCCCGGATTGAAGCACAGAATAGAACCGATTATTCAACAGATGAATTGACAAGGCAGAAAGGAAGCAAAATCGAACATACCAGGCGTAACCGGGGGAGATGCGCATGCGGACCAGTCGAGAGCAGGGAACGCCTCGAGCTCCCCGTCCATGTCCGGAATTTCCTTGCCGTCGAGCCCAGAGAACATGGGGTTCAGCGGCGTCTGAAGCATGTCACAGCTGCCGGGGCTGCTGATGACACTGCCCGACGACGAGAGCGGAGGGGTCGAGGGCGAGCACAGCCCCTCGGCTTCGCCCAGCTCCGTGTCCAGCACGATAGTTGGCTTAAGGGCGATGGGCATCGGCGATGCCACGGGCGTCATTGTCGACGGCAGGATCGGGACGCCGGTGAAGCCCTTGGGAAGGAGCGGCGGCTGCGAGCATGAAGAACTAGGCCGAGAGTAGACGGGTGTCGACGGCAGAGGGGGCACGACCGGGAGCATGGTCATCTGCTGTAAGGCTGGGTGCTGCTGCGGGATGAAATGGCCGTGTTGTTGGCCTTCGGGGCTGTAATAGAAGAAGGCCGGGCCGTTCGTCTGCTGTGCCACCATGGTCTCCATTTTGACGGTGCTGCTCATTGCTCGTCAGCCTTCTGAGCGTTCTTCTGGGATGCGATTCCACCAACCAGTTCAAATAGCCACAGACTTCTCGTCAGCTGAGTGTCGCTCAACTGCTAGCTTTAAGTATTACTAAGTATGTGTGTATCGGGCGTAGTTATACAGATGTCGTCGCGAGCGTCGTGGGTCGGCAGTGGCCTAATGATGGTGCGGTTCGGTTCTGTTGCTAAGGAACGGATGGCAGTTGTGATCTTGGGATCAAACAACCGGCCGGTTATGAGTCTCGAGGATGGCTGTTGTATTGTACATAGACTCGTCCGAGGACAGTTTGTGTCTTCCCCTCACACACGGGTTCTACGTCCGTTATGTTGGTGAATCTTCGCTATCGTTGCATGGAAGTTGGGACTAGGATGGGGATGGTGGTGAGGATCAGCCTGGCTTGGACCGAGTTGCTGCAAAAGAAGGGCAGGAAATATATTCCAAAAGGCCTGAGACCGGAAAGAAACAAGAACCGATAGGTAAATGAAGAAGAAAGAGGGGATCACGCGCCGGGGTCGACAGATCTGCCCATGTGGAGAGGAGGTGAGGTCAAAGAAGGGAAGCCCTGGCGGCGGACTTGTTCAAGACGGTCCCTATGTATCTATCAATGGTGGGAGAAGGCGGCAGCGGCCGGTGGTGGTGCTCGACTGGCCTGCCGAGAGTCCCATGCCCGCGCCGTCTCGCTTCTCTTTGGACTGACAAGGTTCCAGGCCAGAGACCCACGCCGGACCTGACTGGTCATTGCGACCCTTGTCTGCATGTCTGGGGCAAGGTGGAGAGGCAACCTCAAGTGGGTGGATTTCTGGATGGCGCAGCGGATTGCCAAAATTCTAAATCGGGACTGGTTCGGCCATGCCCTCGGAGGTACTCCGTACCATTGAGCTGTTGGTACTTTGACCCACCAACAGGCCACGCTTGCTGGTGGGCGGTGCCTGCATAGATCCGTCGAGCCGGTTTGGATCTTGGGTCCGTCCCGTCGCTCAAAAGATTGCGGTTGAAGACGGCCAACCCCCACTGTCCTCCCCATTCATGTGGTCCTTGACGGAAGAGAGTGGGAAACAGGTCACTTCAAGGGAGCGGAACTCAGGTATCTCTCATCCGTCGTGTTGCGCCTGTTCCCAGGCTACAACTCGCACACATGAACTAGAGGCTGAACTAGCCGTTGCCTGCACGCTCTGGCTCTTCGTAACCGCGAGTCGATGTATTGTAAAGGGTCCAATCAAGTTGAGAAAGCCGTGATCTGGGGGTCGCGCGCCCAACTGGGCTTTTTGCCGTTCACAGTGGGCGCGGTGCATGCCGCCTGCTGCCCAACGGGGATGGGGGCAAGATGCAGAACGTCCGACCGTGATGGCCTCCCAGGCCCTGATAGGCTGGGGGATCCACCAAGGCCGCCTCCACACGAACTGGCACCAAGAGGAGCTGACCGAGTGCGGTCTTGAAGAGCATGCCGGCCACACCCATTCGCTGCAATATGTCTGGTCACATCTGCTCGCTCCTGCTCGACGGCCAGTAACAGCGGCAGCAGCGCGGCACGCAAACCCCGAGAGGCGACCTGCGTCACAGGTGCAAGAAATGGACGGCTTTGCGCTACTAGCAGTTGTGCGAATCGTGAATGGCGAGGTCATGGCCCAACAACAATCAAGCGGCGACGAGAGGCGGCCACAGCCATCTTGGTTGCCTCGAGCGACAGAAAAGAAGGCGTTGTCATTGATCGTCGGGTACCGAGATGCGAATAGAATGCGCTGCCGCGGCTGCATTATGCTTTTTTGTTCGCGCGAAAACGCCGTGACAGTTCTCGATCAGATATTCGTGGGCGAGCGGAAACTCGCAGCGAATCATGGCCGTCAAGAGTCGAGAATAGCATTGAAGCTAGTGTCCAGGTAATCCTCCAACTAGTTCAATGCTGTTTCTAGGAAATACTCGGCTTCATTATTTATCGATGTGTCCGATGTCGACGTACCCCCTTGAATAGCTATTTGGATATGATTCCAAATCCGTCAGCAGACAAATTGGAAGCGGGAAGATGAGTTGGATGGGTTATGTGCTACTAAGGTAGGCAAGAGACGGTGCCATTTATTGTTGATATCATGCAATCGAAAGGCGTCGACGGCGACGACGAGTACAGATATCAGGGATCTCATGAATACCACAGGAGACAGCACCGCAATGATGAAGCAAAGGCACGAGACCAGATGATCCCGCATGGTCGGTAGCCAACAGTATCCGAGAGAATCTTCGTCGTGTCATCCAGTCACCCCAACAGTGGCCTCCCGATGGGCGTTGCAGAATGCAGGTCGCTCACAGCGGTTGTGCATGGCGAGAAACATGAAACAGCCGAGAGGCTGTTGCTCACAAGCAACGCGTCGATCAACGAGAGATGGCCATTCAGAAACTGCAAGAGGGCAGGAAAAATCTGCCCGCGCATGGCATGGGTCCAAAGTCCTCTTGTCCACTCGGAAGGTGCGAAGCGCGTCACAGCCCCTCCATCACACTTCGAGATGCAACCACTTAAAGTGCGCCCGACCAGTGACGAGACGGGACCACCAAGAGCCTGTGTGCAAGCCGGCCCAGGCAGCCCAGGCGATGCGCCTTCGGTGATCCGCGCGTCTTTTGAACGACAACACTGCTCTGTGTGTTCCACTTCATTGTCTTGTTCCTTCAAGTCAGTCCAGTTAAGGCCAGACGATGGCTTCCTGGTTGGTGCTTGCCGAGAAACACACCCGCTTCGACTTGGACGGTCGGCGCCACATGAGATAATTTCTTCAATGGCCGATCCTCACCGGCTCACCGGGTATTGCACCTTTGAAGGCTTAAGATCTGCGATAAGTCACGCCAGCAGTGCACTAGTAAGAATATTCGGGCACAAGGAATCGTTAGTTATCCTGCCGAGGATAGCAAACCAGCACGACTCTGAAAACCTTGCATCTTCCAACCGCAGTTCGGTCCGAGTTTGTTACGTACAATAGATACCGGTAGCAGCTGTGTGATACAACCGCCGAAATCGAGTGTGAAGGAGTCCATCCCGTGGGAATGCCGCCGGGGTCTGAAACCTGGTCAGAACTTCAGTGTCCTGTGTCTTCTTACCTGGCCACTGTCTTTCTTTCGACAGGATCCCGCGATCTCTGAAGCCATTCTGCAAGTGGGAAGTTCACTGCCTAGGGTTGTACCGGTACCTAGCTCTCAGTTAAGGTAGTTTACCTCTGACCCCGCTTCCTCTTGGCGGATTCAGTCCCTGCAATGGCGCATTTCAAAGTTGTGCTGCTGACTCGGGCCATCTTCCCCCACAGGCAGACGATCCACTGTGCTGAAGGTGGTTTGTTGATATCCATGAAGACCGTGGTTCGCCGGACGCTCTCCACACGAGCCAGACGGAGGTAGATTTTGGCATCGGTCCGGACTCTAGTCCTGATGAGGCAGTTCGCAGCCTTTCGGGCTGAGGCCGTTGAAAGATTGTCCACCATCTTGCTGATACACATATCCTCTCAGCTGGTCGGTTTTTATCACTGCTTCCGCCCCCTGGCGTCTCTCGCTGGAGAATCCGACACCGCGCGCAGTGTACACTGTGTAGGTAGCATGCTAAATGTGGACCGTGGACAGTGGGCAGAGGGTCTTGGACGTGAGTTGCCAAGGGTCCAGGGCTCGTTTCCTGTCTCGGATGGGCAGAGCCGGCCCCAGAGCTGGAGCTTGTCAAAGTGTTGGTGGGTCTCCCGGTCTCGAACACGACGGCATCCTGCTTCCGGTCTGTGGTGAGGTCCCCTTCCCCTTCCTCTGCTCGCCTCTGGTAGCTCTGAAACCATGCAAGGCCCGAATCGAAGACTTGGCGATATTTCGCCACTGTGTGCCTGGGTCGTGTCCAGACTGCTATTGGGACTGCTGGGCTTTGGAACTGTTCTCCTAACCAGAAGCAGAGGGCGCAGCAACAGGGCATCCACCCTTTTGCACGTGTCTGCGCTGATCCCATGTCGAAGAGTCTTGCTGAAGAAAAACAGGTGGGAAAAAAAGAAGGAAACGTGGATCGTTGATGTCAAGCCTTCAACTTGAAACCAAGCGCCAATGAGGCTGATGCTCAACGCACGTGTCCGAGGCAGCACAAACTCTTTATAACTCGCTCCAGCACGTGGATTTTGCAACGACGTCCTCATCAATCCCACACTTCGGTGTGTCAATCAGGTGAATGTGGCGGTCGGTCGGCCGAGGTAGGTTTCCCGCTCCAGACGACAAGGGCGCTCTCTCGAAACCTGGTACGGACCGTTGACGAACGGGCCGCGGAGGGGACCCGTGGTAGACCCAAGGATTCTAATAGCGTGGGCGGACTCTAATCCCCAAAAGGGAGGGTTGTGCCGTGTCACTGACCCTCCCCGGATTTTGCAGGAAATGATCGGGCAGTCGGCCTTGTCGCGCTTGTTGGATCAGGTAGGCTACAGCATTAAACCGAATGTGGTGATGCGAACTTCGCCTGTGCTCGCTTGGCAACTTCGATGTTTCCACCGCCATTTCCTATCCACATGCAAACTATCGCTGTCAACACCTTGCGTTTCATTTTCTCGGGTCGCCGGGCTAATGACGGCTCACCGGGGACATGGCACGGGTAACATTCCCATGTTTGGGAAATTTGGCACGAGGATGGCTTTTCGGTGCTCGATGCGCGGGATACTTAGACAGAGTAGCGAATCTCGCCATCCACGGTTCCACGCACGTGCTTCCCTCCGGCAGTGTGTGGTGATGAATTTTGCATAGCGCTCTTGCTCAGAAACTCAGGGTCCTCTCGACCCTGTATGCTCGGTGATCGACGCCATGAAGACAAAGCAACTGGGAGCAATCTTTTTGACCTAGTCACTGACGGCTGATGATGGCGCAATGGAGTGTTACAATAGTGGTCTGCAGCGTTGGTGTATCCGCAACGCGTGATTTCCCATCTCAGCGATGCGCATGACGACCAATATTCCAACAAATCACAAAGCCCTGCTATTTCCCGCACGTCTCCCACTGTCAAGTTCTGCCCCCCACCATGGACCACAAAAGCAGGAACAGAGGGTTGATCACTCCAATGGGCATCAGCCGTTCCATGTCGGGAGGTCTTCTCGAAGGTTTTAGGTCCATCCCTGCAGCCGGGGAACGCCACCTCAAAAGAACGCAGGTGGGCGACATGTTGATTTCGGTCTCGACCCTCCCATCCATGCTGAGACAGGCAAGTGGGAGAGTTTGTCAGTTGCCGCAGAAGTCGGCCTCCAGGCCGACTCGTATGAGACAAATCACCAAGCATTTCGTGTACCTTCTAAGTTGCTATATCAAAGAATTGCTTTACCGTAGTGAAGGCCTGACTGTGAGTGGATCGTGGAAATAACTCGGTTATTGATCCATCAGGAACTGACGAGTAACAAGCAAATGCATCACACTCGCCGTCCGAATGTCAGCACGTTCCTCACGGATGGCTTTTCTTTGCATTTGAGGATCGACAGTCCATTTACGTAAGGTATCGATTCCGCTAGTAGCTAGACCCTGAACTTGGGACGCCGTCGTCACTAGCGTCGTGGACGGACCCCATCTTGATAACTACCGTGCACCTCAGCTCCGGCATCTCCCAGAGTCTGGACGATCTCGAACGGGAACTGTGGCGGGCGGGAGCCAACCTTCGATATCGACGGGACGGGCTGGCGAGGATTCACAGCCTGGGCCGCAGGCCATGCCATGGCCTCGCGCGGTGAACCCTCGTTGACAGCAAGACAGATACACAAAATGCAGGTGCTGATACGGGATAAGGTGTTCCGTGGGGTTGGGCCTGCGACGATAAGGCTCTTGCCGTTAGAAGCCACTCCACGGATTTCTCAACTCCACGGGCTGGTGGATATGATTGCCTTGTCAAGGTGATTCAGATTGTCGATACCGCAACCCATCGCTGTCTAAGGACGTTATCTTTGCGAGACCTCCAACTCAAGGTCCGTGGGGACGACACAAGAGTTTGGACTGTGCAATCCGCATTTCCTCGTCGCCATTCTATTCTCGGCCCGGCACACAGCTTATGACAAGAAAAACGTTGCTCAGCTTGCTTGTGATACCACACCATGCGTCCATAGGGCTCGTCAGGGCTGAGGAGGAAAACAGGCATCGACACGCGCTTATCGGTAGGTCTCGACAGCGAGACGACGTTTACAGACCCGCAAGTTTTCGTCCAGTCGGAAATGCAATGTCACTAAGTCATGTTCCGTCTCAGATGTTGGTGTCAGCTTCATCCCAACACGCACCTGAGCGTCCTTCTTGTCCAGTCGACTGACTGTATCCGAGACTTCGACATGCAACTTCAACCCTGTGCCTCTGGGGATCGGATGAAAATCCTGCAACTCTTGCATTGAGACGGAGGGCCTTTGCCACAGACATGCTGCAGCACGGCAGATGAGCCCCGACCCCGGCCCCGTTTATTGGTCCTTTGACTCATCCCCCGCCTGCCCTCCGCATCCCGGGTTTCTGTCTCGTAGGAACCACTGGACGAAGTTCGACGCGGTCCATGCGCAAGCCGAGACCACGCGTCAAGCCTCTCCGTGAAAGGTATGTGCTGACCTGAGCCGAAACTCGGCGGCCACCACTCCCAGCGTCGTTCGTCTCCTCCGTCCATTGGTCGTTCTGTGCCGCAAACAGACGCCGGGAGTCTACCGCGGCAGGTCGCCTTCGAATCATCAGGATAGTCGAGACAGTGCCGGGCTCGTCAGAATTGCTAAAGTTGGCACCAACAGTGTCAAGATGCCATTCAAGCCCAGCAACAAAGTGCCGGTTAAGGATGGTGGCACCAGGCCTTTGGAAGCTGTGTGGGATGTTGCTACCTATCGATCTCTCTATGGAACATGCTTTCAGCCAGCGCCGTACCCACGGCGACCCAAGGCTGGGCCAAGAGCCCGTTCGTGCCGTGTGCCCCGCGAATACTAAACCTGTCTTATCACGTCAGGTTGGGTTTGGGGGGACAGGAGTGACCGGAGTTATGGAGTGACCAGACTGAACGCCGAGGCGGTAAGTATCGATCTACCCTACAGCCATTTCAAGGCACTTCATCGCCTACGCAGCCGTGCCGCTTGCAACCTGTGGTGGGAAAGTTCAGGGGCGAAGCTTCTATGACTGGCCAACAACCGCGATGCCGTGCCTTGCGGACCGAATCTCACTCACTCCATCCCATCCGCCGGGTGACCCCTATGTCCTTTGATCGGCCGCCCGCGGCATGGCCTCGCGGCAGGCGGCCGCAGTCCTGGCACATGCACATTGGCGGGCCGCCCGAAGAGGCCGGCCCAAGAACCGGCCGGGGGGCCAAACGGTTGGTTGGGAGGCCTGGTTCGGAGGCCTGGTTCGGAGGCCTGGTTCGGAGGCCTGGTTGGGAGACCTGGAATCTCCTGTAGTTGTTGACTCGAAATTGGCTATGGTTGATGCGGGATGTCTGCCTTGCCGTTCGATGGGTCTGGCATTGCATGTGACAGTAGTGTATACGTGTAATGAAAAGAGGGCTCGGTGTCGTCGGTGACGCCGTGCAGCCTTTCTCAAGTTTGCTCCGATGCAGTAACCAGCCGCACTGCCACGGCCACTGCGGAGTCACCGCCAGCGGCACTCCATCTCGCGGTACCTACCACTGGTTCCTAGGTCCAGCACACAAGATCCATCAGACGCACCGGCGTTGTCGGCGGAACTCCAGCTGAGCAAGCTTGTCCGTCTCCCCTACCTTACCTTAGCCGAGTTTCACGCAGGCCTCTCATTCCGTCCCTGAGGCGAGAAGGCGGCCTTTGGGTTGTTGGCGTAGCACAACCCCTATCCACCGACACCCATCCTCCTTCCAGCGCCGCTTCCTCTTCGTCTGTCTAACCCCTATGATCCTCGATATCCCAAGCAGCCCCTGCCCTGTCCTTCCAGCGCTCTACCCAGGTCTCCGTCAGCAACAGCACCCGAGTCACCGCAGCAGCTACAGCCCGGAAGAGACGGAGTGGATGGTAGCAGCGCCGGGCTCACATTCAACAGAGCCGAGCGTGACATGGAAGCCGGTTTTGAATCCTCCGTTTTGTACCGCTGTGTGCTGTCGAGCCGCGCCTGTGCCGGTCTCCGGTTTAACAGGTCTTGACGGGAGAAACGACGGTTCTATGGAGAGCCCTCCCAGCTTCTCTTGACAGGCGGCGATGGCCAATCCTCGACAATGTATTGTACACTACCACGGCATAAGGATACGAAGGCATTCGAAGGTTGATGTGAACAGTCTTGCTCTAGCCTGGCAGTTGCGAAGCATTAGTTGGAATTCCGCCTTCCGTCTCACCTCTCTCCAGCTCGATACGCACACTCGCTCGTCTGGGGGGGTTGTCTCTTATCTCTCTCTAACTTGGGGTCCATTAGCCTGCCTGACGTCTGACCTCAGGGCTCGGGCTGTGGCTCGGCCAGTGGTGGGATGGGAGGAACGAGAGAAAGGCCCGCTGTAATTGCTGCCACTGCTGTCCGGGGTTCTGTAGGAGTTCGGAAATCCAGTGGACTCGTATCTCTCCTGAGGGTTGCCTAAAAAAAAAAACTTAGCATGACTCGGCTGATTGTTCCTTATGAGAGCCCAGCAGCACCATGACGAGGGAAAGCTCGCTTCTATTACCTGCAGAAGCCCTCTAGGCTGCGTATCGAGCCATACGTAAGTCATGCATGTCCTGACGGCTATAATTCATCTCATCCTCAAACCACCACTCCTACTTACTGTCTTTACACACTCCTCCTCTGCCTCATCCTCCCCCGTCCCAACCCAAGCCAGAACCGGCACCTCTCTTTCTCCCCGTCATCCCCACCGTCCATCCTTGCCCCAACCGTCTCAATGACAAGCCTCTTCGTGCTCCGATGATCCCATGCCTCCCATACCGGAGACCCGGGCATGCGATGCCTGTTTGGGTCTAGCGTACGTACAAAGCTCAGCCAGTAGCCCATCAGCAGCGGCACCACGCCGGCGTTGTACGTCTTGTAGCTTGCCCTGGCGGCGGGGAGCGCGTCTGGGCCGAAGATTGCGGCGGCGTCGAAGAGGTCTGTTTCACGTTAGCTGGGTGGCTTGGGGGAATTCAGGTGAAAGAGTTCGACGTACGCGGAACGCCGAGACCGGCGGCGAGGTTTTCGCTGTCGAGGACATTGTATCGATAGGTGTATAGCCTGTTCGTGGCGTTTCTGGAGTTGGCGGTAATGTCGAGGTAGGTTTGCACGTTGTGCTGCGGGCAAATGAAGGTTGCCTCACCGTAAGCCTTGCTGGCTGTTGGGAACCAGGGGTTGTGGGCTGGCAAGGGGGGCAACTGGGGATAGTGCGACAGGATGGCAGTTGTGTCGTTTTCGGTAAGGAGGGGGTAGTTGTTCTGGAGGAAGATGGCCATGTCGGACTGGGTCGCAGCGTTGGGGGCGAAGAGGGAGCCTTCTGTGGCCGGTTGGATTGGTTAGGACAAGATGGGAGAGAAGACAGGAGTGTGGAGAGACACACCGTCTGTGGACGTGCCGAGGACCATCGGCACGCGGATGAACTGTCCGTTCTCAAACAACTTGTACGGAAGATCTCGCAGGAAGTCGCCGTCAACACAGGGAGTAAAATAGAAAAGGGGCATTGGGGGCTCTGAGCGGCCGGGGAAAGGTTGAGCGTAGTTGGCAGCCTGCAGCACGGCAGTGTCCCTGCTCCGGAGACACTCCATCTGCCGAGCCGAGGACACGCTGCCGCAGCCCGTCTGGTTCACTATCCGGTTGAACTGGTACTCCAGTTCCGAAACCAGGGGCTGGGCCGGAAAGAAAATGGCCTCAGCCATGGCCCCAACAAATAGACGATCGTTGCGACCGCCGTAAGTCAGAAGTTGCATGGCGACCGAGCCTGCTCCGGCTGAGGCGCCGTGGATGACGACGTGGTTAGGATCTCCGCCAAACTGGGACGGTCAGCCGAGTGGTCAACATTAGGAGAGCAGTCTCGTAAAGACGCACCGCAGCAATGTGCTCTTTCACCCACTTCAACAGCATCCGCTGGTCCAGCAAGCCAGCGTTTAAAGCCCCGTCCTCCCTCACGCGCTCGCTCGCAAGGAAGCCCCAGAGCCCAACACGGTAGTTGAAATTAACCATGATGATATTGTGGCCACTTCTTTCTACCGCCTCAGCGCCGTTCCAGTTGGCGTTTGTGTTGGCAACATATCCTTATTCCGTCAGTCAACCGGTGCTGTATGTGACAGTGTGTGCCTCTGGATGACTTACCGCCGCCCTGAATAAACACCCACACCGGCAGCTTGGACGTGACCGTAGCGTTCGTCGGTGCCCAGACATTCACGAACAGGCAGTCTTCGCTCTGTCCTTCGGCGGGATAAGGCACGCCGATGCCGAGGCATATTGGAGGATACTACATGTCCATTAGTGGTGACTGAGGGGAGATGATCGGGTTTCGTCCACCTACCGTCGTGGCTTTCTCAACCGTCCCAGGGTCGGACCTTACCGGCTCAGCTGGAGCCCTCCATCTCAGATTCCCCAGGGGCGGGGCGGCATAGCGCATGCCCAAGAAGGCACTCACCCCGTTGGACAATTGCAGGCCCTCGTAGGTCTTGACAGTGGCCGTGCCGATGACGATTGGCTGCAAATGGCACGTCAGCAGTCTCGCGAGACAAACCATTGTATATTATCTTTTCAAGCAGCGCGGGATACTGAACGTGGCGAGGGGGAAGAGACCATGACGGTGAAATGTGTGACGGCGTGGTATAACAAAGTAAAGACTTGCATTGTGTGACAAGACGGCATGCTCTCGAGAAGGAGCGAAAGGCAACACCGCCAGGGGTTACAACCAAAAACGGTCGAAGCGGCAGCCGCATGGCAGTCGGTTGGTGTCGAGCAAAACATTTCACCAAAAGGCGCACCTCCCACCTCCCCAGCCAGTCGTCAGCGGCAGGGGAGGTGGTCGGCTGCAAAAACCCCCGGGAACGTTCCCCGGGGCGGTTTTACTCCAAGTCGAACATGGTGCCTCCCCCAAAGGTAAGGCACCATACGACCTGCCAGCTCAGTGGTGGGCTGTTGGAGAATTGTGCGTGGGAAGTTGTTGATAGTGGTGCTGCCGCAAGATGCTCACTAGTGCGGTAAGGAGTACGCGTTCGGATGGAAGCTCGTCGTCACCACTACGGTAACTCGGACTTGGTTGATGCATGAAGCCCACCAAGGCAAAGGGAAATCACAACAGGACAGAAAACAGGAACCTACCCTGTTCACACGGCCGTCCGACCTAAACACCAAGCCCCAGAGATATGGCTGAACCGCCAACACCAAGACAGTTAACAATACGAGCCCAGCCGTAATCCAATGAGACACCGGCGGTACCCGCTCCCCCTTTTTCCCTCTGCTGTTGCCGACGGGAATCTCAATACTACCATAGCCATTCCCGGAGAGGAGATAGTCGTCAGTCCTCGCCCTGCCATCATCCTGCTCGCCACCATCACCATCACCACTCAACCTCTGCCAGCGATCCAGCTGCTGAACCATGCCAACCAGGAGCTGAACGACATGCACACCATGTCACACCAGACACTTATACCGCTGCCACTGTTGTTTCGGTCAGCATTGATCATCACCATCGACATCATCCCAATACCAGACCTCAACATCTCTTTATGCTATAATATTGTCAAAAAGCGGCAAAGAAAAGAAAGACAGGGGTTCGTAGAGTGTTCCAACATTTGAATCTGGAGCCTGACTGGGTTCCGCTCGAGTTTAAGGTAGATAGTCCGGGCAACTGCCAGTCTGCTCGGTGCTGCTCCGACCGATGTACCTCGATTGACATATCTGTTACAAGGGGTAGGTAGTCGAGAGGATGGTTTTTTACATACATTATTTTGGGTCGCACTAACAGTCTGAATAGCGCGGTAACTGCGAGCATGCCACGGGCAGCATACGGCCTGCAAAGGGTGTGCGCTGCTCCTTCCTACTGCAGACCTGGACTCATGAGCGAGAGATGTCTGGAGAAGGAAGGTTTCACCATACCAGACTCGGGACTCAGCACCACTCTCTCGGGGCAGGAAGACTAAAGGAAATCAGAATGCAGAGTGGGCAAGAATAACAAGGCAACGTCACAAAAGACAGCAATCAAGCCAGGTAAAGCGTACTGTGTGTACTGTAGTAGTTACGTTGCTCTACAAATCCGCAGTGTTGGTGTAGGCATACAAGTTCCACTGGAAAGGTTCGAGACTCTCGTAAGTGAGCAAATCTAAGCCGCAAACATCCCCACCAACCGCCAGGCCCGGCTCCGGAGTCATCACATTCCAGACCGGTCAGCCGGGAGAGGTGGTTAACTCAAAAGTGGATGGCAAAACAAGACACCCCACCCAAGGCAACTGAATGACAGCTAGATTGAAGGCTAAATAAAACAGCGTATGATCCGTGTACTTTTGTATAGCTGCAACACAAGAAACAGCAGTGGATATTCTTGATGTTATCAAACCCCCAAAAAAAAAGAAAAAAAAAAGGGGCGCCTGAGTAGTATAGCAATACCGTAGCCATCGTCATGCATACGCATCTATAACATCCAATCCAGCTCGCCCATATAAGAACCATGAGGAGTGTAGTAAAAACAACAACACGTTAAACCCCTTGATCCCAACCCTCAAATCACACACGCAAGTGTACAAACAGCAAGTTAACTTCAGCAAGGAAAAGATTAGAAGAGACGAGAAACGAAAGATACAGGCATCACCTCAGAATCCTCATCTCCTCCTTCCGTCCCGGCGCGAACACATCCTTGTACACCTCCCACATCCTTTCCAGCTCGCCGACATACTCAGCATGTAACCTGTCCACCTCGCGCGGATCCACCCCGTTTCCCTCCCTGACCTGCCGGACGGCGATGGGCCTGCCGACGACAACATTCAAGGGCCTCCGATACGGCATCAAACCCACATCATAATTAAAGATGCCCCTGCCGTGCAAGAACGGCAGCGTAAACTTGAGCGTCCGCAGCAGCCACCTCTGCAGCGCGTGGAGCAGCGGGTGCCGCTGCGGGCTGACCTGGTCGTACAAGTCGTTCTCGCCGAAGGCCAAGACGGGGACCAGGTCGGCGCCCGTGCGCAGCGCCATCTTGACGAACCCTTTACGCTGCGCCAGCACCAGGTGTAGCGTGCCCGGGTACGCCTCGAGCGACTCACGCGCGCCGCCCACGACGATGGTCACGGCCCGGCCCATCCCCTCGCCGTTGAGCCCGCCCGTCGTCAGGATCGCCTGGATTGACTCCTTGGACACGGACTGGATGCCGAGCGCGAGAATGTAGTCGCGGTAGAGCGGGATGCGGAAGTTGGAGTCGAGCGTCAGCAGGCTGTTTGTGATGCCGGGGAACTGGTCGGCAAAGCCGAGGGCCTCGGTGCCAAAGGCGGCGAAGGCACCGTGCGAGATGATGCCGTGCGGGTGGTAGCCAAAGATGTACTTGCGCGTCGGCGGCAGGTGGTGCGTCTTGTGCAGCCGGGCGGGGAAGTAGTCGGCGAAGAACCTCCAGACGGGGAGGCGGCGGAAGCGCTCCGAGCGGGCTCGCAGGCGGCCGTCGCTGGCCGACTTGGAGAGGAGCATGTGCAGGAGGTAGGGGATGAGGAGCGGCCAGGTGAGCGGGATGGCGCAGAGGAAGAAGAAGAAGGAGACGGTCATGACGATGCTCATGCAGTGCGCCACAACAGCCATCGTCTGCACCCGGCGCCGGTAGGGTATGTTCCAGGGGGCGAACCGGATTCCGCCTGCTCTATGGGCGTTCGCCCGGTCCCGCTCCCGGGCTGCCGCCTCCTTGCCGGCCTCGTCGGTGAGGGGCGGGTACTCGGTGGCGCTGGTCTTGCGCTTGATGGAAGCCAGCACCGAGTTCCGCGGGCTTCCCTTCTGTTGAGGGGTCTCATAACCACCCAAAGTAACGTCGTCGGCGTCTTTCTCAGCAATGTCCCCCGTGGAGGCCGCAATGTCAACGCTCTGGAAGAGAGCCCCTCTTTCGTCTTGGACAGAGTTCGGTGTCAGGCTGCCGTCGGGTTCCTTCAGCCAAGCTGTTAGCTCTCACGGTCCGTTGAGATCTTGGACTGTTTCAGCGTGGCGTCGCTCACCGTCTCGGTCTTCTCTTGGCTCGGCGTAATGCTGCCATCTGCCACGGGAGCAACAGGGCCTGCATCTTGATGGGCTGTCATCGCGTCAACCGGCTGGGCTGTTTCCCCTTGCAGAGGCCCCTTCTGCGCCGTCTTCTTGGGCGACGCCGTCTTTTTTTTTGCACCTTTGCTCCTGCCCATGATAACTGACTTTGCGTGGCGAGCTATGGCGGATCTTGGGGGTCTTGGGCTTTAGTATCTGGTGGTGGCTCACCTGCAACGATATCCGGGACAGACATGGTTCAACGGGCCCCGATAGAGGGGGCAAGATCGATCATGCGCAACCAACCAAAATGGGGAGCAGGAAGGGCTGGCGATGTAGCTGGTGCTAGTGGGGGAATGCGAACGGAAGCAGCGGTTTGGCGTCCAGGGTGAACCCGGATTCGATAGTATCAAGAGGCACGACGCCTGCTTGCGGCGGCACCTGGGGTTTGGACGGGAAGAGCAAGCTGTGAGCTCAGCTCGATCGGTCGATCGTGATTTCTAAGGTGAGGACGTTACGGTGCTTGCTTGTTTGTTATCGCCAGAAGAGAACTATATCCGACAGCACACCATATGAAAGTCCATTGTTTTCGCCCCTGCCACGCCGTTGGTTCCCGGGTCGGTTACTGTACGCCGCAAAGGGAGACTCAGCGGGGTTAGCGCAATCGGTGGCCCATTCCAGCGTCGACGTGCCTAATGACGTTCGAGGTGGGGCGGCCGTCTCAGCTGCCGGCAGCACCGTTTTGTCATGTGGGAAACGCCAAGCCAACCTTGGAAGTGCTCCGAGCTAGACTGTGGTGGGTACGGAGTTATCATGAAGTGTTGCGAGTGTAGCGCTTAACAGGTGGAACTGCCCCTTATACATTAACTGTAAGAAACCTGCCTGCTTAAAAGTACGATACCCGTGGGTGAGTTGTGTATAGTTCATTGCCCGTACCAAGAATCTATCAGCTAACTAACGCAACTCAGTGAGGGCAGCTTGAGCCGCTAACTCGAAGCTGAAAGTCAACATGGCCAGATACCAGTTTGATGAACTGCTTGAATTCCTCCTAGCTAACTTCGAGCTAAGCTAGCTGGCTTTTGGAACCGAAATCTCTTTAAAACACCGTCACAAGTAACGCTGGATCCATTCCTTTTGGCCCCAATATCTTCCTTGCGCCGTACAAACACCGGATACCAATCCCGAGCCAGAACCCAAGAAAGATCTAAAAAGTACAAGCACCTAAAGGTGCTGGATATGCTATGCCATTCCAGGCTCGCTGTCTCCCGTACGTCTCGAGCTTAACCACACGCTCCCAGCCCTACTGTTGAGCGGCGGCGGCGGGAGACTCGGCTGGAGAAGGCTGCTCTTCTTGCGCCGGCGGTGGAGGCGGGGCAAGCTGCTGCCGCAACGTCGCAATCTCGGCCGTCAGCGCCGCGATATGTTGGTCGTGCGCATTGAGCTTCTCCAATAGCTGGGCCTTGCTTCTCGCCTCTGCCTCCACCTGGCTAGTGAGCCGCTGAACCATTGCTTCCAGGTGCTGGAAGTAGGTGTACGAGCCCCAATCCGGCGCGACAACCCCATTGCTGCTGTTGACGGTGCCTTGTGGAGGAGCGGCGCCGCTCGCCGCCGCGCGGCCGCGCCCACGCTGGTTGGGTGCCGCTGCGTTGCCTTGTGTTGCGTCTCGGTCAGCGGGGGGGTACTGAGAGAGCCAGGCTTGCTTGGCCGCTGGTGACATACCATGCGAAGGCAGCGACAGCTGCTGTGCCCCGTTGCCCGCCCGCGGCTGGCCTGCTGCGTTCGCTTGAGCTCCCGGGCTCAGCGGCTTGGGACTCTCGGTCATGCCGGTCTGCGAGTACATGCCGGAGCTGCCCGCGCTCAACGGTATCGACGACGATATGCTGGTTTGTGGCGTATGACTGTTGGCCGTGTTTGAGCTGGAAGAACCTCCGTCAACGTTGGGCGGATACAACCCAGAGGCAGCCCCAGGTCGCTGTCCGGCCGGGGGGTATGTATTCGAATGACCTCCGCCGTAGCCTTCCGTACCAGCCACGTGCGGCGTCTTGATGCTCGGCATGCTCAGACGGCGCCGCTCGTCTTCCGAAAGCTCAGCTCCGCTACCCTCGTACATTTCCCCGCCATCGGATGGCGCCAGGTCCTTGAGGCCGAACGAGCCCATCGTCTGTCTTCTGCCCGCACACCCACCCGCTCCTTTGCTATGCCGAGCCAACGCGTCGCCGCGCGCAAACTTTCTATCACAACTCGGGCAGATGTGCGGCTTCTCACCCGTGTGCAGCTTGCTGTGACGCTTCAGATCGTGGAGCCGGCGGAATCGCATATTGCATGACTGACACGGGTATGGCTTCTCCTGGCTGTGTGTGAGCAGATGGCTCTTCAGATTATGGTGGCGGGTGAACTCTGTCTCGCAGTAGGGGCACTTGTGCTTTTTGTTTGAGTTTGGCGAACGGGGAGTCAGGTCGAGAGAGGGTGTTTGCGACGCGCCTAGCGGCATGCTCATCCCTCTTTGAGGGTCGCTTGGTGCCGGCATGGCTCCCGGATACGAATGGGATGCTCCCGTTTTGTCTTCCATCTGCGCCTCGGGTTGCGGGCCGTACATACTCTCGTCGTTATGAGAGTCGACGTCCATCGCCCCCGGGCTGTCGACGACGTGCCCGTCTCCCTCATCTAGACTCGCCCCGCTTGTGCCGCTCGGCGGACTGACATCATGGCCCGTGGGGATATTAACAGAACTGAGTGCCCTCGCGGCTGCCGCGGCGGCAGCAGCCTCAATCTCCGATCGTGTCGAGTCTGTTGACGCGCCATGGGGTCCACCCATGTCTGTTGCAACGCCCGACATGACGTCGCCAGCCGGGGATTGGTGCTCGCTGTTTTCTAGCTGGGCAAGCTGTAGGCGCTCGTCTTCCTGCTGCCTACGCTCGTCATCTTCCGCCACCTCTCCCTCGGCAGCCTCGCCTGACTGTCTTGCGAACCCCACCAAACGGGCAATCTTGGATGGCGAGATGTCGCCACCAGTCGCCAACGACTCGTCCGAGGCTGGTGTTGTCTCACGCAACCGCTTGAGCGACTTCGACCGCCCTAAGTCGGCGGCGGGCCCAAGGGCAGCTGTGGTCTGCGGCACGGTTGAGTTCGACAGCGCATGCAGAACCTCCGTCGCGGTGGAGCCCCGGTCCGAAACCATGGCGACGTCTAACGAAGACGGGAGCGAGACCTGAGCTGACCGGGAATGTGAAAGCCGAGGAAGTCTAAGATAATCCCAGGCCTTCCGAGTTGAATGCTGCGCGATGCGACTGCGTCACGGGCGGCTCACGACCATCGCTGGATCGATAACGGCGGTCCGCGCCTTTTATGGTGTGGCTGGAGATCGTGGCGAGAGCTTCAAGAGTGCGTCGCCGGCAAATGACAGCTCAACCAGACGCAGAATTGTCGGATCGGCCACGGCGGAAAACAACTAATCGAACCTTTGAATCTCAATTCTTAGGAAGCTGGGGGTTTCCTTCTAATTGCCAACAATCTGGCTTGCAGTCAGCATCCGGCGAGATGTGTTGTGGTGAGGGCGCGGATGCAAGCCTCAGAGTGGAGGGAAGAAGGCTGGAGCGAGGCGATGCGAACACCGCAAGAAAATTGGGCGCAGCAGCTGGCAAGCCTCCCAGGCCCCACACATGATCGCCGACGGCGGACGCCAAGGCACTCGGACGCACCTGTTAAGCGGTACTTGGGCAGGTTCGATGTGCTGAGGTGCAGCCTCCCCATGCTAACCTCTCTGGCTGTCAAGCCACCGCGTCGCTTTCCTTTCGTGGTTACTGCTTATTACTCGGGCTCGCTCAGCTCCCTCAAAATGAAGCATCATTTGCGGAGAACCCCATGCACGTGGCTTGGACTGCGTTGTCGAGACGGAGGCATGCTGTTGGCAGAGACGTGCCAGGCCGCTTGGAGTGTGGCAGGGGTTCTTCTTAGCACGAAGGGAAGTGGCGCAATCCACACACACACACGAGCCACCTCACACAACTGCACTTCAACACCCTCGGCCCTTTGCGGCACATCATATTCCTTGATCGAGATGTGCGTTGCCATGCCAGCGCCACGTTCATTAAGAATTCGAAAATAAATTTCGTTTCTTAAATTGATGCAATTGAGATATGTATCAGTGGGGCTGGTAGTTGCACCAGAGATCCGGCAGTCGGGGGCAAGGAGATATCTCCAGTGGAATTCGTATTTCAGGGTGGACGCCAACTGCGGTCCTGAGCTCCGACCTGATGCTGGAAGGCACGCCGTCCCGACACACTGATTTGCACGCATGAACGCCATGGGAAACGCCGTGCCTCCCAGCAGCCTTTCTACGAGGGCGAATATCAAATGGCTTCACCACAGTTGTCTGCTTCCAGCTGTTGAGAGGCAAACACACAACGTATGGACGTCACCGCAAGCAATTGGAACCAGAGGCGAAGTTGGCTTACTACGGTACATGGCCCCTGCGAAGAGAGGATCCCAAACTCTTTCTACTTGAAACCCTATCCCCCAGTTCTGAGGCGGTGCAGCTCGAGAGACGGCCCAGAATCATGCCACAGCTCGGTGCCACACGAAATCCACGGTTATGTTCCCTCAGATGGGGGTACGGGAAAGGGTGTCCCGCAGAGTACTGTCCGAGTGACGCCTTTTCAAAGTCTTGTGCGAGTGAGTAAGGTGTTGCGCTGCCCCTCTACAGGCCACATGTTGTTAGGAGTTGAAGGCTGAACTATGAGCTCAAGTCAGCCCGTTGTCTTTCTAGTGCTCGAGTCTCGGCGATGGGGAGCTCCGTTGGCAGAGAAGATGAAAGGAATTTAGGACCCGGCACACTGTACGGGTGTCGATTTGACATGGAAGGCACTGCGGGCCCCCTTCATAGCAGACTTAGCCGTAGTTAGAGCCTTGAAGGTGGCCAGCAAGGGCTCAAGAAACGGGAGATAAGGCACATACAGCATAACTATGGACTCTGAAAAAAAGCTACCTAGACGAGCAGCAAGGCAGAGAAGGCTGATCATATTGCTCCCTTGTGCCTTGTGAGTTCTCACTCAAGCGAAACGACCTACGGACGGAAGTACAGCACTTCGCCAACATATGAGAACCGCAGGTATAGGGCCGAAGGAGTTTTCGCTGAACTTCTGAGATCAATGGGAACCATCATGACTGTCACATGATGGAACACTGATACATTCGAGGCGGCGCTCACACAGCCACTGGGTCACAACGTCTAATAGCCTTCTATACTCCATGGTATCTGTGTTTGATGTGCCTGGCCCGTTGGGCCCCGGGCCGTCCGCTCCCGTCCAACCTGATCCATGTTGACAACTTACGAGGCAGGTATTCTCAAGCCATTGTCAGTGGAGATGCTGTGTTTCTGGGACCATGAGCCCTGATTCTAGGCGATGAAGAAAGTGTGAGGTACAGCAACGATATGAAGCGAACCACCGTCATCCCAACCTGGGCCACACATCCCTTCTCACAACAGCAGTCTCTTGATGAGGTAACGTTAGGGATATCATCTCATCTCGAGAGGACGCCATCTGCTTGCGAAGCCCTCCCCAGAAGAGCGACCATATGGTATGGGCTGGTGTGGCTATGCCATCGTATGAACGCTGCTTCGTCTCAGGAGACCTTGACAAACCACTGCTCGCTATCGTAGAGACCTTACCTTATAGTCTGGAGAGTTGCGCGCAAATCATCTACACTTCAGGCAGAGTGCTCTGTTGAATTTTCCGACGTGGGAAACAAGGCCAAAATTAGGGCCACAGAAAGAGCTTGGCAGCAGAGAGCAGATCAACGGCATGAACCGGTCACCGATGTTCTTGTGCTGCTGGGGATCGTCCGGCAATCAACTGGTGACACATGCACAGGCGGGGCGAATCAAGAAAACAAGGTTGGCATCTCGGGGCACAGCGCATTCGAGCCGAGTTCCGTCGAATCCGCACGACACAACGATCAGGTCGTCGCTGCGTCACCATCCCACGAGAACATGATTCATATCAGCAACCTATTGAGTTTTGAGATGGCTCATTGTGTCCGTTGCGTAATAATCACCTTCGAGTCAGTAGAGAAAAGCGTGTTTTCAATCCATCGCAGCATTCCAGCGAGGCCTGGCCAGCGGTTCATTGTTGTGTCGTATCATGCTAAGGTAGCCCCAAGGCGCCTAGTCAGGTACCTGCGGAATGATGCAGGCATGAATATCCATCCCGTCTGATAAACATCGGATGCTGCAAATTTGGTTTCTGTCTGCTCGCGTCGTTCCTTCACCGGGCGGGTCCACGTGCAGCGGCTGTCGGTAGGAATTCATCGTCGCTCGAAGACATCATCAGTTTCAACAGCTTGGAACTCCAATTGGGGTTTTCATGATGATCAGCAGCCGACTTGTCGATGAACTTGAAAAGGGGGCAGACAGGTTCTGGGCCTCTCCTTGATCGTGGTCGGCTTGGCGTTGGTTTGGCACTCTTGGCTTTTGAAGACATACCGGATCAAGGCTAGCAGCGTCGCGAGACTCTGAGAGTTGGAAGATGAAAGACGAAGAAACAGCACAGGTTGTTGGATTGCTTTCCTGAAAGCCGTGATGTCTTTCCGAACTGTGGATCGATTGCGTGGACTGTCGACGACAGCTTTTTCGATCCGAAACACGCTTTGCGATGACCATCCCTGTCGTCTCATGACTGGCCACCGTCCTGCAGCAGCCGCCTTCCCCAACCTGAGCCTTGACTCTTTGAGGAACGCAATCTCGCCAAGCAGCGGTCTCCCTGACCACTGCCCTGGCCTTGGCATGCTCTGGGCTAAACATCCTGGTCGGCGCTCATTTCGCTCCTTTTCCATTTCCACTCTACCCCATCGCTCGCCCTGCCGCTCATTCATGACCCAACTCTCCTCCTTCGGTTCATCCCTCTCTTGAACTGTTTGGTCTCATCACTCGTTTCCCGCTTTCGAAGCCCGCACACTCTTTTGCGACGGCGATTCCATCCAACAGAGAGTCTTTAGCTCTCTCCCACATTCCTTTGGAACAAACCAACGAATAAACCAGGATGAAAGGGATCATCAAGACCGCGGTTGCGGCAGCCGTCTTCGCCGGCGTTGCTGCCCAGCCGCACATCCACGGCCACGGCCACCGTCATCTCCATGGCAAGAGCCACGAGCACTCTCCAGCAAAGCGAGACACCGTGGTCATTACCGAAGTCGTCGAGGGCCCTACTGTTGTCAAGTATGTGAACGAGAAAGGGGAGGATGTTGATGCCGACGAGGCAGAGGAGGGCATCTCCAAGGGCCTCTTTATCGTGATGGGCTCTTCGACGCCGAGTTTCAGCGCACCTCCTCCTGCGGCTTCGACCTCTTCGTCTGGCCCCGAGTACGGTGCCCAGTTTTACGAGAAGTCTAGTTCGGTCGCGCCAACTACTACTTCGTCAACCCCGCCGGCAACTTCCACCGCCGCGCCTCCTCAGGAGACGCAGTACCCTACCGGGCTGGATGCTGATTTCCCGAGCGGCAAGGTCCCGTGCGACAAGGTGCCGACCGAGTATGGTGCCATTGAGATCCCGTGGGTTGGCACCAACGGTTGGACGACGCTTGCCAAGTTCGGCAAGTGGATCAAGGGTGTTGCGATTGACAACATCGAGTCGCCTATCTCGGGAACTTGCCAGCCCGGGATGATGTGCTCGTATGCGTGCCCCGCGGGCTACCAGAAGACGCAATGGCCCGAAGAGCAGGGCGCTACCGGCCAATCCGTTGGCGGTCTCTGGTGCAACGAGGACGGCAAGCTCGAGCTCACGCGGCCCTCGCACACCAAAATATGCGAGCCGGGTGTGGGCGGTGTCTATATCCGAAACGAGCTCTCGACTAACGCTGCCGTCTGCCGTACCGACTACCCTGGCAACGAGGCCATGGTCATTCCCCTCGACACGTATCCCGGCAATGAGTACACCCTGACGAACCCGGACTCCTCGGACTACTACGTGTGGCAGGGCAAGCCCACGACTGCCCAGTACTATGTCAACAATGCCGGCGTTGCGGTCGACCAGGCCTGCGTGTGGAACAGCGCCCAGTTCCCCGACTCTGCCGGCAACTGGGCGCCCACAAACATCGGCGTTGGCAAGAGCAAGGATGGCATCACTTACATCTCCATCTTTCCCAACGCGCCCACTAGCACTGCTGTCCTTAACTTTGATATCGAGATCACCGGCGATATCTCGGGGACATGCTCTCTAAAGAAGGGCGTGTACTCGGGCAACAACGGTTGCACGGTATGTTTCGATTTGAGTGATTGGTTTTGTGTCTTCGATGCTAATGGTAAAACAGGTTGGCATGAGGGCGGGCGGCAAGGCTACCATCGTCTTCAAGCACAGCTCTTGAACATGACGACCGATGACTTTCGTGGTGTTTTCTTCATTCCTCCGACATCGCTGCGGGCTCATGGCGACGGCTTGTGCAGAGCTCGAGGCATCAAATCTCTCTCGAGTTGGACAATGTGACGGCCATGGAGAGCAATGGATTTAGAGTCGCATTTAATGTTTGAATGTCTATAATCGCAATTTGACATGGAGACTTTGGTTGGCGGTTTGTTATATATACCACTTCCTTCAGGCTCGGACTCGCGGCTCGCATTTCATTGGGGACGGGCTCAGTCTCGACCGAGCTGCTTCTTTCTAGGGGGCCGTTTGCAGGGCCCCATCAGATGCGTTCCTTGCATGTTCTTAGGGTTCTTACATTCCTTATCTGGCGTACTCGGAGTCCAGAAATTGCACCAATTCCTTCTGACATGTGATCGCACACCTACTTGCGCAGTGCCGCGACGTGTGCCCATCTTGAATCTGGGAACTCTGTGTTTCGCAAAATGTTGAAACAGAGACATTGTCATGTCGATTTGTCCGCTCAGTGGAGGTTCTCCATTCAAAAACGGCAGCGGTTGGCCTCTCAGGCCAACTGTGGCGCATGCTGTTTAACGGGCCCCATCCACTATCAGGCCGCTGCCTGCTTGCGATTGGCGAGCTGCGTCTCAGCTTGCGACGCAACGCCGCCCAACTCAAGACAGCTTGAACAATACCCGGCCAGCCTTGCCTCTCCAATAATTTCCACAATTGCACCTCCGTCGACGGTCATCGGCATTTCAACACGGCCAGAGTTAAGTTGGCTGTCTTGAACACACATAAACGAGGGTCTTGGCAGCGGGCAATCTCTCCGACGCATCATTCCTTTGACGTCAAGCTCAGCTAAGACTGGACTTGCACAAGAGCACCTTTCTCAGCAACTTGACTCTTAAAAGAGCCTGCGCCAACCCGGCCCCTTGCCCAAGAACCTGCTTCACCTACGTTCGATTCTTCCTCCATCATTGATGAGCGCCTGTGTTGTTAATCACGCACCATGAGGGTCAGGGGAGCTTTGCAGGCGGCAGCCTTGCTGGCGACAGCCCTCTGGGCGACACCCCTCACCGCGAAGAACGACCACCCGACTTTCCACGTGAAGGCTTTCGACAACCTACCCACGAAGCTCAACTACTTCCCCGACTCAGACGTTGTCCTCTTTCAAGACAAGGATGACAACAATGTCTACCGCTCTGCCGATCACGGCGTCGAGTGGGAGCGCGTCGACGCCGTGCCCAAGGGCAAGGCCTGGCTGCTGTACATGCATCAGTTTGACTCGAGCCGCGCATACATCTTCACCGAGGGCACCACTCATTTCCGGACCAGCGACCGCGGCAAGACATGGGAAAAGTTCGATTCCGGCGCCGAGATGAGCATGTTCCGTGGCGACATCTTGCAATTCCACGCCGCCGACCCTGATCGCATCCTTTTCAACGGCATGATTTGCGAGGGCATTTTCTGCCAGGAAGTGGCTATGTACACGACCGACGGCTTCAAGACGCCCGCAAAAGAGCTGCGCAGGAATACCGATGGCTGTTGGTGGGCCAAGTCTTCGGACTTGTTCACGACGGGATCCGAGGATTTAGACAAGAACCGCGTCCTGTGCATCGTCAGGGACAGCTTCTCGCCCTTCAAGCAGGACCAGCGTCTCTTGGTCTCGGACAACTTCTTCAAACCTACCGAGGGCAGCAAGGACGTTCAAGAGTTTGAGCCGGATCTCGACATGAACAAGCCTGTGCAGGGGGTGGTCAACGTGGCCGTGGTAAAGAAGTACCTGCTTGTGGCGTCGAGCTCCGTCAACACGGACGAGATGGCCCTCTTCGTCACGGACGACACCAAAAAGTGGCACCGCGCCGTCTTCCCAGCACCTCACGAGAGCCACGACCACCGCGTTTTGCAGGAAGCGTACACAGTGCTCGAGAGCACCAATTACAGCATTCAGATAGACGTCATGACGACTCGACCGTCAAACCCCATGGGTATCTTGTTCACGAGCAACTCGAACGGCACGTACTTCACCGAAAACATCGAGCACACCAACCGCGACGAGCACGGCTACGTCGACTTCGAGAAGATTACCGGTATCCAGGGTATATTCCTGGTAAATAAGGTTGATAACTGGGAAGACGTGGAAAAGAAGCCGAACACCAAGAAGAAGGTCGTGACTGAGATCACTTTTGACGATGGCCGTACCTTCGAGTCCGTGACGGCTGACGGCAAGAGGATCCACCTCCACTCGGTCACGCAGCTGAACAACGTCGGGCGTGTTTTCTCCAGCCCTGCGCCTGGCCTGGTCATGGCTGTGGGCAACACGGGCGACTACCTCAAGGATTACAAGGACGGCAATCTCTACGTCTCAGATGATGCGGGTAGAACATGGAGAAAAGCGTTGGACGGGCCGCACAAGTACGAATTCGGAGACCAAGGGTCCATCCTCGTCGCAGTGCGCGACTCGGAGGACGCCGATATCAGCGAGATCAACTACTCACTCGACCACGGACTCACCTGGACCAAAGAGTCTCTGCCCGATGGCCTCAAGATCAAGCCCTATATCCTCACGACGACCCAGGAGTCGGCCAGCCTCAAGTTCCTCCTCATCGGGGGGACGCAGAAGTCACCCCACTGGCAAGTCATCTCGATCAATTTTGACGGCCTCCACGAGGCTGCCTGCACGGAAGACGACATGGAACAATGGTTTGCCCGTGTCGACAAAGATGGGAAGCCGACCTGCCTGATGGGCCACACCCAGAGCTTCCTCCGCCGCAAGAAGAAGTCCGAGTGCTTCCTGAAGCAAGAGTTCAAACACGCCATGGCGAAAACGGAGGATTGTGACTGCACTGACAAGGACTACGAATGCGACTTCAACTTTGAGAGGGACGATGACGGCAAGTGCGTCCGCAGGGGGCCTATCATCCCGCCAGACGGCGTCTGCCGCGATGCTAAGCCGGATGACACCTTCAAGGGCACGTCGGGATACCGCAAGATTGCTGGAAACACTTGCAAGCCGACCGAGGAGATGGACAAAAAGTACGGGGACGTTGAAAGGAAGTGCTCCGAGATCGGCGGCAAGCCTTCGGCGCCTGCGACGGACAGGATTGAGCAGACTCAGAAGTCGTTCGAGGACGACTGGGAAGCGTGGGACAAGCATTATCTCGAACGGGGTGATTCGAGCTCTAGCGATGCGGAGACCATCATCATGCGTGGACGGGGAATGCACAAGGCCGGACCCATCCATATCACCGACGACCATGGCAAGAAGTGGCGCGTTCCGAAGGAGCTCGATGACGAGAAAATCGTGCATATCATCCCACATTTCTACTTCAAGGATATGGTTTTCTTTATCACTACTGGGAAAAAGGTCATCTACACCACCGACCGTGGGCGTTCCTTCCACCACTTCAAGGCGCCTGACGAGCCTTCTAGGGACGTATTTCCCCTTGCTTTCCATCCGGACAAGAAGCATTGGCTGCTTTGGATGGGCAGGAGGTGTGATAGCGATGATGATTGCTACGGAGTCGTCTCGTGGTCCAAGGACGGTGGTGACAATTGGAGCACGGCCAGCCGATATGCGCGGCGCTGCGAGTTTACCGGGTCGGCCGCTTACAAGTATCCGAACCGCAAGGAGGATCAGATACTCTGCCTCAAACACGAGAAGGAAAACAAAGGCAAGGAGAACCCCCTGGTCTTGATCTCGACCAACGACTGGTTCGATAATGAAGAGATTCACAGGAAGGACGTCAAGGGATTTGCGACCAAGGCCGAGTTTATCGTGGTCGCGACGGAAAATACGTCCGAGAAGACACTGCAAGCCAGCGCGAGTTTGGACGGGACCACCTTTGCCGACGCCCAGTTCCCGCACGGCTTCGTGGTTCCACACCAACATGCATACACAGTTTTGGACAGTTCTACGCATGCTGTCAACCTGTTCGTCGCCACCGAGCTTGCCGAAGGGCGCACGCACGGCACCATTCTCAAGAGCAACTCCAACGGCACGTCGTACGTGGTAAGCGTGCGGAACGTCAACTGTGACGACGACTTTTATGTCGACTTTGAGAAGATGCTCGGGCTGGAAGGCGTCGCACTGGTGAACGTGGTCGCCAATCCCGATGAGAAGGGCAGCGCCCCCAAGAAGCTGCAGACCAAGATTACTCACAATGATGGCGCTCAGTGGGCATATCTAGCCCCTCCTTCCGACGACGAGTTTGGCAAGTTCCCTTGCCAGCCGTCGCGCGGCGATGAGAAGTGTGCGCTGCACATCCACGGTTACACAGAGCGCAAGGACCACGGCAAGACGTACTCGTCTCGAAGCGCTGTCGGCATCATGTTTGGATGGGGTAATGTCGGCGACGCACTGGGGCCGCGGAAAGATGCGGATACGTTCATGACCACCGATGCTGGCATAACCTGGAAGCGGGTCAAGCAAGGGCAGTGGACCTGGGCGATTGGTGACCAGGGCGGCATTATCGTCCTCGTCCAGACCACCGCGGCGGGGCGGAAGAAGACCAAGTCTCTGTTCTACTCGCTCGACCAAGGCAAGACGTGGCAGGAGCATGAGTTTTCGTCCGAGGAAGTCGAAGTCTGGGATGTGACGACCTTGCGATCCGGCGGCTCGCGGAACTTTTTGCTCTGGGGCAAGGATGGCAAGGGCACCTTCACGCTGAATTTGGACTTTTCCGGCTTCAGCGAGCGTGTCTGCAAGCACGACGACGACCCTGACAAATCGGACTACTACATCTGGTCGCCCAGCCACCCCCTGCAGGACAACGGCTGCCTGTTCGGCCACGTCTCGCAGTACCTGCGCAAGAAGGCGGACCGCAAGTGCTATAACGACTTTACGTTGCAGGCCCTCTACGGCAAGCAGAACTGCACCTGCACCCGCGCCGACTTTGAATGGTGAGCTCTTTTCTCCGCTTTCCTCCTGCTTGCCCACCCACCCATGCTCATAACTGACACCGTTTTCACAGCGACTACAACTACCAACTGGACGACTTCGGCCAGTGCTCCCTGGTGCCGGGCCTCGCGCGGCCCGACCCGATGGCGTGGTGCCGCGAACACCCGGACGCTATCGAGTACCACGAGCCGACGGGCTACCGGCGCATCCCGCTCACGACGTGCTTCGACGACGGCCACGCGCTCGACAAGGAGTCGCCGTCGCACGCGTGCCCGGGTCATGAGGACGAGTACGGGCGCAAGCACGCCCCCTCGGGTGTCGTGCTCTTCTTTGCCGTCGTCGTGCCGTTTGCCCTGGCAGGCGCCGTGGGTTGGTACGTCTGGCGGAATTGGAACGGCAAGTTCGGCCAGATCCGGCTCGGCGACCAGGGGGGTTCCGTCTTTGAGGCGGACCGGCCGTGGGTCAAGTACCCTGTCATTGTGCTTAGCGCTGTGGTGGCGGTGATTGGGGCGCTACCGGTTGTTGCCGCGGCTGTGTGGAGGAGTGTGAGGGCGCTCGGGGAGAGGGTTGGGTTGGGTGGTGGCGGGGAGGGAGGCAGAGGGAGGTGGAGTCGTCTTGGAGGGGGTGGGGGAGGAGCGACGAGGAGGTTTACCACAAGGGATAGCTTTGCTCGGGGCAGTGGGGATTATGCGATTGTGGATGATGATGAGGGGGAATTGCTTGGGGAGGATAGTGATGAGGAGGTTTGAAAAGGGCGTTTGGGCTTGTATCGAAGTTGGCTGTTGTGCCTTTCTTGTATACGGTCTTGGAATATAGATGGATGGGACATCAGTAGAGGTTGTGGTTTGCCTTCTACGAGGGGCGTGTGGTGAAAAAGTGTATCGTGTATATTGATCTCGGGTTCTGGATATTGCATGGGTTGCTCTCACTCCATGTTGTGTCCCTTACAGGCACTGTAAAGCGTTCAAAGAGTGGCTAATAAGATGGGATCTGTGTAAGCCAAGCAGGCACATATCTGGGGCATTTCGAAACGCCAAAACATTCCCCCCCACCCCACCATTCATACTCTCTACCTTTAGGAGGAATATGGATTCAGTCAGTGACTTGCAATTTTGGTGGCAATCCTGTCGGCTCTATTCCCAGTTTTTCTCTTCACTAGTAACCACACCTTGACGCAGAAGGAAGGGCACAGATCACACGGTTCGGCACGCACAGCTACTGGATCGTCGAGCGGAGAATGTGCATATAAAACAGAATGTTCGTGTTTTTTGTCACACTGCAGCCGTCGCCTCAACTCTCTCACGGGATTGGAGAGTCTCGACGCGCCGGAGGCTTGCTAATGTTTTCCGACTCGTCCAACCATCTCTATAACCGTACCATTCATCAGCAGCAGAGCAACCTGCAGCACAGCATTGCATTTTTTCCCCCTCTTCTTCAGGTTTCTGCAACTGACGCAGGCTCATCACAGTCACGTCTTGTCACGTCAACCAGACGCCGCAGTTGGCTGGCAGCCTTTTCTTGCGGGGAAACTGTGATAGCTCATTAGGTAGTTACTCCGGACAGAGAAAGCAAACGACGCATAACATGGTATGGTTCACAGTCCTCCGTACTGGGGCAGTCGGCACTCTGTCTCGGAGGGTCTTTGCAGGGGCTGGGAAGCAAAGCTTGCTAAACGGCAACCAATGCTCAACTCCAATTGACTTCTTCACCACAAGATTGATGATGAGAGAGGAATGGAAAGAATCATGAACCCTGGTGTTGAAATCGCGAGTGGTACGTGTATTCTCCACATGTGAGCAGCTTTTCTTGACGAAAAACCGTGACCCCCACACCTCTGCCCCTCCCACAGGGTTCCATCGACTCCATTCCTGTTCCCCTGCCCTGCAGCCAGCCGTTTGCAGGGGTTGGCGAAGCGTTCCCTACCTTTGTGGGAACCGGACCTGAGCGGTGGGCCAAGCGGCGAGGCGGCGACACAGCCGGGAGAACGGCGGAAGCAAGGGGTCGCGCGTCGTGCATGTTTTTCCCTCGCCAAGCCTCCAACGACGCCGGAGCGGTGTATTTGTGTCTCCATGTATGCGCACGACAGGGCTTTTAACCGCGCTTCGCTTGCGGGGGTACATACCCGTAGGAGTGCTGTGTTCCGAACCATACCAATCGGATCTGATAGCGGGCGAAAGCAACCAACATGCAAACATGTCCGTTGTACTCCGTACAGGTATTATTCTGTGTGTCCTGCACACTACCTGATCGTTTCCGAAACGGACGAGTCTGCTCTCAGGCGCCCAATGTGGGCGTCGACTCGGTTCGAAATCGGTGCGGATACCGCGGCTACATGAATGAGCGGCCAGGCCATGTGCGTCGGGAAGGGGAAGACCAGAAACGGTTGGGAGTTAGGTTAGAACCAGAATCTGCATGCTCTTTGATCTGCTACGCTGTAAGGAGAAGATGAATGCCAGCAAGTCCAACCTGAGATGCTTAGCCTGAATGCCATGTAACATGGAACGAAAAAGAACAAAGTGAAAGAAGAAAGGACCCCCCAGCGCCTTGCCAAGCTGCGATATACAAGCAATAAAGTCGAGGAGATACGTGTTCGAATCCGGTTTCTACCCTTGTGGGCAAGGACATGTGAAGAGTGTTGGTGGTGATCAAGTGACAGGACTCGAGCGAGCGGTGGCTGCAAAGGTCAAGGGGGAAAAGGTGCCTTGCGGTAGAAGTAGATGGCAGTGCGTTGTATCGAGATGACATGGACCGGCTCGAAAGCGTGTTCTGTGTGGCTCTTTCAACCCCTCCGAACGCGGTCCCAGATCCGCCTCATGACGCCCCTCTCAGCCGTCGATCCATTCCAATGGTCAATCTCGGGAAACTTCTCCATGCTACTCTTGTGAGACCAGCCCCCAAGTGATGGACCCCTGCTCTCTGTCCCCAGGGACGCTATGGCGGTCGGCCGCCGGCTGTGTTGCTGGTAGACGGGCCTCTGCTGCCAGCCGTAAATCTCGTCCTCGTGAGCACGCAGATCCGGCCGGGTGAGCGTCATGCGGAGCGTCATCTCGCGCGACGACGCTGCGGCTCCGTCGGGCGTCTTGATCCCGCACTCTCTCCCTTTGAAAGCGCCTGGAGAGGCCAGCCGCGCGTGGCGAGGCCCGCGAGGCCCTCTGTGCTGCTCGATTGGCTCTGGCGTCTGGGGCGAATCCAGTTCGGGCGATGAGGGCTGGTCGCTGCTGAGGGACAGGATGTCGAGGCTTTGATCCTCGTCGTCGTCGTCGGCCCAGAAGGTGCGCATGTCGGCGGAGGCATCGGCCGGTTTCTGCCGGGACTGGGTCCGGGAAACGTCGGAGTCGGCAGACGGGAATCCAAACTCGACGGCTTCGTCAAACTTCTGCGGCGACGCCAGGTACACGCGGAGCTTCAGACGTGCCTCGGGGTCCTGGTAGTGGGCCGCGGCGGGGTCGAAGGCCGTGATGGACGGTTGAGGCGCGTGCCTCGAGTTTGGCGTGATCAGAGACAGAGCGCGCGACTTGCGCCTTGTGTGAGTCAAACCGTTCGAGACCCTGCCTGTTGGGCTGCGGATTGGCGGCGTCCGAGTGGTGGCATCCCTGGTTCCTGGCTGTCCCCCCGAAACTGAGCTTCGACGGCCGAAGGGCATCTTGGTTATCGACATACGCCGACGAAACGAGGGCCGCTGTTTCGTCGGCGGCGCACCTTCGCGCAGGTGAGCATGGTAGTCGTCGAGGAAGAGGCGCAGATCCAGGTTCTCTTCCTCGTCCAGCCAGCGAAAGCTGTCGAAGAATGACTGATCCAGATAGTTTCCGAACCCATTGTGCGAATTCATGCTCCCTGCGTTCCGGGTCGGCTGGCGAAGAGCCGAGTGTACTTCGGATGGGAAGGGAAGGGAAGGTAGGTAAGGGTTGAAGATGGCAGCAGTCGAACACAGAAGTCTGAGCCAGACTTGTCGATTAACCCCAACCTCATTGCAGAAGACGCGTGGGCAGGAGAGATTCGGGAAGAAATGAGCGGTAAAAGCAGTGCATTTCAGCCCCGTGTTGACGCTAATAACGAGAATCATTTCAACCAACGAACCACCCCGAACAGCATTTGTCGAGGATCAGCACATCTTGGCGCCAAGCCAACAAGGTACAGTACACGTACCTGGGGCTAACCTTTTGAAGCACAGGTCAAGCCTTCTTGGACCCTATTGGAGCCCCGTATCCGTGCCTGATGTGGAGTTTCTTGCGCCCCGCACACCCCTAGCCGCCCTGAGCCGCCTTTCGCCGTATCTTTTGTCAACACATCAGTGGAGCATTTCTCTGATTTCTATCCGTAACCTGGCGGAAAGTTCAAATGCACTGTGATAAAAGCCTTAGGTCCCCCCGCCAATACCATGTACCTTGACGCCATGCCGGTCCTAGATGCCTCGCCCGAAACGCCGAATACCAGACCTCCGTAATGTCGAACCCATACTCCAAGCCCAGTCGTGCGCAGCAGCTCCTCACTTCCGCTTCGTCTTCTTCATCATGTCCGCCTGTATAGCCTGAAACTGCTCCTCCGAAATGTCCGGCTCCAGCTCCTTAGCGTTCCTCTTCTTCCCTTTGCCACCCTTGGGCGGGACAGCCCCGTACTTCTCAGCCAGCTTATCCAGCGCGCTCGCCCTCGACGCCTGATTCCGTTGAATGAGTGCCGCCAGATCAGCCTCTGCGTCCTTGGCGCTCTTCTTCTTCCTCCCGCCGCTGCCGCGCAGTTTCTCGTAGACCCCGAGCTCCTTGGCCAACTCGTCCGCCTCCTGCGCCTCCTTCTTCGCCGCCTTGACGCGCGCCTGTTTAGATTTCTTCGTCTCCTTTGCGTACGCGTCAAACCGCGACACCTCGCCTGCCTCGACGGCGGCGTCAATGATGGCCCGGAACCGTGCGTCGTCCTCAAGCACGCTGCTCAGCATGACATGCTCGTAGACGGCGTCCATGTTGCCCTCAAACTCCTCGTACGCGGCCAGCACGTCGGCGCGCTCCTCGTCAGAGCTTTTGTACTGCGCCGCAAACTGCGCGATCGCGTCCTCTGAAACGGCGTCGCGGAACTGCTCGCGGTAGAAATCGGACCAGCTGAAGCCGTCGGCGTCGACGACCGCTTCCGAGGTCGAGCCCGTCTCGTCGTAGCGCTTGCGTCGGGCTGGGTCGGAGAGCACAGCGTAGGCAAAAGCAACCTGCTGGAAGCGCTCTTTGGCTTCGTCTTTCTCGTCTTGGGGCGCCTTGTCCGGGTGGGTTTTGAGCGCCGCTTTGCGGTAGGCGGATTTGATCTCGTCGGGCGAGGCGGTCCGCTCCAGCCCGAGGACCTCGTACGGGTCAATGGCGGGCGGCTCCCCTTCGGTCAGGTCGTCGGGGGAGGACATTGCGAATTGGTGTTTTGGTGTCTGGTGGTAGTGGTGACGGGGGGCAACGCTAGTACGGAGTAGTTAGTTAAAATCGATTGTTTGATCGAATTTGCTGCCGCGTCGCGTCAGTGAGCGTGCGCGAACAAAAGTGGGGCATTACGGTCAATAATAACTGGGTACTCCGTAAACTCTGTCCGTTTTGAAGAATTGTTTACTACGCTGAGCTCGAGTCGCAGGAACCATCCCCTTCCAGTTGCCAATGTAAGAGAGAGCCAAGTTCCAATTTGATTCATCCATACAATGGCCGCCATCCCACCGGGCGACCACCAAGGCTACATGCGCCTCGCCCTCGAGCAGGCGCGCAAGTCCCCGCCCAAACCGACCAACTACCGCGTGGGCGCTGTGCTGGTCGACACCACCACCAACCAGATCCTCGCGACGGGCTACACCCTCGAGCTTCCCGGAAACGCGCACGCAGAACAGTGCTGCTTCATGAAGCTCGCAGAACAGCACGGCGTGCCCGAGGAGCGCCTCAGAGATGTGCTCCCCTCAGACTTGGCCCTGGCTCTCTACACCACGGTCGAGCCCTGCTCCAAAAGGCTGAGCGGCAACCTGCCCTGTGTCGAGAGGGTCCTCCGCCTGGCGAATCTCATCAGGTCCGTCTATGTGGGCGTCATGGAGCCTGAGACGTTTGTGGCCGAGAACACGGGCAGGCGGAGCCTGGAGAATGCGGGCATTACCGTGGTTCGGGTTGAGGGGCTCGAGAAGGAGATCCTCGAGGTTGCTACGGCTGGTCATGTCAAGAGTTGAGAGTCTTGTGTTGCCCGGGCCTGTTGTCATCCTGGCGGGCTGTTGCTTGCGTTGGAGCCATATAACCCTCCTCTGGTTCGCCTGCTATGTTTAGGAGTGTCTTGAGTGAAGTAAGTATGCAGAGCACTCTGTGTTTTGCAGAGCAGGAGTTCGATTTCGCTCTACTTTCCTTTTCCTCATTCATTACCCTAAGTCTCTCTCACCATGTCATCCATGATCTCTTTCTTTCCTGCTTCGTTGCGAGTACCCGCTTTGTGGTGGTGCACCAACACTCAAACCAGGTTCGGATTGTACGTCTAGAGAGAGAGGAAGGTGTCAAAACTGGTCCGCCCTCTCTAGGCGCGTTTGCTCCAGATGACAATGAGACTTTGGCTTTATTCCGTCGAGCATAACCCCCTCCTCCCAGGCAGCTCGAAGAACGCTGGGGGGAGACGACCATGGTGACTGGAAGTTCGGGCGCTTGAGCTCGTCCATTATCTTTGACCACTCAGCCCTGCAGCAGTTACACGGTTTAAATTTCAACCGACCAGGGGAGGCCTGGGGCGACTGGGGTTACAAACGGGGCCGCTCGAGTGAGATTGGGCAGAGGTCGGCCAGAGATCTGGGATCATGGGAGACGTTATACCACTTCTTTGGTCTGGGAAGTGGATCGGAGCGTGGGGTAGGGAGAGGCCTGAGTCTCAGAACTTCGGAAAAATCACGACGAAAGTGGAGTGCTAGGGCGAGTCACTGTTCTCCCCATGAAGCCATCGGCGGACAGAGAGGTTAGGAGCCCGTTGTATGAGGAATCATGGGGTTTGATGTCCGTATTTTACGCCCTAAGGAGGAGGCCTATTCCAACAACCACCTCCCACCAAACAAATACACAGCTGGTTTGCATAGCGGCATGTCAAGTGTATTGGAGATGTTTGGGAGCGTACACTTAAAACCACGCGCCCGGGAAATTAACATCAACAACAGCTCAGTAGCTAAGGGGAATAGCGCCGGGCTCATAACCCGGAGGTCACTGGATCGAAACCAGTCTGAGCTAATCAAAAAAGATCCTTTTGGTGTTGAGAATCATTGAAATTGACTCCTGCTTTTTGCCCTCACTTCAAAAGCGCGCCCGCCTCCATAACCTAGAGGTCTCTCGATCGGAACAAGGATCAGCTGGTTAATTTGCTGGTTGTGCGAGACTCGACCCTTTGTCCTCCTTTCTCTTCCTCCTTGGATAAGGCGAGTGTTGACTGGAACACCACTCGGGGGCAGGGAGAACAGGAACAACCCTCAGAAGCCTCCCTAAGCAGACAAAGGCACTGAAGCTGCCCAAGCCAATGTGACCTCTTAAACTTTGTGTGATTAACTACAGCTTTCTAGCATGAATTCATAATCAACTACCGCATCCGACACCCTATATCTTGACGCCTTCCAATATCGGCCTCGCCTCCTCGCTCCTCCACCAGCTGCCCTCCCCCCCCGGAAACTCGAACCGATCCATGCTCTCGGGCTTCATCTCGACGCTGTAACCGGGCTCGGTCGGGGTCTGGTAGAAGCCGTTCTTGATGACGGACGGGTGCAAGAAGTGCTCGTGCAGGTGGTCGACGTACTCGAGCACCGACTGCTTGCCGCTGACGACGACGTAGTCGATGGTGCTGAGGTGCTGCGTGTACTCGGGCAGGCCGACGCCGCCCGAGTGCGGCACGATGGGGACGCCGTACTTTTTCGCCATCAGCAGCACCGCCAGCACCTCGTTGACGCCGCCCATACGGCACGCGTCGATCTGGCACACGTCGATGGCGCCCGACATGAGCAGCTGCTTGAAGATGACGCGGTTCTGGCACATCTCGCCCGTGGCCACGCCGATGCCGTATGGCCGCAGCGCGTCCCGCACCGCCTTGTGGCCCAGGATGTCGTCGGGCGACGTCGGCTCCTCGATGAACCACGGCTTGAAGGGCGCGAGTTCCTTCATGTACTCGATGGCTTCCGGCACGGACCACACCTGGTTGGCATCGACCATGAGGATGTTGCCGTTGTCGTAGCCAATCACCTCGCGGGCGATGGTGAGCCGCCGCTTGTCCTGCTCGACGTTGCCACCGACCTTGAGCTTGAAGTGGCGGTACCCCTTGGAGAGGGTGTCCTGCAGGAGGGCGCGCATCTTGTCCTCGCCGTAGCCGAGCCAGCCGGCCGAGGTGGTGTAGGCGGGCACGGCGCGGCTGTTCTCGGCGTCGCGGATGCGGTCGGCCTTGCCGGCTTCAGTCTCCTTCAGCATGGCGATGGCCTCCACGGGGGTCACGGCGTCGGTGATGTAGCGGAAGTCGATGCAGTCGACAAACTGTTCGGGCGTCATCTCGGCCACGACGCGCCACACGGGCTTGTTGAGCGTCTTGGCCCAGAGATCCCAGATGGCGTTGACCACGGCGCCGAGGGCGAGGTGGATGACGCCCTTTTCCGGGCCGATCCAGCGGAGCTGGCTGTCGTTGACGAGATGGCGCCAGGTCTGGCCCCAGTGGGCGACGAGGCTGGAGAGCGTCCGGCCCTTGATGCGCTCGGCGACGTGGTTGATGGCGGCGCACACAATGTCGTTGCCGCGGCCGATGGTGAATGTCTGTGGTGTGTTAGTGCTCTGCTGAGTTACGAGGCCGACACACGGGGTCTCCGTACCATGCCGTGGCCAGTGTAGGACGAGTCGGTTTCGAGGATGCAGTATGCGGACGAGTAGTCGCCGGCCGCGTTCATGGCGTCCGAGCCGGTCTTGTCCAGCGAGGTGGGAAACCGGACATCGCGGGTGGTCCAGCCGGTGATGGTGATTTCGGCCATGGCTGCTGTGGTGTGCTGCGTACCGTCTTGGGATGTGAAGAGGGGTGAGGAATGATGCGAGCGAGGGAACGTTGGTGAAGGGGTTCCTGCTGCTCAAGTAATTCTCTCACGGGTGTGAGTCCAGGCCAGTCCAAGCACCATCATGGCAGGTCGAGGGCATGACTTGAGCCAAAACACTTCCATGATGAAGCGTGGGCCCGAGACCGGGATGAGGGGCATGGTGGGGTTAAAGTCAATGTCGGCTCTCAGAGGCAGACTGCGCGTCCTGTGATTGATGGATAAATCATGGAGATATGGGGCTGCGCTGAGTAGGTTCCCCCATGTGGCGGCAGCATGCATGTTTCCGTGGAGGCTTCCGCTGCTAGCGTCGCTGTCGGGTCAAAGTCACTCGAGGATCGACTCCGACGTCACTGCTGTCCAGAAAGCCAAGAGTCCAAGACATGAGCTGCCGTCCTGGAGTGCCAATCCAAGTGACCGGGACTCCGACGGGCTGGAGACGAGTCTTGGCCAGCAGCCTGCCACCGTGCAAACAGAAATGAACAGAAAGGCGGAACTGTCACAGTATTTGAATTGTAAGGGGGGCTAGGGCCGAATTATTGCAGGTTCCGTTCGGGCTTCCAAGTCTGCGCGGACCGAAATTCACCGTCGCGATGAGAGTGGGCCATCGACTCGCGGAACTGGCCGTGATTCTTTGCCGTCGACATTAATGGGCGAGACTTCTCAGGCAGTAATAAGGTATCCTCGGAGAACCAGAGAACGCAGCTCGGACCCAGTTCTCAGTGGTTTGGTTGTCGACGGTTGACAACGGTCCAGTTGTCACAGCTTGCCCGGAAGAATCGCGCCGTTGAGGTCGACTGCTCAAGTCGTGCAGAGCGCCAAGCCGTCCTCCCCACTTTACACTTCATCAAATGGTCCAGCAGTTGCCCCTCTCGATCATTACCGATAATAGGGGCTAGCCCCCTTGGCAGCTGGTCGGATCGGCGCTTTCGAAGCCCCGATAGGTACTGCCTCACTTAGCCCTGCGCCTACATCGCAATGATGCCAATCAATCCATTCCCAGCCTCAGCCAGATTTATTCTCCCTCCTTTCCAAGCTCTAGAGTCTTCTTTCGCCGTTTAATCTCTCTGATACAGCACTGCGTGGCCACCATGTGCACCTTCAACCTCCGCGACGTGATTCAGGATGATCCGAACCCATCCTCGAGGAACATCCGATCAGAAAGGGTTCATGGTTGTCCCGGCATGAGCCCGTCGTTTGCAGTCAAAGGCAGCAGAGGCGAGCTTTCTAGAAGTTAATCCGATGGCTCAGGCCTCGTGGAAGGCGAACTGACGCGATTCTTTGGCGAACTCGATGCTCCAGTTGACGGCATATTCCTTGCTCGCAATCACCCCGCCTTCTTCATGATTCACGTCAACTCTCTGAGCACTCACTGCTTGCTCGCCACCATCCACGACCAGTTGCTGTGAAAATGGCAAACGGAAATAATCAGGGAGTTCGAAGGTCGCCATTACCTCGACTGCAACGCTTCGGATGGATGTGGGCCCCAAAGCATGTGTCGAAACAACATTATATTCGAGCCAGCTACTCCTCGATTTAAAGGCCATGGCTTATTTATATGTTCTCCTTTCATCCGCTTGACTGAATGCCCTCATGCCTCACCTATTGCTCGACCCTGTCGCTACCATCTTCGCCGCCTGAATAGGCATCATTCAATAAACAATGGAACCAACAAAACAGTGCTTATTTGGCACAACAGACGCCAGGCCACGGAAGAAGCTACAAAAACAAAAAAGCTTTAGGAAGCCGCAGATCAACACTGCGTGCCGCTTTAATTCAACCGCATCGAGTCTGCCAGAAGCATCTACGGACTTCAGCCTATCAACAGTTTGGACTCAGCCTCGCCCGCCCCCAGTACCCCCAAAGAAGAAGGAGGGCGCGTCTCCGCAAAGCGAACGAGGACAACACGAACAGCATCTGTTTCGAGAGTCGCTAGGGAGGTATTCGCGTCACATTGTCCCCGGGGTTTCACACCTCATTCGGGCCAAGCAGCACCTACGATCGTTATCCAGCTCAGAAGCTACCAAACACTCAACTCCGAGAATGGGACGTCGTGCGAAGACGCCCTTCTGCTCGATTAGGAAGTTGGAGGACTTCCCCCAACCACCTACCCACGTCCTCGGCAGGACCTCAAGCGTCGACCGCATCGCGGAACAGTACAAGGCGGTCCTTGAGTCTCGTCCTCGCTCGCTGTGCTGGGACGACTCTTCTGAGCTTGAGCTGTCACCCGCAGACAGCGATACTGAGCAGCCAGTAACGCTCAGACAGCATCGCAGTTCATGCTGCCCCGGAGGAGATGAAAGTTGTCTCAGCCACCCGTCGCGAACCGCCGCGTTCCCGAAACCTTCGCCTATGTCATCAGACGACGGCACGCTGGTCTCGTTCCAGGAAGAAACAGTCTACTTCAAGCCCGTTTCCTTCCCCACCTCCAAGCCTGAGGCGCCTTCCTTCGCCAAGCCGGAACCCCCCACCGTGCCGTTAAGCAGGCAGACCACGGCGGCGGCCGCCGACGCCGACGCCGACGCCGACGAGAACGTCAGCCTGCAGATATGCCTGGACCTGCTCACGCGCGAGCTCTCGTCGGCCATGGCGGCTCGCCCGTCCCGCGCGTCGTCCATGGGCTCGTCGGCGCTGCAGGTTTGGGTCATGATCGAAGCGTACGAGGGATTGCGCGACCAGATGGCGGAGCTCAGCCGGGGCAACCGGCAGGCGCGGGAGATGGAGAGGATGTTTGACATGTGGCTGAGGGCGCTCTACTCGATACACGACTCGATGAGGGGCGTTGGTGGCAAGGACTGTGGCGCAGAACTTGGGACGGAGGCGTTGGACTAGGTAGGGGGTGGGATTTTATGATACCAAGATATGGATGGGCGTAGGACGGCGTTTGATCTGGTTTGTGACGGGTGAAATGGTGGCTATATAGAGTATCTAGGCCTTCCAAACCTGAACTCTGATTGTTTCTGCAAAATAGATCGCTCCGTGATGTACTATTTGTGGACCGACGCATTATGTCCCTAAGTCACCGCTGGAACGGACGCCATCGAGGTCAGTCGGGAAACTGACATTTTCTCCGCGATGCTGAGAGCCCCACATACCGTGGCTCAATGATCGGCAATCGCCAAGACATACGGTGATCGCATGCAGGTGCCCGTACGGAGTACTGTGGTTGTATGTACCTCACATTCAACCAGGTTCCATTTGCGCAGAATACACGTGCGGTTTGGTCGGGGCAACACGGCAAACAGATCATCATCGACAGAGAAGCGTAAAAATGGACGACGACGAATACGGCGACGCCGACGACGTTCTCGCCGCTCTCGCAGCCGCGCAGCCCGGTCTCTCTAGGCCAGCCGCGCCACGACCGGCGCCGAAGATCCAGCAGCCGACACCTCAGCGCCTCGATCGAGCACCGCCGTCGAACATGTCCGGGTCAGGACCGCCCAAGGTTGTGCAGCCTACTCCCCAGGCCCTTCCGGCCCGCGGCTCCGGATCCGCCATCCTCGTCTCCCCCAGGCAGAAAGGCAATCCCGTGCTGGCCTGCCTCAAGTCCATCCCCTGGGAGTACAGCGACATCCCCGCCGACTATGGCCTGGGACTGACAACTTGCGCGTTGTTCCTCAGGTGCGTTTTCCCTTCCCTCCTTCTCTCTATCATCTCCCTTCTATCTCTGACAATTGTCCTCGGGTTTCAATAGCCTCAAATACCACCGCCTCCACCCAGAATACATCTACACGCGGATCCGCAACCTCCAGGGCAAGTACAACCTGCGCATCCTGCTCACCCTCGTCGACATTCCCAACCATGAGGACGCCCTGCGCGAGCTGTCCAAGACGTCGCTCGTCAACAACGTGACCATCATTCTCGCCTGGTCGGCCGCCGAGGCCGCCCGGTACCTGGAGCTGTACAAGTCGTACGAGCACGCCGGCTTCTCGGCCATCCGCGGGCAGCAAGCCACGGGCTATGCCGAGCGGCTCGTCGAGTTTGTCACTGTGCCGCGGAACATCAACAAGGCCGACGCCGTCGCGCTGGTGAGCTCGTTTGGGAGTCTGAGGAACGCGGTGAATGCCACGCCCGAGCAGGTTGGGGTTGTGGGCGGGTGGGGGGAGAAGAAAGTTAGGGCTTGGTGCAGGGCTGTGGAGGAGCCGTTTCGGGTTGGCAAGGCCGGGAAGAGAGGGGTGAGTAATACTGCTGGGATAAGGAAGGTGGTCAAGGGGAGAGAGGAGCAGCAGGCGGGCGTGGAGGTGGAGGAGGAGGAGGATGCCGAAGCATTGGTTGCCGCGGCCGAAGCGGAGACGGGTCGGCCAGAGAAGCAACCCGTTCCGGCCGCGGCCCGGACGAGTTCGGGTACACCCGCGGCTGCAGATGCGGCGCGCAAGGATGATCAGCTGAGCGAGGGTATCGCTGCCGCGCTGGCAAGGCTACGAGACAAAGGGTAACATGTCCACGAACGTGCCGATTGGGAAGCTCGGCCACGTTTTCAGTCCTCGCCGCACGACACAAACACCGCATGCCGCTAGTGCGGGCAAGGTTGCCCAACATAGGCATAAACGCGACCCGTGCCGGTTTGTTCAACTGCAGGTCGCCCTCGTGTCGGTGGCTGACCGGAGCAACGGTTCGCAGCATTTTTCAGAGGAAAGTTTGGCAGCGCAAAAGACGCAGGAGGCACGGGGTGTGTTGCCCGGTCCCACGGGTTATACAATTCATTCGGATGGGTGCAGACGCGGAAGGACGAGGACAATCGAGACATCCCAGTTGTGCTCCAAACATCCTCTTCCTCGTCGGCGGCTCCCAGTTGACGGACCCATTGCCAGGTACAAGGGAGTCAGTCTTTGCATCTGTCAGCTGTGGTATTGACGGGAGAGGCGCACGGGGGTGGCCTGCGGTCGGTGCACATGGTCTGAGCCCTGTGATCCGTCATGGGAATGTACCATGCGGGAGAAGCAAGCACAACAGTGTTGACCGGGGGGTTGATGAGGGGTTGCACAATTGTCCAATTTTTTCCCCGGCCTGCCCGTCATCCGACCTCGAGGTGGCACACTCTCGAAAGAAGGCGAAATTCACGCTGGTTGTCTGTGTGCCTTACGCATCCGCGGTGTTGGGTTACCAGCCAAGCGGCTCGCGGCCTATTCTGAGAAGGGAGCATGCTGCTCTCTTGTCTGACCGTTTCTGCAGCCAAAGGCGTGCCCGGCGTGGTTTCTTCCCTAGGAACACAAACCGCCTTCCTGCCAGACTCGGTCCAGTAACTATTAGCGATGGACCAGTCAATATAGTCAGATGCAACTGCTTGGACTGAGATCCAAGTCCAATTACTTATCCCGGAGCTGGATTGGTCTTGGGTCTCGTGCAGGTTCTCCTGGTTGCGCAGGCCAAAATATATTGCAGGCTCCGCATGAACCAGGCGGTACCGGGTATTGAGACCTTCTCAACTCTGGGGCAGGCATTTCCAATGTGGCTGTTGCCCGTTGGTTACTTTATTATCTCGTTCTCCAAGACATGACAGCATGCTCCTCAGAAACAATGCTGGACAGCATCTGAAAGAGTCCATTCCTTTCCTAGGCAAGAAAGACGGCATGGAAACACTGGGACTGCTGGCCCAGCTTGTCCCGTCAAACCTCCAACGAGCATTCCACAGCGCCTGCCTGCCTACCAACTTTAGGCAGGTATCGCAGCAGCGGGCCAATCATGTCGTGTCTTCTGCGCAGATTGACAGCAGATCAGCGCTCAGCAGGTCGGGCCTCCTCACACAGCAGCGTTCATTCAGTTGTTGTTGTTGTTGTTGTTGTTGTTGTTGTTGTTGTTGGGGAAGGAGATTCCCCGCGCGCCTGGTCTGTGTCTCGGGTCTGTGTCCCCTTCCTGCTGCAAAACATGGCACGTCACAGCCATGGATACCACCTTCTCACCAGTCTGTTGTGGCTGTCTTAGCACAGCTGTTTTCGTTGCCTCAATGAAGGAGCCATGCTCCGGGCTTGTTTGGTATGGTATGCCAGCGCATAAGGTACCTTAGTGTCTGACGGTTCCATGCTCGGCTTCTCATCTATTTGTTTATATGCGCTTGTTCCCTTCTGCGTGTCTGTGCAAACCGGTATTCCATAACTTGCTCTCTGGCATTGGCGCTTGTTCACTTTATCTCTTTCTGGTCTAGGCCAGGCCGTCCGCCGCTATGCGTTCCCTCTCCGCTACAGGGAGCGTTACTCTCCTACTACTTAGCCTGGCGGCTGCCGTGCCTCACAGGACCCGGACGACGAGGTACGCTGTCAACAAGGATCGAGCCGACGCCGTCAAGGAGGCATTCCAGGTGTCCTGGGATGGGTATCACCGATATGCCTTTCGGCATGACTCCCTGCGGCCTGTGACCAACGGGTTCGCGGATGACAGGTATATCCCCATGCATTCTGTCAAGGGCGTCTATAAGGTTGGCTGACGGCTGATAATATCAGAAACGGTTGGGGGGCAAGCGCCGTTGACGCCTTCAGCACGGCACTGGTCATGGAGAAGTGGGATGTTGTCGACCGGATTCTAGCGTACATCCCCGAAATCGACTTTGACACCACCACGACTGAGGTGTCCCTGTTCGAGACCACCATTCGCTATCTTGGGGGCCTTGTGTCTGGTAAAATGATGCTGCAATTCACCCACGGCAGTTGGAGCTGACGTATGCACCAGCCTACGACCTCCTCACCGGCCCGCTAAACGACCACATCAAGCAGATCTCGGATGTGGAAGCAATCCTCAGCCAGGCAAAACGGCTGGCCGACAATCTCAAGGTGGCCTTCGACACCCCCAGCGGCGTGCCCGACAATAATCTTTTCTTCAATCCCCCGCGCAAGGGAGGCTCAACAACAAACGGCATTGCCACCATTGGCACGCTGGTGCTCGAGTGGACGCGCCTAAGCGATCTCTCCAACGACACCGAGTACGCGAACCTGGCGCAGAAGGGCGAGTCCTACCTCCTCCACCCCCAGCCAAAGTCAGGGGAGCCGTTCCCGGGGCTTCTGGGGACCAATGTGCGGCTCTCGGACGGGCACTTTGTCGACAGCAACGGCGGCTGGGGTGGCGGTACCGATAGCTTCTACGAGTATCTCATCAAGATGTACCTGTACGACCGGGAGCGCTTCGCCGAATACCGGGACCGGTGGGTCTTGGCCGCCGACTCGTCCATCGAGCACCTCGTCTCGCATCCGACGACACGGCCGGAGCTGACCTTCCTCGCCATGTGGCGGGGCAAGGAGCTGCGTTTTGTTTCCGAGCACTGTATGCCCTACACCTCCCTTATTCTCTACACCCTTCTTCTCCTGTTCTCCAAGATCCCATGCTCACGCAAGTACTCTTAACCAGTGGCGTGCTTCAACGGCGGCAACTTCATCCTCGGCGGGCTGACGCTCAACGAGCCGGCCTACACGGAATTCGGTCTTAAGCTCGTCGACGGCTGCCACGAGACGTACACCTCGACAGCAACGGGAATCGGGCCCGAAATCTTTGCCTGGCAGGACGCGGCACACCCGCTCAACGCGACCAACAACCCGCCAGCGCCGGCGAACCAAGCCGCCTTCTACAGCAGCTCGGGCTTCTGGATCACCAACGGCAACTACGTCCTCCGGCCCGAAGTCATCGAAAGCTATTACTATGCCTACCGCGCGACGGGCGACCCAAAGTACCAGGACTGGGCGTGGGAGGCGTTTGAGCGGGTGCGCGAGACGTGCCGCGTCGGGAGCGGCTTCTCGAGCATAAGGGACGTGAACCGGCCTGGAGGCGGCGGGTATCATGATTTTCAGGAGAGCTTTTGGTTTGCCGAGGTCTTGAAGTACAGTTATTTGATTCATGCCGAGGTGAGTGCATTCCATTGAAAACCGAGTCCACCGCTGGGAGTGGAGACGGGGTAGAAGTTACTGACGGATGGTGATGCACAGGATGCCCCGTGGCAGGTCAAGGCTGATCATACAAATGAGTTTGTGTATAATACTGAGGCGCATCCGATACGGGTCGCGGCGCCGCGGGCAGGGGAGACGGTGAGCAGGTAGATGGTTTGCGGAGCCGGAGTGTGTAAATTTTATTTGGATAGTGCTAATGGACGTGATGCTTCGTTTCCACACTTGATGTATCTTCTCCTCCACACGCCATCCAAAATATGAACATCAACATGAGTTGAAATTCATAATACGCTCTTCCCCGACATAAGCATCGTCAATCGTCAATGTACAATGACATGAAAACCCATCGTCATGTTAGAGAGACCCAGGCCATCCGGCCTCACGCACCGCCCTCCCGCTTGGCATACTCGTCCTCCATGGCCTCCTCGTAGCGCCTGTCGGCCTCAATTTCGGCCTCTGTCTTGGGTCTTGTCGTGCCGGCACCCGTGTTGACCCCGGCACCCGTTGGGCGTGAAGCCGCGGTGCTTGCTGTCTCGGGATGCTGCTTAGGCTGTGTGTTGGCCGGAACGATTGGCGTTTGGTCGGGCATTGTGAAGCAGTTGAGAAAACAATTGCTGGTTCAGGAAATCTTGAGAGCTGTCGGTTAGGGTGTGTCGTTGGAGGTGATGGTTCGAGTGCATGGTTTGTATATGCATACTGACCCTTGGCGGTGGCGGCATCAGTGGCAAGGCCGCGCGCACCTGACCTATTTTACCTACCTATGGCTCCTTCCATCTTGTTTCTCCACAACGACCTGGAGTGGAGGCCTCGGTTCACTTTGTTGTTTCATGTTCAACTTCAGGGGCATCAACACCTCCATCGCCATCATGGCCAAATCATCTCTATTTCATCTCTGCTCTTCCTAAGCTAGAGGTCCCCTCCATGTAACACGCGACAAATCCTCTCCCGCCCAGCTGCGCGGTCTTCTTGTTGCGCGCCTGTCAACATGATCAATCTCCTGGCCTTCGGGAGCCTCGTTCGTCCCGTCGTCTTTCGGAATTGGCGACCGTGCCGGTGGTTGCGGAGGATCCGGCGTTGGTTCAGGGGTCGGAAGTCCGTTGTCCGGCGTCGAATCATCCGAGTGATGAGGGTGCTTGGGAGCCGAGTCCACCCCCGAGTTTTGACCCAACTCGACCGGCGGATCCGTAGATTGATTGGGAGATTCATGAGCCGGCGGATTGCCTGGTTGCTCCCCAGGAATGGGATCTTCAGACCCGATCCCCTGGGTTTCAGCATCCTCGTAGTCTGGAGCGTCGTCCAGGTGCTCAAGCACTCGCAAAGTGAAGCCCAAAGACCGCACACACTCCCTCCGATCCAACCCATTCAACGCATTACGTACCAGCCACTCCACCTCATCATCCAGCAAACCACCCTCCCTTTCCTCCACCTTACGTGTGGTCAGCACCTTCCGCCCCGCCGTCACGCGCTCCCAATCCCGCACCAACATACCCGTAACCCTGTGCTCTCCGTCCTGCGCCTTCGACCCACCCTTCATCACCTCAAACGCCCGATTAAAAAACTCTCTAAACTCATCCGCCGCCTGCTTCTTCTCCCGCTCGCTCTCCTCCTTGCCCTCGCCCTCCTCTCCTCTCGCCGGAGCAGGAGGAGGAAAAAGAGCAGCTGCAAAACCATCCCTTCTCTTCCTCGCCGCCAACCGGACAAGGCCCCGGCCCAGGCTGGCGCGCACGCCCTTCTCTGTTTGACCCAGCGCGGCCAGGTCGGACTGCAGCTCCTCCTCGGAGCGCACCGCGATTTTGGCAGGATTGGCGGCCGGGGATAAGCTCGCGGCAGGGGGCGGACCCTCGGCGGCCGGCAGAAGCTCGTCGGGGATCCATGGACCCTTCGCGATGGCGATCGGCGTCGTGTCGACCCGCCACCGGCAGTGCCACCAACCGGCGCGGGTTCTCCTGCGTTGCGTTGTTTTGAGGTACGAGCGCATCTTGGTGGTCGTGTCTGGTATTTGTAGAGCGGATGGGAAAAGGGAAAAGGGAGAATGGGTGTGTCTGTGTTGCTTGCGTTAGGGATGTCGGGAAGAAACTGGCCAGAAGCTGAGGGGGATGGACAGCGGTATATATGCTGCTCGGGTGAAAGGGTGAAGTGGTTGTGTATATTCGTTGCCAATGCGTATTTTCTCACATGTCAAACGGCAGCACCACGCTCGGCCTGTGCTATGGGAGAGATACATGAGAAATGGTGGCCCGAGATAGCACTGGTCGGATCATCAGAAGACGCACACGGTATGGACTACGCGCTTTGGTCAACGCTAGAGCAGAGATATGCACACACACACCTCGTTGTGAAGCTCTGCTCACTTGGCCTTCCGTCGAACCTTGAACGTCTTGAGCGGGTCTTTCCTCCCGCCCACCTTGAACGACCGCCCCTTTGACTTGCCCTTCCTGTGTTTCCTATCCTTGCCGCCCTCCTTCTTGAACGGCACGAAGCCGACCTGTTGCGACGTCAATGCCTGTTTCCCGTCCTTGGGAAGCAGGTAATCGGGCACGTGCTTGAGATGGGGTTGCTGTCTCGTCACCCGGCCCAGCTCACCGTCGTGTCTGAGATGGGAGAGTTCGGCGGGGTTCTCTTCAAAGTATCTGTGCAGCAAAAAGTCAGATGCCGCGTAATCTGGTCCAGGCGCACGCAAGGACACTCACCGTTTGAGAGTCTCGCTCCTCAGCAACTCCTGTCGTAATTCTCTCGTCCTGGCCTCCCGGATGGCCACCTTGGTGACGGCACGCAGTGCTTCCGACAAGTTAGTCAGCTGAAAGCATCTGTGATCCTTTTGCAGAGACATACCGTCGTTCATGCGGTATCTGAACGCCTCCATCTGCGACTTGTTGAAATTATATGGCTCCAACGTCCTGTTCAGTTTCGCCTGTTGTCTCATGACCTTTGCCAGCACCCTTTCGTCCTTCTCGGTGCTCTTGACAGTGGTCGCCTTGTGCTTCCCGTAGTGCTCCTTCGGGATGACAAAGGAAAGCGCAATGCCGGCACGGCCAGCCCGGGCAGTCCGCCCTATCCTGTGGGTATATGACGAAGCAGATGTAGGCATGTCAAAGTTGATCACTGCGGCAACGTTCTTGAAGTCGATACCTAGCTTGGGGGTCAGTTCGCGCTTTGGGACGTTGGTCTGTTCGCATACCTCGTGATACCCCATATTCCTCATCCTTCCTGTGTCTCCGCTTCTTCTTGGGCTGCTCTGTTCCCTCCTCCCCATCTTTGCTCTTGGGCTTCTTGGCCTCCTTCTTGTCGCCTTCTGCTTCCGCAGCTTCGTCTCCAACAAACTCGGGCTTCTCGTCCGACGCTATGATGATGTCATAAATACCCTGCTAGCGCATTAGCTCCTGCTTGCCCAGGCCTGGTCCGACTCATATCAACGTACGCGGTTGAATTCCTCGATGATCTTGATCCGGGTGTTGATGGGCAGCTCAGAGTTCAGGACGCAACTCCTGATGCTGAACTGTTCAAAGAAAAGCTGCAGTCTGTCAGCAAACGCTCTGCCAGCCAAAGAAACTATCCATGCCCACTTTCAATCGGTATGACCGATCAATGTCGGCGACAAAAATCAGACACGGCCCCTTGATCAGTTGTAGTTTGAAGATAAGGTACGAGATCAGCCACTTGTCGTCCTCGGCACACTTGACGTAAAACTGGGTGAGCTTCTCGTCCTCCGCCCCGAACTCCTCTTGCAGATCCAGCACCGTTGGATTCCGGCAGAAGATACCCTTCAGCGCATCCAGCTCGGCCGACAGCGTTGCGCTCATCATGATGGTCTGCACGCCCTTGGGCAGCGACCGCGAAATGTTCTCCATGTCCTCGTCGTAGCCGTAAGACAGCACCAGGTCGGCCTCGTCCAGGATCAGGTACTGCAACTTGGCGAGCGAGAGCGCCGCCGAGTTGACGCTGTGCCAGGCGCGGGCGGGAGTCGAGACGACAATGTCTGGAACGTTGGCGAGCAGGGAGCGCTGAACGGCGTCGGAGACGTTTTCGGTCAGCTTGGCGGCGTGCATGTCCTTTGCGCAAAAAGCCGAGAAGTGCTCGATGGCTTTGAAGACTTGGTCGGCGAGCTCGCGGGTCGGAACCAGGATGAGGCCGGCGGTGAAGGGTGTTGGATCGGTCTGCAGTAGGTTAGTATCGGACCGCCAATGGACGGGTAAGGCGGTGCGGGAGGCTATCCATACAATCTTGCGCTTCAGGATGCTGGACAGCACAGGGAGGACGTAGGCAGCCGTCTTGCCGGACCCCGTCTTGGCTTTGCAGAGCACATCTTGGCCTTGTAGTGCCAGCGGAATGGCCTTTCGCTGAACGAGTGTGGGCTTCTCAAAGCTCTGCTGTGCGACGGCCTGCACCAGGCGCGGGTCGAGGCCAAGGTCGGCGAAGGTAAGCTCAGGTTCCGATTTGGCGGCAGCTGGCTGCTTTTCGGCTTGGCTGGACTTTGTTTCAAGTTCCGGCTGGGCCACGGTAGACTCGTCGCGCTTGTCCAATTTGCGTTTCATGTTGGTGTCGTGCGCGGGCAAAGGTGTTCGTTCACTTGTGGTTGTTGACTGGCGCCGAACTCTCTCTCTGCTCCAACAAGAGGGTGTTGGACTACCAAAAAATTGCGGCTGCTCACCAGAAGATAAGATAAGCGCCCCACATGGCTCTAGTGGGGCAGAAGCTTGCGAGCCCCGCCTTCTCCACGAGCTTATTTGCAATCTGCATGCTCAATGCGTCTCTCATTCCCCCATTCTTCATGATAAATTCGGCAGTCATGGAGTCCAGTAAAACAATCAATTCAAGGACATTGCCATCGAGACTCGACAGGTGTTTCAAAGCGATCCTTAGCAGCGTGTTAGTTGTATTCTAACTCGATCTGTCGAGATTTGCACGAATATTCATAAGTTCCCCCCCATCCCCTACTCACTCAGCAGCAGGCTGCCGCGGCCTTTCCACTACGGCGAAGCATACTTGTACTCAAATTGCTCTTTCGCCCGATCCACCAACCTCCTTCCCTCCTCAATCGTTTTCTTCCCCTCCTCGCTCTCCATAATCGCCCGATTCGAGAGTCCGCTCGGCTTGCCGCTCGGAACAGCCAACCCCCTCTGCACCGCAGGCCTGGCAAGCAGCCTGTCCAGCCAGGCCTTGACATTGGGGAACAGCGCCGGCAGATCAACCCCAGAGTACTGCGCCATGTTCACCCACCCTACCAGGCTAATATCCGCGATGCTGTACTTGCCCCGTCCTGGGCCTGCAACATAGTCGCGGTCGGCGAGGCGGGCGTCGAGGATGCCGTACAGGCGCTCCGATTCGCCTACATAGCGTTGAATAGCGTAGGGAATCTTCTCCTTCGCGAACCGGAGGAAGTGGTTGGCTTGGCCTTGCCTTGAGTTTTGTACATATCCATCAGCACGCGCTTTCTGGAGCGGAAAAAGGGAGACAAGAGAACCCACATCGGCCCCAATCCGCCATGCTGCCAGGCAATCCACTGCTCCGCCACGGAATAGTCGTCCGAGTCGACGGGGAAGCTGAACTTGTTCTCGGGGTCGTAGTGCCTCGCTAAGTAGTTCAGGATGGCGATGCCCTCAAAGACGGCGAACCCGCTGCGGTCATGGTCGACGATGGTCGGGATGCGACCGTTGGGGTTGAGGGCCGTGTACCAGGGCTGCTTCTGCGTGTTCTTGCTGATGTTGATGGCCTGAACCGTGTAGGGCTTGCCGTAGGCTTCTTTGAGCTCCTCGAGGAAGACGGAGACTTTGACGCCGTTGGGGGTGCCTGGGTTGCAGGGTGAGTAGTTTGGACAGAGTAGTTCGTAGTGAGCCGGGTGTTACCGACCATACGTCAGGAGTTCAATGCCGGATTTGGCGATGAGGCCAATGGGCTCGGCCATGTTGTCTGGTCTTACTTGGAGACCTGCGATGGTGGTCGAGGGGGAGGAAGAGGAAGAGGAGGAGACTCTTCGCAACTTGCTTGGTTTGACAAGTTGAAGACGCGATGAACCGGAATCCCAAGTATTGACGTCACGACGAATCTGAGAGCAACGGAATTGAATGTCGATGAAAGCGGATCGCAGGAACTGGCTGCTTCTTTTAATACCAAGCCCCGCAACTGGACGAGGTCGCACCATGAGCAACATGTCTGTCCCTACAGCTGCCTGATTGGCCTTGATTCCCGACTTCTGAGCTTCTTGATGCAGTGCAGCTAAACAGCTGTCTCGGGATCCTGAGTAATCACATATACACTCCGTATTCACGATTCCCAAACAATTTCGCGTACGGAACCCCGGCCGCCCCGCAGCGGAGAAATGATTGGAAATACACAAGGACTTTCGTCTCAGAAGATTGGGCTCCTGATTCGGGTGAGCTTTTGAGTCTGTGTGAGGGAGAGCTGGGATTGACGAAATGCATTGGGAACAGTGCCATCCGTTGGAGTCGGCGGGCTTGAAGCAGGAGAGAACCCTTGAACAGACTTAAACAATGAACCATGTCGGAACGTTTATCTGAAACCGGACAGGGAATCAAAACCACACGGCCGTATTCGACGCTGGAGCCAGACACCCAAACATCCTCTCAGGCGTCGCTCTTCAACTTCCAATCCGCATACCTGCTTCGCACCAACATCACGATTCACTTACGGTAAATGTGGCGCAAGACGTGTGATGAACAAACAAAACAAACTCCACTTACACCTTGTGCCGCGCGTTCGTTTTCCGCCATAGAATAAGCTGTCCGGTAGAGCCTCCGCCTGGATGCTCCTGACTTATCGGTCGCGAGCTGCGCGACGCACGGGAACGGATTGTGGTTCCCTCAGACTTGAACGGCTGGGTCCGGCTGAAGACCATCGCTTGCTCTTAGCTGCTATTGTTGGGCCCGGCTCCCTGCCTATCCAGCACCGAGTTTAGCAGTGCTTCACAGTCCTCCCTCTCATTTTTTGTGCGCCTTAAGTCACCGGAGACACAGTTCTTGAATTCCTTCTGCACGTCGTCAAGCTGGCCGTATAGTTCGATAGCCTCCATCTCGGCTCGGTTCTCTCCTGCCGATGCTGCTCCATTTGGGAGGTGCGTCGGGCGAGCGTCCTATCAAGAGCCTGGGTCTATGATGGGCAATGGTGCAAACAACGGGCGCCAGGCCCAGGAGAACTTGCCCCTCCACCAAGAAGAACCTCAGATTAAGCATTGAGGCAACGAGAGCGGTTTGCTGTGCCTCAACTCCTCTTTGCTCCTCTAGCTCAACCTCCCCTGCGAGACCCGCGAGGTTCTCCATGAGAAGTGTGTTGTCTTTTGTCAATGTGGGGTTCTTGTGTCTCAGCTTGGAGTTTCCGTCCATCAGGCTGGAGGTCTCTTCTCAAAGTCTGGAATTCTCCTCCCGGATACTGGTACTTTCACCCCTCAGACTGGAGGTCTTCTCCTGCAAACTGCACTTCTCCGTCCGACTGGCGTTCTCGTCCCTCAGACTGGAAAGCTCCTCCCTTAGACCGGAATTCTCTACTCCCAGTGTGCTGCTTTGCCCCCTGGCCTGCCCCAGTTCGCGCCTAATCTTAGTTACCTCGGCACTGCTTTTTGTGAGCTGCGCTTGAGCACGCTGGTAAAGTTGTTCAAGTTCGGAGATCCGATTGTCCTGGGAGTCCAGCTCGTTCTTCAATTCGGAGATTCGTCTCAGCAGCTCCTCATTTTCGGCTCTGCGATCGCAATCAAGCTTATCTTGGTTGTCCAGAATACGCTTGATTTCGGCTCCCCGTCGGTCATGGTCGGTCAAAAGCCATGCATAACTTAGCTGGGTTTCCTCCTTCTCCTGTCGATAACGTCGGCTTTCTTCAGTGGCAATAGCTTCAGCCTCGAGGGCAACGTCTCGATCATGGATGGCGGCGTTCTTCTCTTGGATAGCAGTGTCTCTATCCTCAGTGGCGGCGTTAATGTCTTGGGTAGCTGTCCTTTTTGCCTGGATGATAGTGTCTTTAAGTTCCAGGATGAGGGCATCGTTTTCGTTGACGACGGCTCTCAGTCTTGTAAATTGATGAATAAAAAGGCCTACTACGGCGAACGCACTCGCTTTGTGCTGCCGAGGGGTGGGTGGCAAGGGTGCTGGTCCTGGGATTCCGGATGGTTGGGCTTGGAGGCAACCCAAAAGACTTTCCACAAGGGTTGAATGAGTACATTCCCGAGGATCCTCTGGTGGTCGAGCCCGATGGAGGAGCTCGTGAAGCCATGGGAAGACGGCAACGCCAGTCAAGGCTCCTCAAGAATTGCCGGGGATGGGAGACCCTGGGAAAGAACTTGCGAGTTCCAGGCTTGGGAGAGCCAACTACAAGGAGCGCACGTTTAATAAGTGTAGAACTGCGCTTTTCGCAAAGGACAAGGCTGAGTGCCAGTCAATGTGTTGGCTTGCCTGCAGCTTGACTCTCACACAGCACCAATAGGATGCGGGTTGTCGAGCGCGAGTTCATGTCGTGTGCCTTCCAGTTGTAGCTGAGGCCAATCACTCCCCCCTTCCTGACCGTAGAGACGCATCTGCCTTCGCACCTCGCATCACGGTGGTTTAGAGATGCCGCAAGCAACATCCAGCTCGGGAAAGCCGACGGTGGAGAGGATGCAAGGAATCTCATCAAGCAGGAATACTACCTTGCCAACTCGGTCATAGGACCAACGCCGCAGGTCTCTGGGTTTGGAAGCGTGGGAGCAAACCCATTGCCATAGTACGAGAGAGAGAACGTCCCTGTTAGTAACATCGTGGTGCCCTCGTATCACTGGCACCTCACTGAGGATTCTCGCAATGACATACCCCTATCCACAATGCCAGACGATGACCTTGACCATATGAAATAACTTCGCCCCTGCCCACCGGACGCTCTTAAACCATCGGGTCTTCGGTAGTCTCATATCAGTATGGGAACTGTTCTGAAGGGATTGGCCATCAAAGAAAGCGTCCAGCTCGGAGTCCTCCGTTTGCTCTGGGTCCGTCTGATCGTAGATTGGCTATCTAGCTATACAGGTTAGATTTCGAACCAACAATATAGCAGCCTTGTCCGTGCATCTGTACTGAGAAATTGACCATGAAGCGGGATGGGATGGCCGCTGCAGAATTTGCGGAGTCAATGACCCTGGCAACCCCCAGTTCGTACGGTGTTTGTTCCAGGGATGAGGATACATACGATCGTGTTGTAGGCCAGAGAGAGTGTTGGTCGGCCTGCAGGCATAACGCGTACCGTTTACACACGCGAAACCCCGTATCAGTACCTATTCATTTCACTTCTTATCCTCCGTCCACATCCCACCTTTTCATCCCAGCCTCGTGATCTTTGCCGCACCTGTGGTCTCCGGCATAACAGCGTGAGCAGTGCATATCAAACAACGCAAACATAGTTGCACAGTCAGGACTGCATTGGCGACATGCTGACCAAATCATCAAATGAATCGTCGTACACAACATAAAAGCACACCGCCCTCATCCGTCTCATTGTTGCATCATACATCGACTTCCCAACTCCATCCTCTTAACCCGGCGCTGGCAAAGATTGGGGCAGAATTGCTATACCAGCGAGTTATCTTGACACGTGATGAAGCAGGAAAACGGAAACAGAGACCACCAGTATCATAAGACTTGACATTTCCCAGCAGGGAACCACCCAGAGACCGGAGCTCCTGCCATTCCCCAAAACAATAGCCGAAAAAGTAGCGAATGAGACAACACAAAAAAAAGAGGGAGACAGCCATTCGGACCATAACTCTTCAGCAGGTCGTCACAGCCTGGGTGATGATCCGCTCGTAAAGCCTAGTAACGCCGCTCATAGTCACGAGGAGGGTAGGGCTCCCTCACATACGGGTCTCGAGGAGGGAAGTCCGGCGGCGGAGGACGACGATCGTAGGCGCGGCCGTTCATGTAGGGATCCGGGGGAGGGTAGTCCCGAGGGCCACCGCGGTAAGGATCATCATAGCGGCGCGGGGGCGGGTAGTCGTCAATGGGCGGCGGTCCGCGACGCGGAGGCGAACGATAGCCTCCCCTCCTGTCATCATAATAGTCCCGACGAGGGGGCGGGGTGCGCTCACGGTACCCATCCCGATAACCATCCCTGCGCGGGCTGTACCCACGCGGCGGGACACGCCGGTCGTAGTCATCAATGGGAGGCGCGTAAGGACGACGCGGGGAACGCGAACGAGCTCGGTCGCCCCGGGGGATGTCGGGTTGGGTCTGTTAGTGGATTAGCTGGCAGACAAGAACTAAATTGAGCGGGCAGCCATACGTTGGCGACGCAAGTCACGCGAGCGTTCTTGAACTCGCGGCCGTCGAGTTTCTCGACCGCAAGTCTGAGGTCGGCAGCACTTTCAAACTCAACAAAGCTGAACCAGCGGTTAGCGCCTGTGCTTTCAGAAGCATTCGCTGAATCAAGGTCTCACGCACCCCTCGTTGCTGCCGTTGCGGTTGGTCTCGGAATAGACGACATCAAGTCCGGATTGCCGGGCGAAGTCTTTCAGATCCTAGAGCCAGATTCCATGTAAGTTGAAATGCCGGAGCCGAGGTTGGCGGTATCCCTCGAGAAGAACCAGTTAAGTCCAGTGAAGCCAAGAATGCCAAAGGATTGGGGAAGACGGCGGGAAGAGTCTTTGGCTTGAAAGCCCTCCGCAAGCCCTTCGTTCCGCCAACAGAGCCCTAGGAAGTGATGTGCACATGGGGAGTGGCGGCAGCCGAACAACAACGGAGAAATCACAGGCCTGGGCGAAGGATGCCGACCAGGAGCTGACCATTGTGGGAAGAGGGATCTCAAGTCCAGTGCGACCAGGAAGGAGGGCAGGGTTAGTCCATGCGGGCCAATGGCATGGCCGGTTCCAAAACTCAAGAGCGCGAGCGCGTGTATCCATGCTGTGTCCGTGGAAAACGAAGCGGGAGGAGAGCTTAACAGACCTGCCAGCTGGTATCATTGGGGAGTCCAGTGATTTGCATGCGATGCGGTGTGCGACGCGGGCGAGGAGCACTGCTGCGCTCATGGCTGTATCCGCCGCCTTGCTCACGGTGACGGGAGCCTCGAGCAAATTGGACTGTGAGGCGTTCGCCCATGAAGTCGGATCCATCTTAAGCACCTCGTTAGCTAGCGAATCCAGAGCCAGGGTATCGAAATTCAAAGTAAGTTGGGGCCTCGACATACGGAAAGCTAGAGGGGAACAAGCCTGGTTAGCGAACGATCATGGCTGATGTAGAATGATGGGTGGCATCAAGACCAACCTGGCACGACATCCCGGGCGTCCATGGCATCCTTGTACTCGATGAAGCCGAAGCCATTCATGAGCTTGATCTCGGTTATTTCACCGGTGCCATGGGTCGCGAAGTGAGCCTCGACATCTGCCTTGGTAGCTGGCGGCGGGCGTCAGTCTCAACAGCAGTGCATTTGTCGGGTTGCGGCCGTAGCCTTGTCGCTGGCGCGTGTGCATCGCAAAACATACCATTCCGGGGCAGGTTGCCCAGGTAAAGGCGGGTAGACGACACCTCAGTCATCTTGCTCTGGATCCGCAGCGTGCGATGGGTTGGATCGATGGATGGTTTCGATGATCGGGAAGACGTGGAGACTGGTCGTCCGTTTGTTGTTTGGGTGGGGTTGAAACTGATAAAGCTTGGGCCAGTTCCAGGAATCCAGGTCCGCGAGGCTTGTGAGCGGGCGACGGCAAGTCGAGACAACTACCCTCAAGGGTCAATGCAGGTCTGCCAGAGAGCCAGGCAGTAGATGTGCGGAGATGTCTGTTGAGATGGGATGATGGAGAGGGCAAACGATAGCGCTCTGCTAACGATGCCGCTGGGCTTGGTGATGGGGAAGATGGGAAATGGTAGAGGCGAGGAAAATTGGCGCGTGGGACGACAGAGAGCAAGGGCTAAAGCGCCAAGCCTCGCTTGCATGTGGGGCGATGCAACAAGCGGGAAGAGCAACCCTGGCGAGCCATTGATGCGGCTCGTTCCTTCAGCTTCCTCTTCATGTCTTTTTACCTTTTACCAGTCGGATGCCAGTGATTTAAATGGTTCTGATTCTCGTTGCATTTGTTTACTCCTTCACTGGCTTCTGCCCCATATTGGTTCGTCTTTGGTATATATTACACATATTACACTACGGGTACGTCTGTATGTTACTATGGTACAATAACTGGAGTCTGCCTCCCTCAGTTTGCGCCAAGAACGGGTCTGCCAGCCGATGTGGGGGCACGCAGCGTCGAGTTCGCCTGCTCCAGACCACTGCACAACACCCTGACGCCCAGTAAGCCGCCTTGCGTGCTGCATCAGGTGCTCGCATCATGTGTGTGCCTTCAACCTTAGGACGGGTGCCTTCAGCAAGCCTCCAGATGTTCAGAAGCACCCAATTATGTACCGCCGCCAATCCTTGGAGGAAAAAGATTGAAGTCAAATCTCCAAACACCAAAGTTGCGCCTCGGTTGCGGATTCGACATGAGAAAACGGAGAACAGCCTAACCACACCACAGACCGCCTTTGATGAACGCCCGCCATGCAAGCCCAGAGCGCACAACACCAGCACCAAGACATACTTACACACGACCATCCTTATGTGGTCTCATGTCGAAAAGAACGCCTTTGCAATGCAGTCCCAGGCCAAATCCCCTTGCCATCAACCTGCCGCCAAAGTAGCCTACTCCTCCTCCTCGCCCTTTGAATCCTAATCCTCAAACAAGATAGCGACGACCTCATCCAACAGCGTAAACGCTAGGTGTGCACTAGCCAACACAAATCCACATATCAGTAACCACAACCTCAACGGCGTTCAACAACCAAGCAGGAGGGAGAGGTAAGGAGGAAAAGAAAGAAAGACTCACTTCAACCTCGCATTATTAAACGCAGCAAACACCCGCCGGCTCGCAGCCTGCGCATTCACCCGTCCCACCACGCTGCCCACAAGATCCGGCACCAGCGTAGCCATCATCAAGCCAGCCTCAGTCCTTGTCCTGGCCTTCTCCGCCTGGGTTCTCGACACCTTGCTCTTAGGCAACTCACCCCCGGGCCACAGCCCGAGCTTCAGCAGCCCGATATACCTCAGCAGCGCCTCCTCCTGCACCAGCGCCTTCACATTCTCCCTCAGCTTCCGCTCAATCGCGCCGCCTAGTAGCTGGTGCAGCACTACCACTACAGCCCGGCCGCGCAGCCAATTATTCCCGCGGTTGAGCTCAAAAACTTCGAGAAAAATATCGCAGATGGGCTTGACAAACGGCTCGACCTCCTTGTTCTCAAAGGCATTCAGCTCGGCCTCGGCCTCGGCGGCGCTCATCAGGCCCGCCGCGTCGGCCGATGCAGCAGCAGCATCCTCGAGCGAAGGGACGGCGGGGCCGAGTTGGTTCGCCGCGGCGGCGATCAGGTTCTGGCCTGCCAGCGAAAGCTGATCCAGCACGGGGATGCTGCCGAATATATCCTCCATGCCGTCGGCGACCGAGTCGTACAGGCGGGTGATCATGTCCCTCTTGTAGCCGTTGGTTGCGTCGTCGCGGTCCGTTGGGCCGGCGCCGCCGTTTGAGGTCATCCCCTGCGGGTTGATGACGCGTTGCGAGAGGAAGGCACGCAGGTCGCGGCTGCGGCAGACGTCCGGAAGGAGGAGGAGTTCGCTGAGGTATTTCTCAAGGGCCACGCGCCGTTTCTGGAGGAACTCGGTCTGCAGCTTCATGACGACGCGCCGGCGGGGGAAGTCGAGGTTGCGCACCGAGGGGTAGCGCGAACGGAGGTTCTGATGCAACTCAAGGAACTCGCTGTAGCGGCGCGTGACAATCCATGTGGCGGCGGGCATCCTTTCGCCTGCGTTTCGGGAGACCTCGATGGCGTAGAGGGCGAACTCCTTGCCGTCCTCCTCGCGGCCGACGTGGATGGACTTGATCTTGATGGTAGAGCGGCCGTAAAGACTGTTGTCGCTTTCCTGGATGACGTACTGCTGCCGCTGCAATTCCTTCCGCCGTATTTCCCTCTGCAGACTCGCTTTTGACTTGCGTAGGATCCTCAGCTCGGCCGTGTTGTTGGTAAGCTCTGCCTTCTTCAGCAACGAATCCACCACTGCCTCTTGCGCGACCAGCTTGTCAATGTCGTTAGTCAGAGCCGTGATCGCTTCTGCTAGACCAAGATCACCGGGAGCGGCCTGATGAACAGCATCTGCGTCGTCATCGTCTCTGTCATCATCCAGATCAGAGAGTTCGTCGGAAAGGAACCTGCCCTCGTCGCCAAAGAGGTCGTCGTCAACAAACACGCCGATGCGCGAGGCGGCGCTCACCAACCCTAGGGATGCCAAACTGGGCTTTTCTTGCCCTTTCGCTGACCGGTCAACCTCCAGCGAACCTCTATTGGAGCGAGGGAGATCGCCAGGCCGGCTGACATCGAAGGATCCCCTGTTTGACTTAGGCGGTTCGGCAGGCTTGGGCGCCTCGAGAGAGTTCCCGCTTGGTCTTGTCAGATCCACCGAACCCCTCCCCGACCTTGGCGTTGCCGCTGGCGAGCCTCCTTTCCTCAGGCCGCCGTTGGGTGGAGCAAAGATGCCACTTCCAGTTTCATCGTCACCAAACAGTGATGCTCTTAGATCCTCCGCTGTTGGCGGGCGGCTTTCCTCAAGAATATTATTCAACGCCTTTTCCATCGCCTGAACGACGTTTTTGTCGGGCACTGGAGGCGCAGCGCTCATATCCTGGTCGAGACTGGCCACAGAATCACCGAGCATGTCATCTCCTGCCTCTTCGTCATCGAATAAAGGAGGGGGCGAGTGAGGCTCGTCGATGGATCGTCGGAGGTCAGATTCATTGTTCGCATTAGGATTAAGGCTTCTAAGATCCGACGCCGATCCGGCGCGTCGATGACCAAAGCCTGCCTGCAGCCTTGGCCCGAGGCGTGCCACGGGCGTCGGCTTTGAGGCGTTGTATGAGGCGGCTCGAGGGAGCGGTGACCCGGATCTGGGGCCAGCAGTAGACAACGCGGTGCGTTTGGATGCCTCCTCGGCGGCGAGCGCCTTGAAGTACAAGTCTGACTTCTTGAAGTTGGGCAGATACTTCTCGCGCATTTCTTCCAGTACTGCGCTCTGTGCTCGTAAGATCTCCCTTCGCGCTCTGTAGTACTGCTCGGGTGTCGCTCGTTTCCCTTCTTTGAGAAATTCTTGGATGATGCGCTTCGAAGAGGCAGGAACCTTTAGCTCGGGTCTGCTAAGGTACGCGGCATCAATCTGGGCAAGATCCAGTCTGTCGGACTCGGTCCATGGTGGTAGCTGCAGCGGCAGTTGTTCACCCTCCGGCCCATCGTCCTCGAGGGGGTTGCGGAAGCCATCCACAACAAGCCAGAACTGAACCATGGGCATGAGCCGCTGCCGGTCCATGTACTCCATGAAGTAAGAGAGTGTTGATGGATCCCGAAGCAGGTCGGCGAGCGAGGCATTCTCCAGGCGAGATTCGCTCGGTAGAGTAACTTCTGTGCTCTGTGGGGGAGCCCGCCGACTTCCTCCAGCAGCCAAGTGCTGGACTCTTTGATCCAGCAGCCGTTTGCCCATCTCCAACCGGCGCAGGTAGACCTGATCCACGTTGTCCTGTTGCGAGTCCCTCATGAGTTGGCTGGCGACTTCGCTGCGGAAGCGTCTGGCGTCTGAGAGGTTGTTGACCTTCCTAATGGCCCTGATGAACTTCTCGAATCGCCTCTCGCTGTCCGCAGGCGTCAGACGGGGAAAAGCTACTGGTTTCCTGGTCTTTGGGGTGGGTGAGGCGTGTTGATCTAGGGCGGCTCGGAGTCTTCTGACCGTGGAGCGATCCTGGAGCATGGTTCGTCCGTAGTTCTCCATTAGCTGGTTCCAGGTATCCGGGTCGGACAACATCTGCATCACAGGGAACATGACTGCACACGCCGTAATCTCCCGGACAAGTATCGACACTGCCCTGGAAGCAAGCCATTTCTCGGGCAAGACGGTGGGGAGGATTCTGGACATTGTTTGGCGCAGGTAGTCCTGCTGGGCCGTCTTGGTGTCTGAGAAGGAGAGGCTCGCTGCCGGATGCAGCTTGCCCTCCTTGTACTTTGACGCAACCGCCAAGTCCAGCTCCTCCGTCTCGGTGACGGAGCGATTCAGCTTGCGTCCCCTAACAGCCCGCTCAGCGTCGTAGAAATCCCGAAAGTGGGCTGTCAGGATGGGAACAAGTCGCGTAGTCAGGACTTCGGCGAGGTCCAACCGCTGCAGCCGGTCGTGAACTCGAAAGAGCGCACATCGTATTGCCTTGTCTACCTCATCCGTGAACACCGGGTTCGTGCTGATGTGGGAGTACCATGATCGTATGAAATCGCGGATAATGTATTCGAGTACCTCGTCGAGGGCGGCCGAAACCTTCGGGGACTCGGGGCAGAGAGATGTCTTGGTATAGGTCTGGCGCTGTCGCAGTGCGGCAAGCTCGGTCTTCCATGCATCCGGAGCTAGAAGCGCGGCGGCATGTGGACGGGCTGTTTTCCGGAGTTCGCGGTATCTGGGGCCGCGCGAGGTGAGGAGTACGAGAGCGAGCAGGGCAGCTGCGGTCAGGAGCACACCGCCGACAAATGCATAGCCGGCCCAACGGAGCGCGGGAAACCAATCTACAGCGTAACCCCAGGCGATAAAGCACGCAACGCCCGCAAGTGCTATGTCTCTCCCCTGAAGGGCCATAGTCTGGGGCTGGCAGCGGGCGGCTGTTGTGGCCGCATGTTTCGATGCCCGCTGTTGTTGTTGCTGGGATGATGGTCTACCGAGAGTGGAGCTGTCCGTTAGTTACCTCACTGATGATTTCACATGCAGTGCCATCGTGAACCAGTAACCCTAACCCTCTGCTTCTCCAGAGGTCAGCTGGAGGCATCGAGGTGATTCAGCTTCTCATGTGCCTTTTTTATTTTTTCCCAACGTTCCATTTTCCTGTGTCGTAACCATAATCATATGAATTCCCAGGGCATGGGCGTCTCCACATGGTGCCCTGTTCACTCTTCCAGATTCCCTTTGAGCTGAAGGTTCCTTGTATGTATGCTAAAAGGTGAAGTGGGTCAAGCAACTCCGTACTCAATACTTCGTACACTGTCCACGTCCCACTCCCTGAACTCACTTTCATTCCCAATACACGTACACGCCACAGCAGCTTGAACACTGACCGGTTCCTCACCGCTGATCCACACTCTTAGCATGATATACTAAGACATCTCTCCATTGTTCACTTCAAATTTTGTTCACCCGTCTTTCCTCTCTCACGCCATGTCCACCCCACCTCCACCAATCAACCAACCCTCCTCCTCCCCCACCCCCTTCTCCTTCCCGCCAGAATACTCCTTCCCCCCCTTCTTCACCCGCCAAACCAACCTCACGACACACCACGCCCAACTAATAAAATGGGCCTCCCTGGTTCTGTCCTACTGCCGCTACCACCGCATCTTCAAGCTCTCCCTCTCGGGCAACGGCACCACCACCACCAGCGAACGCGACACCACCGAACTCTTCTTCAACCGTAAGATCAACCGCCGCCTCTCCCTCCCCGACATCCGGGAAGTCATCGACTTTCTCCGCAAAGACAATCGCGCAGAGTACGTCACCTCTTCTTCCTCCTTCTCCTCCACCAACACCTCCGCCACAGGGATGGATGGCACGCCAGCAGCAGCAGGAGGAGGAGGAGGGGGCGACATCGTCTGGATCTACTGGCGCACGCCCGAGGAGTGGGCGGCGCTGGTGGAGAGCTGGGTGGATGCCACGGGCCAGAGGGGCAGCGTGTTAACCGTGTACGAGTTGGTTGAGGGGGATGGGACAAGGGGGACTGGTAAGTTCATCATCCACTTGGTTTCTTCGTTCATATGTTATTGTTACTGCTAGGGGTTTGGGGGCCCGCTTTGAGGCTGACAAGAAACAGAGTTTCACGGTCTGGACCAGGAATTGTTACTCAAAGCGCTGAACGTGCTGGTCAAGCGGGGCAAGGCCCAGGTGTTTGGACAGGAGGATTCGTTAGGTGTCAAGTTCTTTTGAGATTCTACTGCTTCTCCGCAACAACCTACAGGACGGCTGCACATCATGGTGCGATTACACAAGACTCAAGCAGACAAGCGACAATGGACCAACGCCGAGAGTAAACCCCTCCTCCAACGCCAGGCTGAACCGCCTTCCTCACTTTCCACCATCCGTCACCCGGTTGCTCATCAGATACTTGGGATCAAACACCAGCTCCTGCCGCATCGCAACATCCAATAGCCAGTCCGCCATGACGATCCGCGGCTCCATGTGGCCGTTGCGCGCCATCTCCTCGAACCGGGGCCACAGCTGCCGTTCGGCCGTCGACACCCCCGTCAGGAGGTACACCGGATCTGGCGCCGCGCCACCGTCCTCCTCCTCAGTTGTTGGCTTGATAGTGGTGCCGCTCCGGGCGCGGTACACCTTGAAGATGGCGCCATTGGCCTCTGCAATGCTCTTGTAGGCGTCGACGCCGTTGGGAATCTCGGCCGTGCAGTATATTGGCACACCCCAGAGCAGCCGGCCGCGGTTGGCGCGCGCCCGGCTGACCGCCTTGTCGATGGTAACGCCGAACCGCGCCTCGTTAGCCTTGTCGTTCAGCGGGTGGTCCTTAATGTTGGGCCGCTTGCCCGTCTCGATGCATGCCGTGATAAAGGACGAGTTAATCACGTCGGGCCCCTTGGCGAGGCACCGAAGGAATTTCATTGTCCGTACCATGCCGGGAGCCGCGAGGTAGTTACACGGGGCGTTGTCTTGCACAATCTGGATGCCGAACGAGCGGAGTTTTTTCTTGTCGCAGAGTATCAGCCATTGAAGGGACAAGATGGCCAACCAAATACTGGACGACTTACCCGGTCAGCTTCCTCGAGCGGCTTGTTCTCCACCCATCGCTTGTACCCTGTCAAACAGATACGCATATCCACATCGGGCAGTGTCATCTTTGCTCTCTTGGCCGGCCTTCTGCTTTCTCGCTCGTCCTCAACGTCATCAGCCGCTCTGCTGGCTGGACTTGAACTCCTGTCGGCCCGCTCCTTGTCGATCTGTTCTGCCGCGCGCTTGCCGCCCCAGACGCCGTGCCCATCCTTGGCCGTGCGCTTTTTCTCTTTCTCGTACAGCGCAATGTCCGGCGCCAGGTCTTGTAGCTTTGAGAGCGCCTGTGCCTTGGCGCTGCGGCTCGCGCTGGACATGACGGACGGGGTGTCGTTCTCCTTGCCAGAGCGAACGTGGCGCGTCTTTGCCGGAGTGGCGAAATTGCCCAAGGCTGGAGTGGCGCCCGGTTTCCTTACCGACCTTGCCGTTGCCGGGCTCGAATCCTGCATCACACTAAAATCACGGTCCAGGCCCACGTTGAGGGCGTTCTTTTGAGCGCGCTCGTTGATCTTCCTCTTCTTCTTGGCCGCGTCGTCCATGTACTCCTCTCCGCCGGGGTAGTACCTTTCCCGGAGTATCGGTTCATCCAGGAACGTCTGGCCAATAACCTCGCCCAAATTCGTCCGTGGTGGGAAGTGCCGGTATCGTGAGTTGTTGAGCGGCAGGGCTTGACAGGCAGCGTAACTCTCCTCGATCCACAAGTGGTTGACGATCTCGATGTTCCAGTCCTTTGCCGCCTCGCACTTCTCGCTGTGCATGCGAGCTGTGATGAGATGTGTGTTCTCGGCCTTCATCGTCCGCGTGTATGTGGCGCCTGCTGCAGTAATGAGATTCTCGAGGTAGATCCGGGCTTCGCCTCCATAGTTTGAGAGCGTAATCCGCATATCCTGAAACCCGGGAATGCCGTTTCTCGGTACGGGGTAGTGGAGTAATCGCCGGAACGGTGACGTCCACTCATTGAACACCATCATGTGGTATAACCAGGCCAGGTTGCCCACATCCTTTCCTTGTTGTGATGCTCGGATGTATTGCTCGCCTTCACGGTACTGGCAGATGAACATGTCACAGTCCTCAACCGAGTCGACAACCTCCCCGTCGCTCTTGATGATTTTGTCCGTAATCGTCTTGCGTAGCATGGCGTTGATGGGAAGATCCCAGGATAGCATGACCTTTTTCTGCGCAAACACCACAAGCTTCTCGCTCCCACTGGGCTCATACGGTCCTGTCGGAATGGTTGACACGGCGCCCTCCAGTTGCTGGCTCGCCGGAACTTTGACCGAGTCTTCCGGCGCCTTGAGGAGAATTTCAGGATTGGGTAACAGATAGGGGCCTTCATCGATCCTCTTCCCTAGCCGGAAGCAATCATCGAACCTAGCGGAGGTGAGCTCCAAGCCGAGTGGCATACTTTTGTAGCAGCACATACCAATGAGGCAGGACAATTTTGCACTTTAGGTTCTTCTTCTTGGCCTCGATGCATTTGGGGTGGTCCAGCGACAGTGCGCAGATGTGCGTCGTCTGCTTCGAGAGATCTTTGGACTCCATCCCGCCGAGGGCCATGATCGCGCCGGCAATGGCCTCCTTGTCCGTATTAGGGATGTCGGCGCAGGTCAAGATGACGCTGGAGAAGATCATCCGGGGATCGGGCGAGAACGGGCGGACCTGAGCGACCTTGTTGCGGGCGATGGTTGCCTTGATCCAGTCGGACCTGACGACGGGAATCATCATGGCCTGGGCCTCGGCATACTGATCGAAGTCGATGGTGTTGGAGATGATGTGGGTGGCCTGCGGGATTCGGATCTTGCCTTTGCGGTCCGGCTCCAGGACCTCGGCGCCATGATCCTTAACGACCTGGGAGAGCTGCTTTCGTAAGCGACATGTAGGGATCAGTTGCATGACGGGACGCGTACCTGTGCAATCAATGTACTAGACAATGACTTGCTCTGAACGAAGGCAATCAGGCAGGACTCGAGGAGACCCGGTCTTTCGTTTTCGTCGGCCATTTCGAGAACGGAGAGAAATGCGACGCGTCCCCTATACACGCGTTTTACATCAAGGAAAAGCAATCCAAGGGCAGAAAGTTCATATGAAATTGGAAAGGCGTTGTTGGCAGCTGAGATGAGGGTGCTGAAAACAACATGGACGGACGCAAGATAGGGTATGGATGTATAAAGTTCAAGACTGCAGAAAGAGGCCGAAGTGGTGGCAGGTGCGAGCAAGTGTTTGTGCTCTGAGACGCGCCCTCAAAGCGGTTGTGGGGAACAGGCATTCGACGCGAGACAGCCGCGTCTCACATGACCCAACCATTTAACCCTGGTCTTGGGTGTGGGGCCATGGCGATTTTGGCTCACCAAATTTCATATTCTCTTCACGTGTTCCATTAGAGTTCCGAGTCTCCAGCGTTAGGTAGAGCCCAAAAGTGAAAGTACTAGGCGAATCAAGAGGGCAGGACATATCAGAATTTCTCTGTGTTTCGGAGGAAACACATTCAACTGTTCTGCCTTGTGGCACACTCAGGTAGTTGCGGTCAACTGCAGCCTGCTCATAAACCCCCTCCCTCAAGGAAAAAAGCAAGAGGGAACAGGGTGGGCCAGAGCCTGATAGTGTTTGCCTTTGGAAGGCAAACCCCCTAATCAAGGGTAAAAATCAAGAGTAAAAGTAGGGAATATTCCATCTGATCTTTGATCTTTGAAGATCACATAACGTGATCCACCATTGACTCGGACACCCCATTGACTCGGACACATTTTCCCCCACCATAACCACCCAACTTCAACACGCGTTTTCTCTACCACAACAATGTCCGACAGCTTCCCAGAAAACCGAGTTCTTCTCGCGATCAATGCGATTCGATCAACACCGCGCTTGAGTATCCGACGCGCCGCAGAGATATACAATGTCCCCAAGTCGACAATTGCAGATAGAATGAAGGGAAAGATCGCGAAGTCCGACAGCTATCACGGCCGTTCGAATTTGACGAAGATCGAAGAGGAGGCGATTGTTCAATACATACTCGACCGAGATTCGCGAGGGTTTTCGCCCCGGATTGTCGACGTGGGTGATATCGCCAATCTTCTGCTTCGGAAACGCGGTGCGCGACACGTCGGAAAGAACTGGCCAGACCGCTTCGTTGCACGACGTCCAGAGCTAAAGACGCGTTTCAATCGCGTCTATGACTATCAGAGAGGCCTCTGCGAAGACCCTGCAATTATCGAGCCATGGATCCGACTGGTTGCCAACATGCGAGCGAAATACGGCATCCTCGATTGCGACTTCTACAACTTCGACGAGACCGGCTTTATGATGGGCATGATACGGCCTGGGATGGTGGTTACACGCTCCGATCGGGTCGGCAAACCAAAGGCCATTCAGCCAGGCAATCGAGAATGGGCAACAGCGATTTGCAGTATCGCTGGCGACGGCTATGTGGTGCCGCCTTTCTTGGTGGTGAAGGGCCGTTTCCACCTCGCCAGCTGGTACTCTGAGCACCAGATTCCCGACGACTGGGCCGTCGCAACAACAACCAATGGATGGACGGATAACAAGACTGCTCTGGAATGGCTACAGCATTTTGATGAGCACACTAAACACCGTCGGAAAGGTGTATATCGGATGCTAGTACTTGACGCCCACGAGAGCCATATCAGCGCCGAATTTAACGACTACTGCAAGGAGAACAACATTATAACACTCTGTCTTCCTCCCCATTCGTCGCACCTTACTCAGCCTCTCGATGTTGGTTGTTTTAGCGTCTTAAAGAAGATGTACGGTGCTGAAATCGAGCTCTTCATCAAGGCGCGGATTACGCACATCACCAAGCCCGAGTTCTTCCTTGCATTCAAAGCTGCCTTCTACCGGACTTTTACCCAAGAAAACGCTCTTGGGGGTTTTCGAGGATCTGGTCTTATCCCCTACAACCCGCAGGCCGTGCTTTCGAAGCTGGATGTTAAGTTGCGAACACCAACACCTCCTGGGACCCCTGATGGATCGCGAACACCATGGGTCTCCAAGACGCCCCAAACTACCAACGAAGCCCTTTCGCAGTCTGCCCTTATCAAAGATCAGATTGCGAGACACCAGGGAAGCTCTCCGACTCCGATTTTAGCTGCTGTTGACCAGCTTTCGAAGGGAATGCAAGCAGTTTCCCATCGGGTCACCCTTTTGGAGGCCGAGGTACGGACACTTCAGGAGGCCAACGAAGCACTCTCCAAGCGCCGCAGAGCCAAACGGACGCGTCTCCAAGATGGCGGGGCTATTAATGGAAGCCAAGCTAGGGAAAAAATGGCAGAGAAAGGTATGGTGGACGAGGAAAAGCGCGTTGAGGAGGAAATTGAAGGACCATCAAAGAGGCGTCGGACGGGTTTACGGCTCTGTGGCATCTGCCGCAAGACTGGCCATAATGCAAGGACATGCTCGGAGGCTGGAGAAATAGATAGCTTAAGCGATTCTGAGTAGTTTCAATTGATTGCATCAGATTCTGGTGGACTTTTGGCAGTTTGTAGTGGCATAGTCCGGAAAATGTGTCCGACTCAATGGGGTGTCCGAGTCAATGGTGAATCACGTTAACTAATTAGATCTTATTGATGATCGAATCCAGGTTTGAACTGGAGACCTTCAGTGTGTTAGACTGACGTGATAACCAACTACACCATTCGACCAATAGGATGACGTGATGATTTGTTAAATCTACGAAATATTCTTGCGCATTGAGGTAGAATGGTGGGTCGACTCGGTGGACTTGCCAGGACAGCAACAGGCGGAGTCAATAGATTCTGTGCATTCCTGAAACGTGTAAGGAGTCCGCTGGATTATGGTATGACCGACAGCGGTGAGAGAGCAACCAAGGGAACAGGGAGGGGCAACATGGTGACACAGGGTAGTTATGGAAGAGCTTGAAAGATAAACACCAGGTGGTCGCTAAGGATTAAGCCGTGGCGTCTCAACTAGTTAGATAAATCCACACAAGACATGCAGCAGTTGAGGGACCGAGAATTGATAAGTACTCTTAGCTGTGGGAGGTGGGAGAGCTGGTGGGCTCCGTAAGGTAAGGTGCCATCAATGTCGACGACTTGGACTCGGAGCCGGAACTCGTCTAGAAGGCAAGTATTTACCAAATCAGCGTCAACTCGGATTTCACTCAAAGAACACACGACCTCACAAATGCAATTGACCTTGAAAAATCAATGAATCGGGCTTGTACTGGTATATTCTATGCCCAAATAGCAGCCACCATGGCGGGACCACACCCTCAACAATGGGGCAGTTCGAGTCGCCGCACACCAGCACCTATGCACGTGAATTATAGGCATTATAGCTGGGAGCTAGCCGGACCAACTAAAAACATTACCATCCCGTTCTCTAGTTGAAGAAACCTTTTCTTCTTTTGCGACTTCCCACCGTCAGAATGCCAGAGTAGTACTTCTTCCAAAAGCAGGCCAAAATCCATGCAACTCCACCGCATGCGGATATCGTTTGCGCCGGTCAGAGCGGTGGTCGTTTTGCAGGTGCCGAAGATGCATGTCTGAGTTTCGCTGAACTCAAAACCAAGGAAACCCGAGTGTATGGTCGAGTCAAACCCGGTGGGGTGATCTGCTGAACTCGTTTTTCGGATCACTCTCTCTATGCCTTGACCTCGTATATCCGCTTGAACATGTCGTCGACCTTGGTGAGGTAGTAGGTGCCAGGGGCGATAGTGGAAACTTCACCCTGAGGAGCGTAGTCCTTCTGTAGGTGAGCCTTCTTCCGAAGGTCGCACATCTGGAATGATTCGTCAGTGTTCACTTTCCAAAAGCTTTGCCGTCCTTCGTAACTCACAGCATCGTACGTCTCCGGAGAAACATGCCGCCGGGAAGCCAGGCGGTTGGGAATATCGAGCACCTGCGAAATCTTCTCGGTGCTCCCCTTGACACGGAGCGAGAAGAAGCTGGCAGCCAGGCCGGAGCCGTAGCTGAACAAGGCTATCCTCTTTCCTTGCAGGGTAGCATCGTCCACGTAGGCGATCAGGCCGGCCAAGCCGCCCCAGACGCTAGCGCAGTACATGTTGCCAACATTGGTTGCCACCTGGATGCTGGGGCTGACGCGCTCTTGGAAGCGCTTCTTGGTAAGTGTCATGAAAGTCTTCTCAACCACCTTGTCGGTGAGAGACTTCTCGTAGTCCATGTCGCGAATCTCCGGGGGCACATCGGCGAAGGCCTTGTTCTCCGGGTCGGCGATGTAGTCGTGGTACAGGAGACGGCCGTACGACTTGGTCACGAGCTTGCAGGTGGGGGAGTGGAAGGCCATGTAGTCGAAGCGGTCCAGAGGTGTCTTGGGAACCGCAGGCTCGGCGACGCCGTTGCCGTTCGCATGGCCGTTGGTGCCGTTGACAATCTGCGCCTCACGCTTGCAGTAGGCACGGTAGGACTCATCGAGAGCCCTCGTGTAGCATGTGAGCGAGAAGTGGCCGTCAACGTAGGGGTACTCGCTCGTCAGGTCGGGCTTGTAGAAGTCGTAGGCATGCTGCATGTAGCTGCCGCGAAGACCGGGCTCGAAGACGATAGGCGCATCGGGGCCGATCAGCAACGCCACGGCGCCAGCGCCGCCCGTAGGTCGGGCATTGCCCTTGGCATAGAGGGCGATATCGCCAGTAACGACAAGTCCATCACGGCCGTCCCAAGCCGAGGACTCGATCCAGTTGATTGTGTTGAAAACGGCGTTGGTGCCGCCGTAGCAGGCGTTGACCGTGTCGACGCCCTCGATGTTGGTGTTGTTGCCGAACAGCTGCATCAAAACGGACTTGACCGACTTGGACTTGTCGAGGATGGTCTCGGTTCCAACCTCGAGGCGGCCGATCGAATTCGTGTCAACATTATAGTTCTTGAGGAGCTGGGAAAGCACGGTCAAGCTCATTGAGTAGATGTCTAAAATGGCGGGGTGAACCCAGCGTCCAAATCAGCCCCTGAGCACACGACTGGTTGCTATGGACCCGCAAACGGCCACCCGACCAGGGGCACCAGTGGCAGACGTTTGCAGCTCTGAGAGTTTGAAAAAGCACAAAAGGCAGAAGAGCGAAAACTGACCCTCGCGATCATCGCAGAAGCTCATCTTTGTCTGGCCAAGGCCAATTGTGTATTTTCCAGCGCTGACGCCATCGAACTTTTCGAGTTCAGCTTGCTCGACGTACTGCGGTTGCGCGCTGTTAGCGAAGGCGGCGGGAAAAGGGTTGTGGCTCGCGCAGGTGCCAAGAGGCAACGCGTACACACGCACCTGGCTTGGGAAGTAGATTTCGATGGCCTTGATGCCGATGTTCTGAGGACGGGAAGACATGGCGGGCAAGCAATTGGGTTTTGCAAGTTTGACTGAGGGCGAAGCGGCGTCAATGGAAGAAACGGTTGAGGAAAAGGAGAGAAGGGTCTGGCTCCTGGAGGGGCAGATAAGTTAGCGGCGCATCGTCCCATGTCTATCCCATTTCAACACAGCCATTCACCGCTGTTTCCACATGGGTTGTGGATTCGACACCGAAAGCCCCAGTTTTCTTAAACATGCGGTGTTGGCACGAGTGATGAAGTTCTTGTGGTGTCAATGAGGAGAGAGTTACTCATCGGCTATGTGAGTCGAGTTTTCAAGGGGTTGTGTAGTACGCACAGTGGTGGGCACATGCGGTGGCTTTGTTCATGGACCGGAGGAGCTCGTAGAGGGAAGACAATGCAGAGGCCGGCAAGGAAAGGAGAAGAAGGGGCGAAGTGAGGTTTAAATAGTAAGGAAAGCTCCAGGAACCACGCACCTGACAAGGAACAATAGACTAGACGGGCAAGACAATACCAACCTAACCGTCGCGGCCACGGCTCAGGGTCAAGATAGGTTATAACCCGAAAGATGGACGATGTCGGAGGCAAAGGTTTCAAAGATCTGGGTGGATAAAGTTGCCTGCCCAGAGCATTCAGGGACTTCGGCCGCCCACAACGCTCGATTCAATTGGATCATCTTTGTTCGAGTCTGTCCCCGCCCGCTGCAGGATTCGTTGTGAGCAATAGTCTTCGGGAATCTAATCTCTTAGGTGGAGTTCTTCATGCAAGATTGATAACCACCCACTCCACAGCAACAAAAATGATGGTTCGGGATGGTGAAAGTACACAGTAACAGCCCGCCGTGTTGCTGTAGTAGGTACGCGGTAGCCGTCCGAGATGACAGGGTCGCCATGGCTGTGTACCTCTTGTGGTTTCGTGGTGTCTTTGCAGCCTGGATTCATTTGTCCACCCATCTTAGTCGGGATAGCTTTAAGACATTGACTCGAACTTGGAGTAACACATCTCTCAGTTCAGTCCACTACAATGTACGCAGAGTCTACTTTTAAAAAAAGCGCACAGGTATCTGGCCTCCTGCTGACTTGGGCAGTTAGCCGTTCACACGAGGTGCCCGAATACAAATCTCAGACTCGACTTTACGAATCAAAAAGAGTCAATAATGTAAGTGACCTAGGTAGCCGCGCGAGACAACCTTCGTCGACTTCGGCTTTGCGAGGTTTTCAGATGGGTTCAGACTTGCCCCACCCCGCCCTTCGCCGGCCGTCCTGAGCCTGCAGGAACCGCACGGCTCCTCCCCTCCTTTCTTCAAGGTGACGCCGCCTACGGTGGCTGAGCATTTTCAACGAACCGGACTTTTACTTTCGGCCTGGATGATCGCCAACTTAGCATCAGCGCATCCCAATCAGGCATCATGGATCAGCAAGTACAACAACCAAGCCAAGATCATCACCAGGGGCGACACTCGGACTCAGTGACAGGTTGGCAGGTTGAGCTGAGACACATGAATATATCGCCAATCCTGCTCAGCGTGTCATGATCCTTTCCATTCGAGACGTGGACATTGACATTGACGCACAGTGTTTTACACTACAAGTGAGCAAGGCAGTTCAATACGTGACGTGGCCAATAAACTTTCTAATGGGGCTGTTATTCATCATCAGAATCTATCACCACATACCAACCTGCTGATCCCGAACGCCCGTTGATGCAATGATTTCCAGATCCATGCTTCATCGCCGCCGATCCGACGGAAGCCAGACACCCTCCGGTCCCAACTATCAACTGGATGATGACGCACCCATGATCCGATTACCAGGGGCACCAGAAGGCTGTGCCCCTCATGCCGGGGTGCCATAGCCCGAGTCGGCGCCTGGGGTCCGCTGAGGCAGCTCCGCAGCCTCCTTCGCCTTGACGGTATCAACCGTGATGGCCGAGGCGACCGCAGCCTCCGCCTTGGCCTCGGACGCGTCGCCCTCTTTCAGCTGGACAGGGGCGGCGGCAACGGCGTCAGGGGCCGAAGCGGGAACCGCAGCAGGAGAAGCGGCACCCTTACTCTTGTTCTTCCTCTTCTTGTTGTTGCCCTTCTTCTCCTCTTTCTCCGATTCAGACGACGACGACTCGTCGCTCTCCGCTTCAGACCTTTCCGACCCATCCTCACTCCCACTCCCACCCTCCTTCTTAGCACTCTTCCTCCTACCAGCTTTCTTCCCCTTCCTCTTTTGTTTCTTCTCCTTCTTCCTCCTCTCCTCCTCCTCCTCCTTCTCCTTCTTCTCCCTCTCCTTCCTCTCCTCCTCCTCCTGCTTCCTCCTCTCCTCCGCCTCCTTCAGTTCCTTCTCCTTCCTCTCCTTCCTCGCATCAATCACCCACTGTTCGGCACCCGCCACGGCCCGCTCCGGGTCCCGCTTGTTCTTGAGCAGGTAGCCTTGGATCTCGGCCGGCGAGAACTCGTGCGCCGGGATCGCGACCGCGAACTGCTCCGCCAGCTCGTCCACGCGTGCCGTCGTCTCCTCCCTCTTGCGCGAAGCGGCCGCTGCGCGCTTCTGTTCCTCCCCGGGCGTTATGGTGGCGGTGGAGGAGAGGGCGCCATCGTCGCCTTCGAGGGGCGCGTAGATGGCCTTGAAGATCTGGGAGGTCATGGATTGGTCGGCGCGGTCGAACTTGACGATCATGTCGACGCGGCCTGGGCGGATGAGGGCCTTATCGAGCTTTTCTAGGTGGTTGGTGGTCATGATCAGCACGCGGCCTTCCTGCGAGGCGACGCCGTCGAGGATGTTGAGTAGGCCGGAGAGGGAGAGGCGACCGGGGGGGTTGGGGTTGGGCGGGGCGGGCGCTCCGGGAACGCGGGGAGCGCGGCTGTTGGCGGCTGTCTCGTCAGTCGTGTGGTCCGCCGCGGTGGCTTGACTGCCGTCTTCACGGGTGTGTGTCAGGCCGGCGGTGTCGATGTCCTCGAGCAGGACGACGCAGCGGCGCGGGAGCTCGGCGAAGAGCGTGGCTAGGTTCTCTTCGTTTGCCGTGACGGAGCTGAGGCTGACAATGTAGATGCGCATCTTGAAGAATCCGGCCAGCGCCAGACTGAGCGAGGACTTTCCGGTGCCCGGAGGCCCGTAGAGCAAGTACCCACGGCGATATGGAATGCCGCGGTTGGCGTACCACCGCCGAGTGGCCGGATTGAGGTAGTCAGTCACGTCGTCGATCAGCTCCTTCTTGACCTTCTCGCTAAGGATGACGGTTGAGAAGGGCCGTGACGTCCGCGCCATGCATCGCTGCCACTGAGGCTCGGAACTGCCCGCCTTCGTGGTGCCTCTGTAGATAAGGGTCTTGGCCTCGTCTTTCTTGAGGAACTGCTCCCTCGCCTCGTGCAGCAACTCCTTCAGAATCCAGGGGTTCCGCCCGAAGCACGAAATGGAAATCTCCTCACGTTCGCTGGCCGTCATGAACCCCGACTGCTGCTGGTTCTGGGTCCGGCGGAAGATGAGAATGCGGCCTTTGTAAAAGAACCAGTGGCTGCCAAACGTCGGGGTGTAGGCGAGGGCCTTTCTCTTCTTAAGACCTATCGACCCGCTCTCTTCGCTGTCTTCACCCTCATCGTCGTCTTCAAAACTTCTCCAACTGCTGTAAATGTCAGCCACATGCATTCTTTGACGTACTATTCGTCCTGTGGAGAGAGCCGATGACGGCTACAGCAAGAGGCAAACAGCCTGGACTGTCACTTACAGGTACCAGGAACGCTACCTACGGTGTCAGCCGTGTTGAACGTTTTGAGGTAATCCTGCAGAGAAAAGGGGGAAACATACACTATTGACGTTTGTATTCGCCACAAAACGGCGAGAGCGCTGGGAGAAGCTCTGGCTGGCCACCCAAGACATGACGAAGTTCCACAGCTCATCATCAGATCTCAAATCCACGACGCTGCAACAATGTTAGCCCGCAGTCCAGACGAGTTGGGCATCTCAGACAGCCAGGCTGGGCAACGGGGTCCGTATTTGACGTACGACATGAGATGGGATCTAACCAGGTCCCAGAAGTAGTCGATGAAGTAGCGCCATACGAAAACAACGCCGCTGATGAGAAGGACCGAGGGGATGTAGACATTCAGGTCGATGTGCAAGTATCGATTTACCGCAGAAGAGAACACTGAACCGCGATGTCAGCTACCTGAAGGTACTTCTTTCCTGCCCAAAAGCAGTTTGGGAGTGAAGTCGATCATGCATCCGAGGAGCCTGTGGGTTGCCGCCATGCAACGGGTAAGGTCTGGCTCAAATCTGACATACCTGAAAACCCAGGAAAGACCAAGTCTAGAAGCTGATTCTGCGGAGTCCCCATCGCAAGTCCCTCGCCTCCTACTACTGGAGGAAGGGTATCCATGGTGAGGGCTTCGAGTAGGCGGATGAAGGAGTGGTGGTGCCTCGGGGCAAGCAAGGGCGGGAAGAGAGGGTTGTAGACGGGATCCGAGTGAAGATACAGTTTGACAATGTCAGGCAAAGACGCAAGAGATATTTTATGTTTGATCGGCTTGCGTCCTCAGCGACGGACTTCTGACTGTGTCGGCGGTTTGCTGAACGGGAATCCCTCAGGCTCGCATGCATACCATGGTGAATGGCTTGCCCAATAGGGCTCCCGTTCATTATTTTATCTCCACTCTGAAGGCAACAGCATTCGAAAAAGGGTTTGATTGAGGCATCCTGAGATGCGGTTGGTTTGTGTGGCTTGTTGAATGCTGTCAGTGTGCATCCATGCACACAGCCCACCCGCACTGCATCTCGCCGGTATTGGCTGGATGCGACCATTGCCAACCTTAAGAGTCAGAGTCAACTAGTCAACTCCTCGTCCGAGGTCATGGGCGGCCTACGAAAGTCATCCGTGTCCTACCAGAGCCACGCGGCCGACCCGAACTTCTGGTTTCCTCCGCTGCGGTTACCTAGCCACATTGTCCTCCGCTTGTGGCTCCCACTCAGCATGCAGGTTCGTTGCCGCAGCTTGCCGTGGGCGGCTGGCCTGAGGGTTCTGACTGAGCGGTTGAGGACGGTTCGGTCTCCCCGCAAAAAACTGCGAGTGTGTCATTGGCCGGCCCTTTGTCCTCGTCCAGAATCCCAGTCTGAAGCCTGTAGGTTTCTCTCACGAGCATCTCTGAGGACAGATCAACTCGCCTTTGCTTCTTGCCGGACTGATATTCTTTATTCATCTCACAATGACTGAATGATGGCGGACAAAGTCAATTCAAGACAGCGAGAACGGCGGGGGAGACAATCCTTGGCTTGCTGACCAAATCGGAACTGCTGCATTATTTATCGGGTGTTAGGCAACACCATGTTTGTGCTGCCAGGCGCTGGGCTAATTAGGTAGTTGCAACTGCGAGAAGCTGGAGAAAGAGTCGTCAGCAGATTTGAAGGAGGCCCAATTTAAGGGTGATGAACTGGAGGTGCGCATGGCTGGTGTGGTAGGTGGAGCCTGAGGTTGGAGGAAGAGGGCAAACTCGTGTATATCCGTACTGTATTGTATGTACTTGACCCTCTGATTCTCCTTTTTCGGCTTGCCCTTCACCATATATCTCATTTTGCTCATTGCGAGTAGTAAGGCACACCAACAGCAGCTCCATTGACGTCTCCCTTCATCACTCACCTCTGACTTTAGCCATGAATACCCGATACACCATGGCAAGATCATCTGCTTCTGTTGATGCACACTCAGTGATTCCGGTACCCCGGCACACCACAGCATTACTGGTCTCCCGCCTTTGCTTCGGAGGCCCCACCATGACCGACCGGTGGATCACCTCCGGAGCGGCCGCCGTTCGCACCATGCCTTGGCCGCCTTGTCTCGGCAATCTGCATATCCTGATTACTGACGTTCCCTCCTGCAATTCGCCAGGCTGTCTCATTTGAACCGCTCTTGAGATGTGCTGTCCCGTCTTACCTGCATGCCGTGGCTAAGCCGGCGCAGGGGGCGGGGTGACCGAGACCAACTAAAGACCCCTCTCAGACCTCACCGATCCACTGCCATGTACTGGATGCCTCCTTCGAAGGTTTCAAGTGCAAGGTTACGAGACCTCGTCGGGGCGATGTGAGCCAAGATAGGCATCCCAAAGGTGTTGTCGCCCAAACTCAAAGGGCTCAGAACACGAGAGGGCGCCGAATACTGTGCTTTTGGTGACCGTGATTCACTGCAACGCCACAGCGTCTGCACTAAGAAAAGCGAGGAGACGGCCGGAAGCGCCAATGCCGAGATCGCCTTGCAGATGGGGCATCTGACACGCGACACTCCCCAACGTCGGGCTGTGGCACGGTGAAGGGAAGGGGGATGCGAGAATGGGTTTAGGGTAGACTACTTACACGACCTTCGGATGGCAGCCCACCAGCTGCTTTGCATTATCACATGCTCGAGTTGTGGGAGGATGATAGTGGCACCCGACCCCGCTCCCCGTTGAGTTGTGCCCATGCCTCAATCCCAGAAGAATCAGTCACGGCTCCCTCGACTCGAGCGCAGCAAAAGAGAAATCACGTCTCATTATGCTAGAGCCGTCATGACGAGGAGAGACCAAACTTAGGGCCACGAAGATGTGTTCCCTGAATCAAATCCATGAAAATCATCATCCGTCCTGTTGCCCGGATGAAATTGTGCCGACCAGTGCTGACGTGCTTGAATTTGTGACACAGACGCCTCCAGACCAAGACCGAGCCCCAGAGAGATACCGGCAGGGACAACGCCCGTATGCCGCTTCATAACGCCGCCCTACAAGCAAAATCCAACCCAAACCAAAATGCAGTCCCAGGATACACCAAGAAGGCAAGCAATTTGTATTGCTCAGCCATCCACAAACACCTGGATGCCGTCCCGCCCAGTTACGAAATGACCTCCCGGCGGTGGTGGTGGCGGCATGCCTCCGGCCATGGGCGGCGGAGGCGGCGGCATTGGGAATCCATTAGGGTGCATCCCTGGGTGCGGCGTACCATGGGGAGGATACGGCATGCCGCCGCCGTAGACGGGGTGGTAGGCACCGCCAGGCGGAGGACCAGGATGCATCATCCCGGGATGCGGTGGCGGGTAGGCGCCGCCAGCGGCCGGCTGGTCGCCGTAGTCGTCGCCCCACTCGCTGCTGCTGCTGCTGTCATCGTCGTAGTCATCGTCATCGTCGTCGTCCTCAACAGTGGCCGGCCTCGGGCCCCAGGTGCTGCCTGTGGGAGTCGGGGAGGTGCGGTGGGAGCTGCGAGACGACCGGCCCTTCTTGGAGGAGGACTTGCGCTTCCTGCTGCTGCGGCTAGGGGAGGAGGAGTAGGGGGTTGAATCCGCCGCTCCGTCCCAGTACCAGTACGGGTTGGTCGTCTCGACCAGGCAGACGCTGCTTGTCCCGCTGGACCACGAGAACATGGACCCGCTGGAGCCGGTGCTACGGGCGTCGAAGTCCTCTTCGTAGTAGCGCCGGATGCTCTTTGTTTTCCGTGGATTTCGGCCGCTGAAGTAGATCAGAGCCTTGACAGCAGGCTTGTTGTCGACACGGAGCTCTCTGTACTCGCCAGAGGCCCGCGAGCGCGAGGCTGAGCTACTGGGCCGGATTGACATGGTCGTGGATGGGAAGCTGGGGACTTTTGTATATAGGATTGTACGTGTATGGGTCAGGATGTCTGACGTGGGTGGGTCGCCTCGCAGTGACACGGTCTGGGATGGATGATGGCCTTGTCCACACCGAGGCCAATGGGATCTGGTAAAAGTGCAGGGCGAGAAGAGGGGGCGATGTGTTCGGAGGAAGGAGGAAAAGAGAGAAGGGATCGTCAAACGCGACGGGTGTCGCCCCCTGAAATATGGAAGGTCCAAACATGAGGAACGCTCGGTGTGCTCACCATTTAAAGTGTGCGCAGCGAGACGCCGCGTGCCTGCTTGAGCTGGGCACAGCGGGCGCGTCGTTCACTTGCAGAATGCCATGGTTTCACCAAACTTTCCGGCCCAAAAGCGGACACGACAAGCTGTCTGTTTGAAAGGGACCGCACGAGGCTCAGCAGCACTGGATCGCAGACTCGGCGTAGGGCGGAGATGAGGCTGCATTGATTCGTCCCGGTGTCACGGGACCTCACCGTCGATGGAGCTTACAGGCGTGGCGGATCGGAGTAGTGGTTGTCTGGCACACGAGCCGGGCAACCGTTTGATTGGTGTCCGTCTCTTCAGGGTTCCTCTCACTTGCATGATGCGTCTTGGATTCCAGTCAGCCACGCGCCCTGCTTGAGAGGAAGGGCAGCGGTTGGTGTGTCTGCATCACCAGCCTGGCGGTCAAAATGCGGGCATCCGTTCTGTGACCGTCTTCTGTGTCTGATCTCGTTCTGGAAGAGGTCATCGGGATGTGGTGAGGGATTCAGCACGACAGGAGCACAGCTTCTGCATGCGTGCTGTTGTGTCTGTGTGAAGGCAGATGTCGGCTCTCGCACAAGCCACCTAAGGAGTAAGGAGTCAGAACGGTTACCGAGAAGTTCCCTCCATGTTGCGCCGGGCAACGCAGAACCATGTAATGCTGCGCGGGCTGTCTTAGGAGGGCGAGGAGGGGTGTTGACCTCGAAGAAGCGGGGCAATCAGGCTGTGCGCGTGCCTGCCATGACAGCATCGACGATGCAGCCTTGCGAACGAAAGAGAGACACTGGGAAAGCCATTGATTGGGGTTGCCGCCTTGGTCGAATGGGAGGGTTGAGGTCTTCATTTCGACTGGAAGTGAGGCTGCAAGAACCAAACCAAGGTGCCAAAAAAGGTCTGGATGGCACAGTTTCGGCGTCCATGGTGGTGGGGGGAGACAAGGCTGCTCAGGACTGGTTGGTCTCCGGTTTTTACGCCCACCGTGTGATAACCGGGCGCGTGGAGGACTCAAAAAATCACGAAATGCAAACGCTGAAGCTGTTGCAGGGGTGAGACATCGGCGGGATGTTCTGTTGCTTTGTCCTCGAACATTCGAATTGGAGGTTTTCCCAGCTCATTGCCAGGCTGTAGCGGATCTGACGAACGTGCGTCAAACCGCTGCGATTTGGGCAAAGAACCTTTGCAGATCTGGCCACAAGATTCCACGTGTGCGAGCGTGGTCTTCGGGAGGTGAGGTAGCTAGATACCCTGCTGGTTGGAGATGGAGGGGATTGAGAGAGCTGCGGTCGCTCACTCCGCTGATTGGGGTGATAAACTGCCGAGAATGTGGGGCGGAGGTAGCTGAGACTAACCTGTATGTCAGTCGTGGCCGCAAACGTGGGGCCGAAGTTAAACGGACTGTGGTACTAGTAAGTTAGCGTTGATATCCGTCGCGCTTCGAACTTGAACCTGGCCTGTTTGATCTCAATGTTCCATCTCTTCTACGATCTTGTCCAACCTGGGAGTAGCAGACAGAGTCTTCGTCTTTAATGTAATCATTCTCCATATCGGGACATCCGACCCTTTCAACCGGTAGCCGCGGATGCGGCGGGGCGCATTCCGTGACCCCCGGGCACGAAACGGGAACTGTCCATGACCTGAAAAATGGGGAGACGCTCTGAAAGATGCGCCCAACAAACCAGTCGATCATCGACCTGTCTGTATCCCGATTTGAACGCTATATACTGTAACTGCCATGTTCATTTCTGATGGACATCGGGCCATATTCCTCGAGCAATACGACCGGCAAACCGGTTCTCCGAGTCAAGCACATCCGAACCCGAGTGTGGAAACTTGTCATCATGGAAACAGCCTTCCGAATAAGATTCCCGCCAGTTCGCTGGTCGAAAATATAATTTCCAAGCTGAAAAATTTGCCGGGAAAAGCCATTCCGTTACATTGAATATATTGGGGGTGGCCAAGATCGCTGCCATGTTCTCTCTTTACTCGACATAACCCGATGACCGGTTTGCTGGCCGGCCAGGTACTCCGGCTCTATTAGCACCTCGACATAGGCTTCAAGATTTCCAGCAAATCCCACATCTCGTAGAAATTGGCCGTCGGCGGCCATGGAGTGCGCCACTCTAAAGCCGAGCTCCCCAGGTCGAGTCTACTCTTCCACTGCCGGGCCGGAAGGCTGCTCGCAAGCTGTGGACCTGCGCAAGGACACCAAAATTAATCAAACACTCAAGGGGCGGATTGCAATGATCTGTGGAGCCCTTCTCAACTTGTTCCGCAGTGCCCCCCTCCCCTCCAGAGCGACTCAGTCTGAGGATGGTGGCTAGGTACGGATACACCGTTCATGGTGTCGGCACTCGAAAGCGGCGGACAAGAGACAGTTACTTCTGCTATGCATCTGCCATTATCCGTACGCTGATGAAAATCCCCAAGAGCTGTGGCCGAAAATACCATTCCTCCGATGAAATGGTACGGAGATTCCCAGATGGTCGCGGATCTTTACAATCTCCATCTTGCCGCATCACTGCACGCCAAGCCGCCCCCATCCGCCCGAAGATAGGTGGGTCGGGACCACACTTTTTAACCCCCCACGAATCGGAGCATGCCCCCAACTCCAGTCCGAAACGATTCCAGACTTCCATCCCCTGAAGGTCCGGGGCATCTCATCGAGAACAAGCCACCCTGCAACTCATCTGGCTCTTCTCTGGGACCCCTCTTGGAACTGGACGTGCACATCCACGCGGACAATCACCCGTTCAGTGCCTGCCCCTTCAGCCGGAGGGCTCGCTATCACTGCCAACCAGCCTTTGCTTTGCAATCAACTTACAACGTCCATCAAGCAAGAACGACAGGGCTACCGACGATATTTACGACAAGGACACAGCGGCAACCACTGAACCAGGTCCTGCCCACTAGCTTTCAGAGCTATTGTGCATCAATTGGAGAAAACCGGTTCTTGGGACGGGCACAGGGGACCAAGGCCATCGATGATTTCGAAGTGAGAATCCGTTGCTGCAGGGAGTGACCTATGCAGACACGGACCGGACTTGCGATCCATTGGCACGCAAGACCCCGACCATGGATTCCGCGGATAAGGCGGGCGCCCCGGAGCGGAGGGTATCAACCAGGGCTTCGGCCCGGGTGTCATTCGATGATGGCGACGAAGACTACGACCTTGCGGTGGCAGGCATGGTTGCGGATGGGTTTCGACCGACACACTCGAACGGCAGGACAGTCCCGTCGACGCCATCTCTAACCTCGGCCTCTACAGCAACGCTCCATGCCGAGGGAAGTCCCGCTTCAATTTCGAGCAATGGTCGCCCCTCGAGCACTGCCAAACCCCAGATGCCCCAGTACATACTGTCGATACAGAACGGGCCGAATACATTGACCCGGTCAACAACGAACTCGACCAATTCCACTGTCTATCCCGCCGCCGAGAGTCCATATCAAGGCCCATCTGGTCCGTCGCACCCATATCAGATGTACCCTCAGAATGTGAGGCTGGCAAGGACATTAAGCATGGCCACGTCGTCGACTGTGCCCTCATCAGAATCATCATACCGAGGAACGAGGGGACCAAGCCACCCTTACGGACTCTATTCCCAGACTGGCGCTGTTGATCCTGATACAGTGACACCCGCCGCGATTCCGCTCGGCTTCCGTGGTCTCGCTGATCAGTACCAGCGTCGGATAGGGCCTGAGGGTGAAGATGTCGCCGACCTGATCGGCCCGGACGGCCACACCGAGCAGCTACCTCCATATACCAGGTATCCCGACGAGGCCTATCTTCGCAAAGCGGCAGTAGTCGACAACTCCTCTGATGTGGTGGGCAGAGGGGCCACCGTGGTACCTCCTGCCCTCACCATTCCTTCATCCACGGGCCCGAGCATTCAAGGCGCCGGCGGGTTGGGGTTGGCTACCAGAAACCCAGAATTCGATTCCACAGACGACCTACGCTTCCCGCGGTCACGGCACTCGACGCGCAGTTTCACGTCGGATGACAGCCATCGCCGGTTCCGATTGGACGACGAGGGGGTCTCAGAGAAGAGGGAGCCGCCAAAGAAATGGCAGGCTTGGATGCGGCGAAAAGCATTCGGCATAGTTCCGTACTGGGCGATATGCCTGACTGGGTTTGTCCTATTGGTCATGGCGATAATCTTGGGTGCTGTGGTGGGCACTTTTATGAACAAGGAGAAGCGGCCACCACGGAGACAGGGCGCTTGGTGAGTGAACAGTGCATTCGCCCTCCAAAAACGCCATGTTACTGACTTTGATAGGGAACCCAACTATGGAGCGACTCCGATCCCAACGCCACCGGACCTTCAACCATTACCTACGGGGACCTTCGCCATGCCGCTCATGACTAATAGCGTATCCCAGACATGCATCCGGGATTCCACCTTGTCGCAAGCTTGGAGCTGCAATCTTGTCATCTCGGGCTTGACTCTAACAGTCACTAAAGACAACGACGATTACCGCGCGTCTGTGAACTGCAATCACTCGTTTACCATCATGAACCACGTGTATGCATACGGAGAGCAACCTCCACTGATCCAAGAGCCCGTCACGCTTGATCTGGTGGGCGACAAGTTTGAGCCCGGCCGCGGTCCCGCCTGGTTCAAGTTGCTGCCCTTTAACAAGACGGTCATTTTACCAGAAAGTATGTTCGGTTCTCCGAGCGCCGCCGACGCTCAAAACAGAGCTCGCCATGTCGCCACCTCGATTAGCGGTGGAGTCTCCAACTTCAAGCGGAAAGGGATCGCACAGCGCGGTGACAAGCCCTGGGTCTGCAGCTGGCCGAATACGCATCTCGTATTATTCATCTACGCCCAGCAGAACTCGAGCTTCACAAATTGGAGCAAGACGATGTCCGCGTCGGTATCCTCGCCTTCGACCCTGTCCACGTCGTTAACCTCGTCTTCGACCCTATCCAAATTGTCAACAACCACAGCATCCTCCTCACCCCCACCAACGCCCATCGACCTGTCCGAGGCATTCACCGCCAACGAATTCCCATCCTCAAGCAGACGTTGGAACGACGGCGGCGGGGACGGCCACTTCCCCCAGATGCTAGCCGACTCCGCCGAATACACGACCCCTTCCCCTCCTCCTCCAACACAGAGCAGGACCATCACCAGCTCTCCCCGGCTATCCACAACCGAGTTTACCTCCGACACCTCCTCCACGACGACGACTCCCACAGGCCCCTTCGGTCCTGTCGACACAGGCGACGGCTTCCCGCCGCTGCCGCAGGCCTATCCGCGCGTCGTCAAGCTCGAGGAGCACCGCGTTTCGACATCGGGTGCGCCGCGCGCGCAGTGCACGCAGGTTGAGATCCAGGGACCTGGGGAAGAGGCGCGGCCTGTGCGGGATGAACAGGGCAGGTTGGTAGTTATTGACATTGAGGAGGTGGACCGGTTTATGAGTGGTAGTGGGCAGCCGATCGCCACGGCTACGGCTACGGCGGATGTGGAACGGGTGAGAAGAGGCGGTGATGGGTATGGATATGGAGCTGCCGCCGGTGTTTTTGGGAGGGGAGGTGGTGGCGATGGTAAGGGGCCGCCTGGGAATTTTCCGGATATCAGTCCGTGTGGGTGTATGTGGTTCTTGACGTGATGTCTCTCTTGTTATCTGAGGTGTGGGCTTTGTAACTGTCTTCTCAGAGAGTGTGTTGTCCGGTCATTGGGAGTTTGAGCTTTACCTTGAATTTTCCTTGCTGTGGATATTAGTCATTGGACTGGCATCCAAAAGGGTTCTCTCACGGTACTATTTATCTGTCTATGAGGGCATGGAAGGGCTGGGTGGTTATATCCGGTTGCTTTTCGGTGGCGTTCTGGTCTGATGGATACGCGGGGTGTTGGGGATGAAATGGCTGGGGAAATACATATGTTGCGCGGACACAATCGTATAATGCTATTCTGCACTGGGTGCCGTTTTAAAAAGGGTCAACAACTAGCTGTTGACAGCTTGGCTGTGGGGTTGGACACTGCTGCTGTGTGTACTGTGATAGTGAGGACGAAATGACTCGTGTTGGGTCAGTGACATAACGAGTGAACGAGCAATGGGAGGCCTCTGGGTACATATCTGAAGTTGAGTAAGGGATGCGAGCCGCGATAGCTTTGACAATGGAAGGAGGAGTGCCCTGAGGGAGGATGGGATTGCTCACAAGGAAACTGGTACATACTACTGTACCTAGGAGTCGCTTCACTGTAGCTGGTTTCAGTTTTGCGCAATAGCACCAGGATTGTTGCAGATCGTTCTTGCATGTTATTTATAATCTTCAGCTCCTAACAAAATGCACCTCTTCGTGTTTCATGAAGTTCTTACATCTCCCAGGAACAAAGCCCTCGGGAAGCGCAACCAGCTGAGGAAAGGAAGACGTGTATAGTAAGGGCCCGGAGACATAAAAGGGCCCAGCAGGTAGAAACCGAGCACGATTCACGGGCATGTTCTGGGATTCAAGCTGTCCCTTGAGTTAGTATTCTGTTAATTACATGTTACATCTCCAATCTACACATCCTAATAATCTCAAGATTGCCACCACACCAAATGCCTAACCCGTTTCCCCCAGTCTTGTTTGCCATTCCTCCATCATCGCTGTGTTCTTGGCTGCAGAGTGCAGCCGCAAAACCCTATCGACACGTGCAGCCCCCCGATGGATACCGTCTAGACCTTTAGGGTCTCTCGCTGGAAGATCATCCAAGTCGACTTCCAGCTGAATAGGCGACGGTTGCGCTCCGGTTGGGAGTGTGTCTTCACTGAATAGTGCAACCGACAATTCCAGGTCGATTGATACCCGCTTGGCTGCTCAGGCTTAGAATATATATATTGATCTTACACCGCAAGGGCAACCGCCCCGCCCAGTTAGGGCAAGCGGTTCATCCGCGCTATTTTACATGCAAGGCATCCACTCTCGTGCTGCGTCCGCGCGGCTTAGTTGCCGCTCGGGCGCTCCCAGCAGTCCCTCCCATCCAGCAGTCAGGAACTCACCTTTCCGGCTTGGTGACGACGAAGCTGTGGGCGGCCATCCGGCCGTGTTCGTCATTAGATGCACAGCCCGCGCTGCGCGCTTGCGGCTCCAACATGGCGTTAGAGCCCGGAGGCTCAGAATATAGCGCGCATGAGGGGCAATCCCATGTGGATCCCCGATTGTCAAAAGCAGAGAAGGTTTGTGATGTCGGATGATCGAAATGAGATCTTTGGTTGTCGTATGGTTATCAACGATGCAGATGTCGGCGTTGAAACTCCGAGCGAAATTTGGAGAGTTGCCGGGGAGAGTTGTGGTCACGATGAAGCCGCTGAACTCGTCCCAGAACTTTGCGTAGAGCTGGAAAACGAGTCTCCTGATTTCGGTCCTGATCTTGGCCTTTGTCCCACGTTCTCCCTGGTGATATGCCACACAGTTGTCGGGGTTGTCCATCACCATCTTGAGATCGAGGAATTCATTACGATGCTCCTCGTAGTGTTGATACACAGCCTGATGCAGGTCGAGAGACCCCTCCCGGTCCTTCTCAAGCAACTCTTGATAACTGCTGGCCGAGGCCCCGAGGAATGCCAGTGAGTGCCAGAGCATGAAGCACTCGTCGATTCCCTCGCAGTTATACGCCATATGCTGGTACTCGAGAGAGTCCTCAGACCAGTCGTCCTCAGCCATGTCGGCGACGTTCTGTTGGTAGCAGTGGAGGCGGATGACGCGCGCTGTGGTTCTTTTGCCGACATCCGCTAACTTGTGGTTCATCTCCTTCGGAAAATCGTACATATCGTGGCCGTTGTCATCGACGAAGTCGAGAAGTTTGACAGGGTGCTTGGGGCCCTTGTCTCCAAACCGCGCCATAAGGATAATGAACTGCAGAAGCTCGGCTCTAGAAGAGCCGGCAACGGTGGTAAACCCTTGAATGTTCTGAACCAAGTCGTCCAGGCCACGGTATTCGTCTTTTGTATTTCGCTCATCTTGTCCCAGAGATCTCTCAGGTACTGAGGACCTGTTCCAGGTCGCTCAAAATGTTTTCCATGTGAGGGAACTTTTCAAAAGCATGGCCTGTCTTGCCTTTGCACCCGCCCTTCTAGTAGCGGTACGTCTTCTGGACCATTCGCTCACTGGGTCTTTCTCGTTGGGATCGCCGTCGTTGTGACGGCCGGAAGCCTGGAAATATGTTAGCGCTGTTGAAGCATCTGAGTAACAACACCAAGTTACCCTAACGTTGTCGGTTGCCTCGGCCTGAATGTTGCCGCCGGAATCCATCTTGCCGTTCTAGCTGTGTTCAAAAATCGGAATTGGAGCCACCCAGTCAGTAACAAATTGGTGAATGTTGAAGCGCAGTGTAAATGAGAAAGTTGGACATCAAGGAAGAATCGAGACAGATTTCAATTCCCGTCTTAGACGCACGGGAAGACAAACGCAGCAAATCGAGAACTTTCATTTTGTTTCCACTCGATGAGTGCAAAATAAATCAAACGTCCCTCTTGTAGCAAAGAATCCGATCGACAGGCCAGGGGTGACTGATGATGGAGTGGAAACTGGGCGAAAATTCCTGAGGAAAACAGAGGAAGAATCGAACGCCCGACTCAGGTGGAAGTCATTATGGCAGAGAGCGCTTCCCGGAAAAGAAAAGGCAAAGGGAACAGAGGAAGGTTGCTGGTTCTGAAATTTTTGGAGAAAACTCCTGGTTAACGTTACTGTAATCAGGCATCGTGAGTAACAGGAGTCGAGGAAAGGTGTGTGCGTCAACTCCAGATGGAAGACGTATTGACGGAGCCTTGGAAATGTACGAATTATTCGGAAAGAATTGATTATCCTTTTGATTCTGGTTGAGAACTTATGTCTCTTGGCGGCATGTAAAACAGCAAAATACCATGTGATAAGTGACGTGGAACGGATCTCGGAGTTTCTGAAGACATCACATTCATTGGCCTGACCCACCATTCATTCCCGTCGTCCAATCAATCCATCACCATCGAGTTCTTTCTACCAGCTCTGTAGTTTGCATCCATGCGAGGGGAGTAACTCTCGGTTGAATCGGCGATGTTCCAAAGTAGCCGCAGCCACGTCAGTCAAGTCACGTAGCCAGTCAAGAGCCCCGCTGTTAACGGCGGCAGTGTTGCCCTTAATCGTGTCATCGTGAGAGTTTGTGCTCTCATGTTGTCGCCAACACTATTGCCACTGGCCGCAGAGAAGATGAGGCGTGGCTGGAAAACTGAGTGGGAGTGGCCGAGTTCCTGGCACAATGTACACAGCGCTTCCGAGGGCAGTGCTTCTCACGGTGGCCGAGCTGTCCACACAACTTGCAATTCCCCTGGATCGGGACATCTCTTGGTTACGTTTTCGCCTTCTGTGCAGATATTGCAGAGTCCACTATGCTCGTTGCGGAGATGGTCCCTTTCATCAGGACCCATCGTCCTGCGTGTCTTGCGCTCAGACTGCATAGGACAACCCTTTCCGTTGTGGCCGTTTCGGCCACAGCAGGAGTAATGGTGCAATCTCCTTGCTGATGCTCCGTGCTCCGGCAGATGTAGCACCGGGCAGCATAAGGCAATGGACAGCGATTCAGAGTGTGACCGAGCTGCCCGCAATCTTCGCACCTCAATGGCTGTAGGCGCTGCTTTTCCCAACGTCCTAGCTGGTTGCAGTTCCGGCACCGGTTCACGTAGGGGGTTGCCCTGATTCGTGAAACTTCCCCGCTTAGCGACTCCCTGGTTTGGATATAGGCGGCGTCCCTAGTGACAATACCTCCATGGCGGGCGGCATCTTCGTACATCTTTTCCGGGAACTGCACGTCCTGGCCTCCGAGGACTTTCTTGGGTGGTAGCGATTGAGAAAGATCCCTCGGCTCATGAGAACCATGTCAGCTTGCCGAGAACGGGTCATGGCGAGCCGGAGACGACGATTGTCAAGTATGGTCGCAGTTGATGTTTCATCTGACAAAATCCATAATGACAAAATCGGCCAACAAGCTGCGCGAGTCGTCGACTGTCCGAACGAGGATCCGCTGACGCCGAACTTGGGTGAGAAGTCCGTCGTAGAGTATACTGTCGAGTTGTTCGCCGTACAAGTCAATCTGGGCTCAGTGAATGAGATCATGAGGATCGTTTTCTCTTCGCCGCCCAGCCCCTTCAGAATATCGTTTTTGGTAACGACAATTGCGACCGTGGACCCGTAGGCGACATGTTATGCTATTGATGGCAGATTGGCTCCGCTTCTCCGTCTCGGCACCTTGCAGCTCGACCAAGACGAGCCGGTTGTTCTTGTCGAGCGTAGGGCAGATCCCGAGCAAGAAGTTGTGCCATGCCTTGGGCTCAGACGGCCAAGCACCTGCGTGCACGACAGTTGATTGCAGAATTACTAATTCGTCACCGTGAGGTTGGCTTTAGCGGACTTCGAGCTGACCTGTCACGACACTAGCATCATTTTGGAGTTGAGATTGTCCACAGATTACGCGGCTGTGACCTTCATAAGCCCTCGATTCATTGTTGTTTTGGCTGGTTTCCGAGGCAGCGGGTCGGTAAACAGAAACCTCGGCCACGGCCACCTTGACGTTGGTACTCATCACTCAACGGCGCGATGCCCATTGATCTGTAATAATCAAACGACAGGACTTTTGGTCCGTCAGTGAGCTACGGTTGGAAGATTACCGAGTAAGTCACCCGGAGTGATTAACCGAAGCAAGACTGAAAGCCTGAAAATCGTCATGCCCGCGGTCGAGATGGAAGGTGTCACAGAAGTTCAAGTTATACAAGCGGAGGCAGGAAATACCACAGTAGTCGTCATGCCCCAACTCCTTGGACTGAAGGAGGCATCGAGCCATCCTGGCTCCAGTGAAGAGGCTGGAGCATCATCTATGGATGTGCTAAGCGTTTCATATTTGCACCCATCCGAACCAGAGCTCGATTGAGCAACTGCAGGTATAAAGCAGGGCAGCTGCGTTGAACAGCCATATTTGTGGATGTGGAACGAACCGTCAAGGACTTATTACTTTATGCTCTTCGGCAGGGCCGGATCTCGAGGCGTGGATGGGATACTAAGTTCAGTATCGAATCATGAATTGGGTCCCATAACTCAAATTTGTTTACTAGAATTTAGGTTGCGATATTGGAGAATGTCAGAACGGTAAAGCCCGGGGGGAATTTGGAGGCACCATCTTCGCTCTTGACGGTTTGACCGGCGAGCTGTCGAAATGTGCAGTCTCGTTGAACCCTAACCCTGCTGTTCTTGTCACCCCTAACCTACAGTACCTACTACCTTAGCTTCCCGTCTTGGCCGCAGATAGTGAAGCGTGAGGCTGACTGCCTGGAACAGGGGGTAGAGAGATTGGAGGTTCGAAGAAAGCGTAACAGCAGCCCTGAAGCCTCAGCCGCATTGCCATGTCTTTCCCTGACCGTCTTACTGAAATTCTATCCAGAGTATCCCCAACCCCGAAGTCGTACGACTTTGTAGCTGCAAGCCATGGCTCAGTCGGAACACAACGCAACCGATATCATTACATACATCGGTGTGCCGCTAGGTGTGATCGATCCTCATCAACCTCTTCGCTTCTCATATGCTGAATAAAAAACACTTGCAGCCGTGCTCGGAGTGTTGCCAATATTATGGAACACCGTCGCGACCTTGGCCTCCCTCTCCAAGATCAAGCAGATCCTGCGGCACAGCAAATTGACGGCTCTCACGCGCAGCGACGTCGTCAATCGCGTCATTGAGGTTGAGCTGCCGCGCTATGCCGTCCGTCCCATGGACCGCTACTTGGACCGGGACGACTACTGGACCCTCTCGCGCAACCCCTCCAGCATCCCCGGTGGCAGCTGGACCACCTTCAACTGGCGGACCAACATCATCGGACACAACACGCAGCGCGTCGAATATGCGGACCAGCTGAGGCAGCCCCAGGTTGAGGTGGCCTTTGACGACCTCGTTTGCTACCTCCTAGATCTTGGTGCTGTGCCGGATCCCCAGGGCTGGCGTCTATTGCGGTACGGGAGCCCGCACCCCAGTGGCTCATCATGATCTATGTAACTAACACTGTCTGCGAAGCGCGAGCGGTCTGTGGGCACCAATTGGGAGTGCTTTGATGAGGTCGCCGGATGGGAAGGAGAAGGCTCTTACGATTGCGCCCCTTGACGGCTCAGACGGCCATCTCTCCCTGAAAGTCGTGTGGACAGAGCCCTGGATAACAAGGGATGATTCTTATCTACCCCCTTATTGGGTCCGTCTCCATCCACCGCCACCGCCCCGGCCATCACCAAGCGAGGAAGAGGGCGAGGCGGCAGAACCCGAAGAGGACTCCAAGCCAGCAGAAGGAGAAGAAGAGGCCGCCGAGCCAGCAGAAGAAGACCAGGCCCAGAAAGACATCTCCAGCATCCAGAAACCCTCCCTCGACTCCGCCCGGCAACAAGGCCTCTCGCATTCAACACATCCCATCACCTGCCAGATCTCCACCGACGGCATCGTCACGGCCCTCTCCCAAGCCGCCGAACATCCCCAACTCCATCAACAAAGCACAACCGACCTCAGCGCCCCTCTCTACATCGAGCACATCCGGGTGCGCGCATCCAAGTCAGACGGCGCGTGGTTCGCGAGCGCGGCGACAGCATACGGCACGACGAGCCAGACGATCCTATGGAACTACAAGATACCCGACGACATTCTTACTTTTGCTCGCAAGGAGACGGTCCCCTGCGGCGTGCTGGTGCTGCTGGGCGTGGTGGACGAGTCGGCGACGCCCGAGTGGGCGACCCGACACGATGACGATCACGGCCGGCAGCTGGACCTGTTTGCGCGGCGCAGCCGTGAGCAGAGGGCGGCCATGGAGGCCGAGGCGAGGATGCCGCCTGCGCAGAAGGCGGCTGCGATGAGGGAGAGGATTACGAGGGAGGGCGAGCAGAGGATGCAGGATAGTAAGTTTTCTCGGTGTGTTTGTAGTCTGAGTACCTTGGTGTTGGTGCTGTGCTGACATTCGGGCAGTGCGTGACAGGTTGAGGCTGGAGGCACAGCGCCGGGAGACGCGCATGATGGAGGCGATGCAGAGCCCCAAGTGGGATACCAGGCTCGTGGCGGAGCGCAACCTGACGTGGATGCGCAAGGCCGGCGAGGTGAATGACGAGTTGAGCCTCAAGGAGGTCATGGGGACGGTTTTGCACCGGATGGTGCTCGATGGGGAATTTTCCTCTAGGCTCTGCCGGATGCTGGACCTGTGGAAGGTCTGGGCTGAGAACGGGGGCATGCGGCGGTCGGATCTGGCGGCGCTCCAGGAGGACCAGATCACATTTGCGTACGCCACGCTGTTGGTGGCCATCATTAAGGATACATCAACGGCGCTGGAAGGGACCTTGTCAATGGACTTGCAGGAGTGTCTGAGGATGTGGCGGACGGTCAGGCTGGGGTAGCCGCCTGCACCATGAATTGTAAATTAATTGGTTGTGAATCACATGTTGTTACATCAACCTCGCTACTCAACTGTAGAGCATACACACCCTTTATATCGTACGATCCCCTCCTCCTCGCCCGCTCACCCAACCCTCTGCACTCCAAAGAAATAATTCCCCACCTTCTCGCTCCCCCTTACCTCCTTCCACCCCAGCCCCGGCACATACACCACCCCCCTCACCGTCGGCGTCCCCCACTGCCCACCCTTCCGGGCGAAATTCTCCCTCAGCTCCCCCTCATTCACATACTTGGCCCAGTCATGCGTCCCCTTGGGGACCACCCGGAGAATATCCTCCGCCACCAGGTTCGTCGTCACCCAGCTCGTCCACGTCCGCGCAATCGTGCTGAGCACAAGCCACCCGCCCGGCTTGACGAACTGGCCCACCCGGTCGAGGAAGGCGGCGGGATAGTCGACGTGCTCGACGACCTCAAACAGGCTGACAATGTCGTACCTATCCTCTGGCGCTTCCGGCAGCTTCAGCGACTCGATCGTCTCGTTCAGATAGACCAGCTTGTCACGCAGTGACGGATCCCGCCGGGCGTGGGCGCGCGCCACGGCGAGGATGATCGGGGACGGGTCGATGGCGGTCACTGAGAGTGTGGAGGGCAGGCGGGCGGCGGACTCGGCGAAGATGCCGCCTCCGCAGCCTACGTCGAGGTAGCGCAGGTTGGTTCTTTTCGGAGGATGGTTGATGGTAGAAGAAGAGAGGCAGGTCTGGATGAAGTCGTGTCGGAGCGGGTTCATGAGGTGGAGGGGCTTCGACGGGCCATGGGGGTCCCACCAGGATGAGGCCAGGGCGGAGAAGTGGGAGATTTCGGTTTCGTTGACGGAGGAGGACGGGGTGTGATAGCGCGTTGGGGTTGTGCTGAGTTTCCTTGCTGATGGGGGCTGGCTTGGTTGAAGGTCTGGGACAAGTTGTGTCGCCGCCGCCGACGTGCGGCAACTCAGCCGAGCCGGTCGGAGGGTTTTCGGGACGTGCCGGAGTGATAGCCGCATTTTCGGGGTATTGGTGGTCAGCGGACACCGCTGTGCCGCGCGGATCGGATCCAGTCGAACGTCGGAACCGGCACTTTTGAGCGCCATCGCGTGGGACGGAGACAGAGTCCGCACCGCAGGGATGCGGCAGATTCAACCGACCGCGCGGGGTTCTAGAACAGTTCTAGCGCTTGCCCCACAAAGGCCCGTTGCCCCGCTTTCCAAATTTGTGCTCAGGGACCACTGTCCCGAGGAATCCCACACAGCATTGCCGAGTTCGGGCTGTTGAGGGACATGTTTGTCAGCGCCTGTCATCAGTTGACAAGCAATTGGATTGCAACAAAGGTACGCTATGATCACAGTCGCAGTGTTAGTAACAGCTGCGTTTATCAACGAGTGGCTGCTCGGCTTTGTACTTCCTCGGCTTGTCATGTGTAGTATATAACCTTCCCATCGAAGTCTCCAGGCCGAGCCCTCGGCCTCCGGCGGGAATCCCACCAACACCGAGAGACGTTGACGCACCCGACTGACTGAATCCCGTCCCTGACATCTGACTCTGTTCAATTTCTCATCGAATAGTAACGGAACCTCCTCCTCACACCAGACATTTCACGAAGACAGGTTGATTGGGAAACGCATCAGACGGTAGATGAGTAATTTGTCTCCACGACTCAGCGCAAATCCACCACACTCGCCGCAAGCCGCAGTCGCAACCGCAAACAGTTGATTTTTCCGCCCCTCGCTTTTCACCACCATACGCCAATCGCCAATAGATATCTCCTTCTCCCTCTGAAAGCCATAACAAGCCAACCCATCGATCGCAATCATGCCGACCATCACCGCCCCCGATCAGATCCCCGCCTCCCAATTCGACTCCATCCCCGATGCAATCCAAGCTTTCCGTACGCCCAACTCCCCCCCCAACTCAGACTCACACTAACCCTTCCGTCCCAGAAAAGGGCGAATTCGTCGTAGTCCTCGACGACCCCTCGCGCGAGAACGAAGCCGACATCGTCATCGCCGCCGAGTCTATCACCACGCAACAAATGGCCTTCATGATCCGGCACTCGTCCGGCCTAATCTGCGCGCCCATCCTGCCGCAGCGCACACTGGACCTGGACCTCCCCCAGATGGTGTCGCACAACCAAGACCCCCGGGGCACCGCCTACACGCTCAGCGTCGACGCGGCACACCCGTCCGTCACAACAGGCATCAGCGCCCACGACCGCGCGCTGGCGTGCCGCACGCTTGCCGACGAGTCCGCCACGGCGGCCAGTTTCCGGCGGCCGGGCCACGTGTTTCCCCTGCGGGCGGCGCCCGGCGGCGTGAGGCAGCGGAGAGGTCATACCGAGGCGGCCATCGATTTGTGCCGGTTGGCGGGCAAGAAGCCGGCGGCCGTGATTTGCGAGCTGGTGGACGATGGCGCCGAGGTCCCCGGCCAGGCGCTGCGGGAGGAGCCGGGCATGTTGAGGGGCCAAGCGTGCGTGGACTTCGCGAGGAAGTGGGGCCTTAAGGTGTGCACGATTGCGGACATGGTTGAGTATTTGGAGAAGACCGAAGGGAAGGTCAAGATGAATGGCTCATGAGGGGGAGGTCTATGTCTTGAGTGAAGCGGTGCCACTGTTTGATATTCTGTGTAACAGGAAGGAAATGGGCTGAGCCAGCCATTGGTTCGGTCCGGTTCCAAGAATCGGACATCTTCGGGGAGCTTCTTTTTTATATATCGATGTAGATAAGTCCTTGGTCTTTGGCGCACTGCGGCATCGGGTTTGGCTACAAGAAGAGAAAAAGTTACACAGTTTCTAAGATCAACGCAATCCCATCCCACATGATTGGTATCTTACGGCGTAGCCCTCAAGAACGAGGACTGCGTGATGATGGCATTTCGCCTGTGTTCTATACATGCCCAACCCACTCCATTTTCTGAACCTATTATATGCAACAGATGAAAACCATGATGTATCCGCAAGAATAGCCTAATACATGGGCTTCGACATGGGCGCAATGATGCCCTGCTTGACGATAACACGCGGCTTCGTGGCGTCCTGGAATGTCTCCTTGGTCGACCATTCAGGGCCGACAGGCAACCGCAGCGACCGCTCATACTGCTGCTGCGATTCGAATGGATGGGGCAGCCCGGAGGCAAGGTACTTATCGTTCTGTGCCAAGTCAGCCTCCTGTCTCCTCTCTCGATGAGTGGTGTGTAACTACAAACCTTTCTAACCCGCTTCTCGTTGACAATGACGTCCTTCAGCTTGAAGTCTTTGCGGTCCTTCTTCTTTACACCTTCGACTTTGGTGATAAACCGCCCCTGATGCCGCTTCTTCTCGCGGTTGCTGACGCCCTCGCCAACCCAGTTGCCCCAGCCGGGAAGGGTATTGTCGATTTCCTTTTCGTCGTCTTCCTTCTCAATCTCGGCCTTTTCTTCCTCAAATTGGCCATGGACGTCTTCACCGGCGAAAGCCCGCTCAATCAACTTCTGGTCACGGATGGCCATGGGAAGGTGGAGATCAGCCTCGCCGTCCGAGTCTTGAACGCCGTCGGCCGCAGTAGGATTGTTTTGGGACGTAGCCTTGGGCTTAGGCGCCTTGGTGGCAAGTACCGCAGCGTTGGAGATGTCCAATTCCACGGTCTTTGTCTTGTTTGCCTTTTTACTCCTCCCGCCAGACGGCTCAGCTTGAGCCCAAACACCAGCAGAGCCAGCTGCTGACGGCACCGGTTCCGCCAATGTCCACGCACCACTTGCGCCAGCGGCCGAAGAGCGCAATTCAGCCTGCGCGCCGGGGTGAGTTTGCGACGTCGATTCTACTGCTGCCGTCAAGCTGGCCGACCCACGAGCGTCGGCGGGTTTGGCTTTCTTGGCTTGGTTGGTTTGAGTAGTGTTGCCCATCCCATACTGCCGACGGCCAATCTCCGTCTCTTCAGCATCCGAAGCCCCTTCATTATCTGAGTCTAGCTGGCGACGAAGTTCAGCGATGGCCTCGTCATTTTCTTTCTTGCGCTGCTCCTCGCCTCGCTGCATGAATTTCATCTGCATAAGCTTGGACCGTGGCTCGTCGTCATCGTCGTAGGTCGCTGCACGCTCGAGTTCTGCCAGAAGACGGCGCCGCGGGTCACCTCCTCCGGAGGCTTCCGAGACATCAGATCCATCATCGTCCTCATTATCCGAACCGCCGGCCCGACCTTCGATGCGACGGCGCAAGTCTTCCTTCCTCCGAGCGATCTCGGTAAGGCCGGCACGGAAGTTCTCATCCCACACCGCACGCCCGGCTTTCTTGCCCAGCTTGGCCCACTTGCTTTCTCTGTGCCGGGTGCCCATGCGTTCCTCAGCGCGTCTCCGGTCGAGGAGCTCGCGTTCGTCTTCCGAGTCCAGCTCGCCGGCCGCCAATGCCGCCTCACGTTCCGCCTGTTCCTCGCGAAGAAGCTCTTTGCGGTGAATGCGACGGTAGGCCTTACTCTTGATCTTCTTGATGCGCTTCTGCCGAGCCAACTCGCGCGAATGCAGCTCCCGCTCCCGCCGCCGCTGCCGGGCAATTTCTCTCTGCTCCGCCTCCGTTAATCCGGACTGTCCAACGCCTTCGCCGTCCGCCTTCTTCTCAGGCTTGGCGGTTGGTCCAAGCCCGCTCTCCTCCATGATGGCCAGGATGGTCTTTTCCAGCTCCGTTCCAGACGTTTTCTCAGTAATGGGCCTGAGCTCACCACCGTCCAAGCCAGCGTCATGGACGTTTTGAGCGAGGGGGAAGAACAGATGGTCCGCACGTCGGTTGTGCTTGACAGTCTCTATCCACCGGTCGAGCGTCTCGTTGGTCTTCTGGTAGGCGGCGGCGCGGAGAAGACGGTCTTGCTGGCGCTTGGCCAGGGGAACGGCAAGCTTCTTGGAGGAGCCAGGCTTGACGGCCTTTTCTTCTTTGTTCATCAGCCGCAGCGACCGCTTGATGTGGGGGTCCTTGACGCCTGCCAGCCCAAGATCCTTCAGGCTGAGCCTGGTCTTATTCTGCGTCCCGTTTTGCTCCTCTTCCTCCTCGTCTTGGCCAGCAAACCCAGCGATCATGCTTTGTAGCGCATCTAGCTTCGACGGGTCGTCCTCGCCTTCGTCCTCTTCGCTCTCGTCATCCCCATCGGTAGACTCTTCATCCTCCTCTTCGGATGCCGATCCTTCCTGTTCCTCGCCCTCCTCATCCTCGGAGTACTGATCCAGCGCAGTCGCAAGGTCAATGGCGTCGGAGCCAAGCGACTCGAGCTCCTCCTCGTCCCCTTCCTCCCCTTCCTCATCCTCGCCATCCTCTTCCTCGCCAACACTCCTCTTCTTATTACCCTTCTTCCCCTTCGAACTACTCCCCCCAAAAGCATACCCCTCAAACCGCTCCTCATCACTCTCCCCAAACGCCTCGTCCGAGTCAAGCTCCGAGTCCTCATCTTCCCCTCCAACGCCAACATGCCACTCCTCACTCTCACTCCCGCCGTCCCCATCCTCATCTGAAAACCCAGCGAACCCGTCTTCACCACCTTCATCCCTCCTCGCCCTCTTCTTGGGTGCTGCATCAAAGTCGTCATCGCCGCCATCTTCCTCGTCCTCGTCCTCGTCCTCGTCCCGCCTCTGGCGCTTCGCGGGATGCGACGACGATGACGACCTATCTTCCAGCCCGCGCGTACGCACGCCACGGGTCGACTCGGGCACCTGCTCGGCTGCGATGGCGAAGGCGTCGAGCGCTTTGGCGGTGGCTTTGGCGCGCGACTTCTTGAAATGCTTGGCGTGGGACTTGCTCTTGCTGCCGCCGCTGTTGCTGTTGCCCCCTCCGGAGGTGGGGAGGAGGGGGCGGCCGTGAGATTGGCGGCCTGGCATTCTTTTTTATCTTTTATTCTCTTCTGTCTTTTCGACGAGGTGTGATGTCCTCTGTCTGTTCCTGTAAATGTTGGGTAGGTATGTACTGAAAGATAGATCGTGCTGGCAGGTCTGCTCAGCACGGGTCGTGGTTTGGGATCCAAGAATTCTTTTTCTGCCACAAATGGCAACTTTTTGGCGGTAAAAAGCTGGGGGCCCCACTGCAGCCAGTGAAGCCGGCTTGGCATTTGAGGCATATCCAAGGGCCATTGCCTGCCGAAGACGTATCTGACGGCGCAGACATTGAAGCCCGCAAAATTTCCGGAGCACCATTCACACAGTCACAACTGCCGACCACGAATCGCGACAACCACCGAACCTCCCAATCCTCCCTCTCCTCCCACACGCCGCCACTCACGATGCAGCCGACGCGCATCCTCCAGGCGCTGCGTTACCGCCGGCTGCGGCTGACGACCAAGGACGTAAACAAGGGCTTCTACAAGGGCACGCGCACAGGGTCCATGGGCCGGCACACGAAGCACGGCGGCTACATCATCGACTGGAACAAGGTGCGTACCTATGTCTGCCCGCCGCTCGACGGCTTCAAGGTGCGTCCATTCCAATCCCCGAATAAGTTGCATGGATGGTCAGAGGAAGGGGAGCAGAAAAGGGATACTGACAAAAGGCGGGAAACCAGCTCACGCCGTTCGTGACGCGCAACATGCCCCGAACGTTTGGTCAGTACGAGACGAAGCTTGGGCCAAAGGATCCTGCGGTGTATCTTGCGCGATGGAAGGCCGAGAACGGGCTGGATTAAGGGGATGAGCAGGTCTTGCGGTATCAGCTAGGCTTTGGTTAGGGAAGAAAAATCGTGGGGGAAGAATGGAAGCCAGCGGGTCGCGGACTGACGTCCTGTCAACTGCTCTCTTGGGAGAGATAGGGCCCATTGTCTCATGGGATGGCGTTCGGCGTTTCTGAAACTTGCATCCGTATGTATACAAGTATACTACTAGTACAACCAACACCGTTTTCGTCGCCTCTTGTAGTATCCTCATGGTATACGGATACAAGATTCTGTTCAACTCACTAACAGCTAACCATGATATTAGAACAGCTCCTGTGTGAGCTGTAACTGCGTCGACGCCAACGATCTATACATGAGACAAGGGTATCAACAAAACCCACCTCCTACTGCCTCCTCAAGCAGCGCCGTCAGTTCAGAAGCCTCTCGTCAGCGGTCACAAACCTCTCCAGACCAGGCCTCTCACCCGGTGAGGTAGGCGAGGCAGGCGCCAAGAACGGTGTCACAAAAGGCGTCTCAAGCCCAGACGTTGCATTCACAGCGCTGCCATAATGACAACTCATGTCCCCCTGCACTTCATCCGAGCCTATCCTCCCCGCATCCGCAGAGACTTCCTTCACCGACGATGCCGCCACAATGCTGCCCGAGTCAGCCGTCGACGGCCTGATCGAGCCGCGGTCCATCGGCGAAGCAAGCGTGATCATGCTCGCCGTCTCGTGCTCCTTGCGCAGGCTGAAGGGCGTCGCCAGGCCGCCGATGAAGACTCGCTTCCCCGTCACGCCCGTCTCGTTGTCGTCGGGGGGGAGAAAGCCTGCGTTGATGTGCGACGCCCCAGCTACATCTTCTCCATGTTCTCCTTTGCTACCGTTGAAGAGAGGGCCAGCAGGTCGGAGATCAAGGCTTCCAACCCCACCCGCAGAAGACGGAGCAGCAACAGCGTCGCCACTCTCCGCTTGAGTCTCGCCAACCATAAACCTCCAAGCCTTATTCTTGCTTGTTCCCGTCACGGCCGACGGCACACCGCCCTCGCGCCTCTGCGTCTCCAAATCCTCGAAACTCCTCGCCCCCTGGCCCTGCTCGGGGCCGGCAGCCGCCACCTCAGCCCCCTTCCCTGCGTCTCTCTCCCTCCGAACCGTCATCTGATCATGCTTCGACCCCCACAACGCCCAAAGCGAAAGCCCCAACCCCTTTGCCTTCTTCTTCTTCTTCTTCTGCTTCTTCTGCGATTCACCCACACCCAGCTTTCTCCTCCCCGCAAGCGCGCTCGGCGGCGGCACCTCGCCCTCGCCAAACACCTCGTACCCGACCGCCACGTCACGCAGGCGCCTTTGGTGGACCCTGGCCTTGGTCTGCTTGAAGCGCGTGTCCCAGCGCCGCTTGTGCTCGAGCCACTTGCGCACGGTACCGACCTTGACGACGCCGACGAGGTCGCGAGGCATGCAGCACCCCGTGAGAGAAGGCGCGGGAGGGAGTGGGTGAATTGCGCCGTGCCGGGTCACGCGCTGGCGGATCATGTGGTTTGCGAACGGGGGAAGGGGATCGCCCGCTCTGCCAACTGAGGCGTGGTGGTGATGATGCTTCGGTGGCTGGTCTGTCTGAACGGTGCGTGTTAGCATGCATTTTGTCCGGTGTGCTTGGCCTGGGAAAGACCTACTGGAGTTTCTTCTTCGTCGTCGCTTGAGGAATGAGAGGCCGAGGAAGACGAGTCAGAAACGACCGATATTTGATCGTCGTTGAGGATATCGACATCGGCTTTCTGCGCTCTTCCCAGTGCCCATGCCGAGAACTGTGCAACGCTCTAAATCCATGTCAGCATTCGGTAGAGTTGAGCAGCTCCAACGGGCTCAACCCACCCTGTACATGAACTTCGCCGGCTTGGTAAAACTCAGGGTAGGCGCAACGTGGCACAGATCCTCCCAAACCTGCAGCTGGACATCGGTCGGCTTATAGCGATCGACTAGAGCCCTCGCCTTCTGGTCCATCAGCGCCTCTGGCGGCAGGTACTCGGCTGGGTTGGCGCATTTATGTGCAAGATAGATCTGCTCGTCGCGCAACAACTCGCCACCCCCGACCATGATGAGTAGGGGAGGCAGACCACCTAGCGTAGGTTGCATGACAGGGCTGACCAAGGGGTGAGCCAGGAGCTCGTTCGTCGTGTACATCTGGGCTCGCGTTAGTCTCATGCACTATCTGTAGCTGCCAGGAAAACATACTTGTATTTGCTCCTTCACCTCAACGTGCTTGCCGTCAATAAGAAACGTCAAGCGGTGTGTAGTCTCTGCGACGTCCTTGACCGTAGGGATGCCGCTCTGCTCGGCCGGATTGTCATGTCGCTCATGCATCTCCTTCTTTTGAGCTATGGCTGCTTTCTTAAGTTCCTCGAGTTCCTCCTCGTCGGGTGGTGGCCATGCTTCCGACGGCTTGTGGTGGAAGCCGGATGGGGGGATGTAATCTAGCGGGCAATCCCCAGCAACACTTGGGAATGAGTGCGTCAGGTCAACCCAGGGACTGATGAGCACAGCACCTGCGGGCAGGGGAATGCCTCTGTCTCGCAGAACGACCATCATGCTGAGCACCATGCCGGCGCCCGCAGAATCGCCAGCCAAAATAATGGTGCTCGGCTTCTGCTGTGAAATGAGATAGAGGTACGTAGCCAAACAGTCCTGGAGGCCGCAGGGAAACGGAAACTGAGGTGCGAGACGGTATCTGGGTGCCAGCGCCCTCGCCTTGAGCTTCCGCGCATGGCGTTGGATCTGGTATCGGTGCTCATCGACGCTGCCAAAGTAGTATGCGCCGCCGTGAACATAGAGCATGACGCGATTGCCCAATTCGGCGTTCTTCTTGCGCTCCTGGTAGTCGACTTTCATCTCAATCCACTCGGCCTTGAGCGGGCTCTTCGGCTTGCGCCATTGCCACCACCGCGTGCCGCCGACCTGGCGGATACCGTCCAGGCCCAGCTGCTCGATGAGGAGGTCGGCTGCCTGCAGAAGGTCCTTCTCTGGAATCTCGACAGGGCCGACCCGTACCCATTGGGGATGTGGCACCCACTGGCTTGTGAAGGCTTGCAGTTCCTCGACGGTGTGATGCGAGGCATGGACCAGAAATGAGCGGATGAGATGGAGGCCCTCGTCATAGGACAGATGCGCGGTGGGCTTGTGGGCGCGTGGTTTCCGGTTGAGATACTGCCATTCCGTCAGTCCGATCTCCACAGTCGGTTGGACAGCTCGAATTCCGTCCTCGCCTTACATGTGAAAAAAGAGTGGACAAGATGGTCGGCGTCACGGCCAGACCCACGCTCGTGGTGTGCATGGTCGCTATCTCCCAGGCTCAGAGCTTGGTTTCATGTCTCGTCCAAGTACAGCCTATACTCTACATACAAACAAGACTGATGGATGCTGTGCGCGTGGTGCTGGTTATCAGAATTCATCGAGCCATGATGTCATCAGCATATGCAACCCAACAACGGCGTGGTTGAGTCCAACAATAGCCGTCCCGTTCCCAGGGGCCAAATGGCAATGATTGGCGAAGCGGCGCTGATCTTGCTTGAAACCGTTTGGGTCTCGGGGGTGTTTTCCCTTGCGGCAAGTTACGAGTTGGAGACCACTGCGAATTCAAACGGCGTCGTGTAACCAGGCCGTCGAGGCGTGCGCCAGGTTCCGATGTCTTGGTTTGATTCGGTCAAAATCATCACTCGAGAACTGGAAACTGGGGAACTGTAAGTCCCCTGGTGAGTCCCTGATAGGCGACGGGATTGAGTTATCAGGGCATTTTCACGAACTGCCCCTGGCCCAGGTGTCTGGGCCTGACAGACGGAACAAGCCAACAAACCAAGCAAGTGCTCGGCGTCCTCTTATCGATAAGCAAGCTCCCGCGCCCCGCGATGAAGCTCCGCGTCACCTTGAGCGTTGCCTGTGCCCCCCGAATTCTACATCTTGACACTTCTACCGCCCTCATATTCGCGGCTGGACACACCACGAGCTGAGCACGATAATTGCAATATTTGACACTCTTGACCAAGTGCCTATCAACCGCTCATCATGGCGACCCAGTACGAGGGTAAGCACTCATCACAGTCAACCACCCCACGATGCGATCGATGCGCCGCGAACCTTTCCCATGTGTCATAAGTGCACTAACTTGTCCCCTGAAATCAGTCGAGCACAACATCAAACCAACCCCCTCAACCTCCCGTCGCCGCCGACAAGTCGACATGTCGACGTTCACAGCGCACCTGCACAACATCATGGCCGCAGACGACCAACCCCCTTCCACCACCACCACCACCTTTCCAACCCACCCGCACCACCACAACCCGCACGCCGTCCCCAACCCAGCCGACACCGCCGCCCTCTTCCGGCTGATTCAAGACCAGATGGGCACGCTCGCGTCGACAGCCCCGACCGAATCCAACCGCGCCTTCCTCACCTCGCTCGTCGAGGCCCTCGAGCTGGACGTGGCGCACCCGCCGCGGCAAATCGAGGGCGTCACGCAGGAGTTCTTGGATGGCCTCGATCGCGTGCCGCGGGGCAAACTCAAACAGGACGATACATGTCCCATCTGCGCCGAGCGATACCTGGACGATCAGTACTGTCTCGTCGTGGAACTACCTTGTCATGAGAGTCACCGGTTTGATCTGGAGTGCGTCGGGCCGTGGCTGAGGGGGAAGGGGACGTGTCCTCTGTGTAGGAAGGAGGTAAGTAAGAGGCGCGAGGTTGTTGTTGAAAGCGACCAAGGGGAGGAGGAGGATGACATGGATGGGCTGTATGCTTGAACATGACGGAGGCTTTTTGATTGGGGGGGGCCGATGGCCGGGGATCCTAAGTTTATTTGGCGCAGTGATTTGCCGAGGCGGTTGGTTGAACAGTCTGGCGAGCAATCGGCTTTGCACGACGGGACGCATGGCATGAGGCATGAACAGATTGATGAATATCGTGATGCGGTCTCTTCAACCCCATATTGCAGCCCATATGCTCGAGAATTTTGTACAGGCCCAGCACCTGCCGGACAATTAGTCCAGCCTCGTCACACCTCACATACCATCCTCAATACCTCCTCTACTGCAGGCCCAGTGATCGGCACAGCCAACCCTCACATTGGCCCAACCTTACCACCCTTCTTCTGCTCGCCCGCGCCGCTCCTAGTCTTTTTGTCCGACTTATCAGTCTCCTCCTTGGGGTTCGGCGTCGCGGACACGTCCCTATTTGCCCCACTGACGCCAAGCGGATTCCCATTACCCTGGGCGCTCTCCTTCTCGGTCTTGGGTTCCGTGTTATGGCGGTCGAAGGCGGCGTCCGTTTGAGCCGCGTCGTCGTCGGTCCCGCTCTTGGTCCCCTCGGAGCGCCGCGGGTTGAGAGCCTCTCGGTCCGGCATGGGCTGATCGTTGATGGCGCATAGGTTCCTCGTCGGGTGGTATTGTCTGGTGAATTGTAGAGATGAAGCGGTCACGCCGGAGCTTGCTGGGCCAAGGGTTCGGGCGTGGAAGAGGAGGGTTTGAGTGCTTCTTCGGAGCGCCATTGTGAACTGTAAATTGGAGTAGCAGCGGTTACTTCGAGCCCCTCAGTTCTCGAGGTCATTTATTGTGCTGAGGAAATCTCGTTGTTGAAGATGCACTATTTCTGAAGACTGAAGTTCCAAGTCGAGCAGTTCGCAATGTTGACCATCAGGCACTGGTGACGTCATTGCGACTGACAGCAGACCATCCCGCTGGTGGGGTGTTTTGATGTTGTATCGCAGCGACTAGCACCACAGAGTCGACGACTACAAAGCAACAAGTGAGCTAGGTACCATATCGTCCTCCGATCAAGTGGTATCCTTGGGCAGACACATAGGTTCTTAGCCAAGGTATAGGTAGGTATTTACAATTTCACAATTGGCGGCGACTTGGATACTGCTGCATCCTCCGCTGTTCCTTTCTACTTGCAGGGCCCTCTGCAGAATTCTCCTCTCAACCAAGAAACTTTCTGCCGTGCGCGACGCCCAGGTAATGAGCAACCCAGTTTTTCGAGTCATTGTGATGAACCCGGTTACTGCTCGCGCTGTATGATGCCACCACCAGCACATAACTGGCTGCAAACACTCACATACCGGTAGGCTGTGCTCAAGCAGACCTTTCCCCATCAGCTCGCCGTATTTTGTCCAGCGTCTCCAACGAGATCGAATGCTTGGCCAACATCGGCGCGAGCGGCTCCCGTGCGGAATTGGTATCCGGGTCAGGAAACATGAGAGGAACCATACCACACTCAGCCACAGTAGTCTGGATCAGCGGTCAGAGGCGAAGGCCGGCATCCTTCTGCGCGAATGCCCGCCAAATCTCGGAATAACCAATATTGTCCATACACGAGGAAACAGTTCATTGAAATGTCTACATACTATGTCTCTGATTGAGACCTCGCGATCCCTTTCCGGTGACTTCATTGCGGAACGCCCTGCGCCAAGTAGATGTGGACAGATGTCGGTCTCCCGAGCTTCAGCAATCGAGAAAGCAGTCCATACATCGGACTGTGACATCTGTTCGTTTCAAGCCGGCGAAGCCTGCCGTAGATGACGGGATGAGATGTGACACCTTACAAGCGATCGTCGCCAGGTCTCGAGAATACCGGGACACACCAGTACTACTCCGTACGTATCGTCTCTTTCTTCCGTCAGAATGATTGATCATCTGGTGCAACATCCCGAGAGTAGGGATCAAGATTACTCCCTGACAAGTATAAAGGTACCGCATCCAACAGCGACTATGCAGACCGCCTGAATCCCCTTTGTTGTTGCAGGCTACCGACCAAAGCCCCTGTTGCACTCGAAGCCTTCTGGAAGCATTCCTTTTGTGGCAACAATAATCTTTATTTGATTCAGGTGTAAAGGCCCGCAGAAAGTCGGGAACATGCTGCCCAGGATTGCTGGCCTGGATGCCAGTGGTCATGTCCGAGCCGCCCCGGTGCGCCCGGGCGTTCCAGGCCTTCAGTGGGCTGGCTGCCGACATCTCTGCCTCGCACCGTGTCTGAAGTCAGAGAGACTGGATGAGCTTCTTCAGACGGCTCGGCAGATGGAGCCACGCGACAGGTGGCTCTCGTGGCTGTACCAGGCTTATGCCTTTTTTTGAGAAACCTCATTCGATGGTGCTGTTTGAGCCGATTCATACCTCTCAGAGGAGCTTATCAACTGTACTGTAAGTACAGACTGGTGTTACACCGGCATCGACTACATGGAGCGTCGGCAACGCGAATGCAGCTCGCACGTGGTATGAACAGGGTTTGGTCTTTCGACCACTCTACCTGAAACGTGATATTCTTATGCGTCAAGTACCACTTTTTGAAGAGAAGTCGTTGGAGATTTCCAGAAGCGCTCTCCAGATAGGTAGAACCCGGATGCTAGATATTTAACTTTGGATTGTTGTAGTGTACCTACATAGATATTGTAACGAGTATCGACGGAGGACCTCCGTACATAGGGATGAAAAGAAGTTGCGGTGGGGGAATTGAGCCGCCCACATGTCAGCTCGGTTATGCAGAACACAGTGCATCATGTCTGCATGATCCCGAGACTCCTCAAGTGGATCAATAACGTTACCGCCATGTGGGCTCTCCCTATCGCAAGTTACCCATGGATGGATGAAGGAGCGGTCAGGATACAGTCAGCAATCTTGAAGTAAACCAACACAACTCCGACCGCTCCGGAGAGATCAACTGTCCGCGGTGACAGCGTGTACCAGCACATCGTAGAGAGGGCGGCCGACCAGTGTCCGTCATCAACACCTCATGAAGGTTCCGGGAGGCAAGCTGGAGAAATCTCTCTTATCAGTCTGAAAGCGCATCATCCAATGAAAGTCCCGAGATGACAACTCGGCTGCTAGCGCTGTTTGAGCCTACGCTAACCATACTGAGTTTAAACAATTTCCCCGCCTGGCTACTGCCACCTCACCACCTGGCAGCCGTGGCCACGAGGTCGCCACGCGCAGGGGCTGAGAGGTCGAGCCATTGGATCGTCAGCTCCCGCTCTCGCAAAAGATCCCACAGCAGACGACTGCCGACATCAGCGTCCTACCGCTCCCTCGCTCTTGGTCCAGGGGCCCATCTGATGCACCCAATTGGCGATGCCTGTCAGCGCAGCAGCCAGAAATTCAGCGGTGCCACACTTTGCTGCCATGTGGCATAAATTGCAATCCGAGATTCGGTCAGACACAGGGCAAAACGGGATTTTGCAGGAATGTGACTGGTGACTGAAACATGTTGCGCGCGGATTAATTGGAGGAGCATGGCATTGGGGTGGAGGACACCGACACCATGGCGGATGCAGCCACAAATCATTCAGGGCGTGATCTGCGCTCATTGAAATCTTTCGAGGCGTTCAATTGGCGATTTCATCGGTCGAGGCAATCCTCCACACACACAGAAGTTTCTTTGTTCTGCTGGAAAGCGAAAAGAAAGAGGGATAATTTTAAGAAGATTACCATTGTAAACCGCAGTATGGATACTCTGGCTGCTAGACTGCCAGATGTCTGCGTGGCACAAAGTCTTTCCCACGTGTGGTTAATACACTGTAAGGTTACAGTATGTGTGTGAGCTACAAGACCTGCAGCTTATCGTGGAGTCTGTTCTTGCTGGCTGTCCATCCCTGGAAAGTTCAACCCGCCAAAGTTCGGGTGCACTCCTCAAGCACTCTCCACCACCTCACGGACCAACTCCGCTCTCGTTTCCATCACATAAAACCGACTTTTGTTGCGCAACCCCCCTGGTGTTTTCGTGTCACCCCGCGCCTGATCCAAAAGCAGTCCATAACGCGGCTGGCAAGATTCGCAGATTGCTGCGACCGAACCTTGGCTCCTCGTCTGAAATTGTTTCCGCGGTCCGCTCCCTTTCTCGGCGTCTCTTGTTCGTACGTACTCCGTACTGTGACCCCTCAATCCTGGACCATCTGCCGTGTATAGAGTACTTCCTCCAACTATCGCTCTTCGCTTGTCCTACCGACGCCTGTGCAGGCCTATTCGCGACAAATCCCAACCATACTCTGCGCCGGCTGTATCATTAACGAACGCATTGAATCCATTCTAGACTCATACCCGTCGACCACCAGAGTGGACGCCGAGAAAGCGTGTCTCGCTTCACCCGGCCCGTCCCGTCTCTCTCAAGGCCGACTGCCGATCACGCCTGGTTTCGTCCCCTTCGCGGGCCACACGAAATCGTCCCGAGTGCCCAGTAGGCAGCGAATCTTGCATGGTGTATGGAGCCTTGATTGGTGTCCGCTTAAGAAGAAAAAGGGGGATAAATCATCCAGCCGCCTCAGCTCGGTGGGAGGAAGAACAGCGAGTAACTGGAGGCCATGGGCAACAGCCAGGGCAAACCCGTCGAATTCGACGGCGAAGGTAAGCTGGCTTTGTTGTTTTCTCCCCCTCCAGCCGGCTCGCTAACATAGGCGTCGTCCCTACCCAGTGAACCTGAACCATTTTCGACTCCTGCGAGTCGTCGGTCGAGGTGCCTTTGGCAAAGTCCGGATCGTCGAGAGGAAAGACACAGGCTTGTCATTCGCTCTCAAATACATCCGCAAAGATGAAGGTGGGACATTGCTCGAATCATACAAGATTGAGGCCCTGGAGACAGAGACTGACTCGGTCTTTACAGTTGTACGTTCGGAAAGCGTTCGCAACATCATACGCGAAAGGCGGATGCTCGAGCACGTGAACCACCCATTCATCTGCAACCTGCGGTACAGTTTTCAGGACATCGAATACATGTACGCGGGCAAACTCTAAACACCCGACGGGACTGGAACTTGGCTAACTTCGCCAGGTACTTGGTTGTCGACCTGATGAGCGGCGGAGATCTGCGATTCCACATCTCGAGGAAAACATTCACCGAGGAGGCCGTCAGATTTTGGATAGCGGAGCTGGGGTGCGCTTTGAGGTACATTCACGGGCAGGGAATCATCCACCGCGATGTGAAGCCGGATAACGTTCTTCTCGACGCCGATGGGCATGTGCATTTGACGGACTTCGTAGGTGTTTTCCCCCCTGGCACCAATGCGAGTCTCCTAACCTTCTACAGAACGTTGCGTCGGATGTTGTACCAGGCAAAGTCTTGACAAGCAAATCGGGGACGCTGGCCTACCTAGCGCCGGAAGTCTACGCAGGGCAGGGCTATGATGTTCGTGCGGACTGGTGGTCACTAGGTGTGCTGTTCTATGAGTGCATCTACAACAAGGTATGAACCGCAGTACCCCTGCTGGCTTTACAGTGGGCCCCAGACTACCCACCAACCGCGCGCATAGCGCTGACACAAGCAACAGAGACCATTCGAGGGTAGTTCTGAATCATCCCTCAGCACGGTCATCCAAGCCGCGAGACCCAAGTTCCCCGTCACGAACCCTCCGGTTTCCTTACCATGCATGTATGCCATCAAGGATGCGTTGGAGGGGGATCCGAACAAGCGCCTGGGCTCGACCTGGGAGAGCTTCACCCAGCATGAGTTTTTCTCGTGTATCGACTTCGTGGCCCTCGAGCGCAAGGAAATCGAACCTGTCTTTGTGCCGTCCTCGGAGAAGACCAACTTCGACGCCACATACGATTTGGAGGAGCTGTTGCTGGAAGAGGCACCGCTGGAGGCGCGTGCGCGGAGACAGAAGCCTCGCGAGAGGCTCAAGGATGACGCTACAGATAAAGAGATTCGTGAGGATGAGCTCTACCGCATGATCGAGACCGACTTCCGCCCGTTCGACTACACCGTTGCCGCCTACAAGAAGTGCGCTATATCTCCCCCCTCCTGCTCCTCAATTCCCAATTATGGGCTAACCATACTCTAGAATCACACAACAACAGCAGGAAGCATTGGCGACCAGGCAAGAGGCCAACACAGAAGGCAACAGCCCCAATCCGGAGAACCTGCAGCCGCAGGCCCTGACAACTGACGAAGCCACGCCGTCCCCGACCAACGGCGCCTCCCCCCAACACCACTCCCATGACCCAGTCAAACAACAACAACAACAACACCGCCTAGCAACCAACCACCAACGACGCAACCCGCCCGGACGCCCGCCCCCGCTTCCCCCCTACCCGCATCCGTACACCCCGAGCTCGTCGATGAATACCACCCGCTCCGGCCGCGCCGGCACGCCAGGCATGATCGTCGAGAGCCCGACGGGTGGCGTGCAAGTCACTCTCGACGGCGGCAGCAGCTGGAGCGATCTCGCCCGGCAAGACGCGACGCTGCCTGCCGACGCGGCCGGCGCGAACAATGACTTGGGCGGGAAACCTGAGGGGTCCGGGGGTGGCGTGTTTGGGTTCTTGAGGGGCAAGAAGGGGCGGGGGAACAGTCCCAAGCCGAGGGAACGGGGTGTGTTGGGCAAGGAAGGGGCCAGGGTCATTTTGGGGTGATTTTGTGTGTTTATCCCTTCCGTTCTCGTTTCAAAACTTTCCATTCGTCTTTCTGGGTGTAGATCTGTATGGGTTGGGAAAGTGCATATATGTGGCTTGTGTTTGCTTTTACGTGGGCGTGTGATACATATTTCATTTGATACAAGACATATACGGTGGGCGACGGGAGGAATGGGTGCACAGCATACACATGGCGGGTGGATCGGTCGTGGAATGAGTTGGATGAGTGGTGAGTACCCATCTGACGCTGTGGCTGGGGGTGGACTTAGAGGGAAGGTCGGACTTCGAAAGTTTTTCTTGCTCTTTCCTTCTGTCCACAGACTCGGTCTCAAGGGCAGGGAGTTCTACCAGTTTCAGTTCTGATCCTCGGCACGGAATCGCGGCGGTCGATCGAGCTTGGGCGAGGGATTGTTGTGGTTTCTCCCCTCCTTAATTTGGGTTGAAGGGATGGAAGGGGAGCATGCATTTTCGGCATCATCGTTTCAGCAAAAGCGAGGGCCGGCGGAGGGGGGCAAAGTCAGGCAGAGCATATAAAGCCTACTTATTACTCCGTGTCTAACTAGTATATGAAAGCATATCTAAAGTAATTACGTCGGGAGTTGAGCTAGTCCGGTATTTCAAGAACCCAGCGTAGGAAAAAAGGATTCTCCCAACTTGATCTCTGTCGTCCCTTGTCTCCTACCCTGAAGTCTCTGCGAAGCGGCTTCAATTTTGAGCTAATATGCCACTTGACCGGTGACTGGCACACTTGCGAGAACGTAACCAATCTTTAGATACATCCATCACTCAGTTCCTACAAAGAACATCTCGACATGTGCATGAACTCTATCCCGACGCCGATTCGTGGCAGTATCAACTCAAACTCAGTGATGCGTGTGAGCTTCCATGCTCGCAAACGTAGTTCAACTAGTGTGAAAGTCACCTGCTGCGTGGATAAGGACATATCCTGAAACCGTGGCATACCATCAGGAACCAGCCATTAGAGTGAAGAGTTAACCGGATCGATCACCGTATCCAATCTGTTACATGTAACCCAAGCCATCGGCCGTCGCCTATCAACCGGAAACTCTCCGACCCGAAGCCAGAATCACAGCATATCGGTGCCAATGAAACGTAAAAAGGAAAAGCGAAAGAGTAGTTATAATGTATGTGTTGTGATCCTTTCAAATGGTATATCCCACGTACTCCATGCAATTCATCTCCTTCCAAGAAACCCTTCCGTGATCAGCACGCCGGTGCCGCGTCACACTTGTTCCGAGGTTGTGTGTGTTCGAACCTGCGCAGTTCTAGGCGCCGTGTCGATGCGTTTTGCTCTCAAATAAACCGCCGGTGTGCCACCGAAAGAGACCAGGGACCCGTGGCCGCGAGCCACCTCTCACGGACTGCCCCATCCGTTGTTGTACAATGTAGGAGACTGTACCAGGAACACGCCTGGACAGCTTCAAGCCTTTGACTTTGTCGACGACTGCATCTGTTTGGCAGCCGCATCAACGGCAGCCGTCGTTTCCTCGTCCTTGCACAGATACTTCTTGACAGCGTCCTGGAAGTCCTCCTGGCTGATGACCGGGCCGGTGCCATCACACTTGGCCTTCTTCTGAAGGTCTGCGCAAAGCCCGTCTAGGTCAAAATCACCCGACTGAGCCTTGGGACACTTTTGTATTTTTTCCCTGCGGGTTTGTTAGCAAGGTTGCGGAGTGATTGAGTCAATCGCGGTCGAACATACCAAACCTGATTGCATTTCAGCAACTGGATGGGCTCGTCATCATTCTTGGCAGCATCAATCTGAGCAATGAGATCCTTCTTGGGCGCTGGTGGACTCGTGATCGGCAGGTTGAATGGTGTGACGAAGTCTACATCCAACGCGTCATTGAAAAAGCTGTCATCGAAACCGTTCGATAAAATGTTCTCTTGCGGGTCGCGGTAGTCCCCGAACAGTTGCGGGTCGAACTGGAAATCACTCTGGGGAAGCCATTGGCTGAAGCCATCCAGGCCTGCACTAGCGAAAGTGCCAAAGTCTGACACATGTTAGCGGATATCTCTATAAAGCTGCAGAGTACCAGGTTTTCGTCGAGGCTGCTCACCTTGAGCTTGGTTGTTGAGGCTCGGATGTTCCTCCCCAATCGTAGCGAGGGTATCCACCGGCTTGAAGCCCAAAGGTGACTGAGTATACGGTTCCGGCGAAGTTCCGCATGAAGAGCTCGGGCCGCCCATGTGGGAGTTCGAGGAGGCAGAGGGCGAGCTGTGTGTGGTGGCGCCGCCCATGTTGTAGTGGGAATCCATGCTAACTGATGAGCCGTTGGCGGCATGGCCGTTGGTGAGTGGCGGCGTGAAGAGCCCAGAAGAGAGAGCAGCAAGGTCCAGCTTGGTCTGAGAATCCAAGGCGATCTGACTGTAAGAGCTGGAATTACCCGGGCTGATACCGTCTTGTGAACTCTCACTCGGGCTGCGATGATCAATGCTGCTCTTCGTCGATGCCCGCGACGATGTCGTTGACAACTTCTTTGTGTTGCTGATAGGCGGCCCCGGGAGACTACCAAACTTGGGGAACTCGAACTGGAAGTTGACGTCGTTTAGGTTGTTCAGGAAAGAGCTGCCGAAGGTGGGCGCGGCTGGCCCCTGATGAACAGGCCGACCACTCGAGAGCAACGACAATCGCTTCTTGTACTCGTTCAGCTCGACCGTCATTTTCTCAACCTTGGTACGGAGTGCTTCTTTCTCGCTGTTCGCGGCCTGGGACAATTTCTCCAGCTCCTGGACTTTATTCTCCAGATCTTTCAGGTGCTTCTCCTTGCGTTCTCTGAACGCTCGCTGGGCGGCCCTGTTCTGAGCTTTCCGTTTCTGGCGGCCTTGTCAGCAACTATTTTGGATCAGCGCCGGCGAAGCCACTGCCAGCGACACTTACCGAGCTAGGTTCCGTCGTAAGAGGCTTCCTGCCTGGCTTCTTGGCCACCTTTTCTTCGCTCTCCCGCCTTTTGGCGCCAGAGCTCTCCCCGTCGTCGGGGTGACTTCTCTTTTCTGGCGACTCTGAATCGGGAGAAGTGGACTTAGGCGCCCTTTGAGCGCCGGGCAGATCGCCAATCATTTTGGGTTGGTTGGCGTCGTCGAAGGGGAAGTCAAAGCTCGAATCGGGTCCAGCGTAATCATAGTCATAGTCAAGATCGGGGCTGCTGTTGAAGGTCGACAGACCATCTGTTCGCTGGACGGGCGACCCATTGTACGTGAGTGGCGACATGTTGAAGCCGGCGTTGGATGGGCTATTGTTCGGGCGATTGGAGTTGAGGGCGGCAAACAACAGACTCTGTTGCTGCGGAGTTAAGACGAGTCCCTGGAGTGGGTTCTGAGACGACGTCATCTTGACCGAGTCGTTCTGCGCCGTCCTTGAATTGAAGAGGGCAGAGGATGGGGGTGGGTGTTTCTGGAGAAGTCGTCTCGCAGGACGAGATGCAATGGCCGACGGCCCAAGAGGTGTCGTGTCGTCAAAGGGCGCGGGGGGCTGGCCAGGGCGAAGGTGGTAGAGAGTTAAGTCCGAACCCCGAATTTGGTATTACGCGGGGTACCGAACGTTGGACAAAGAGCACAAACGACCCCGAACCGAAAACGTCAGAGAAAGTGCTTCTCAAAGGGGGGGAACCGAAAGGCTGCGCAAGTGGAAAATTGACCCGCAAAGATCGGGGCAGGGAGGGAGCACAATGTCTCGAATTGGCACACAGAGTTAGGAGACACAGGAGTCAGGACCAAGCTCCGACATTGAAGGAACAAATGCGACCTCGGTGGGAGTCAGAAAAGTCGCGGCCTTTCTGGCAATCTGCTGCCTGGATTTGATGGCTGCAGGAATTTGTCAGCGGCCATGGAACGCTTGGGAAAATCTGACTGGTTCCTGTCTGTGCGCTGTGGATGCGACGGATCCGGAAAAGCGGACCGTCCTTGTAGCTTAATTGCTAGAGACTTCAACACGTGAAGGGAATCCGTTTGAGGCGCCTTATCGAGATCGACCGTTGGTGCTTTAAACCAGGGCCAGAAATCGAGAAGGCCAATTCAAGCCGATTGAGCGCACGGGATTCAGAGGATCCCTGGGTGGCAATTTCGTGATGATGTTACCTCTCTCCTGAGATCATCTCTCGTCTTCATTTTATTGTCACACGCTGAGCCAGGCTCTCGACATCTGCTTCGTCCTGCTGCATTTCGCGGTGTCTCGACCCGCTCAACGCATCAGACAAAAAGTACTGTATCATTTTTTGTGAAAGAGCTCCCAGTGCCATGGGGCTTGAGAATGTGAGGAATTGAAGCTGCAAGTTGAACGTGAAAGGATATCTGTTGAAAACATTGCCAAGACCCGAGCCGGCTAATCATGGCCCGTGCTTTGTTCGCCTGGAGCGGCGGGGCGAAGCTTGGCTGCTGCAACTCCGCAACCAACATCAAGCCATCATCAGCCTTGTCAACCTAATTCGGACCTTGGACACTGCCAATTCATGTGACAGCATAGGCACCGAAACGCGCCTTCAGTGTCTCTAAGTCAGAAAATTGCAAACATTTTGAACGGGCCGTAATCAACCCACGTCGGCCATGATGGACATTGCGTACGACCACATTCAAGAGTCGACGTTTCCAGAGGAGCACAGCGACTCGCAGTCGGGGAACAAGAAGCCGGCTCCGCAGGCCAGCTTAAACGAGGATCTGCAGGATGCTTACCGCGCCTTCTCCTCTAGCCCATGGGGGGCGCGCATCGGTGGCTTCTTTGGGAGTGTTGTGAAGCAGGTGTGTGATTCCCATCCCGGATAGCATGGTTGCCGCCGCCCTGACCATGCCTGCCAGGGCGGAACCGTCTACCATGAGGCCCAAAAGGAGCTTTCAGCCGTGGGTCAGGATGCGACGCGCGGCCTCACCGACCTGGGGCAGACAATTATCAAACACACGCGGAATCTGTCTCTCAACACAGCTGCTCTTTCAGCAGCATCATCGTCAGCGTCAAGAGAACCAGGCGACAATGCCGAGATGACGCCCACAGCAGCCAAGGACATGTCCTTGGAGGACACGCTCAAAGATTCCGAGACGGTGCTTTCTCGGCTGCGCGGGGAGGCCGCCAAGCGGCTGAAGGATCTCCAGAAGGCCGAGGACGCAGCAGACGAGGCGCTGCTCCGGTTCGGGTCCAACCTGCGGGACTTCTTCAAAGACGCCATCAAGATCGCGCCGCCAACCGGCGACGAGGCAAACAGCCAGGGCAACACCGTACTCTTCGAGAGCAAGGACGCGCACGGCAAGAGGGTAATTCACACGTCGCGGTTCGATGCGCAGCTGCATGTCATTCACACGTCACCCGAGAGCTTCGCCAAGGATGGCACGGGCGCCGAGTTCGAGGCTTGGACTAAGACATTTGATATTGACAAGAAGACGGCGGATATCAGCAGCGACCTCGAAAAGTATCCCGAGCTGAGGGTGACGATGGAGAAGCTTGTGCCGGACCAGGTGGCCTACACTGATTTCTGGAAGAGATACTACTTTCTCAGGCACGGCATCGAAACTGCCGAGGCGCGGAGGAGGGATTTGCTCAAGGGTATGCGAGAGGACGACGAAATTGATTTCGGATGAATCTACGCTAATTCTCTATTGCAGCCGCTTCAGCGGAGGAGGAAGTCGGATGGGATGAGGATTCCGAGGAGGAGGACGAAGATGAAGAGTCGGGTGAGGAGTCGGATGACGAGGCTGAGAACAGCAAAGCGACCACAGCACCCAAGAGGCCCGGGTCAACGGAGTCCTCTACCACCATTCAACCGCCCGCAGCCAGCAAAGGCCTTCTGAAGCCGGCCGAACCCCGGAAATCCAACGACGAGAAGTCGCAGGCCGATAGTGACGCGAGCTACGACGTCGTCGGCACCACATCTGGCGTCCCCAGTCAAGCGCCCAGCCAAGCGCCCAACAGTCCGAAAGAGGCGCGGAACGCTGATGATGATGATGATGACGACGAAGACGATGATAGCAGCGACGAGGAGGATTGGGAGTGAACTCGTGTGTTGTGGGCGTTTGAAGGCCAGGTTGGATTATGGCTGGGGTATGGCTTTGACCCGGGGTTGCCGGAGTTTGGATCGGCTCATTTTGTTTGTCGTATAACCGCTCATGGGGACCTGTGATTCCCGCGCCGTACATCGCTCCAATGAGAGCCCAAATATCTTGACCAACCTCACTCTCTACCTCTTTTTTCTCGTAACCTTAGTAAACCCATCCTCGTCCACCTCAGGCTCCTGCCTCTCCTTCCTCGCAAGCGCGGGCGCATCGCCCATCTCGACATCATTGTCACCGTCACCGTCCGCTTCCTGCTCATCATCATCATCATCATCCGTATCCCAATCCGTCTCGTCGTCCTGGTCCTCGGCCTTCTTCATTACGACCTTGCTCCCCTTGCGGGCCTCCCACCTCCTCCGCAGCGCCTCCACTCCGTCAAACTTGCCCCGCAGGCACTCTCCGCGAATCCGCACCACCTGCTCGGCCACCTCAAACGCCGAGTCATCGTCGACGTTGACCTCGAATTCGTCGAGCATCACCTGGAGGAGGACGGTCTCAACGTCTTCTTGGTCTGGCTCTTCCGCGTTGCCTGCCATGATGATTACTTGGGGTTGCTGGGTGGGTTGTTGCTGTTGTTGTTGCTGCTGTGTTATCCGCTGCTGCAGCTGCGCAGGCGTGAGTCTCGAGACGTCCGGGAAGAGATCGACGATGGCGCCCGCGAACCAGTCGCGCTTGTCGGACGAGTCTGGGCCGCCCCAGTTGTTCTGCACGGCCACGGTTAGGGCTTCCCAGAGGTGCAGGGAGAGTGCGACGCCCTGTTCGAAGTTCGATTGGCAGGTTGCTGGTGAACTGTTAGCAGGGAACATGGGTGGTTGTGAGAGGAGGGTCTATAGCCTACCCGGACTTGGGGTTGTGCTGCTGGCCATGGTTTGGTTCGAATGTGCGGTGTTATACTATGGCATGCACGGTGAAGTAGCTGTTTCTGGGTAGATGTGAGGGGAAAGGAGGTTAACTTTAGGGGCGTGGTGGGGTCCGGTTGTTGAATTGGATCGAGATTTTTTTTTTGGTGTTGTTCGAGCAACGGGTAGCATCTCAGGGTTGGGGTTGAGAAGCCGAGACTGCAAGATGATGACACTTATTAGGCTCTCACTTGGTGACGAAGATAAACTGATACTCGGCATCAAAGTCTGGCATCTGCATTTTCGGCCACTAGAGATGACGGGCACAATCCAAGCATGAGGCCATGATCACTTCGGCTTGATTGATCCTCCGAATGCGGTAACTGAACTCTCCGTCTTGGCTTCCCTAATGTCGCATTCGTCTTCGATGCTACTGCCTGTCTCGGATTTTGGGGTTAACACGTGAAGAAAGCCGGTGTTCAAAGCAGCCCTCGCCAGCTATTTAACACTCAACATCAACATATCAATTCATCTCAGGCATTGATATTCCAAGCTACACTACGACACCGGACTCACCCACTCACCTCACCACCTGAAGTCAAACCGCGAACGCCTTCACAACCATCACCATGGCCTCAACCCTCCTTATCGGCAGCACCGGCCTGGTCGGCTCCTACATCCTCTCGACGCTGCTGGCCGACAGCTCCGTCACCGCCGTGCACACGGTCTCGCGGCGGGCGCCCAAGTCAGCCGGCCCGACACTGCACGCCACGGTCGAGGCCGACACGACGCAGTGGGCCGCCAAGCTCGCCAGCATCAAGCCCACGCCCTCAACCGTCTACTCATCGCTCGGCACCACCCGCGCCCAGGCCGGCGGCATCGCCAACCAGTGGAAGATCGACCACGACCTGAACGTGGAGCTGGCGCAGACGGCCAAAGCCGCCGGCGTGCGCCACTTTGTCTTCGTCTCGAGCGCTGGGACCAGGGGATTGCTGAGCAGCTCGGTGCCGTACAGCAAGATGAAGCGGGGCGTGGAGGATACGATTCAGCGGCTTGGGTTTGAGACGGCCATCATCCTGCGGCCGGGGCTGATCGTGGGCGAGCGGGAGGTGCCGCACCAGGGCGCGGGCGTCATGATTGGGGCGTGGAAGGGGCTGGGGAAGATACTTGGACAGGGAATTCAGGATTTGTTTGGGCAAGAAGCTGAGGTTATCGCGCGGGCCGCGGTGCACGCAGCGAAGATTGCTGAGGAGGGGAAGGCGCCGTCCAAGCATTGGGTGCTGGAGCAGAGCGATATTGTAAGGCTTGGGCGGACGGAGTGGAAGAGCTAATCGTGTTTGAACGGGCAGGATGGTGGGACGGGCAGGCACTTGTAAGACGGACTCGGAGCTGGATTGATGAGGGCTCTTGGAAGTCAATGCTGTGTGACTGACAGACTGGTCTCGAGGATACGAAACCTGGAATATCTGTATGTTATAAAGACGATGTGCTGCGTGCAGTTGCACCGAGTCAGTATTACCTAGTTAAAATTAGTTGTACGTGTAATACCGGACATTTCGACCTGCCGGGCTATTCCGAAGGCCGAGTCCATCCTTCACAGATAATATAAATGAGGCTCAGTTTGCGGACTTTTTGATCCCGTCTGTACGTGCCCGAGTGTAAGCTTAAATCGCTTCCTCTATCTTATCTTTGGACCCTGAAAAGCCACCACCCCACCAGGGAATACCCCGCCGTCGAATTCACTTCGTCCGTTCCATTTCATTCCGAGCCCGCCTCGGCCGGTGTCAGCCCTCTACTTCAAACCAGCTCAACCCATCCTCCCTTCCTCCTAACCTACCCACGACTTTGATCCTCTTCCAAGCCAGACCACAAACCAAACTGTCTAAGAAACTAAGGATCAAAGCCACAATGGCGGCCCCAGCCCCCAACCGCCCCCTCGTAGTCGGCGACCCGTCCGGCCCGTTTCCCCCTTACCCCCTCCGCATGTCGGGCCAAGTGATAAGCGGATTCGGGCGCGGCTCCAAAGAACTCGGCATCCCAACGGCCAACCTGCCCGTAGACGACGCCCTCACCCCCTGGATCTCGTCGGTCCCCTCGGGCGTTTACTTCGGTTGGGCATCCCTCAACCTGCCGCCATCCCACCCAGATTCCACACCCACACCCACCACACCCACCACAACTGAAACCGAAATTCCGGACTGGAGCAGTAGCAGCCGAACGCGCGGCGCAAACGGCTTCACCGTCTATCCCATGGTCATGTCGATTGGGTACAACCCCTTCTATAAGAACACGGTGCGCTCGGCCGAGGTGCACGTGCTGCACGATTTCGGCGCCGACTTCTACGGCGCCGAGATGCGGCTGCTCATCACGGGCTTCATACGCGAAGAAAAAGACTACAGCGGGCTGGAGGCGCTGATCGCCGACATCAAGTTCGACTGCGAGGTTGCGAAACGGAGTCTGGCGAGGGAAGGGTGGGCGCCTCGCGGGGTTGACGTCGAGATTGATCTGCCAGGTGAGGCTGGGGAGGATCGCGGGGTGGAGAAGGTCGTTATGAGGGGCGAGCTGGACTGTGCGTGGTTGATACGGCCTAGTCAGCTGCCGAAGGAGAAAGGGGATGAGGAAGGGAAATAGGCGGTGATGGATAGGGAGCGATCGGGTGGGATGAAGGAGTTGGTGTTGGATGAGGGTACCTGGATGTAGAGCGTGTTAAAGGAGTTAAGCGTCAAACAATTCATGAGAAAGGGATTATGGTTAGAGATCGAACAATTCATGTTCTGACTGCCAACCCAGTGGCAACCCCAGAGTCCCAAATAGTCATATACCAAGGTATCCGAATCCAAACCGTACCTGACAACACCGTCAATGCCCCGTTTTCCGCTTCCTTTTATTTCCCGTCCCAAATGTCTGCACATACTCCCGTCAAACGGCCAATTGGTTGTGGTTGCGGTAATAACATGGTAGGAACTGCAAGATTTGTCAGTCCATCTTCTTGAATCCCTCACCACGATGGCCAGCAACGAAATGACATCGTGCTCACATTAATGATAAACAGCATGGGCATATCAAACATATCGCGCTTGATGGTCCACGTGTAGCTGCACTCGAGCTTGCCGTCGCGCTCCAGCTTCGAGATGCCATGCTCGCCGTCAATCTTGGCCACACGGTTGCTCAGGATACTGTTTCGAGGATCCCTCTGCGGCGTCTGATCGGGCGCGAGGCCCTCGCCTCCGCTATCCTCTTTATCTGGTACCCGGTACTTGAGAAGCCGGCACTTTCGCGTCTTGTGGCCGCGGCTGTCGTTGAAGGCGAGCTGGGAATAGTCCTCGTAGAACTCAACAACGCTGTCGTGGTCCATCAGCTCGGCGAGGAACACCGGCTGCGGGCTGTCTGACGACCCCACGGCGTCCATGTTTAGCGTCTTGAGACGTGGGGTGGTAAGACCGACTCGCCCCTTGGTGCTGGAGCTAGCCGAGGCAGAGCCGCCGAGGTTGACGTTGCAGTTCGGCTGCTTGCCGAGGAGTACGTCCTTCGTCCATCCGGTGAGGGCTGTGAACTCCTTGTTGACGCTTGCCACTTCTCCAGTCCGTCTGCACGCGAGGGTGGGGCTGGAACATTGATGCATGAATTCTTCGTATTCAAAGAGCGACCGCTGGAAGTATTTTTCCATGAAGACCAGATCCTGCCTCGTGAGGTTCCTCGTGGAGGCAAGCAGCGACGGCCGAATGCTGGCCAGTGACTTCGCAATGCGCGACGTATGTGCTGGCGCAAACCTGCTTTGGATGAGATTGAAGAGTTTGTGAAAACTCGCAACGTAGCCGAACGGCTCTTTGACCGTATCGTAGATGTGAGAGGGGTCCCGCTGTCGTTTCCCCAGGATCGACTGCGTCCCTAGTTTTGCCAACGCATTCGACTGCCTAGTGGTTGGACGTTGCTGGTTTGTCGGCTTACTCCCGGGCGTTGACGAGAACGTAGCCATGGTAGGAGAGCCATCGAAGCCAAGAGTGGTCGGTTGCGGACTGTTATTGTCAGTACTAGGGCTCTGGACGCTGTTGGAGCCTGCCGCAATCGCGTAGGCGTGCGGTAGACCATGCTGCAGGTTGCCCTGTGAATACAGTGCATTGGAATTCGCGTCGAGGCCGAGGAAGCTGTCCAGAATGTTGCCCTCGTACACCTTTTCATACTGGTTGACCCCATTCCCGAACACGCCGGGCCCAAAGTTGAGGCTCCCGCTCGCGGACCGCGGTATTGCGGTGTCCTGCGGCGGCGTCTCGGCAGCCCCTGAAGACATGTGCCCGAGCATGCCGAATTCCAAGGCGCCATACTGACTGCCAAAGTTGAGCCCCTCCAAGTTGAAGTTGAAAATGTTGGGGTCACTCGGATCGAACGGTAGAGCCCCAAAGTTTGCCATGGGACTCGACACTTGGGGCACCGTCATGCCGCTTATTTGCGGAGTGCCTGAGGTCTGAAAAGATGGCGATACGGGTGATTGCTGGCTTCCAAAAGGAAGACTCTCGGCTAGGGTCCCCATCGGAGGTTGGGCAGCAGAGAAGAGGGGATGGAACTGGGCGGGCGCCGACTGTGAAAAGAAGGTTCCGGGGGTAGAGGATGCCTCCGAGGTCGAGACACTCGGATTTCGATGGCCATTCTGCCGCGGTGAGGTATTGGGGTTGTAGTTTGGGCCCAGGACTGGTCGTAGTGCCTCTGGCGGAGCGTCGTGAAGATACTTGGCCTTCTTCCTGACTCCATCCTGGCAGCTATCCATCAAGCCCCGTTTGATACACCGCTGGCATGGCCTCTCGTCCCCTAAGCAGCAATCAGCTCACGAACCATTTGCAGTCGTCGCCAGTCCTCAGCCCAAGGCGAAGATAGCAAGCAAGGTTGAGCAGGGCATATAGCCCGGTGACAGGGGAAGCTGATAGGAGACGACAATCGGGATGACGAGGCTTACCGCACGTCAGGTGAGCCCTTTGGCAGGCAAAGCAAGCCCGCCTGGCCTTTTTCCTCCGAGGCCGCAGGGGGTCTTTCGGGTCATACTTCTTCTTAACCTCACCGCCCGTGTCGGCGGCGCCTTCCGAGGCAAGAAGACCCTGTTCAGCCATTTTCTCGTCCTCGTCTTTGACGAGATGATCCGTCTCGTCGTACTCGTTCTCACTCTCAGACATGGCACCCGAAGCCTCTGGCCCGGAATGCCCGCTGTCTTCCGGCATGGCGCCCTGGCTTATATACGGCCCGAGGAGTACGGGCAGCGAGGCAATGCAGAAAGGGCCCCAGGCCCAACCAGGCCAACTTCGGCTCCGGGGTGTGACCTCAAAGGAGGCAGCAGGGATGGGCGTCTGAGGTGGCCTGCAGCAATATCACAGCGGTGGCACCAGCACAGCAATTGATTGGCGCTGCACGCCGCACTCGTTGTCAGAGTAGGGCACCGAGTAGCTGAGAAGCCAGCGGAAGCAGGTATCCCAGAATGGTTGCGCCAAGTGAGTGGACGGCGGAACCCCGCGAGACCTCTGAATCAGGCGTTGTGAGCGGCGATAAAACAGGCGCCGAGCAGCTCTGCGAGACGGGTGGAAGATCAACCGCCACTCAGTGGCTTTTTTGGGCGGTTTGGTCTTCAATGTAGCCTCCCGCTATATCCCAGTGTTGATCGTCGGCCCAGGCAAATGGTATTGCTTGTGCCAGCTGACCAACAAGGTCCGATACACAGCGACAAGTGGCCGTCTCGTATTTTCAGCGGCTCTCCTGGCGGAGCTGCCAATTGGCTCGGGGAAATAGGTCGACGATTCCTTGTGCGACCAGCGCCACCGTCCGGGCGGAACTCGCGGAGCCTGGGCCGTGGAGCGACACAGGGCGTGCGGTTCTGTAGAGGGTCTCTCGAGTCACGCGGCAGCGGGTCGAGCACAGGTGCGGTCCGGGGAAAAGTCTCGATAGCTAGCAAGTGCGCGTCGTACAGGAGTGGCAGGAAGGCATTTAAACATGCAACTAGCCGTCCACTTTATGGTCGACCATGCCCTTGGCGCGTCGTCGGTAGGGCAGGACAGAGCTGGAATGGCCTGGCGTTCAAGAGGCAACGAGCAGACCGGAGGCCGATTGGTTCGGATGCGGGACTTCGAAACGGGTGGCTTTTTTTTGCTGTGCGTCGGCGTCCTCCAGCGATTTGCGGTATCGTAATGTTTATGACTAACGTGCCAGCACGCCGTCTCTCGCTTCCTGTCCTTTGCCTCCTCTCCCTCTCCCAGGACCGTCCCTCTTTGCTCGTTCGTGTTTGTCCTGCTTGTCGCAGTCTCCGCGGTTTGCGTTGGTCGTGCGGCCAATGTCGGTGCGGGCAGCCAGATGATCCAATACGGGGTCAGCTAAACTTCGAGTTGCCCGCAATCAGCTAGGAGCAACGGCAGCGGAGGCGGCGTTGTTGTGTATGCAAGGTACATACAAGTCGGGGAGGCAAGGCGAGTCGAGGTGGGGTGAAAATTAGCGGGCTCCAGTTGTTCGGGTCCAAATGCCGCTATCGACCCGCTACTCTCTGCATGGCCGTTACGGAGAGAAGGAGTGCTGTCGATTTGGTGAGCTGTCGTGGTGGGCGGTTTTTACTCTTTCCTGATCCATTCTGGAGTGGTGGAATAATTGGATTTGCGCTTGTTAGAGTCAGTGCTGAGTCTGTGGTTGCTCAGCCGCGGTGGGCATGCTTGAGCCGAGCTAAACCTCGTTCCTTCTTCCCGGATGGGCAAGGTACAAATATAAATGCAAGTACCAATGTACCTTGGCAGGTGCGGGGTCGCAGACTTGCCCCCAGTCAGCACAGAACAGTGGTGGATTTCAAGTTCCCCAATCACACAGGAGGTTGTTCGGGGCCTGTCGACAGCCCAAGTTCGCCCTCGGTTGTTCTTCAATTTACTGCATTGGCGATGATATCACAAAATTTCTCAAACTGCCAGGAACTGTTCTGCCATTGGTGCGACATGGCATTACAGGTATGGGAATGGTAAGGCCGAAGCGATTACCCGACCCCGACGAGCTTGTCTGTTGCATGTGGTTGCCCCGTCCCGTCACAGCTGCTCGCACGACTCACGAAGTGGTACCCGCGGGCCGCAGTTCAACTGGACCCCAGTTGCAGATCCTTCTATTGAGTAATTGGCGAGCCAAGACCGAGTTCCTGTCTTGCCCAGAGGTACGGACTAGTGGGTACGTACTGTACCTAATACACCGACTCGTCGTTCAAAAAGGTTTTTCCGAAAAATGGCAAAGTTATCAGGTTGAGACGAACCTCTAGCTCATTACCTTACAAGGCTCGAGCAAGGATAGGTACATAGTTAGTCTCGGCTTGGGCATGGTCACAGTCTCACTCGGCTAGGATAGTGATTCTTGAAACAGGTCATGGACAGCTCTGCCTTGCCATAGAGACTATAAGTCCATCGTGCTGTTGCTCAAACTCCAGTTTTGCTAACCGCTGCAAGACCCTCGATTGGGTTTTGGATTAGCAAATCTCGACAAACGAATACTTTGCTCCTCCCCAGGCTTCATACCACTAGAACGCTCAATGCCCGGTTAGGTACCAGGTCAGCGCAGCTCACCGGGCTCACCTGCCCAAACCCCTCTGCGAGCGAGCCAGCTTACTTGAACAGCAAGACATGAAAGACCCTCAATGTGTCAGTCATTTGGCCTCACCTGACCGTACGAGGCAGGGAGCGGCATCAGGCAGTCCCGCGAGGACGATCAGCACATGACTGAGTTTTAACTCCTCTCCAATTCCGTCTTCCAGTTGGTTCATCCTGCTGCCAGCCTGGACCAGTCGCTGTCTCGAGTGCGCTGTGCGGAGAGTGCCGAGCGGACTTGCCAATGCCCAGAACAGGTCGTGCTCTGGCACCCATCCAGCCCACCATCAAGAGGGAGGCACGACACAAGCCTTTTCGGCTTCAGTTTGCCACATGTGGCGGCCTTGGCTGATGCTCAACCCAGGCGAAATCAGATCCTGGGGTCATATTCTGCCGACTGTGCCCTCTTCTCCCGTCATCCACCGCATTACCTGGTCGCCGGGACGTCCAAGATGTGGTGCCCAAAACCCGGCCTCCATCCCGAACCCAAAAAAAAGGCACGTCCCCATATAGGAGGGTCAAGAGCCGGCAGGCTGGCAAAGGGCAGGCCTGTCTCGTTATGGATGATCGAAGAGATCAACCAGCAGCCCCACTGCCCAGCGAGGTGTTTATCCGTCGCCCCAGCAGACCACAGCTGGCTCCCTGCAGCCTTAGACACGTCGATCCCGGTCATCGGGCCGGGTCCGAGACGGGTCTTCCCATGTCCCCGCTTGACGTGCCCCCACGCTGTTCATGTGGAGGTCGCGAATCTGCTCCTGGCTCGTATTTTCTTGCCGTAGCGGAAGAAGATGTAAGGGAACGGCATTAAGGCGAGCGTTACAAAGGCGACGAGGCCCGTAGCCCATTGAAAGCCGAGTCCTTCGTACATCTGGATGCCAAAGAGCGGAAATATCGCTACGTATGAGTCAGCACAAACTATCTCAAGGAGAGCGGGAGTCCAGGGAGAACTATGAGAGTTTGGCAGTCTCAGTGAAAGCTTACCTGCGAAAGAACACCGAACCAGGGCATTGGATGCTAGAGCGCTTGCTGCGTAGCGTGGATATGCGTCGACCTAGACATCCACGAGCTCGTATCAGCACCTCTTCTGCCTGTCCCCTCCCAATGCTCATCGACCGGATGTTGAGCTGTGAGCCGCGGGTTATGTCTGTGCTCTGCGGGCGGCGGGTTACACTCACCAGAAAAGTAAAGATGCCTGTAAAAGCGAGCGACATCCTGCGGAACAAGGCACGGTTAGCGACGGGTAACGACATGAGCCTCGCAGACGCCGGATATGCAGAGTCGAGGAAAAGGGGCCAGGAGAGGGCGACGTCGCAGCACCCTGGCAGAATCTTAAGCAAAGCAACAAACAATAAGACGCTGGCGCAAGGGCAGATTGACGTGGCCGCTGCCACGCGCACCGTTGCCTTGCGCTGAGGCCTCTCCGTGACGAATCTGCCACTGAGTTATGTCCACATCACCGCCTTGGGTGGCAGCACAAATCCGCAAGACAACGCCACTCTCCTGTGTCTTGCCCCGACATCAAGTTGAAAGTCCACCGAAAGAAAGGTGCGCACTCACCCAAGACCAAACACGCCAGAGCCAATGATGGGCACGATCCAGTGCACCCAAGGATACGTGGTGAAGCCGAACCAAAACAGACCTCCCGTGATCAGCGGCGCGGCGAAGATGACGGGCGGCAGCTGGTCCTCGGGCTCGTCCTTGAGCACGCCGGTCTCCTTGTGCCGTTTCGCCACCATGTTGTGCCGCAGTCTGGTCCAGAAAGGGGTGCTCAGGCAGGCGATGATCATGGCAACGAGCAGACCCATGAAGGTCAGGCCAACCTCCCAGAGGTTAAAGCCATAGTTGGTGCGAAAAATGAGGGGGAAGGCGCCGAAGAACAAGTAGAGCAGCCCCAGGAGCATTGCCGTGTATATGTTGAGCACGAGCACCATGGGCTCAGAAACCAGAATCTGGAAGGGGCGGAGCAAAGAGTAGGCGACCGTTTTGGAGACCGACTTTGTCGTCTTTTCGATGGGAGCGCGCCATCTGTCGTCGCCGGTTTCCTTTCGAATCTTTTGAGCTTTCTTTTTCAGCAGGACTGGGTCTTAACCAACCTTGTCAGCAATTACCTCACCGGGACAACAGCGGAGTGACTTACGATAAGTCTCCGGCACCAGCAACGCAATGCTGACCAGCAACAGGAAAGCCCAAATGATCAAGACATAATGCGTCCAGCGCCAGTTGGTGTACGTGTTGATCAGCCCACCAACCAGCGGCCCGGTGGACGGACCGACAAAAGGGGCCAGGGCAAAGATAGCCATGGGCGCCAGCATCGTGTCGCGAGTGAACAAATCCCCCACGGTTCCGCCCGACACAGACAGGAACGCGCTCCCCGCCAACCCCTGAAAGAAGCGCGCCACAATCATGGTCTCGATGTTCTTGGCCACAGCCGACGGGATGATCCAGACGATGAAGCCGGCAAACGAAGCGAGGTAGATGGGTCGCCGGCCATAGAACTCAGCAAGCGGCGACCAGAACGGACCCAGCGCGATGCCTAGCACAAACGTCGACAAGCCCAGCGTCGCGACCAGCCGGCTGGTGCCAAACTCGTCGTTCATCTGCGCGTACGTCGACGTGTACGACGCCGAAGCATTCGTCCTTTTTTACGACGTCAGCCCTTCATGCCAGTTTTACTTCCTTCTTCAGATCCCTCTGGAAAACTTACACGCAAAAGCTCCCCACGCTGGTAATCAGGATGATCATCCACTTCCTCCACAGCGGGAAACTCCTTGGGCACAGCGGATCGGCGTCGCCGCCGGCCCAACCGACCTCGAACGGGTCGCGCTCAGCTGCCGAGCTGCCGGGGTGGTTGTACGGGGCGACGGAGCCGCCGCTGCCGGCCGCGTCGCCTTCGATGTCGTCGACCCCCCAGCCGTTGTTGGAGCGCTCGCGCCGGAGCGTGTCGACGGTCTCGGCGCTGATGCGCCGTGGGTTGTGGCTGCGGGCGTTCGGTGGTGCTGGGCGGATCGGTTCAAAGCCCAGGGGGTCGGTTTTGGTTGTCGTGGTGTCGATGCTTGGCCTGGAGGGGATTTCGTGGATTTCCTGTTTGCTTTCCGCGTCTGGGCCAACGGAGGCAGTTGTAGTGGATATGTTGGAGGGCGGTGGGTTGAGCTCCTGACCGGAGTGGTGCTCCATTTCGTCCTGGTGATCTTTTTCGTCTAGGTCGGCCATTATGGGTACGTATCCAGATTCCGGAGGGATGTCTGACTCAGTGGATTGTAGTTTCTGTGTCGGCTTGAACTACTCAGTGTCCTCGCGGTATATGATGCTGGGAGGAGGCCAAGTGAGTGTCCAAGAGGGCGATGGTGAGAGTTAGATCACGGAGTAGCACTCAAGTGTGATAAACGCTCCTCCCTCACGTCAAGTCACCGTGAATAACACCTAATGTGTTGTTGTGTTGCTATCATGATGGACATAAAGCAAAGCTTCATGGTGGACAGGAACCGGGGAGGCCATGACGTTTATACGGCCCATTGTCCACCCTCGCCCCTGTCCTCGATCTCCGAGTGCGGATGGAGTTGGGACGGGGAGATTCTGGCCTGGCTGATACCACCCTGTGGGAGTTTCCACATGGCTTCGGGGTTAACGCTCGCGTAATTATACGACGGCCGATGCAACTGTGTTGGTGACAAAGCGACAACCAACCAACCTTGACGATTGTTCATCGCTCCAAATCAAGGTTCTGGTCTGGTCACTCGTAACCTGACTGGAATGATGGGAAGAGGCTTTCCCTTACGGAGGACCTACAGATGCGAAGCAGCATTACGCGATGGCTGATGACACAGCATACCCTTCAAGAAGACGACATGGGGTGAAAGCTCTTCGTGCCAATGACGAGCCGTTGTTCAACTCAAAAAACGCGGAAAGCGGAGACAGCCGGGTCTCCACACCCGTTTCGGCGTTGTGATGCCGAGTTTCTGCGCATCCAGGGCCGTCAACTAATGATGATTAGGTACAGTTAAGTTCTCTCGGTGTTAAGTGTGCAGTGGCCGAATCAGCTCCTTTCAGGACATCTATATGTATGCTCTTACTGATTGCCCAGGCGAAGCATGTTGCGATGTGTCAGCGAGCGGCTAACACTTCGAGACTGAGCCTTTTATTTTCGAGACGAGAAACTCGGAATTAGTTTGCGCCATTCGATGATGATTCAACCTGGCAGTCGCTGCATTCCCGACGTGTTTCCGGGGGATGGATGTTCCGCGAGCAGTGATATTGATAAGGTTTGTGAATGTTTTCCCGTCTTACGTTGGAATTGCTAAAGGCTCTATACAGAATGCAAAGCGATCGACATCTTTGAAACGGAAGAGTGCAGTTGAGAAAAACTAACCTGCCTATTGAGCACAATCATCTCCTCCTTTTCTCATAGGACTGCTCTGCAAGTATTCCGGCACTGGTATGAAGTATGTTGAAATGTTTACCGCCTGGTTCGCTGATCGTGATGGTGATGAAAATCCACAGAGCTTCCTAGTAGTACTAGCCTAGTACAGCTTGATGCGTCCAACACCTCATCGTTTGCCACAACCAAATCGGCATCTCGAGCTCGGTCGATATATGCGTTCGTTCCCAGCCCATTGCAACTACATGCAACCTTCGAAGTGATGCTATCCTTCTTCCCAACACACAGGCAAACCACAACTCCGAAACGCCGAGCAGTATCTATAGTTAAATATGTCCCCCCTTTGTATGTCGCCAGGGGATCTCCCGCTTTCTAGTATGTCTCCGGTAAATCCGAGAAGCTCGGAATTTGTGACAGGTCGCAGTCAAAACTCCTCTCATACGCCTTGGCCGGTAACACTCCCGCCTCCAGCCCCTTTTTGTAGCTCCATTGCGGTCTACAACAGTATCAGTCAGCAACAATCCCCTAAACACCGTCAACCGCAGCAGGGAAGAGAATTACTTACGCATCCTCGGTATCCCAAACCCAATAAAACCACCCCCACCCTTTCTCAAAGCTCGACATCTGCGCCTCAGCAAACATCTTCAGGAACTGCTTGTACGAGTCGCTCCACTGGCCAGCCGGCGCGTTCGCCGCGTCGCAGCTGCACCGGTTGTCCTTCGTTGGACACCTCGGGGTAGTAACATCGCCGCTGCCGTCCGGCGTGATGTACGTCCCCGTCCACCTGTTCCCCCAACCGACATTCGTCAGATGCTTCGCACAATCCGTATCGGCCTGCGACCACTCGGCGACGAGCGTCGGGCCGAACCCCGTCGCGCGGTCCATGCTCTCCAACGTCTCCTCAGTCCATCCCTCGCACGCGTGGCGCACCTTGGCGGAGTGGTTGAAGACGATCAGGTCCGTGTTGAAGATAAGGTACTGGTGCACGTCGAGCGCGGCATTGTCGAGGCCGGTGAGCTCGCCCTGCCACTTGTGCAGACCGCGGAAGCCGTCGCCAAAGACGACAGCGGCGTTGGACACGCCGTTCTTGCGCACAAGGGCGTATGCGTCAGAGGTCCACTGCAGGACTTTGTCTTCGGGGAGATATGTCATCTTGGGCTCGTTCGCCAGGCCGTAGTAGGCGATAATGTTCTTGTATCGCGGCTGGGCAAAGAATTTGGATAGGCGATCGTGGATCTCGAGCGACCGCTGCGCGTTGAGGCCGCCGTCGGTGCCATTGAGCCAGTTGATGGCGCCCAGCCGACCGCTGTGGTTCCACCCGTTTTGGCTGCCCGGGAGGCCGTGCAGATCCAGGTTGACGCGGAGTCCGTAGCGCCGGCACCATTCGATCGCGCGGAGGAGGTAGCGCCACGACGTACGGAAGAGATACGGGTCGCCGTCGTACGTTTGGACCGCCCAGTACGAGAAAGGGATGCGGACGTGGTCGAGACCCGCATCTCGGATTTGGCGGAACGTGTCCTCGGTCACAAATGTCGCGTAGTGCTTCTCGAGGACGCTCTCGCAGCGCGAGGCGAGGTACTTGCAGAGACTGTACTCGTCGACGATCCCCATGCGGAGGTCGTAGTTGAAGAGTGACGGCGTGATGAACGGTTCGAGGGAGAGCCAGCCGCCGACGTTGACGCCCCGCGCTGGCCGCTTGGCATAGTCGCCCCAGGCCTCGTTGAGCGCCGGCACCTGCTCGTTTGCTTTCGCCGAGTCGTCCCAGGTTAGGTTGAGGCCCATGATGGGCATATCTCCGACTGTCTCGTTCGTGTAGGTGAGATTAAAGTCGGCTATGTCTTGCCAGACGTAGGGGTTCAGCCAGGAAGGGGCGCCATTCGGTACTAGGACCCCTGAGAGGCGACTCTGGTCGCTGCCGCTACTCTCGTCACGCTTCTCCTCGCCAGAGCCAGAATTAGGAACCACCACAGCTGCCACAATGATAATGATAATCAGCAACACGGTGCACACGCCAATCAGTATCCCTGCTATCGTCAGCAATATCCTTCCTCTGAACACGGAGCCACGACTCACACAGCTTCTTCTTCTGCTTATACCAGGGCCTCTTCCGCCCCTTCCACAACCCCTCCTTCTCCCTGGCCACACTATCATCACTCTCCATCCATCCGCCTCTCAACCCACTCCATGCCCCCCTTCTTCTTTCCCCACCCCTTCCACCCCTCCCCTCCTCCAGCACCGGCCCGCTCACCACCCTACCACTCCGCCTCTTCTCCCTCCTCGGAGACCGATGCCGCCTCCCATCCTCCAGTGGCGGCGCAACGTCCACAATTTCGTATCCTCTATTCCGTTCCCGTCCCCGCTCCCGCCCCTGCTCCCGCCGCCGCTCTTTCCGTAACTCCCTCTCTCTATCCCGCACCAGATCCCGTTCCCGTTCCCGTTCCCTTTCCCTTGTCCTATCTCTGGTCCTATCCCTTTGATCCCCACGGATACCGCTCTTGGCACCACTCGCAGCATTCTCGCGGTTCAGCCTCGCCAAGGCAGCCGCGGATAGAGACGCGGCTGTGCCTTCGGACGAGGAGGAGATCGGCTGTTGGTACTCCGCTCCTGGACGCGGCGGGGTGCTGCCGCTTGCGCTCCGCCAGCGCTTCTTGCGGCGGTGTTGGTAGTAGGCGGCTGCATCGTCAGCGGCGGAGGAGTTGCGTCGGTGTCGGCGGGCTTCGCAGTCGCGGTCACGGTGGCGGTTATGGGACTGGGAGCGGGAGTGAGAGTGGCGGTTGTTGGAGGGGTCGCGGGGCATTTTCGTCCCTTTTTCTGTGTTGCGATTGAAAGTTGCAATAGGACTGTCAGGTCCAGGAATGCATTGTAGGTAAGTGCGAGATGTGGCTAGCCAAATCGCGGTTGTGCATGTGGGGTTGAGATGTAGAAAGTCTTGGAGGGCTTGAAATGCCACGCAATAACATTTCCCGTGTTCTGTTCACAAAGTCAAGTTCTAATTCGTTGCGACGTTGTGTCGCACTCGCACTGCCTTGATCCTCCGAGAGTAAAGAATGGGCGACTGTTGACCGGGCAACCTAACATGCGACGAATTTATCGACAAAGGGGCAGGGCTGAGCGACGTCATCGTTGTAGCCGCTCTTCGGACAGAACCAAGTCGAATACTGTGTGGTCAACACCCAATGTGGGCGTGTTTGACAACCATGTCGTCTCAGTTTCTCCATTTCATCTCACTTTTGGTGCCGCCAGCAATTGGCAGAGCCAGGCCTTGTCAAAGCATGGCGACCGCTTGACTTGTCCGGCGACTGGGCCCAAGCCTATGCGCCAATTGCCCCGGTTCTTGACTCCTCTTGTCCCTCTGGGCACTCAGAACTTGGGCCCACACTTCGCTCATGCCAGCGAGGGCGTACCATAGTTTCCTCGCACCCCTTTCTATCAATATTGGAAACGAGAGATCTTGCATCTTTTACACAGCAATAACTGTACCTCAGCCGAAGAAGGTGACTTGAGACTGAATGCGGGGCCCCGCACGGCTTGTCAGGAACAGCCCAGGGACCCTCATCCGACAAAGCCGTCGCAAGCCGACGCCGCCGTCATTCCCTCTTCCCAAACTTCACTTTCGCCCATCTCTCGCAATTGCTTCTTTCACGATGCACATAGATTGCTCGTAACAGACGGTTAGAGGCGATTTAGCTCCAGAAACAATGAAGGGTTCACCAATGCGCGCTCTGTCAAGGGCGTTAGTCCGGGGATCGACTCTCACCCCGTCGGCTTCTGCTGCATTCCTCGTCTCCTCCCGGCAACCGTACTCGACTCACCCCCCCAATGCGAAACTGAACTTGCCGACCGACTACTCAACCACTCCCTTGCTCTTCCAAACATCGCAGTCCGCGCTGGCCAACCCCGAGCTGTCGCCTGAGGTGCGCAATGGCACGACAAAGCGCATGAACCTCTTCCAGGCCGTCAACGACGCACTCTCTATCGCGCTCGCGGAAGACGAATCCGTCCTCATCTTCGGTGAGGACGTTGCCTTTGGCGGCGTCTTCCGCTGCACGGGCAAGCTGGCCGAGACATACGGCGGCGACCGCGTCTTCAACACGCCGCTGACGGAGCAGGGCATCATGGGCTTCGCCATCGGCGCCGCCGCCGAGGGCATGCGCCCCGTGGCTGAGATACAGTTTGCCGACTACGTCTACCCGGCCTTTGATCAGCTGGTCAACGAGGCGGCCAAGTTCCGGTACCGCGACGGCGCCTGCAAGCGCAACGCCGGCGGCCTGACTGTCCGCATGCCCTGCGGCGGCGTCGGCCATGGCGCGCTCTACCACTCGCAGTCGCCTGAGAGCTTGTTCACGCACATCCCCGGGCTGCGCGTCATCATGCCCCGCTCGCCGCTGCAGGCAAAGGGGCTGCTGCTTTCCGCCATTCGCAGCAACGATCCATGCGTGTTCATGGAGCCTAAGATCCTTTACCGCGCCGCTGTCGAGCAGGTCCCGACCGCGGCGTACGCGTTGCCACTGTCCAAGGCGGAGGTGCTGAAGGAGGGATCGGACGTCACCATCGTGTCCTATGGCCAGCCGCTGTACAAGTGTGAAGCGGCGCTTCGGCAAGCCGAGAAGGATATGGGTGTCTCGGTCGAGTTGATTGACCTGAGGACCGTCTACCCCTGGGACAAGGAAGCGGTATTCAAGAGTGTCCGAAAGACGGGGCGGTGTCTTGTCGTCCACGAGGCCATGATCAATGCTGGTATCGGAGCCGAGGTGGCCGCGGCGATCCAGGGGGACCCCCAGACCTTTGTCCGGCTAGAAGCGCCTGTTGCGCGCGTTGCTGGATTCAGCATACACACGCCGCTTTTGTATGAGGCGCTGAACGCCCCGGATATCGCGAGTAAGTGCTCCTATACAGACTATGGTACGTGCATGTGTTGACCTGGGCAGGAATCTATGACAATATCAGGAAGGTGCTAGAATATTAGACTGGTCTTTGGGAGGTGTCGGAGGATCGCATCAGAGCAGCGCGGCGTTCACTGGCGAAGGGGCGCATTGAGAGCGACAAGACATTGTATCTTTCGTGCATACCACATACTTTTAACACAAACATATTCGTTGTCGGATCGAGACCTGACTGAGTTCTTTCTGAGTTCTTTCTGGAGATAAGGTAGCGAAAGCAGTGAGGTCACTTTCAAGTCCTAATAATCAGATGAAACTTTGGTATTTTTAAGCCCCTATGTCCCACTGCACCATTTCTTGGCGCTCTGTTACATCCCACCTTTGCCCCGCCCGTCGTTTCATCAACAGCTTGCCCGTCGACGACAGCAATCGGCCCGGTTCCGACGTGACTTGTACCCCGCGACTGCATTCCCAACAGGCTCTCGGAGCCCATTCAAGGTCGCCTGAGCTGTTCCTATCTGAAGCCATGTCGTCTGAAAAGGCGATTGTCTCCTCCTTCGTGGAGGGAGCGCCCCCGGGAGAGGTAAGCTGGCCCATTCCCAACGCGGGCACCGCCTAAGAATACGAATTACGTGCTAACAGGTATCATGTAGCTCGCAGACGTCCTCGCAGGCATGCATCCTTCCCTACGGCCTATCCCAGCCGCGTAGCCTAACCGGATGCCTTCCAGACATCAAGGCACTGACGATCTCGAGCCCGAACCTGGTGAACGAGCTGGGCCCGGCGTTCCAGAAGTACAATGAGGAGCAGTTTGCGACAGTTAAGCTTCCTGGGAGCAGCCAACAGGTCATCATCAGCTCGCACAGCGCACTGGGCGGCGGCCGCTACTACGATCTCGAGAGCTCGTGCAGCTTTGCGTTCGACCACACCACACAGAAGGCCAGCGCGGTCGAGAGCCATGTTGTGGATGGCGAGAAGGCAGATTTAGCGTGAGGGACCAAGGACAACGAGATGCATCGCGGACGGAAGCTCATGACTGGGTTGCAGAAAATCGACACTCAAGGCGCTGTCGACCTACGTCAAGGAGCACTTTACGAACGCCGCCTACGGCGCCTACCCGATAGAGAACGATACCAAGATCGCCATCATCATCGTCGCCAACAAGTACAGCCCGAGCAACTTTTGGTATGGCTCGCCATCACATACCCACGGTTCTCCCCAACGTTGGCTAACCTGCTGTCTCGCACAGGAACGGGCGCTGGCGCTCGCTCTACATCTTCAACCCGGCCTCTAGCTCCCTTGAGGGCTCCATCAAGGTCGACGTGCACTACTACGAGGACGGCAACGTCCGGCTGCTGACCAACAAGTCGGTCAACATGTCCGTGACGTCCGGGACGGGCGCGGGCATCGCCAGGGAGATCGCGGCGGGCGAGAAGAAATACCAGGAGGAACTGAATCGCAGCTTTACGAGCCTGAGCGAGGGCGCATTCAAGGCGCTCAGGAGACAGCTCCCCGTGACCAGGCAGAAGATCGAATGGGACAAGGTGGCGAGCTACAGGCTGGGGCAGGACATCGGCGGCGGGGCTGCTAGAAGATAGACAGGTTCCCTTTGGGTGGTTGAGTAAGCGTGAGCATGTATCTGCATTGAATGTTACTCTCAGACCCAATGGAGCGTTCTGTGTAGGCACCCGTATGGAGATTCGGGTGTCTTTATCTGTTGACGCATGTGCGAGTAAGCAGCGAAACTCCGCCATTGACACTTACGCCCCCGTCCCAGAAAGTTCCGACAAGCGCATCGATCGCTAACGCTGCCCACAGCAATGGAGGGCTGCAAACTCTGAAACCGACTTGGCGTTGGAATGCGGGCCGCTGGGCAAAGTACGGCTTCGATCTGGCCTCCGGAAAACGGTCCCCGCCTCTATCAGGAGGAAATCCCCGCACGAAGTTCACAGAAACCCGCCGGACACCCTTCTGTCTGACTTCGCAGTGAAATGCATCGGTTTCCGAGATACCGCAAGTCTCCAAATCGAACGACTATGAAATGAACGAATCAGATTCCAGAAGGGATAATTCTGGAAGTTCTTGATTGGCTAAGGCGAATTTTGGGGGCCTGCCAAGGAGACTCCTCATTCAGGTCCTTTTGAGACGCGGGTTGAGCCGGCCAGGGGATTGACTGCCTTTGTCGGGGGAGGTCAGATCGCTCCTTACTCCATAGCCGGATCGGAACCCTGAACCTTTTTCTTATTCCACCCCTTTCCTTTGACAAGCCGTCTCCCACCAGCCCGCCGCCGTACCGACTCAATTACTCATCGTGCCCAAGTCTTTGCATCTCTGGTATGCCTGCCGGCACAGTTGCGTCCTACCGGGGCACCGGGCCAGTTTGTTTGTTCGTACTGTGCTAACAGAATAGCTGTCCAGAAAAAATTACCTGACGACAATCTCTAACCCGACAACAAATCATCCTTCAAGATGGCTACCAAAGAACTCACCTACCAAGATGTTGCCGAGCACAACACGAAGAAGGATCTTTATGTTGTCATTCACGACCAGGTTTACGATTGCACTAAGTTTGTCGACGAGCACCCGTAAGTGCCCATCGGCCGCATATCGTCTCCCCAAGCAGTCCCCTGGGTTCCTCGCATCGCATTTCCCAATACGAATCACAGCACGTGCTAATACAGCGGAATCTCAACAGCGGTGGCGAGGAAGTCCTTCTCGATGTCGCCGGCCAGGACGCAACCGAGGCTTTTGAGGACGTCGGCCACAGCGACGAGGCGCGCGAGACCCTTGAGCAGCTCAAGGTTGGCACGCTGAAGCGCAACGTAAGCAGGCCCCATCTTCATCCAACATACACGGTCACACAAGTGGTGGCATGCAGTTTCTGACGTGTGCTATATGCTATAGCCCGGCGACCCCAAGCCTAAGACCCCCGTCCCCGGCGCCGTTTCCCCGGCCGCCAACAACAGCGCTGCCACCGGTCTTGGCATTGGGGTGTACGCCGTCCTCGTCCTTGGCGGCCTAATTGGCTACGGCGCCTACCAGTACCTTCAGCAACAACAGGGCGCACAGAGCGCTTAGGCCGACTTTTTCTCAGTTGCTGCGATTTAATACTCGGGATGGCGAATGCAATGGCAGTTTCCAACTTGACGGTGTCTGGGTCTACTCGTGGCGCGCCGCAATGCCTTCAGGAAAGCACCATTGGGATCCGGATGTCAAGTCTCCCGCCATTGTCTACTTGGATTGGGTCTTCTGACAGTGGCCGTGGAGCCGGGCAACGGCAGGTGCATGCACGGCGCGGTGGTTGATATTATTGTTATTCAACAACATTGGACAGGTTAGACGGGTTCAGCTAAGAATGGATGGCGATGGCATTCGTGTATGCTGCGTCTACATATACCATCCGGCGTTGGAAGCGAGCGAGCCTGCTGCCTGTCTCGGGCGCCTGAATGGAGGAGACGCGGCGGAGGTCACTGCTCGGGACTGGCACACAGTGTATAGACTTTGTAATTCCGCGGGCTTATTACTGCAATTTTGTGTCATGGCGCATTTGTCATGTCCACTTGGAGCTCATACGCATTGTCCTGAGGCAGTTATCACGACGGCGCTCAGTGCTCTCTGCATCTGCTTGCATTGTTTTGCAGAAGCAGTCGCGTTTGGACAGCGTTAAATACCTGAGCGCTCCCGAGGTCTTCCACTACTATCCTTCACCTTCTGTTATCCTACGCACTCTTCATTTTCATCAGTTCGCGACAGTTTCTGGACACCAAATCATCAGACGGACTTTGTCTTCTTGGATGTCGAGTAACACTTTCAATTGAAAGCCACATTTGTTTGAGAATGGCACCCTTGTCAATAATCCCTGTCAGAATGGCGACGTGCATGTCCCACTCTTCATCAGCGCAACAGGCAACCACGACGGCACAACAAAGCACCGCTCAACAACCTCCTCCGCAGAATCGGAAACCTGCGCAGAAGTGCAAAAGGGAGACGCTGCTGCCATCACGAGGGAACAAGTTGTGGATGAACCTTGGGAACAACAATAACAACAACAACAACAACAACGACAACAACAACAATAATAATAATAACAATTGCGCTCTCGTCCCAGTGGTCGACAGTCACGCGGTGTCCAAGGCGGGAAACGACGCCAACAAAGAGAACAACACCCCGGTGAATGAGAAGAGGGCCAGCAAGGAGAAAGCTGCCGATAACGAGGAGAATTCCAGTCACACGGGGCCCAAGCCGGGAAACGACGCCAATAAAGAGAACAACCCCCCGGTGAGGAAGAGGAGGGCCAGCAAGAAGAGAGCTGCCGATAACGAGAAGTCCAGTCACACCAAAAAGTTGGTTCGACTGCAACAATTGGAACTTGAGCAAGCACGGCTCCGGGTTGAAATTGAAAAGGAGTTTGCAGAGGAGGAGGGAAGCAAGAAAGCGACGACCAGCAAGAAGGCCGCCGCCGACAAGGAGACAGAGAAGAAGGCCGCCGACAAGGAGGAGACCGAGGAGGAACTCGAGCAAGCACGGTTCTCGGCTGAAATTGAGAAACAGCTTGCAGAGAAGAAGGACATCGACAAGGTGACTGAGGAAAAGGGTACCGGCACAGAGGCAAGCGGCCAGGGCATCAACAACGCGATAGACCTGGACAGCGACTCGGACACCAACGAAGACAACAGCAACCAGAACCCTGAAGACAACGGCGATCAACAGCCCAAAATGTCGGCCTTTGATCGCCAGCACGCGTCCTTCCTGAGCAGCATGTCTGCCGCCGCCGCCAAGCTTGGCTCCGGCGCAGGCACCAAGCGCTCGCTCGCTCCGCCGTCACCCTCTCCTTCTGTCGGCTCCACCACGTCGGCCGCCCCGGCGGGCAGCATGACCCCGCGCAAGGACCGCGACACGCCGAGCAACATTGTCTACTCGCAACCCGCCATGACCGGAACCGGCGACAGTATCATCTCGCAGATGGCCTACGCCGTGTCGTGGCTGCGCAGCAAGGACGAGCCGCAAACCTGCTTCGACGTGCTCGGCTACCTGTCGGCGACGGCGCGTCCGGAGAACGAGCGAGAGTTCTTCGTCGAGCAGATGCGCCGCCACCCGCAAATCCAGTGGATTCCGGACCCGGATCTGAGCGAGCAGACCTGGCGGTCGGGCACCTACGTGCACCGGCCGACGATCCCCGGCGTCAAGAACAAGACGCAGTTGCTCGCCTACCTGCAAAAGAAGACGGACGCCAGCGGGGTCAGCGTCAAGGACCTCAAGGACGGCTGGCCCGACTGCGAGGCTGGCATCAACGAATTGGAGAAGGAGCACCGGGTGCTCGTGATCCGCGCCAAAAAGGATGGCTCCGCGCGCATGGTTTGGCTCGACGATCCCAGCCTGTTCCACGAGGTTGACCCGCAGCTCAAGGTCATGTGGGCGCGCACCGAAGTGCCCAGCCTCGACACCATTGTGCAGCGCCTAGTCGCCGCCCAGCAGAAACCCGCGTCGGAGGACCCCCGACTCAAGGCGGCGCAGGCGCCCAAGGAACAGAAGAAGAAAAAGCGCGTGCAGCGCCGGGGGGCCAAGTCGACCAACACGCATATGGAGCATTTGCTCAAAGACTACAGCCACATGAAGCGCTGAGGGATGGAGTGGTGGACAGAAGGTGGCGAGAGGGTGGGATGTTTTTTGGGGGGGGGGGGGGGTGGGTCTGGTATTACAATGGTCATATCTCGCATTGGGATGGCGTCTGGGATGGGTTCGGAGAGGTTGACTTCCATTGATGGGCAATCAAGATTGGCTCGGTTTCTTGTTTTTTTGCTCTGGCTAGAGTGGAATGGGTGCAAAACAACGGCTATGATGCTAGAGGGTCTCTGGTGGTCACACTTCACATACAGTCAGGCGTTGGAGGTTGCTAGACATTGATCTGGGTTGTTTTTGAGGGCGAAGTGGTCGATTTCGGGCAGGAAAGCTGTGGTTGGACCAGGTCATGATGACAAGTTTGCTGTACTTCATCAACAACAAAACAACACATAAAAACACAGAACAGGGTTGCCTTGCAGTCCAAGCAATTTATCACATGCATCCTGGAGCTATGTATGATCAGTTCCCTCCACCACATTCCCTCCATCTCTTTCCATTTGCTCCGTCCCCCACTGCAACGACGGCCTCCCCTCTCCATTCCCAATCCCGTCCACTCTCCCGTCCCCAACAGCAGACTCAACCTTCTCCATCCCCTTCCTCACACCATCATCACCGCCATTGCCACTACCATTAAGCCCACTAGTAGCAGCAGAAGCCCTCCGCACTCTCTCAAAAACACCCATCCAGATGTCCTCCCCCTGCATCCCGCCCACCTGCCACCTGCTCTGCACGACATAGCTCGGCACCGCTCCCACCCCGACGCGCAGCCGCGCCGCGGCCGACGCGGACGAGGCGTCGACGGCGCGCGCGGCGGGCGTGTCGTCGCGCGCGAGATAGGCCAGCGCGTCGGCTTCGGTCAAGAAGAGGTTTAGGGGTTCGACCGCTGCGCGGGCGAGGAAGGCGCGCGAGGAGAGGTCGGCGCCATGTTGGAAGGAGGCGGTGAAGAGGTGGGTCAGGGTGCGGTGTTGATGGGTTGAGGTGTGCGGTGGGAGAAGGGGGACGGCGGCGGGCGTTGTCGTTGTCTTCGTCGTCGTCGTCGAGGGTGGTTGATTAGGGGGTTCAGTGGGGGAGGATGGTGGTGGTGGGCGGTGATGGTGGTCGGGTGCAGGCGTGGCTGTTGGGGAGGAGGGTGTGGCGTTTGCCGCGGCGGCGTCGCGTTCCATTGCCAGCAGGACCAGCTTGTGCGCGTCCCGCGAGTTTCCCGACTTGCCATCCCATCTGAATTCGATGCCGTACTGCGCGCCGAAGCGGGCCAGGCGGTCGAGCACGGCTGGAGTGTTGGGTCCATAAATGGCCCGGAGTCCGGCTCCTCGCTCGTAGGCTGCAAGGGGTTTTTAATAGGCGTCTCAGACAGTGGAGAGTGTGGTCGAGTTTGGCTCCGGGTATCATGACTTACCAGACACGCCGACGTTGGGCCAAAGTAGATACGGCTTCCAGATCAGCTTGAAGTCGGCCTCGGGATGCTGGGCTTTGTAAATGGCTATGGCCTTGTCGAGAGCTTCCTTTCCAAGGTAGCACCAGGGGCAGACGAGATCCGAGTAAACGTCAATCTCGATGGTGAACCTGGGCATGATGCTTGTGAGTCGAACTAAGTCCGATCAGCACACAAGGACGGTGGATGGCCGTCAATTTCTTTTTGCGTTCTGTCGATCCTTGCGATCTTTGCTGCCTCCCCTTTCCTCAATCTTTCCTCAAGACTGAACCCAGAAACATGAGCAAGAGAAAGGGGAAGGGTGAAGCTTCTCCTCAGAAGCGGATCTCAACTCCACGGAACAAGCCACAAGATTAACAGCTGAGGCGGCAGTAGAACAGAGGTGAGCCGCAGAAGCTTAAACCTTGCAAGACGGAGATAGTCGAAGGTACTTGTACGCGGTGCTTTTCGTATTCTCACAACAATATGCCTCGGCATAACGCGACATGTTTCCAACATGGTATAGACACTAACAAAGGTGGAAACGGGATGGAAGACATACCCGGATGAATCGATGTGTGTACTGTGTAGAGAACCTGATGGTCCCACGACTCCACCCCAACATGCAATATATAATCAGAATAAAGGATTAGTGATCATCTGGGAGATGAAACCACTGACTCTTCCGCGAATTTTTGGCTCGTCAGGACCGTGTCAAGACAATGGATTGGAGGGTGATCGTCAGGCTTTGGTGATCGCCTTTATGTACGAGACTCCGCTTCCTCGTGCCGTAGGTGTTGCTAAGGGATGACATTCACAGTCAGCATCGCCACCCAGCTATTTCCTGGACGGCTCTCTCTCGCGAGACCTTACAACTCCATTCTCGGGGGGACAGCATGAGGGACGGCGCCGGAACGGCCGGGGCGACCAAGGTTGCTCCGACAACGCCGGAGCAAAGGCAGTTTCGCTGCCCACCTTGAACCCTGTCCTGAGAACGTTAATGTTGTTTGCACATCGAGATGAATTGAATACATCTCTTCAACGACCAGAAGGAATAATCGCTCTTTTCCCCGCCCAAGAGCTGTCTGGCTCGGCCGGCCTGGGCGTTGTAGACTGGCCATCTTGAACTCCTCGGATGATATGATGCCGGCATTGGCCGGAGATGACCAGGCCCACCCCGGGCCGTGACGACTTCCGCCCGAAGCACGGAGGACCAATGTCCACCTCGCGATGTTCCGGTTAAGGGGCCCAGATGCTGGCGCCTACTCAACAAGATTCTCGGCCAACCCTCAAACGGAAATGCCGATGAGTTGGCGTCTTAGCCCGTCACAGGCTCCGCTCCTCATTCGAGTTGGCAATGCCGATCCGAGATTGGATACCACGAACAATTCATGACGCTGACCATTTGGGCCGACGATCGCTCACATCATGCAGCTCCGCATGGTATGGGGCGATTAAAACCTCAGAAGCTTGGCCGCTGAAGAAACACTGCAACACCGTTACTACTACAAAGGGCGAGCTGCATGAGTGCATAAATCTTTGCTCTCCAGGCTGAACTCCCTAATCTCCGCGTTGTAGGTCACCATGCTGTGGTATGGGATCATGAAGCCTGTCGCACCCAGTTCATCAACGCACAGCCTTCGGAAACAGAAACCAAGGGGCTGAAGACCGGGGTCCAAGCTCGGCGAGCTGACGGAGCTGGAATCATGGGGCTGCAAATGGCCAAGGCCCCGGGCCCCTGCGTCTTGCATGGGCAGGGCTTGCGAGGATCCGCCAGCGCCGAACAAGGGGCGGGAGAAGCTTCGACGAAGCATCATGGAAGCTTTGTGCATGGCCGAAACCACGGATCGCCCAGAGGTGGGAGCTCGCATTTTGCTCCCCTGGTTCCACATCATCCGGAAATCTGGAAGAGGTGATGGATCACCAAGCAAGTTTTTTGAGGCCCTTGTGCTCAGGGGTTGCCGAGCAAGGATGCTGGGAGGCTGTCATGCACCGGCCATCCATATCGACAACTCCTCGCGCCCAACCAGACACTGGTCTCGCGGTCAAAATTGTGCTGAATCTAACGGCGCAAGGCTCAACATATTTACTTCAATCTCCCATCAATGGGATTCTCATTCGCAGATTCCCAATCTTAGGGTCCTCTAGGACCGGGCGTTCGTTGGCGTTAAGAAGCTTTGGCCGCTGGCGTCGGCCACGGCGGGACGCCAAAGCACGGGCTAATTTCAGGGGCAGCCAGGGACCACATCCCGATGTGGGGGGTTGCAATCGAAGCAGAAATCGAAGCAGTGTGGAAGCTCTTGATCGCCCCGCCCTGTGGCTTGGCTGTTTGGTGATGGACCGCGTGTAGGTTAAGGTGTAGGCTAGAGCAAGGCACGAAACAACATGACGAGCCGCCGACGCACGCCACCAGCGTCTCACCTTGATGGCCCAGCAGCGAGAGATGGCGGCTGCTTGCATTCGCTGTCGAGGACCAGCGCTGTAGCCCGGGTATCTAGTAGGTGTCGCGGGTCTCGTGTTCTGTATTTTTTGGGTCATTGGAGCTGTGTTCCCGTTGGCTGAGGGCGTGTGGACGAATCTTACCAATACCCGCCGCTATCATTCTCTGGAGCTGGTGGCCGAAGTTCAGGCAATTAACCATTCGGTTTCCTGATGCTAGAAGTAAGAGGGACCTGGAGACCTTGCTCGACCTGTCTATTGGATTTCAGAAAGCGTAAGAAGAGCAGCACAAGCTTAGCACAATCAAAATTCATATCTGCAATTACAGATAAAGCACAGCTCTGAAGGAGCTAACACTTCCAGGGCAAGTCGGAATCTGCGATCGATAATTTGTTTCGTGAAGGATCTCCACCTGACTGGTAGTGTGGGGCCTTAGTGCCTGGGCTGCGGGGCCCACAACGCGTCTTGGGACCCCAGCTGTTCGTTTCACTGTGCCCCAAATGCGGCTTTCCCAACCTTAGCTGCACGAGCCACGTTATTTTCCCTCTGCTTGTTATTTTGACCATCGCCCGGTCCAAATCGCCGGAGCAAAAACATCTCGTTCCCGGACCAATTCCATCGAACTCACAAAGCCGAGTCGTGATCTATCTCCTTCTCGGCTTGTTTCCATCGTCTCCTGTCTTCGTCGTGCCCGCGACGTCATCTGCATTGAGTCGCGATTCACGAAGGTTACTTGCCAGCACAGCACCCTTCCTGAACCGTGCACGACAACACCACCACAACCTCCATCAAACCGACTGAGTACACACAAGCGACTTAAACAGCTTGAGTCTTGGGCGTTGTCTTCAGACAATATCGAATCCTCAAAGCCCTAGCTGGCGTGTTACTGATCGGTTTGGGATCTCGGGTTACTCTTTATTTGAGGTGAGAAAATTTCAATCGTCGCCAGCCCCGCATCACTTCTCATTTTCCTGTCCTTCCTTCTTTCATCATTAAAAACCGTCAGCCATCGAGCATCGGCCATCGCAACACGCCCAGTCTGGGATTTCTTTTTCTACTGACTGCAGGTCCACGCCGACATATCGCAGTCAAAGAGACTGTGGCTTGCCTGCCCAATTGTCTTCCGGCTGTCCTTTGACCCATCCTCGGGCAGCTGTTTCGACCTGCTCACCGCTTGGGTTTTCGCCGTGCTGACCGTGATTCTTCAGCACTCAGCGCTATACAAGAGGTTTTACTTTCGCCGCCTTTCACAAAGCTTTAACATGTCGCAGTCGCCATCATCGACTAGCGCCATGGGAATTGGGAATGTGCTTAATATCAAATCTGAGCCAGGGGTACAACAAGCTTCACAAGAGGTGACAACCGAACAACAACAGCTGCAGCAACAAGAGCAGCTGCAGCAACAGCCTCCGGTTCAGGCCGTTCAGCAACCCCAAGTTGAGCAGCAGACGTCACCGCATGGCTCGGAGCAGTCGAGTGGTCCTATGAACGCTTCCTACCCTTCACCCGCTGCCATGGCCACAGCCCCCTTGCCACCCGTGCCCAGCGCCAATATGGCATCAGCTCCGATGCTTCACCCGGACCTGCCGCCCAATTTGATGTCTGGGATCCCGCAGCCAAGCTACCAGCCGGCTCAACCAAGCTACCAGCCAGCTCAGCCAAGCTACCAGCCCGCTCAGCCAGGTTACCAGACAGCTGAGGTGCATGCTCAAGCGGCGCAACCGCAGGCGCAGCCACATCCACAGGCGCGTCCTCAACCGCCAGCAAAACAGTTTCCCTGCAGCACGTGCGGGAAGCCGTTTGCGAGACGGAGTGATCTTGCACGCCATGGTATGTCTCGGTCATCATTTGTTCCACCTTGTTCTGCTAACATGTAAGCCAGAGCGTATCCACAGTGGGATTCGTCCGCATGTCTGCGACTTCCCTGGCTGCGGCAAGCAATTCATTCAAAGGTCCGCTCTGACGGTGCATTCACGTGTGCATACTGGTGAGAAGCCGCACCGGTGCGAGCGTTGTGGCAAGGTAAGCATGGTCAACCCCACTGACCGGCCAGGGTCACTCACAGTGTTCTGCTGCAGCCCTTCAGTGATAGCAGCTCGTTGGCTCGGCACAGGCGGATCCACTCGGGCAAGCGGCCGTATAAATGCCCCTATGTCGACTGCCAAAAGACATTCACTCGTCGGACGACACTTACTAGGCACCAGAACCACCATACTGGCACAGTTGAGGATTCCGCGCGCGCCCGTGCCGAGGCCCTTGCCCAGGGTGCGACTGCCGCCGCCGCCGCTGCTAAGAGCAAGTCGCGGTCCGAGAGCGAGCAAGCGTCAAACCATGAGTCTCCACTTACCACTCCTTCTCCGGGACAACGCCCCATTTCTATGTCGCCGGGCGCAGAGTTGGCCAGCATGAACAACATCCAGTATCTGACCAACTCGATCCCACCGCACCTCCGTGGCGATGTTCAAGTTGGCAGCGCCTCACCCACGGCATCTTCGGGATACAACAACGGCATGCGCCCGACATCCCATCCGACCGCATATGCTCCTCCGCAGACCCTCGAACCTAGCATTGAACAACCCCAGCAAGGTTCCGGCAGCGCTGCCGGTAGTCCCCATATCGGCAGTGTCGGATGGGCCTCGCCCGGTCCTGTCGGGTCTCCCACGCAGAGCCCCAATGGCAATGGATACGTGTACCCTGATCCCGAGTCGTACCCATCTGGTACCCCAATTGCCCAGATGTTCTACAACAGCACGCCGTCGTCTCGGCGCCAGGGCAGCACAGAGCCAGGCAATCCCTCTTTTGATGCTAAGGCCGGCAGAGAGCTCTGGACAAATGCGCAGTAGTACTTCGCCTAAGACGGTGCTTTCTGTTGGGTGATGGCCGACGATCGAGCCTGCGCCATCCGTAACCCCAAAACGGTAATCGGATAGAGGGTTGTCCACAGAACATGTCGACAGTCAACGACAGGTTTTGCTGGATGGGCCCATGGCCAATTGGAAGATTGCCTCCTTCCGTATCTCATCTCTTCGTGAAGCCTAATAAGGAGACAGCATGGTTGTTGGTGTCCATCTCCATCTCCAATGCCAACAAAACAACATACAGCATGACGAGGTTGGGGAAAAAAAGAGGTTCTTGGTCTGTTCTACTATAAAGATGGTCTGGGCTGGCGCGTACGGGAGTTCACTACCTACTTACATTAATGATACGGGTGGTGGGACAATGGACCGGCATTCTGGCGCCATGGTTCATTTCAGTTTCTACTGTTTTTCTCTGTACTTTTACTCTATTTCTGGAACGGCAACCAGTGGCAGGGTCAGCAGCAGCAGAACACCATGGTTGCACCATTATCACAGCACATTGCTCGGTGCTGAGGAACCACATCAGATAATAGCTGGCACTGTTTGCTTTGATTTATCCCTACCGACTCTGGTGGCAGCCACCGTACTGAACCGGCAAGGAACCCTGCGCCATTTGTCTCCGTTTGTCACCGGGAGGAAAAGGCTGGATTTCCACATGGCCGCTCTGTCTGCTGGCTTGAGAATTGTGCGAGGAGTTTGGCACGAGGTGAGAGCCGGCGATGGATGGGTGGATGGATGGATGGTGTGAATGAGTGGGATTTTTGGCACCGGGTCTGCATCGAATGCGGTGCAAGTTAAGGGGCATGGGAGATTTTACCACCTTTGCTTTGGGCTTTATTTGCATCTAACCCGCCTGCCTGCGAGGAGCTGGTTGGTTGCCGGACACTGGAGAACCAAGAGGACCTACTGTGTAAGGGACTTGTATCTCGGCTCTGTAGGTAACATGATTGCAAAGCAACATGACAAATTGCTATCTCTTCTTTCTCCTCGCCTAAGAACCAACGCTTCGTTCGTTCACTCTTCTCATTTGATATGAGTCTGAGTTGGTTTCTTCTTGTTACGGATGGCAGGGCATGGAAGCGTGGTTGACATAGGAGGGAAAAGTTCTTGCAAGGCAGAACCAGGTTCAGGTCCGATCACTGCGGTTGACGGATACTACCGGGTACAGTACCAATCTCGCTCGATGAGAACCGAACTCGGAACAGTCACACGAAGATCAAGAGTTTTTTTTTTTTTTTTTTTTTACTACCCAACAATGAGAAGATCTGATTGACATACCCATAACTCCGCTGCTTGCCATGGTTTACACAAAACGCCTCCCGTAGATATTGGTACAATGCCCCTCCTCGGCAACATTTGGCCTTTCTCCAAGTGGTTGGTGATCCAAGCCTCTTGGCATTGCCAAAGCCGTATCAAACGTAGTCAATTGTGTGACATGTATGGCGCACATATTCGTACAGAGACCGCCCGAAAAATATCTGTAAAGGTAAATGAGAATTTCCCGGCTGGGTTGTATCGTGTGTCGCATGAACCTTTGTTTGGATCACTGCCACGGAAGGGCAGTCTTGCCCAGAGCATCTGTTGGACTGGCCCAGAAGGCAAGGGCAATGATCATGTAGAGACCCAAGAGCTGCACGGATCGTTTAGTAGTCTGTGAACACTGGATGTGGAGGTTAAAAGGGAGAATACATACCATTGCGCCCTCGAGGTAATTGGATTTACCGTCCTGGACGGTGTAGGTGACGACCAGCACCGAGAGGCCAAATGCCACAGTTTCAACTGATCCGGGTTAGCAATGAGCACATGTTTTCTGATATCCGGCTTGGAAGAGCTTACAGGTCTCAAAGTGCAGAGTCATGGGCTGGCCAATAGCCCAACCCAGCATGACGAGTGCGGGGGTAACCAGCAGGGCAATCTGGATGCTCGATCCAATAGCCACGCCCATAGCCAGGTCCATCTTATCCTTGACGGCCACCACGCAGGCGGTAACGTGCTCGGCGGCGTTGCCGACGATGGGAATCAGAATCAAACCGATGAACGTCTTGCTAATCTTGCCCGTCGCCACCAGCGCGTCGATGCTGTCCACCATGTAGTCGGCGCAGAACGAGATGACTACCGTCGTCACCACCAGCACAAGGGCGGCGGACCAGGGACCCAGCAACGGCTCGTGTTCCTCCTCTCCTTCATCGCGAACGGCCTGAGCTTCGGGCTCAAAAAGCTGTTTGTGCGTGCGCAGAGCAAAGTAGAGGTAGAGGACGTAGAGGCACAGCAGGACGATCGAGGTGCCGCGCGAGAGAACCAGGATGCTGGCCTGCTTGTTATGTTCCTCGGCCCGGTCGAGGACTCCGTAGAGTGCCGCGGGGAGGATCATGGAGGCCGAGGCAAGGGCCATGAGCGAGCAGGTGGTCTGGGCGGTGCCCGCGGCAAAGCTCTGTTCAATGCCTCTGCCGTCGGCGCCCCGCATGTTGTAGATTCCGCCGAGAAAGAAACACATGCCGAGGACGAGGAGAAGGTTGGACAAGATGGACCCGAGCATCGAAGCTTGCACGACCTCGATCTCTCCGGCGCGCAACGCGACAATGCTGACGATCAGTTCCACTGCATTTCCGAAAGTGGCATTCACCAGCCCGCCCAAGGTTTCACCCAGGCGCTGTGCGATCTCCTCTGTCGCAAAGGAGAGGACGGCGGCCAGCGGGATGATGGCGAGGAAGTTGAGCGAAAACACCCAAGTGGCGCCCCAGTCCTGCCGGCCGGCGAAAAGGCCGAGCGGGACAAAGACGAGCAGAATGTTGATCCAGGCTGTAGTAGTACATTAGGGCGTGTCTCAAGCAAGTTGGGTGGGTAGGTGAAAAGCGTACAACTAAACAGAGTGACCTTGGTCACGTTCCATCCCCTGGCCGGCCATTTGACAAGCGGGTTCGGGCTGTTAATGCCGGGACTGCTCTGGGGGTTGATGAGCAAGTGGCGCCAAAACCCCGGTTCGGCGTGCAAGGTAGACGCGAGGTGATGGTGCCCCAGGAGAGGCCTGCGCTCGTCGTTCACTGGCATGTCGTCGAGGCTTGAGAAGCGGGCGTTGCCGTTGGGTGGGTCTGAGAGCCTGCCGGTTTCGATCCGGCGTATCTGGTCGCGCGTCTTGATGTGGACTGTATGTGGTGTTAAGTCGTTGCCGTTCAAGCCGTTACCCATGGCTGCTTTTGCGCGATGGGGAGGAGTGTGCGGTGGATTGGATGTGTTGGATGGCCGGGACTGCTGCTCATCTCGAAGAGGGGTGCACGGCGCGTGTTTGGGGTATCCCAGCGATAGTTCACCAGTGGAAAAGGCGGGTGGCGCTCAATTGCACAGTGGCCTTCTGCAGATGATGGGATGGAAGGATGAGGTCTGGGGAGAGACACGCGACTTAGGTTTCGCGGTGTTGACGGCCAAAACGTGCAGACGCAAAGGGCACAAGGGATAAGGGGTCGAGGTCTCGAGGAGGAGGAGGCTAAGGTTACTTACATGTCATCGTGATGACCGTAACCGTTTTTGAGTTAAGGTGACACTCGGCAGAAGATAGAGTGAAAGTGTAGTTAAACTCCCTGGGGCCGTTTCTTTCACTTGCAGAGTAGGCGCATCGGAGGGCGATTCGAAAGAGACGGGCGAAGAGCCGGCGGCTGGGAAATGGAGCAAGGACAAAGGTGGGGTTCTAAATCCGGATGCAAGCGAGTCCGGAGCCAATGACTATGCCCTGTCGCCTAGTGTAAGGGATACGGTAAGGTAAGGTGATAACTGTCGTAAGATCAGTTGTCTGAGTTGAGAAAATCCTTAACTTGCAGCTCCTCATATCGAATTTAAGGTAACGTTGAAGTTCGATGGCCCTTAAGCTGACGACCCCCCGAGTCTCGCACCCGTGAACGGACGCTTCAGTTACCGGACACAGAGGTCTCAACCTCGGCCCCAGCAAAGCAATGCAGTTGGTGACACTCTGCTCGGGCGCAGCGGCTCAGACCAACGCAGGCACTCTCGCCCAAACCTAGAATCCGATGTCATGTAAGCAAGTCTGCATTGGATACCACACTCACCGCGAATATCTCTCCAACTGAGAAGGATTCTGAACTGGAGCGGTCAGAAATGCCAATGCAATGCCAAGGGTGGCAGTGGTCTTGTCAAGCGCGGTTTTAATAAGAAGAGGTTTTCTCACTGATGGGGCTTCCGTTTTCAATGTGATCTTCAACCGCTGTTTTTCTGTTACACGTTTGCACCCGCACTCTATTAACCTCCTACCACAGTATCCGCGCCGCACTCTGTTACCAGGAAAAGCAGCTCGCCTCAGGTTGGTCCAGTTGAAACATGAACGATCCAACGACGGAGGTCTTTGTATGTACTCGAACTATTCTACCTTAGGATATAGCCGACAGATTGTAGCGTACACTCGAGTCTATCGTATTCACCGATTCACTTCACTCTGTCTCAAAGACGTAACCAAATGGAGCTTCAAGCTCCCAGGTGGAGACCTTCTCCAACGATCTTCCGCTCGGCTTTAAGCCCCTGTTTCCGTGGTGGGACGACCTGCGTCATTGGCAATTGTCTGTTCGATGGTCCAGCAAGACAGGGCGATGAATTGCAGGCCAGTGTATTACACGGTTCTGTAAACGGGAGAATATCATTTGGGTTCGAAGACCTTGACATCGACCTTGAACTTCTGTCAGGCATCCACATTCCGGCATCATCCTCCAACACTGCCCAACACAACACGTCTTATCCGTACGGCTGTGTCCGTACCCAACCAGCAAAGTCATCAACGATGATGTGAGCACCGTCCATCCACCACCATTCACCATTTTCCAACCATGCACGCTGCCCGGGCGATCCGCAGTGAGCAATTGGCGACCCAATGGCATAGGGCAACCTGTCTCGCCTGTGAGATGCGAAGTTCTCCCACTACTCGGGCGCGGAGTCGGGGAGGCCTCCCAAACATGCCAAGACATCGGAGAATGTCACCAGACATTAAGCGACACCAATGTGGGGTGTGTGTCACCTGGGTAGCGGGGCCGCACCGAAATACCGGGAGACTGGACTGACCCCACCCTGCGGCCGAGACCTTCCCCAAGGTTGCACTCAACACAATATGGAATGGTGTGATGTCCCTCACGCATGATGCCGAGTCCTTGTGTTTGCGAAAACACTCATTTATTAACGGCAAGGCATACTAACCACCAAGTTTGGCGAGTGGACGATCTAGGCAGACTCAACCCAAAGCAAAGGAACACCACCAGACCCCACGGCCATTAACCTCCCACCAGGTCCTCCGTACGTATGGTATAAGCCTGTCCACGAAAAGACTGGTCCGTCTACAGACTGCTCCAAAAAACGCCATGCTCACTATGCATATGCAGCCTACCAAAACAATCTCCTCCTCGAGAACAACAGAACGTAACACCAATCGATCCTCTCCCTCCATCACGTACACCCAAACCTCCTCCCCCGATCCAACTCCTCCTCAATATCCACCAGCCCTCTCGCCGCCAATCTCCCCAGCTCATGCCTCCGATCGAGATGATCAAAGAAATCCCCTCTCCCCGTAAACACCTGCTTAGGGCTATTGCTCACCCCTTCCTCCCCTTCCATGCTCTTATTACACGCCTCATGAAAACAAACGTACCGCACCCCCAGCGCAAACGTCTCCCACCTCGCCGTGGCGGCCCGCGCGCGCCGCCGCTCGACGAGCATGGTAGCGTACTGTGTGATGCGCGCCTTTTGCTCTGGCTGGGCCAGCCACTTAGTAGTTTCCCCTTCGATCTCGGCGAGGAAGAACTTTTTGCGCCAGCCGAGCTTGATGGAAGGGACTTCGAAACGGTGGTAGTGGTTGTAGGAGCGGCCTTGCTCGGCGGTGATGGCCTTTTTTTTGTTCTGGTCGTCCTCTTCGGTGAGTACTGCGGAGGAGGTGAAGGAGCGCAGCTTTTCGTAGAACCAGGCCTGATGCTCGTCGGTGCCCAGGCTCAGTAGGAGGTCGATGGCGGGCTCGGCCTCGTCGAGCAGGGAACTGATTTCTTTGAGAACTTCGAGGGTGGGGTCCCGTATCTGCTTGCTGCCGTCGACGAAGTGGCCTGAGCCGAGCTTGAAGGGCTTGAAGGAGTAGCGGGAAGGCGTGGTGATGGCTTTGGCCACCTCCGGGATCGAGATGAGCTGTTCGGGGTCATTCTCATCTTCCGCGTAGGTGCAGAAGGCGTAGGGCCGCCGCGACCGGCGCGTCTCGACTTCGGTGCACCAGGCGAGGGTCTGGCATTGATACGTGTCTTTACGAAATTCGCTTGATGCGGCGGATACCTGTGATGATGCGCGGGATATGGAAGGAGTAGTGGAGGAGCCTGTCAGGGTGCGGGCGGTGGCGGTCACGGTGAACTTGGCGAAGGTGTCGAAGAAGGAGCGAGTGCGCTTGGTCGGCCAGGTGCTGCGCCGGTAGACAAGCGGAAAGTCGATTGAAGAGACGACCGAGGCGTCGTCGGCCAGCGGAATGGCCTTGTGCTGGCGGTGGAACTCGTTGATGCAGTCGTCCACGCTCATTCCAAACATGCCCAGCATGATGGCTATCAAGCCGCCGACGCTGGTGCCAGCAATGTAGTCGAAGTAGTGGCAGGGCAGGTATTGCCCTTCTCGGAGCACATCATCAGGAATCTGATCTCGGGGAATGCGGTCGGTATGGGTGCTGGCTGCGGCGCGGGGATCGAGTGACTGCTCGATGCGCTCGATCTCGTGCATCAGGTCGCGGAGGATAATGAGCGACGAGTATGCCCGGATTCCACCGCCGTCGAGTGTTAGGATGAGCCTCTTCCATGTCGTCGATGATACGTGCAAGCCCGGCGGCGTACTAACGGAAGCGGAGCGCAGTCTGCTGTCATCGGCAGTTGTGGAGCCTTTCGGGGTGATGATCGAGACGCGAGTTGGCGCCCGCTTCGGCTTCGGCGCGGATGAGCGGAGCGCGGAGACCGGTCCATGCATTCGATGGTGGGGCTCTCCGCCATGACTTGCGACATCTGTCATTTTGTCGTGTCGAATGGGAAGAATCAGAAATGACTGTGCTTGCCAGTGGCAAATGGGGGTCGGTGGAATCTCGGTGAGAAGAAATGGGCGTGAAGAATTCCAACCGGGATGGAAGATTGCAGTCGGTTTTGACAGCCCTGGGCTGCTATGAACTGACGACGTTTGGGCGCTGCTCTGTGCTGGTTGAGCCTATTATCGGCTTCACACAGAGCTGACTTGCCGTTGAACACGCCTCGCATCAGCTACCCTAGCCTGGAACATCCACTGTTAGTTGCTCTCTGACCACGTGGTGCTGCCGTTTTGGCCCCGAGCCGGAATCCGACAAACTTGGAAGTTGCGATCGGCAAGTGGGCGAGGCAAGGTAAACCGCCCCGGAATCCGACAATCAAAAAGCCGCGAACGCCACATGGGCATTCTTCGCTTGCAAACTTACCGAGTCTGACTGGACCTGTCTGAGCCGGCGAGGCTGAGTGAACTCACTTCTTTGTACAGCTCAGCGAAGATGAGGCCTCAACATGCACAGAAACGGAGAATCGCACTGCCTCAAGTGGAACTGCATAAGTGACGGCCACTTGCATCCATGAAACTCAGAGCAAGATGACCCGCGGCTTCCTGTTCTATTCAACGCAGCCCCCGCCCCGAGGCCAGTCAGGCTCACAACGACCGTGACTCACGATAGGTAGTTTAGGTGAGGTTACATACCGTACCTTACCTTAGGCACCAGAGTTGCAGTTGCAAGTTGACTCGGTGATTGAGAGGAGCAATAAGAGATCGACATAGCAGAGAGTAAGTGTTTTAAACGAGAGACAGTGAACAATATTTCTCAAGTTTTCTGTATGTTAAGTTTTCGTTCACCGGCCGTCTCGATTCAGATGAATCTTGGCTCTCTTTCTTTTGCATCTTGATATTTTTGCTTTCTTCTGTTTCTCCGCATTTGACGCTTCTACTGACCATGAGGTAACTACATTAGGGCACTTGCTGTTCACCATGGAGGTCGCCGCTGGAGTAATCTCTTTGACATGGGACGTATTTGACAGCGCGGTTAGGGGTAAGTCGAGAATTATCATCGCTGTCAGGAAGGATACTGACCGCTGCCAGTCTTCAAGTTCATTACTGCCCTGGTCGATATGCCCAGGGAGTTTGAGCAGTACAGGCTGCAGCTCATCATCGAATACAACCGAGTCCTGGCCTGGGGAAAAGCAGCAGGCTTAGTCGATGTCCCTGAGGGTTCCAGTCTGGGCACCACATTGGGAGCGGAGGGGTTAGAGCTGGTTGCCATCGTGGCTCGGATACAGTGGCTGCTGTCGGAATTCAGGGAGCTGAACGCCCGCTACGGCAATGAACTGCCTGTTTCTTCCACAAAGACCGATACTTCGGACGACAAGGAGGCCAACGAGCAGCCGACGGACATCGACGTTCTCAAGGAGATTTCAAGCCTAGCCGTGTCCTACGAGGCAAGGCATGAAGAGCGCAGGCATCTCCGGGGGACCAACCATATCCGGAGCTTCTTTCAAAAGACCGGTCGCCACACCAAGGATATCGTCACTCATCCAGCCCGTGTCCGTTGGATAGCCATCGATAAGGAAGCCTTCGAGGCGCTCCTGAAGGATCTCCATGCCCTGACGGAGAGGCTTCACGAGCTCATGAGAACCTACCGAGAGAAGCAGATTGACGATATCACAGCAAAGACATACCGAGAGATGATCCTGACCAGGAACACCGTCCAAAACCTGCGAGACATGCTTGGGGCTGTCACAAGTTTGATATCTACTTCAGCAGATACCCGCAAGGAGAAAGAGGCGCATCACAACGACACGTCTCTCCAAGACCTCCTCCAACTCAAGAAGATCAGTCGAACTTCCGAACTGATTCTCGCCCAGCTCAGCAAGCGGGACATTACCACCTTCGACATTGCCCGCAGCTTATTCGACTTCGGCATCACAGTCCGCAAGTACACCGACGCCGACCTAAGCGAATTCTTTGAGTGGAATGAGCACGAGGCTGAAATTCCCGAATCGCTCCCCCGGCCGCGGGGAATCCTAACCACATCCGAAGGCGACACGCCAGTGTGGATCGAATGGAAGTCCCTCGGCGACATCCCACCCAACTCGCTCAGGGACGCGCAATCCGCCCTCCGCACGGTCGCCCTGGCCGAGATGCTGCGACTGCCAAAGCCCGCGTCCTTGCACGCGCCCGAATGTCTCGGCTTCTTCGACGACCGCGATGTGTCCGGCGCCGACCGCTACGGCTGGATCTTCAAGATGCCCGAGGGCAGCGACTACGACACGCGGGTCGTGTCGCTGCACGACATGCTTGGCGACGCGAAACTGAAGCCGAGCTTGTCGCGGCGCGTGGGCATGGCGGCGAGACTGTGCGCCACGGTGCTGAACCTGCACGCCGTCAATTGGCTGCACAAGGGCATTTTTAGCGACAACGTCGTGTTCCACTGCAGCGCGGAGAAGGAGGACGACAACGGGACTGGTAGGGGTCAAACGGGGCTGGAGTACAACCCCGAGAAACCCGTCTTATCCGGGTTTGAGTTCTCGCGCCCGGACGGGTCCGAGACCACAGCGAGGGAAGTGGATGTCGTCTGGGATCTCTACCGTTGGCCCGGCATCCAGCGGCAGCGGCCGACCGAGAGGAACTCGAAGAAGACGTATGATCTGTACAGTCTGGGGCTGTTGCTGTTGGAGATCGCACACTGGGAGAAGCTGCACAAGGTGATGCACCTGGGAGAGAAGAAACCGAGCGGCGAGGGCCAGAATGGCAAGGTGCCGAATGTGCCGCTGGAGGAGTCTAAGATGGTCAGGGATTGGTTGTTGGGTATCAAGAAGGGCGCGCCGTTTGAGGCGGCTGGTCGGCCGAACCCGCTGACCGAGTTGAGGAATATTGTTGGAGATAGGTACTGGAGAGCGGTAGAAAGGTGTCTCTGGGCGCACGGCGAGAAGGGATTTGGCGTGGAGGAACTGGCTGAGCAATCCAATGACTCGGATGTGGGAATATCGTTGCAGGAGGCGTTCACTGAGCATGTTGTTGAGCAGTTGAGCTCTGTCTGTATTTAGAGGGGTTCCTCAGGATACCTGATTTATGGAGTCCACAATGTGAACGCCGCTGGGCTTCCATATCTTCTTGCGGTGACCGCAAACTCGTGCATACGTCTGCTATCCCTGGTTCCATACCATGAGCATGTAAGTGTTGACACCCAGGCCCCTTTCGGAACCATGCGGTGTACGCAAACGTACCTGTCGCAGCTTACTGAGTTCTCTATTCCTTAGGTATCTGCCGGTACGATGTACATCCATCTGATATTGGGTACAGCTATTACTACAGTGTATCCTTCCATCTAGCCAACCTATCAGAACACTCCGCCGGGTGTCACTCGCTTTTCCACTTCCACTGAGCCTTCCGATGCAGCATGTAGTCCTTGCTTTGGATGCTCTTGTAGATGCCATAGAAGCCGCCGAGCGGCGACTGTCTCTTCAGCCAGTGGCGCTGCTTTGCGCCGGCCGCCTCCGGGTCAACATGGACCTTGTCCCACACAGTTGGGAGGGTACCGGCGTTGTACTTTGCGCGCAGCTGGTCGTACCACTCGCGGCCGCCATACATGGGCCAGAACTCGTCCTGCGGGTAGTAGGTGTGTGCGTACAGCCATTTCATACCGCCCAGCTCGCGCACCTTGTTCTCCAGCTCGCGGTTCTTCCGGACAAACTCGGCCGGCTCTGACGGGCCCCAGCCCCACACGCCGACGTTGAGCATCATGTCCTCCTCCTTCCTCTCAATGCCCTCTGGCAGTGTGGTGAAGGGGTGGAAGGTGGGCGGGCCACGCCTCTTTAGCGGGCACAGCCACAGCGGCCAGATGCCGAGTTCGGAAGACGTGTAGTCAACAAAGCGCTCGGTCGTCTCGAATGGCATGGCGATGTCCTGCACCACGAACCGCGCGCTCTCGCCCGAGCCGTGCAGGGCACGGTACATCATGCGCGTGTGGAGGAAGTCGTCGAGAAACCAGCGGAAGAACCTCGTGAAGGGCACAATCTTGAAGTACTCAAACGCCGCCGCGCCGACCCAGAACCCGCCCCGATCATAGCGAAACAGGTACTCGGCCAGTGGGACATAATCCGCCTGTGCTTCTTGCCCGACCGCCGCGGTCTTCTCCTTCGCATGGAGATAGAACCACGGATCCCACGGCCCACTAAACGTCTGCGCCCTCCCGCCCTGCGGCATCTCATCCGTCAGTTCCCCAGTCACCACGACCCCATGATCCTTCGAAAACAATATCCCATCCACATAATCATTACCCCCCTTCCGCACCTCCTCTCTCACAGCCTCCACCGCCTCCGCCACACTCCCCGTCCGCCGATACCGCGTCTTCACAAACTTCTTAGCCTCCATCAACCGCACCTCCAAAAGCGTCGTCAACCCCAACGTCCCCACGGCGCCCGCCGCGCCCCGGAACAAGTCCGCCCTTTCCCCATCGGGCGTCAACTCGACAACCTCGCCGTCCGCAAGCACCATCTCGACCCGACTGACCGACTCATCAAAGAAACCATGCCGAAAACTGCTGCTCTCGCCGGCCGTCCCCGCAAACCCGCCGCCGGCCGTAATGCCGGGGAACTCCATTACGACAGGCGGGACAAGGCCGTGCGGCAGCGTGGCCTCGACGAGGCGGTCCATGGGGACGTTGGGCTCGACGAGGGCGACGCGGCGGGCCGGGTCGACGGCAAGGACGTTGCGCAGGGGCGAGATGTCGACGGACGGTGTTGCCGAGGGCCGCGGGCGGGTCGAGTTGGTGCTGCCGTGGTTGATGCGGTAGGGTTTGCGCGCGAGGAAGAGGGAGCGCACCGTGGAGGCTATGGCCGCAACTGCTGCTTTGTGGCGGTCCATTTTGGCTTGGAGGGCTAACGGTTTGTGTATGTTCTGTTTGGTTTTTGTCTTACATTGCGTTGTCCGAGCAGTGGATGGAGGTGAGAGAGTCGGTGTTGAGAGAGAATCGGGACATGTTTTTTGATGTGAGTGGGTCCAACCGCTCACTCACTTGGCACTCTTCTTACATTCCTCTGAGCTCTACACTCACTCAGCTCCATTGAGGAGCACATACGAAATATTCAGCGTGCACAGTAACAACTTAACCAAATGTGGTAGCTACCACCTAGGTCACGCTGACCATCTTCTTATAATGTTCACACCTCCTGCTCCATCTCATAACCGCGTCCTCGGCTCTATTCCGAGCTTCCGAAGTATTGTACCTTGGCCGTGTGTATTGTGCAGTAAGCAAGCAATATCACAACTTCGCAATTCCTTCCTCAGTGATTCCCCGCTCCGTGACCATCCTCCATACCCGTTCCTCAACCACCTCCTCCCCCTCCTTCCACACCTCCCCAATATTCCCCACCACCTCCTCCAACGACTTCGCCCGAACCGTCACAAACCGACTCTCCCCCACACCACAACCACCAGCACCGCCCTCAACAACCCCCTTGATAAACCCAGCCCACCCCTCCAAGCACCGCCTTGCCTCCCTGAGCTGCGGCATGACGAGCGCAAAACAGTGCGGCATGGCCTCAAACTCCTCGAGCAACACTTTCACCCCTTCCCGCCACATCTTGTGCGCCACAAACTTGTCCTCGTCCGCCAGCAGCTCCCAGCCGGTGCACATGTACACGGGCGGTGCGCCCCGCCAGGACCGGGCGAGGACCAGACTGACGAGCGGGTGCGCGAGCAGGGAGTCAGGCGCGTACAGGTGCTTGCGCGGCGGAGTGGCGGGCCAGATGGGGCATGCGGGCCGGTGGGCTTCGGCGGCGCGTTGCTGGGCGGGGGGGGGGAGGTAGTCGAAGGGCGCGTTGGTTGTGCAGGACCGGAATGAGTGCGTTATGTCGAGCCAGGGGGAGTTGACGGCCACGCCGGCGGGCAGGGGGATTTGCCGGGGGGTGCCGTGCCAGGGGATGAGGTGGGTGTGCTTATTGAGGTGGAGGACCAGTTGGAGCAGGGCCAGGGAGAGGTTGCCTCCGGCGCTGGGGCAAAAGAGTTAGTGCCCCAGGGGAAAATGTCTGGATGAGGGAGAACTGACCTGTCGCCGGCAAAGACAAGGTGCTCTGGCTTGACGGGCTCGTGGAAGGCGCCCTCTGGCGGGTAGAGCAAGGCGAGATAGGACTGCAAGGCGTCCATCAGAGCCGCCGGGAATGCGTGTTGCGGCGAGAGGCGGTACCGGACCGAGTACACCCTCCCGCCCGTCAGCTTGGCCAGCGTCTTGGTGGTCGGACGATGATTGGCAGGGTCCAGCATATAGTAGGCACCTCCATGGAAGTAGAGCACCGTCACGGGACTATTGACCTCCCTCATCATCTCGGCGTAGAGCTCCCTCTCCGACACGTTGGGCAGCCGGGACTCGGCGGTCGCACTGGCGCGGTAGCCTGTCCACTCGCCCTCGATGGACGCCGGTTCGGGCATCTGGTACGTGGGCTGGGGCGCCTTGGGGTTCCGCAGCCCGTCAATGGCCTTGGCGATGGCCTCCTGCAGACCTGTCTCCCCTGGTGGCGGAGGCGGGCACGAGTAGGTGCTAACCCAAATCCTCCCCTTGAGTTTCGGAGCCTGGCCAGCCAGCTTTTGCGTGTCTGATATGCTCAGAGGACGTGACGGGTTGGTTAGGGACCGCAGGACCGCAATGATGAGCTCAGTCCGCAAGTCTAGGTACTTTGACTGCTGCGAGACATGTAGCATGTGCAGGATGGCCACCCGCAACATAAGCGGGACCTTGGGGAGCAAGAAGAGAAACATGCTCTGGTTCTTGTCCGCGCCCTTGTCGGCGGCTTGGGGGGCGGGAGCGGGTTCCTGAGCCGTCATGATGAGGACAGAGATTATGAATAACGAAAGTACTCTAGGTGTCACAGGTTAGAAGAGGGAACACAGCAGAACGAGGAGGGATGTAGTGGTATAAGAGTATAAATTCAGAAAGAGTAGTCGGCGAGGTCTCTACTTGTACCTGCCCAGCTACTGTACATAGTGAATTTGCGGAAGCCAACACTTGGGATACAACAGTGGCCCACTGCACCAACGGTCCGCCACGTCAAGGGATTTTATCCCAGCAACATCATGGACCGATGGACCTCGTCACATATAATAATAGTGTGAGAAAAACGAGGGGCAAACGGACAAGTGAAGAACCGGCAGCACGGGACCAGGGACACCGAAATGGGAAAGGGCCTCGGCACGGGGCTTCCATAGACCCGTTACCCCCACCGTCGCTTCCAGCAGAGTGGCTCTCGCAAGCCTTCCCTTCAAGGGACTCCTGCCACATCGCCACTCTCAATTCGCCATGCCGCCTGTCATTGGATCATCTTTATCTCAGAGATCTCGAAAGGGATGCGGCTTCGTACCCTCACGTTCGTCGCCTGGCCGTCCATCATGTCATGCACGTAGCACTTCCCGAGAAAGTTGTACTGTGTAGTAAAGGTATGATGCCGCGATACCTTCGTTTGTTTGGTTCTGCGGCTGGTCTTGGTTCGGGCGCGGCATCAACTCGGCTTTTTCTTTCCCTTCCCCCCTGCCGTTTAGGGTTTTAGGTGGCTGTGAATGCGACCGCTCCCTCGTTGTTTGCTCACTGGCGGCCTTCTTCATGACCCAACTTCCCTCCGTCTTGTCCCATCCTGGGATCTTGAGGCTTTGAATATAGCGGTTGTACTCCTCGGTTTTGCCTTGCCCATTGCTCTCTCATCTCCTTCGCCCGTATCCGGTCCAGCAGTGTCCGCTTGAAGACGCCCAAACTATGCTGGAGCTTGTCCTCGTTTTTCTCGGCCTTGCTATCGCCGGGCGCTTTGGAGAAGCGGCGGAAAACGACGGGGACGCTACATCCGGGTAGGATACACAGGAGATCGCCGCTGGCAACGCTCTTGCTCGCGAGTCCCGACCGCCCTCCGCTCGTTTTGAAGAGCCGGCGGTTCAAGCTCGAGGCCTGCACTCGCTTGCAGAACTGCGAAACGATCGAATTTCATCTTTGCTGATGAGGAGCGACGTGTTTACTGCCCGGCTTTGAATCCCGCCCTGATGGCAGACCGCCAGCACGCCTCCTCGTAAGTAGATGGGCGGCGGCCGCCCCGTCGCGTCCCCGGTTGACGACGAGCGTGCGCCAGAACTCCTGGGGCAGTGGAGTCTCAAGTTTGGTCCAGTTGGCGAGCTCGGTTCACTCCTTCGGATACAGCCGTCTTGTGACGAGGCTTCCACTCTCTCAATCTGATCGAAAACAAAACCCCGGACAAGCATGCTGTAGTGCCTCAGGTTTGGCCGCCTCCTGAACGTTAGGGTGGACCGGCGAAACGTCTCGTTCGAAGATGCAGCGTACTGGGTTCTGGCCGTGTCGGGCGGTGCCGCCAGGGAGTCGGCATTCTGCCGCGTCACCTTCTTCCTCGACAGAGGATGCGTCATGATTCTGAAGGACGTCTCGGGAGCCTCTATGACCCAGCTTGGGAGAAATTCGGAGGCGTGGTCACGCTCGCCCGTTGAGAAATTTTTCGGGACGGGCTCCATGGCCCACGGCCTACAGATGATATCGAGGGCCCAGTGTCGGTGGGGAGAGTGATCGATGCAGAATTCGACGAAGTTCATGCAGATTTCGGGGTAGGGCTTCGAGTAGACTATTAGATACCGCGCCGTCTTGAGCTCGACCTCCGAGAGACGCCACGGTCGAAGCAGCCTCGGCTCGTCTTTGACGTCAGGCGAGGGCGTCACGTCCGCGACGACTCCGAGCAGAGCGTAGATGCAGTGGCGCGGCTCGGTAGTATCAAACACCACCGTCAAAGACGACACGAGATGCTCGATGCGCCAGAGCGGACCCTGCGAGGCCGACTTTGTCTTGTAGTCGCGAAACAGGATGCCCTGGCCTAGGAGTCCGGCGCCCGACTGGTTGACGTGTGCAAACAAGCTCGAGCCGTCCCAAAAGTCGGGCCGCATCTTCATGACGGACGAGAATCTCTGCGACGTTTTCTCGGTCTCGAGGAGCAACTCGATGGCCGTTGCGAACTGGCTCCAGCTCAGCTCGTCCCGACCGCAGTGGAGCGTCGCCTTCCTCGCAAATAGGATCTCTTGGATGATCCACAGTCGCGAGAACCACTGGGCGCTCCAAGAGGCGAAGCAGTGCCAGGAGCTTGTCGGCCATGCCTGCGTCCCCGTGGATTTTGTCGAACCGCTCAATGTCGCACAGCTCGTCCTGGATGAAGCGCATGGCCAGCTTGCTGTCGGGCGTGTCCTGGCTTAACCATACGCAAATGTTGGCCGCGTTGTTGTAGATGGGCGCCATATTGCTGGCCTGGAGGTTACGCTCGCTGATGTCAGTCTGGTTGATGCACAGCGCGTCTGCCCAGACGACCCTGTCCCGCCAACGCCGTCGCAGGTGTCGGAAGGTAGCCTCAAGGCCCTTGGACACAAGGCAGCGCGTAAGCCCCTCGTCGATCCTAAGAAACATCGTGGTCCGAGAAGGGTCCTCTTCCCAACACCACGGAATGGCGTCGTACTCGATGTCGTGCCCTATACGGCCCTGTAGTGAGGCAATGCCATACCTGGCTGGCAGTGCAACAACCGGACAGTAGCCGTCCTTTTCAGCGTCAAAGATGCCGTGTATCAGCTCCCAACCACGGGCTCGTCGAAGTCTCCCAGAAAGAGCTTGAAGAAACGGGTTTCCAGCCCCGCGTCCTCCAGCGGCCGGTAAATAAACGCGGGGACCTCTGTCTCTTCAAGAGGAAGCCCTTGTTCTTGAGAAGCCCGTTGTGCGAGCGGCGAGCGCGTAGTTTTGTGTACCCCCATTGTTAGCGTGTGCCTTCGGCCAAGGTGCATCAATGTTTACATTGCGTATGAATATAAACCTTGGTCCCGGGTGCGTGGGGAAGGCGAAGGCGCTCAGCCGCCCAGCAGCCGAGTGCATTCGACCTTGTGTGGTTAGATACGGAATCAACCACATTGCCGGCTTGGGCGTCTAGATATCTAACTTGAAAGGCGACTGATACTCCGGCGCATTATTCTGGTAGATAAGCTGGATTGAAGGGTAGACTTTAGTTATAACTTAGCTGTCTTCTAAAGAGAAAAAAAAAAGGATGTTTCTCTAATCATTGGAGTTGGTGACGGATAGACGACCTCATCGCCGGCCCTATTCAACAAGACACAGGTGCTGACTCAAACATTTGAAAGGGCAATGACGAGTTCAATATCGCAGTGGGAAAAGACAGGTGCCTGGGTAGTCATGGGCACCGCTTTCTCAACCTCGGGGCCCATTCCTGATGACCATTTTGCCACTTCGTTCTTGACACACGCTTGCTGTGGTGGCTGTGTCGCTGCCGTTCGCCATATATGTTGCACTCGACTGGAGCATTCTTTTGGTGTACAGAGTCTCTGCATGCGCCGGAAAGTCTGTGCTTCGAGAATCGGCTTCGATTGAAATCGCTTCATGATGAAGCTCCGTTAGGCATGCAGCTCCCACTTGCCCAGCCGCCAACCCATACAAGCACAACCTGGTTCTCGTGAGCGCCGTCCTGGTGTATCATACACACTCCACATTCTCTAGGAAAATGCATCCCTTTGCAACCTCCTGTCCCGCCCTGCTGCCCGCTGGCTTGCAGACCTCAATGTGCTCAAGCGCTGCCGGAAGCCTCTGCTGTCTCATTGCTACTCGCAGCAGCCGTGCCATTCGCGGCCGGCGAGCTGGACGACTCGGCGCTTTTCGATGCCATCATCTGCCACGCCGGAATCGATGCCCTGGCCTGCATCCCGCTGCTGAATGGCGAGCTGCGGTTGGCGCTCGAGAGGTAGTCCTGCGCCGGCTTCGGCTCCTCCTTGGTCTCGGCGCTTGCGCTCTCTGCCGGCGCCGGGGTAGTCGCGGCCGGGCTGCTCGGCATGGCGTTTCCGCTAGCCGCCGGGCGCAGGTAGTTGCTGACGCTGGTCGACGTTGCCGTTGGGTTCATGCGCTGGGTGATAAGTGTCTTGAGGCTCTTAAGCTCTGCATTGACTTCCCGAAGCCGGGTGTCGGTCAGATCCTTCTGGTTATTGAGTGCCCGCGGGATGGCGTCCTTGAGATTCTGCACGTCGTCCCGTACACGCTGCGCCTCGTCATCGCGTCGCCTATTCGCTGACTTGAGGTCGTTGATGACCGTCTCGAGCTCGTTAAGCGCCGTGTCTAACCTCTCGGTACGTTCCTTCTCTGCCGTCTTGAGAGTCTCGGTGTCCTTGGCGAGCTGCTCAACAAGGGCAAAAGTCTTTTCAAACTGCTCGTCGATGGACTTCTTATCCTGCTCGAGCCGCTCTGGTGTTGGTGGCGCAATTAACGGGTAAACGTAGCGCTAAAGCGCGTTAGTTTGTGGAGCGCATGTAACCAGGACAATAAATTTTCTCACCTTCCCTAGGCTGTAAAGCCCATACGACACCCCGCTGACTACCGTCGCCATGATGAACCAGTCCCTCCAATCCCGCCGCGGAACCGGCTGAGGCGGCGGTTGCTGCCACCCATAAGGCGGATACTGAGGTGGATATTGCCCATAGTACTGCGATGGCTGCGCAACATCAGACGTTGTCTGGGGCTGGCTGGTGTACGCCGGCGCGGGCGTGGCCTGACGGCCTACTCGTGCGAGCGCGGCAGTGATCTCTTCTTGAGTGAGATTTTTAGCTTGGAGGAAAGCAACTTTCTTTTCGACCGGAGATGAGGCAACGCTGGGGTCTTGTAGGACTAAGAACGAGTGTGGATCAGCAGGCTTAGGTCTTCTGTCGCAAGGACTCAAACTCACACTTCGCCGCCGACGCGACCAGGTCCTCGCGAATAGCCATTCCAACAGCGACCTGCACAACCTTGCGGTTGGACTGGGAAGACAAGTTTGTACAGATATGTAACGTATGCTGCGCAGACCCGCGGGATGGTTGATGCTGATGACGGAGGGACAGGATATGGGAAGGCGGATGGCGATCACAAGCCGAGGTCCAAGTCCGGCACTGCAGTCCTGCGCTCCACAGCAGATGCCAAGCGCGGGCTGACACCCAGACCGAACTGGATCAGTGTCACGTGTGGCGCCTTGCTCTCAACTTCTAGAGACCCACTCAAAGCGTAACTCGACGCGACCTAACCAAGCCCCGCGGTTTGTTTACCTAGGCTCGCTGGGCAACGGGCAATTGATACGCTGTAATTTCATTCACGTTTCATTTTCTGGCACATCCCACCATGGTTTGCTTGGATGCCATCGCACACTGATTATCCACTGATATCCACCCAACCAAGCTGGCTCTTTATACTTTCGCGTATCTGTTGACGAGCGCAAAGAAAAGGGGCGACTGTATCTTGTCGCCATGTCGCAGGACACTAATGGCTGGAGTGTACGAAGGCCGAGGGAGGTGAGATTCTCCGCGCGCATTGCCTTCGTTACCTATCGTCGCAACAATGGATGCTGACAGGCTGCGCAGACCTTAGGAGGGCTCAACCTCAACTCGGGCATCCCACAACCCCCGTCCGCCATAAAGCGATCCAGCACCATTGGCAGCGCCAGCCATGGCCGCTCCATGTCCGGGGCGCGCCACTCGCTCGCCGTGTCGCGTCCCAACCAGCCCATGTTCCAGCGCTCCTCGTCCGGGACGAACCTGGCCGACATTGGCCTCTCCTCCGTAAAACGTGCTTCCGTCGCCGGCTACAACCCAAACAACACAACCTCGCTCAAATCATTCCACACCCCAGGCCCGTCCGCCGATAATGACCGCCGCAGCAGCGTCTACCGCGCCCGCCCATCAGCGGCCGCCGGCCCCATGGGAGGGCAGCAAAGCTTCTTCCAGCAGGCGCCCCAGGTCGCCGGCGTCCCACGCGATCCGCGCCCGCTCAAGGACAGGTCGTACCAAAACCGGCTAGGGCAGGAGTTGATCGAGTACCTGGCCAAGCACAACTTCGAGATGGAGATGAACCACAAGCTGTCGGACAATTTCACCAAGTCGCCGACACAAAAGGATTTCAACTACATGTTCCAATGGCTGTACCACCGCATCGACCCGAGCTACCGATTTCAGAAGAACATCGACCAGGAGGTACCACCGCTTCTCAAACAGCTACGATATCCCTACGAGAGGAGCATTACCAAGAGCCAGATCGCCGCAGTAGGAGGCCAAAACTGGAGCACATTCCTGGGACTGTTGCATTGGATGATGCAGCTGGCCCAGATGTTGGAGCGCTACTCGCTCAATCAGTACGACGATGCGTGCTTGGAAGCCGGGGTCGATGTCGCAGGTGATAACATCATCTTCGATTTCCTGACCAATGCCTACCAAGACTGGCTGAACATGGACGACGAGGCTGGGGACGAAGACGTGGAGAAGGCATTGGCGCCACACGTGCAAGGGATGGCGCGGGCCTTCGAGCGGTCCAATGCTAGGTACGTCCAGGAGATGGAGATGCTCGAAGGCGAGCATGCGCGGCTCCTCAAGGAAATCGAGGACCTCGAGAAGTCTACGCCTGACCCGGCCATCCTCGACAACCATTTTAAGATCATGGAGGAGGACAAGGCCAAGTTCGAGGAGTACAACACGCTGGCCCAGCAGCGATCCGAGAAGTACGAGGGCCGCATCCAGGTCCTGCAGGAGGAGCTCGACAAGCTGCAGGGAGAGTTGAAAGAAGCCGAGGACGAACGGCGCCGGCTAAAGGACGCTGTGGACGACCAGGGGATCAGCATGCAGGATATCGACCGCATGACCGCCGAACGGGAGCGCCTGCAGAAGAGCATAGAGTCGGCCGAGCTGCGGTTGGAGGATGTCAAACGCAAGGTAGCAGAGCGGGAGATGGAGGCGAGCCAACGACTGGACGAGCTGGAGCGCATGGTCGACCGCTACAACACGGTTGCCTACCAGATCGGCCTGATCCCCGCCACAGCAGTCAACGCCAAGGGCAGGGACTACGAGCTGCAAGTCACGGTCAACGAAGGCCCCAACTTCACATCGTCCCAGCTGCAAGGCTCGTACGGCGCCGGCGAGAGCGACCGGCTGCTCGCGGACCCGGTGACGGGCTACCAGCCGGCGCACGTGCTCAACCTGGATCTCCGGGGGCAGGTTAAGAACAGCTTCCTGGCGCTGCGCAAGGAGGTGTCGGAGCGGCGCAAGGCGGCGCTCGACGCCATGATGGAGGACCACGACCTGCTGGACCGCGCCAAAGAGGCCATCGAGGACAAGCGCAACGAGGTCGAGGCGCTCGAACACCGCGTGCGCGCCGCCGAGGAGGAGTACGAGAAGACCAAGGAGGTGACGACGACGCAGAAGTTGGCGTCGGACACCCAGATCGAGAAGATGGAGAAAGAGCTTGCCAAGATGCGCGCCCAGCTGTCCGAGTCGGTACAGCTCATGGAGCAGAGGGAGATGAATACCAATATTGAGTGGGTCACCATAAACCCCATCGTCAAACTTTCTGTTGGAATATTAGGATCTGACTTTGTTTCTTCTTCCAGGTATGAACAGCTCACGCTGCGGGCCAACGCGCTGCGCGAGGAGCTGCACACCGAGACGATGCGCATGCTCAACGACGTCATCAAATTCAAGATGCACGTCCAGAAGAGTCTCGAGGAGTACGAGAGCTTCGTAGCCGACGAGCTGGAGAAGGAGCTCGGCAGCGACGAGATGAAGGATGATACCCAGGCCATGGACATGTAAACACGGCTTCTCGTTGTTTTTCTCTACTGTTTTCTTTGATATCTATATCTTTCGTTAGTCTGTTAGGCTACAGGGCAACGGGTATAGTGGACGTTGAAGGAGGCTTGTTACGAATTGGTTTTGTACGGCTGGACAACGAACTGGGACTTGGGTTGACGGATGGCGCAGAATGGGTTGGATGGAAATTGCTGTGGGGGTAAATGATTCGACGGAGGACAGAGCATCGAATGAAGGGTTCTGAAGTGTTCGCGGTTGGGTATTGCAAATCTTGCAACTGGTCAAGGCATCCTGAGAACGGCAGCGAGAGGCTTGAGATGCCATGTACTCATCCCATGTCTGGCCAGACGACACAGTATGCCATCGAACTTCTTATGCTCATTGCCTGCACCAATTGTCTTATTGAGAGATACGAGACTCTGTCGTTTGATTTCTATTCGTTTGAGACATTCTATACTTTTAAGAGCCTCGGATCATCTGACCTCCAAACCAGAGCCACTAATTAGTGTCTGTGTACAGACAAAATACATAGCAATAGCGGACATTTCTCCATGGTATAATGCGAGCGCCGTCTGCCGAGCATTGGAATATGAAAAGGAAATATACGTCCCTGGCTCCGGGTTGAGCGAAGCCCATCAACCTACCTGACCTTTCTCCTCTTGGTTGTCTTCTTAACCGACCTCTGAGCCGACCTCTTCATCGATGTCTTGGTCACTTTCGATCCGCTCTTGGCTAATTTATTCCTGACCAATTCTCGAGCCGACATCCTCAGCGGCGTTGTAGTCACTGTCAATCCGTCCAGGTTGGAAGCAGCCGGGTGTTGTAATTGGCGGCGGCGTCGATGTGGCACTGTGGTCAGAGAGTACGTGCAGGGATTCTATAGCAAACCATGAGTAAGACAGTAACTTGGCGGTAAGAAGAAGCACGGGTTCGGAGAACTCGGGCTTGTCGAGCTACCCGTGGAGCTTGCTGAGCCGCCAGAGGTCGTGCGAAGCTTGGGAGCTACGATACGACGCGACGTCGTCGTTTTCCATCCAGCCAATGGTGCCGAGGGGCCGTCGAGTTTCTCGGCCAGCGGGCGGGCTGTGCCGAAATCGATGAGGACGCGCATGCCGTCGGCGCGGCGGCCCATGATGTTCTCCGGATTGATGTCGTTGTGCGCCATGCCGACGACGTCATGAAGGTGGCGTACTACCGACTCGAGCGCGGCCATGAAGCGCTCCTTGTCGGCGATGGCGTTGCCGGCTTTGAGGTACTCCTCCAGGTTGGCTCCGTCAACGGCCTCCATGACGATTTCCGTGACGAACCCCGCAGGACCCGGCACCCGTGGTACTTGACGATGTGTGGGTGTGGTGGGTGCGGCGCAATGAGCTGGAAGGCCTCGGCCTCGGCCTCGTTGCGGAACCAGTGCGCTATTGAGTCTATGCGATTGTGACCGTCAGCCGCATCCTGCTGGACCCAGTGATAGCAAGGGAACATGGGCCGTTTCAGAAACAGCCCCGGCTCGATGGTGGGCTCCCCGGCCACAGTGATGGCGAATTCAAGTGGGAGCCTGAGATGGATGTGCTCGTCGGGTATTCTCTTAAGCGCAGGGATGAGCTGCTTGGGCGTAAAGCTGGAGGTTTGGGGCCGACGAGACGCGGTCCGAGATCGAGTTGGTCGTCGTCATCAAAGGTGTAGGCATACGTTAAGAGGCCCCCAGCAAGCCTTTCCGTCCTTTACTGTGGCAGACCTGTCTTCTACCACTTGAAGCCGGCTGATGTCGGCGATTTAGTTCGATTCTGCCATGTCTATCGTGGCGAGCGTTCAAAATTTCTGTTAAGAAGTCATTTACTGAACTTATTGAACCGGATCATCAATTCATCAAACGAGGAAAAGGTCGTGTTTTAGGGAGCGCTTGGACACCTTGAGCGTTTCATCTCTCGCTGCTGACGATAATGAACACCGTCGGTGAAGGAATACTGAAAATAGCAACTCGCCCCCGAAAAATCATACAAAGGCCCGAGCTTGGTGTGGGGACCACTTTGTAACGTCTTTTGAAGAACTATGATTCACCCGGGCTTGACGAGACGGGCTCGATCTGGCCGCGGTCTTTGTCTCTCTGTCTTTTGCTGCGTGTCCAAGCGCCAAACAAAGGAGTCGAAAGCCAAGTGAAAGAACTTGTGGCTATGATGGAGTGTGTTCCTTTGTGACGATGACAGACACGAAACCCATTGTCCCTCCCAGGACTCGACTCAATGGCTGGCCGCGACACTCTGCTAAATGCGTGTAACGGCCACATCGGAAAGTTACCAGCGGCTCAACCTCGTGACGGGCTCGAGGCCAGCCCTTGGACGGCGTGTCGAGAATCGAGAGCACGATGGGCTAGATTGCGTCGGTGTCAGAACCACGACCTTGAAGTAGCCCCTTCATAGCTGAACAGATCGTAGTCAACCTGGGATGAGTGTCTATTCGCAACGCCGAAGGGCCAATGGAAGGAAAGCGAGATTGTGTTGATTGGTTGACTATCCATCGCCCTTGGATGGCGCTCGCCGTACAGCCTCCTCTTCCAGTGCATCTGGTGCACCGCTTGGGATGGTCCCTCCGTTCCTTCTCACCAAGCAGGATCCTCAAGCCTCCTGAAAAGGGCAACATGTTTCTGCCCCTTATTCCTCTCGACCTTCTTTCCCTCCTCCGTCTCTGTCCTCATGACATTCACCAAGGTATCCGCCTCCTGTTCCTCCTCCGGTACGCGCTCAAATGACGGGTGCGCCTCAAAGTGTTGCACCATCCACTCATGGAGATCCGGCACATCCGTGATCGTGTACACCACGCCGCCCGGCCGCAGCACGTAGGCGTACTCGGAATTGAGCGTGGTGGAGACGATGCGCTGCTTGTGCTTGCGCGCCTTGAAGTGCGGATCTGGGAAGCAGATGAAGATCTTGGAGAGCTGGCCCTTGCGGAAGAAGTTGGGCAGGAATTTCATCGTGTTGGCGCGGAGCACGCCCACGTTTCGGTAGAGCTTGGCCTCCTGGTCCTGCACCCGCAGGGCCTTGATGCGGTCCTCGACGAACTGCGTGACCTGGACGCGGATCTCGAGGCCGAGGACCAGCGTGTCGGGCATTAAAGGGCCGAGCGCCACTAAGAGACCGCCGAAGCCGCAACCGATGTCCGCTACTTCGACTTCTTTCGATATCCTTTTGGGCCTGAGGGGTGCGAGATCTAGATCTGATGGCGTCTCTGGGCCTGGTGTTTGTTGCTCTTGGGGCTCATCGACGACATAGTCTGGATATAGTGATGACCAGTCCATCTGGTCTGGGTGTGGGGGGCTGTACGCAGGTTAGAATCAGAGCAGAACGTCACCACCTAGCAGGACAAACCCACTATATCAACTGATGATCGGAAAATGGGTTGGCGTGAGCCCTCTGGCGATAAAACTTCTTTCTTGGCAGCTCCGACACTCCCTCCTTCCGGATGGCTGCGCGGTAGTCCTCGCGCTTTTGCCTTTTATCTTTCCTGATTTTGTCGCCGCCCATTTTGCTGTATTTCTCAGATATATCCTCTGGAACGTCGACTCCCAGCCTCCAGATCTTGTTGCTGCTCAAGGTCTGTGACAGAAGAGGCAGGGGTATGGATTGTGAAGTGATATAATGACCCCTGAAGCTTCCACTCAGAGGGATCCACCCGACAACTTTCAATTTGGAAGCGTGGGGTGCCGAGGTGGCTGCCCCGCTATCGGCATGGTGACATTTTGAGCTGGAAAGACCCCGCGACTGCTCCGATGAATTAGACGGCGTTGCTCCTCGACACTGACGATTCAATTCCTTCGCTGTAACTCAACACACACACAATGGCTGCAGCTTCCGCCCGGCAGGTCAACATCGCCATCATTGGTAGGGAATTATCCCTGATCCACTAACTCCTCTTCCCAAGCTCATCAATAGCTCCACAGGCGCTGGCGGGGTAGGAAAGTGTTTCCTGTCCCAGCTCGAGCAACTCGCCGCCCGCCGCCCCAGCCCCAAGCTCGTGCTCACCTACATCTGCACGAGCAAAAAGGCCCTCTACAGCACCGACCACGTCGCCATCAGCCTCAGCAACATCCCGTCCTCCCTCGCGTCCTCCCAGCAGGCGCCGCTCCCCCTGCCCAAGCTCGTCGACTTCCTGAGCACCTCGGGCTCCAAGACGGTCCTCGTCGACAACACCAGCTCGCAGGATGTCGCCGACGCATACCCGATCTTCCTGAGCCGCGGCATCAGCGTCGTGACGCCCAACAAGAAGGCCTTCTCGAGCTCCTACAAGCTGTGGCAGGACATCTTTGCCGCCGCCGAGCAGTCCGGTGCCAAAGTGTTCCACGAGTCGTCCGTGGGCGCTGGCCTGCCAGTGATTTCAACGCTTAAGGACCTCGTGGATACCGGTGATGAGGTTACTAAAATTGAGGGCGTCTTCAGCGGCACCATGTCTTTCCTCTTCAACTCGTTTGCCCCGACGTCCGGTTCTGGCGGCAAGTGGTCGGCCGAAGTGAAGAAGGCCAAGGAGCTGGGCTACACCGAGCCCGACCCGCGCGACGATCTGAATGGGCTGGATGTCGCGCGGAAATTGACTATTCTCGCCCGGCTGGCGGGACTGCCGGTCGAGTCCCCGACGTCGTTCCCCGTGCAGAGCCTGATCCCGAAGGAGCTGGAGTCGGTGGCCAGCGGGGACGAGTTCCTCGAGAAGCTCCCAGCGTTTGACGCGCAGATGGAGGAGACCAAGGCCGAGGCGGAGAAAGAAGGGAAAGTGGTGCGGTTTGTTGGCAGCATCGACGTTACCACGAAGCAGGTCAAGGTCGGGCTGGAGAAATTCGACCTGTCACACCCCATTGCGGCGCTGAAGGGCAGCGATAACATCATTAGCTTCTACACTAGACGGTACGGAAGCAACCCGCTGATCATCCAGGGCGCTGGCGCAGGCGGCGACGTGACGGCCATGGGCGTGACGAGCGACCTGTTGAAGGTGCTGTCTCAAATTGCTTAGCCGTGTTTGTATCAACCACCGGGCACATAGCAAAATATATAGGACTCGGAAGCCTGAACAGATGTACCGCTTCCATTGTTGCTCTTGACGGTGTCCACGTTGAGGCACGACGGTTATAGGGGCGTTCCTCCCTCCCCGGTCGCAGCCATACTGCTTGTTACTACTGTTGAAGTTTCGCCAGCCAGATCGACAGGTGTTGTGGGCCTAGTCCGCCAGCTCGCAGCCGCCAGCCTGCAGGCCCAGAGCGACACGTCATAGATTACCAGTCCGATGATAGGGATGATTGGCGTCAGGGCAAGAATGAGCTAGCCAGAACTTCAGTCAGCGACATCAATAAGCGAGGAAGCAAAGCGGAAACGACCCACAAAGAAGCTTGATATCATGCTAATGACGTCGTGGTATTCCGGCGGAATGATGCTCAGCTCGGTCAGCCAGACATACCAGCTGGGGCTATCTGACGTGTAGCCTGTCATGTTGGACGACGGCGTTCGTAAGGTGGGAGGAACAAGATGTTCGTGTCGGCAGGCCGTGTTCGCTGTCTTGGTGGAATGCGGGTGTCTGACGATGCCGTAGCTGCCGAGGCGTCTTGCAAGAGTGCACGTAACTGTCGACGGACGGAGGAAGCCAACGTAGCTGCTCAGCTACCTAGGTTTTGATGCAGGGTCGCGATTCATGGTCCCAATATCGAAGACGAGACGTCATCACGATGAGCTTGTCGCATGCAAGGATGAGAAGACAGGTAGTGAGCTCTTCAGGAGTCGGGCTGCAAGGAAAGGAGGGGTTTGTGAAAGCACATAGCCGGCAGACAGCAGCTAGGGAGTGTGGAAGTCGCAATCTCCTTATCGGATTCAAACGGCCTGACGAAGCGCGAACAGTTCCAACCCTCCCTGTTGGTCCGCAGCGAGTGGGACCACGCACGGACAGTTGCTGCTTAGCCACAGCACATGGCCTGGCAGGGATTATCTGAAAACTGTCTGGCTGTGTACCATGGAGTTACAGTGCATTGCCCCACTTTGTGGGCCAGGTCTCCACGTCTCCAGGGCTCAACAGCCGAGCAGGGGTCTCCATTCTCAACCCTCAACATTGACATGATTGCAGCCGAATAGATTCCCTACAGCACACTCAAGAACGCCCGGCCAAGGCATAAAGGATATCAAGCACGAAGTTCGACCTGCAAAGGGCACACCGGATACTAGCCACCTTCTCGCTCGCCGTTGATCTCGTCCCTCTTGGAGGCCGGCACGATGCCGCAGGATCCTCATTTGTACGGGCAGCCGCCGCCCAAGAAACAAAAGAAAGAGATAGCGGTCTCGGGATCTCTAGCGTTTGCCTCACAAATGGCGTCCCTCCTCGCCGAATCCACCGCAACGACAACCGCTGGCCGACCTCGTTTGTCCAAATCGAAACCAGACGACGTCTCCAAAGTCAGAATCAAGCGACAAGACACACCCAGTGCCGAGACCAAGGACAGCAAGAAGCTCTCCCTCAAGTCTCCCCTCGGCGCAGAAGAAACCAAAGCCGAGCGCGAATTCGTCCGCCGCAAGTTGGAGTCCAAAGCCCGGCTCTACGCCGCCATGCAACGAGGCGATTACATTGGCCGAGAGATCGGCCTGGTCGACTTCGACCGCAAATGGGCCGAGTCTCAGGCCGCCAACCCCAACCCCACCTCCTCTTCCGACGACGACTCAGAATCCGACGAAGACGGCGTCGACAACACGCTACACGAGTACACAGACGAGTTCGGCCGTGTGCGGCACCTCACACGCTCGCAGATCCTCCGCCTCCAGCGCAGCACCGCCTCGGCGGCCGAACTCGAGCAGATGTCGGCACGCCCCAAAGCCCCCGAACAGCTCATCTACGGCGATGCGGTGCAAGCGGAAGCCTTCGCGGCGCGGGATGGTTTGGATACGATGGAGGCGTTAGCGCGCAAGCGCGACCGGAGTCCCACGCCGCCCGAGGCGACGCATTACCAGGCGGATTGGGAGATTAGGACGAAAGGAGTAGGATTCTACAAATTCAGCAAGGAGGAGAGTAAGCGGGATGAGGAGATGAAGGCTTTGGAGGAGGAGAGGGCCAGGACGGAAGCGCTGAGGAAGGAGAGGGAGGAGAAGGCGGCGAGAAGGAAGAAGGAGATCGAGGAGAGGCGGAAGCAGATTGTGGAGAAGAGGATGAAAAAGATGGCGGATAGTTTCCTGGAGGGGCTGGAGAAGGATATGGCCGGGGGGTGAGAGGGAATATGGAGTAGAGCCGCATTGTATCAGGAATTTCCGGCTGGAGGCAGATAGGCAATTTTGCTGTCAGATCGGGATTTCGTACAAGTCAGCTAGCTGGTTGACAGGATCATGAAAGGTGAGTATTACCCAGTTCTCCTTTCGGATCCTAGCAATCAGGGATAACCGTTTCCCTAACACGTTGATTTTTCACTTTCCAACAGACCCCGGAATCTCTCTCTCGTGGTGCCAGAAGATACTGGCTACCTTGCATCACCAGCCTGCTACCCTTTCACTCCCCTCCGGTCCCATTCTGGCGGTTACCCACATCTCTGCTGTTTAATCAGCTGGTGTGTCAGTTACCTTATGCTCTGTCAGGAGAAGCAATCAACATTAGGTAGAACCTTGTTTGCCAGCCGGCTGACTCAAGCCTTGGATTTGACCATGAATAGGCTCCTTATATACGGGAATGCATAGGCTATTCGACTACCATGAACGGGTTCGCAGTCCAAGGAAGACATCGCTGGCAGCAGGTTTTAGGCAGCCGGTCGTCTATCTAGGCGGCCCAAAAGTGGCATAGGTATATCAGGTATGTTGAATTGTTACTCATTCTTGCTTGGCGGGATTTTCCTGGCTAATCAAGAAACCACCAACTGTCTTTCAAGCCCCTCCCAGCCGGCGTGGTCGGGTTCACCGTCCAAAACACCTGGTATAAAGGCCAGTACTCAACACTCGTCATCCGCGTCGTTGCCTTCGGACTTGAAGACATTCCACACAGCACTCGCAGATAGCCTGAACCAGACCCGCAAGACGTTCACTGAGCTGGGGTCTGCCGAAAGAAGATCGACGTGGTTTTCCACGCTGAGACCAACGCGTGACAACCTCGATTATATCTTGGCACAATGGGCTGTTTTGAAGATTGCCTTCGTGGCGACCACCGTAGCCGCAGGTACACACACAGCAACGCAGAGCATCATTATTGCTAGTTGGGGAGAGTGGTCTAGTGAGAGGACCCAAGCTGTCCTGCATGCAGCTATCCCTCGCAGCACTACTCTCTTCATGTTTTTCCCCATACTCAGAATACACAAGTGGACTGTGTATCAATGGTAACTCAAACTAGCACGAACAGATGACGAGCTCAGGAACATAAGATGAAAAGAATTCCATCGGCAGAGACATGAGGAACGCGGCCACCACAGTCACGGCACTCACATTTCTTGAATCCACAAGCTGTCACCCGAAAATCTCAGACACTCCAGCGAGATAACAACTAGAACCACATCGCCGACCAAACCATTCCATTGGACATTAGCAGCAGCCTGTCACGACGAGCAGTCAAGATGTCTTCAGCTCTTGATGACATCCACTATCTATTTGACAGCTCCGCCTCGACACTGGCAGTCCAGGACGTCGATAATTCCACGGCAACAGGCAACGATGACATCGGCCCATTTGAAATTTGCAGCGGGGAACGCCATCCGTGCCTGGCACACCTGGACTACGCCCAGTACGAGAGGCTTGTCCAGCAGGAGGCAATATTCACCATCTATAGGAGGACTCTCTACGCTACGATCTTTGCAAAAATACGACACAGATCAATGAGTTCATCTCGTTCCTGGCGCAGCAGCTCTCAGCCTTGACCACCAGTGTCAACGATCTCGAGTGCAAGCAGGCCGCGGTCACCATCAAAACGGTTCATGGACCACCGGAAAGAGACTCGTGCCATCAACTGGAAGCTAGCGGACACCAAGATGCGACTGGACAATGCCTAGGAGAACGCGAGCGGCGTCGAGTCCGGACTTGGGATGGCTGAAGCAGAACGCAATGGAGTGAACAGACTGCCAAAGTACCTCCTGTCGCCGCAGGAATACGAAAGTGAGAAACTGACCGCGAATAAAGATAACGATCGAGGTCACTGACATGGCAGCAGACGGTTTTGAGCGTGCGCGAAACCTGATAGCAGAAATCGACAAACTGAAGGACCAGCACACGACCTTGAAGGAGAAGACGGTCAAGATGTAGGAAGCTTGCCAGGGCATGCTGAAGAAATGGGATGACGTCCGCCAGGCGGCAAGGATGGCAGAGCTGAAGAGGATGGAGGACAACGTGCGCCTCTTCCAAGAAGAGCTGGCCGCCCATCGTCAGGCGATGACGGAGAACACCGGTACCATCAAGACGCCGCCGGCTCGTTGAGGCGAGTAACGTGCGATGAGAGGACGCTCGGCTGGACGCTAGGGACCTCGACTTCGTGCTGCTTTTCCTTACACATTTCCTGCCTGATAAGAACCACAAAGCTTTGTCTCTGCCGAATGGGCTAGCTAGAGAGTGCGGCTGCCAAACCGGCCCTGAATGTATTAGTCTAGGGTGCACGTACCCTGAAGAAAACACTTGTGGCGGTAATGGTGCTCGTCTGGCGTGTTACAGACAGCGCCGCAACGGTTCCAGTTCCTGATTACGGGTACCCGGAGGTGTTGTTTCGCCATGTGCTAGGAACAGACGGAAAGATCCGTTGGAGTAAGCTATAAAATCCATCATGCTTCCCCGGGCTTTGTTACGCCATGGCCCCGCCGGACACGGTGTTACCTCGTGCGACTGGAAAATTGAAGATGTTCGTGATAGAGTGTTAGAGGAGATGATGCATGATGGTGCAATGATGAGTACAGACAACCTGTCGGTGGACCGTCAGCATGGCTCTGATGGCGGAAAAGGAGGTCAACGCGTGAACTGCAAGTTTGCGCTCTATCATGAGTTTTCCGGTCGGAAGCAACTTTCAAGGCTGATGACCTGATATCTGCTGAGTTAGATGGTCAAGGACTCCAAAGTATTGCTCCTAGGGCCGCAGAATCAAGCCGCCTCAACACTAAGACGTCCTTCAACTGAGGTCACAGGAAACAGCCAACCTTGACTTAGCTCGGCTGCTGATGATAACGAAGGACAGGCAAGAAGAGAGGCATTCTCTTCCGTTAGGTGGATATTGCCGAGGAAGGATGCGGAGGCGAGGCAATCTCACAGAGATGGGGTTAACGGCAGTTGAGAATCGAGACAAGGTTTGAAACAGGCGAGTGATTAAGCTCGAGAAGCAGAATCTTCCGCCGACTTCGCGCCTACACCCTCAAACACCGCCAAACAAGTGACGGTGCAACACAACAACTCGTCGACAACTATCAAGATGTCGACTGCTCCAGCCTCCAACAGCTCTCCTCCGACTGCCCAAGACGTCAAGAACCCTTCAGCGACAGGCAGAAATGCCAGCAACAAGAATAGAGCGGTACGGGAATCGTTGATTGCGCAGCTGAAATTCGCGCCAGCGGTCATCCAAATGGGTCCCATGCTGCCTTGTCCAGCACGATACAGGCCTTCCGGGGTGCCGTGGCGGCGTTCAATGACGAGCTTTCGCGGTTGGCGATTAAGACGCATGAGCAGGAGGACAAGCAAGCGAGTTTCAATCGAATGGTGCATCAGCTCAGTCTGAAGCTAGACGAGGCCAAAACAAGAGCCGCAAGACATCGATTGCGCAGCTGAGAACAATGGCAAAGGAGCTCCTCAGTCTCGGAGCCGATGACGGGTTGTAGAGAAGGGCGCAGTTTCTGCAGAGTGCCTTGCAGGGGCTCAACGACTTATTATATGCGCGATTGGCGGCCGCAGGGGATGGGCAGGAGGAGAGGCAGGCGAAACTCAACCAAGTGGTGCGCAGGCTCAATCTGATAATAGTTGAGGTCGAAGCAAGAGCCGCACAAATCGTAGCCAGCGCTGCCGACAACGAAACCGGGATGAAGATTGCCTCAAAGCAGCATCGGACATTCAGTCCGCGGTAGCACTTTGCGCTACGGAGATACACGGGGATCCGTGAGAAGCTGAGGCCATATCGGCAAGCATGGCGGCAGGCGATGCTGAGGGTGGTGGGAACCAGCAGGCCGAAGTCTCCAAACCCCAGCCCTAGAACGCAGCATTTACCGAGAAAACGGCAGGGATGAAGGAAACCCACTGCGCTGCCTTGAAGAGGACGGAGGAAGCCCACCGCGCCGAAATGGAGGGCAGGGAAGCGACGCACCGCGCCGCTTTGGAGATGGCGATGGAACGCCGCGAAGTTGAGTCGAAGCTGATGGAGGTATACCATGAGCTCTGCGCCTGGCATGGCCAGGCTGTTACAGGGCGATCATCCAACCGCCGCCTCACGCAACCGAGGTGCCATTATCGTGAAAGAGGTTCGTAAAGAATCCTTCAAGGACGGCTCAGGGATGACTTGATGAGAACATGGGGAGCGCACGCCCAGTTTGACCTTTTGGTCAGGGACAATCATACGGCTAGATCATACGATTTGCTTCGCTTGTGAGGGGGAGACATTGGGTTCAACGAGGGCAGCACTTAGCATTCAAGGGGCGGAGCAACATCATCATCATCATTGAACACAGAACAAGGCAACAGTAAGTCTCACTCAAGCAGCTTAGCTCAATTCAATGAGTCTCTACATGTATAAATTAATATCGTGCGTTGCCTGGCATGGCACTCTCAAGGACCCCTTTGAGATGGCAAATCTTGGCCTGGTGTAACGGAAAAACCACTGGTGCTCACCTGGTGATGGAGTGTAGGAAGCCGAAGGCTGAGTTGTCCTGCAATCTCTCGTCAATGTTAGCCGGGAACACAAAAACAGTTGCAATAAACATGCGTATAAAGTGTGGCTTGATCAGTTTCGAGCGGTGTCAACCGCAGACTCATCAAAGAAGTTCTCAGGAGACCGTCATGAGATTGGTTAGGTTAGGCATCATGGGTGAAGCGTCTGAAAGTAGGCGAAAAGAGAAGATGGCGCTTACCATTCACTCGGAATTGGACGTCGAGGCCATGGTGCTGGTATTTGATGTTGGACCTGCGTTGGGTGGGACTTGAGACAGTCAGCAAGCGCCCCTGACGCAACCAGAAGACAACGGGATGTGACAAAGGTAAGAATCAGAGTGGACGGTGTCGTCTTCGCGTGAGCTCCGACATATGCTTATCTTTTGAATGTAAACATCATGAAGGCAGTGTCGACTTTTGAAGAGAAGTGGACGACATACCAGCTGAAGACCATGCCAGAAGCTGGCGAATTGCAGGGTCTGCCTAACAGTTGGTCAGCCAGAGCCCATGGCCAAGAAACGAAAAGGCAATATTCGTGATTGAGTATCAGAGAAGCATGAATGGTAGTAAAAAAGGTTGTCTTCAGCGGGAATCCCGAGTCAGACTCGTCATCTAGAGTCATCAGAAGAGAGGGGAAGAGAGAGACGCAAAGAGAACCAGCATACTCACATAATAGAGCCGCTGCTGGAACCAGATGAGGGCAGGACTGCTGCCATCTTCAAGCCCGTTAGCTCGAGTCCTCCATGCAGTCGACGGGAAACGGTGGCAGTGGGTGCTGATCAGTGGACAAGGTTTTCTAGGCCTGTCGCAAAAGTGGCGTGTCTGCTCATGTAATATTCGGAGCCCAGTGCCGCTTCATCATGCAAGCATGGCAAAGTCTAGCGAGAAAGATGCCACTTACTCAGGCGGTCCTGTTGTTTGGCAGTCAGCATCCGAAGTTTGAGGTTAAACCGTGCCGAATGGAATTGTGAGAAAATCAGAAACAGCCAGTTGTTTTCTTCAAGGGGAATCAGTCGGTAATTCCAACTTGCCGAAGCAAACAAAAGATCATCATGGAAGCAAAAGTGAAAGACGGAATGCTACTAACCTTGCCCTCAATTGAAGGGGTCGAGCATGTCGTGTCGATCAGAAGCCATCTCCCGGACAGCTGCCCGACAGGCTTAACCTGGCTATGACCCTTTCTCCCAGGCCATCCCTCAATGTCCCGCGCGGCGGCTGGTGCTCGTAGGAAGCTAGAGTCCTGCTTGCGTGTCAGCTTGTCCGCCCGATGCATTGGAATCTGAGTGGAAACGCGACGGCAACAGCGGCAGTGATCAGACTGACGTATCAATTTCTAGTTTCATGTCCGTAGATCAAAGACTCTAGTTTGCGGTATTGGGTTGTCATCAGGCAATTGCCTGTTGCGCATCGCGAAAAGGAGATAGTCACTTACCTGAACGTGAGGTGATGGGAGTTGGAGGAAGCTCTGCAAAAAAGGGTGAAGCTCAGAGTTTTTGAGCATGTCCGACCATGTGGGGCAACTCACGGTGGGGCTGCTGAGAAGCCGGGATAGCAACTGTCTCACGTGACACCGCGTCTCGCGATAAGCGTCACGTCCAACCCGTCTGACGCGGTGCACTCAACAATCAACAACGATAACGACCATCAACGACTATCGACGATGCCTGAAATTGCCGAAGGTAAGCTTGCTCGATTCAGAACGGTTTCCGGTTTTTTTCTGACAGTATGCCCAGTTGCCCGCATTGTGCACTACCTGCGCCAGCACTTGGTTGGGAAAACCATCAAGATTGCCAAGGCGGTAGAGGACGCCAATGTGTTCGGAAAAGTTGGGACGACCGGACCAGAGGTCGCTGCGGCATTGACCGGCAAGAAGGTTCTTGCAGCGGGAAGCCAGGGCAAATACTTCTGGTGTGTTGGTCGTTATTTCAGCAGTGCCGAGCATGGGAGCTAATCTGGTCAAGGCTTGTTCTCGAACAGCCTCCCCATCCGGTGATGCACTTTGGGATGACCGGTGGGAACCCTCGCTAACCTCATTGAGCTCAACTTTCTCATGTTTACTTAGGCTGGATTCACATCAAAGGCGACCGGACAGCATACACCAACTACTACAAGAAAATGAAGCCCGAGGAGATGGACGCATGGCCACCAAAGTACTGGAAGTTCCAACTCACAACCGAAGATCCGGCAGTCGAGGTCGCCTTCACTGATCCCAGGCGCTTTGGTCGAGTTCGCTTAGTTGACTGTGCCGGTGACAGCATCAGGCAGCACTCGCCACTCGTCGAAAACGGACCAGACCCAGTTGTCGACACTGATGTCTTTACCGAGGAGTATCTGCGCGGCAAGGTGCATTCGCGTCACGTCCCTATCAAGGCACTCATTCTCGACCAGACTGTCATCAGCGGCATCGGCAATTGGGTTGGCGACGAAGTTCTCTACCACGCGAAGCTGCATCCGGAACAGTACTGTGACGACTTCAGCGACGAAGAAATCAAAAGGCTCTACAATTCGATCCGTCATGTGTGCCAGTTTGCCGTCGACAAGCTTGGGGATTCGGACCAGTTTCCAGAGGACTGGCTGTTTCATCACCGATGGAGCAAGGGCCAAAAGGGGGCCGTCGGACATCTCCCAAGCGGTGAGAAGTTGGCTTTTCTCACAGTAGGTGGACGGACAAGCTGTTACGTGCCACAGGTTCAAAAGAAGACAGGCCGCGTTGTACCTGGCGTCAAGGAGGAGCTGATGGAATCGGACCAGGAGGAGCCGAAGCCAAAGAAAGCGGCAAAGTCAAAGGCTGTCAAGGTCGAGGACGGTCAGCCGCAAAACACGAGAAAGAGGAAGGCCGAGGAAGATGAGCCACCAGCGAAGAAGAGCAGGGCTGCTCCCAAGAAGCCTTCAACAAGCAAAGTAAAAGCAGTCAAGGCGGAGGGGACAGTAGCGCCAGACAGCAAAGCTGAATCCGGGAGGCGACGTTCAGGGAGGTTGCAAGGCAAAGCTGTCTGAACCGGTACTGCCAACTTGGATAGCTGGAGTTTGTCAACTTCTTTACTTCTAATGGAGAAGACATGAGAGTTTCCTCGCCTTGTACTGCTGACATTGATCTCAACTCAGACTTTGCCTGCAATCCCTCACAAGAATGAGTTGCCCTACAAACCGCCTAAGAACATGCTGTTGAGATCCGGCTTGCTACTTCCTGCACTTCTTAGACAAACCTCCCCTTCCAATCACGGTTCCGATTCGACATTCGGCGGAAACGTCCCAAACAAAGCCATAAGATGCTGGACATCAGCTGATGTCAGTTGCTTCCCAGCGTCTGTGACCTTGGCCAGCATCCGGAAGTCTGGTCACTTAGTCAGCAGGACTATCTTGTCTGCAACCGGTCTCAAAAAGTCAAGACTCACAGTCTACATAATGACCTACGCCAACACGCACAGTCAGCTTCTTGCCCTTGGCCACACCCCGAGAGCGAAACTCAGTACATACCAGGTGTCGCCGTCATATATACTTCGCAGTCCTCCGTCTCAGACGCGTTCTTGAAAGTGTGCACTGCGCCGGGCGGAACAGTCATCAAATCACCCGCCAAAGCCGTCGTCTCGCCCTCGGGTGTGACGAAGGTCATGCTCCCTGTTGACCAAGGGTCAGTCCCTACAAACAGTCCTCCAGCCGCCCTTCTTCCATCTTTGCGGAGAGAATATAGAAGATGCCTAAGCTACCTTTAGTCACGAGAAACAGCTCGTCGTGAAACCGGGGCCAGTGCATGGGCGGCCCGCTCTTGCCGGCGGGCACCTCGAAGTAGCACCCCGCTGACCCGGTTCTCAGTCAGGGAGCCGTCTTCGTAGACCCGAATTGTGAGTGGCCCGACGCGGAGGGTCTCGGCAGCGTCCTTCTTGTGAAGTTTGACGTGCACTGGGCCGCGGATTGGCATTTTGATGAGCTGTCGGTGGTAGCCTGCGGGTGTTTGCGGCGACGGCTGAGCTTGGTTGTACTTGTACACTTTCACGTGCGTCGTATTTGAGTGTCGCGGTTTATGGACAATCACTGGAGCTCGGGACGTCGTCAAAAGCGGCAACCTGAAGCAAGTTTGAGCTAAGGTGAACTCTTCCCGTCAACAACAACCGGGAGGTATGGCGGTTCGTCAGGTTATGATCGAAAAAGTGCATGCGCTCCTGCTCGCTTCGGTCCCGGATTGTGGTGTGCAGTGGCGGTCCTCGAGCAAGTTGCTCCGGACCCCTCCCGTCCGGCGTCAGTGCTCAGGTTTCGTCATCGCGATTTCAAGGGTCCAGCCCACGTGTTCTGAACGTCCTCACTGTAGACCTCAGATTATCATGAAGCACTTCGAGATGGATCGGAGCCGGGGGAGGGGTCGCAAGCATCGAGTACGGTGAAATCCTGCGGACCATCCATCAAACCTTATAAGGCAACACAACTGATACTAAGGTAGCTGTACTCAACATTTACCCTTGAAGCCCAGCAAACATCATCAGGATGATGACCTACAGAGAGGTACGCGCGGGGTTTAACTTGTACACGTGTAGAAAGGTACCTTACGATACATGCACAGGTTATAATTCGTGTGATACAACCCTTACCCTTATCTCATTATCAGTCGTACCCATTTGTCTTCGCGTTTGATCCTCTAGACGCGTCGGTCCTCTCTGCATCGAACGTTGTATCTAGTCCAGCAAGAGTCCTCGGGTACGGAAGCGGCCGCACCCGTTTCCTTTTTGCTTACATCGCCTACCAGGTACTTAGTTTCAATCCTGATCGTTGAGCCACCATCACCATGCCGCAGCTTCTGCAACGCACGCGCCGACAGCCGGCGGCATCGTCTGGTCGGTCTGCTGTGGATGATGTCCCGCTGGAGCTACCTCCCTACGAACCTCCCTCGTACCCAATGGACGAAAACTTCAAGCAGAAGCTGGTGTCAATGTATGCCAACCGAGAAACCGACAGCTCGAGGCGCCAATACGAAAAGCATCTCACCAAGTCGTCCACCTACCTGTTCGAGAGTGTCGGCAGCATCAACGACATTTTGTTTGCCCGGAAGCGGTCCCTGGCACACATGGCCGAGAAGAGGCGGGCCCGGGGCGAACGAGACAAGGACGATCGAGAGGTGTCCCTGGAAGAATACGTTGCCGAACTGGATGCCGCCATCACCGAGCTGACCGATTCCTCTGAGGAAGCGCTCCGTCTTGTGATCGACTGCCGCGTCGAACTCGAAGACCATCAAGCCGTGTTGGGAAAGGTCATAGAGGGGCTGAATGCCCAGCAGGCCCCGCCGGAGCCGAAGCCGCGACAGCCAAAAGAGAAGGCTTCGAGACGACGGAGGGCCGCCAGTGACGATGAGGACGGCGATGCTGGCTCTTGGGATGCAGAGACGCAAGAGGATGACGACGATCAGGATAACTCCGATGCCCAGGATGTGCCACCCTTGACTGGCGTGAAAAAGCTGTTGGAGGCTGCCCGCCAAGCCATGACGGAGGAGTATGATGCATTAAGCGCCCACCAGCGGTACGCTATCAACAATGACTACATCTCGTTCAAGAAGAGCTGGCATGATGCCTTACACCCCGAGGATCAAGTTCCCCTTCCTGATCCATCCACCTGGTTCGACGAGCACGGGAGGCCAACCAAGGACGCTGTGGCCGACGCCAATGAGGACGATGACCTCGTGATTGAGCGCGAAATCATCGATCTGAAGTGCCCACTGTCGCTTCAGATTATGAAGGAGCCCTATAGCAACCATCAGTGTAAACACACGTTCGAGAAGGCGGCAATCATGGAATTCATCCGAAGCAATGGCGGCATGGCAAAGTGCCCCGTCTGCTCAAAGGTAAAGGAGGATCGGCTTGCCTTGTTTACCATCAAACACTAACCAAGTTTAGGACCTACGCATCACGGATCTGTACCTCGACGTGGTGATTCAACGCAAGGTCAAGCGGGCGGAAGAGGCTGCCAGGCGACGCGGGGTCGACTACACATCGGACATTGAGCCCGAAGAAGACGATGATTCTAGTATGATCGTTGGAAAGTCTACCACCATCAAGAAGGAGAAAGCTCGACCCCGCCGGATGGAGGAGATAGACCCGAATGACGACTGAGGTTGCGAGTCAAGAAACTGTACAGCCCACCAACGCACTGGTCTTGCATGCTCCGATTTCATCTCCGCGGAACAAAAATACTGCTGCCCTATATTTGACCAGCCAGCCTGCCTACGCGTCGTATCCTCACTCCCTATCCTATTTCTAGTGAGAAACTAGTTTGCGGCGAAGGGAAAAGAGGTGCACCCACTCGAGGCGCTGCCGTTCTCGCCATCGATCTGCCTGGAAATTTTCTCTCGCATATCCCAGCCGCACTTCCTCGGTCGCTGTGAGAACAAGACAGTGTGGCATCCGAGCTTGTATGAGTAACAAATGGAATACAGGAACCCAACCTACACAAGTTCCAGAGGAGATGGATATGGGAAAGACAACTGCCTGAATAAGACGATAACATCCTCCATTGGCGCGACTCTGCACGCTTCCCCCTGACAGATTACCCAATCCGTATTCCAGGGGAGGATCTGTCATTCCTGTCCCGTGAGTACCCCTAACGTATATCCATATCCAGTCTGGATGCCAGCTATGGAGACGTCACCGTGGCTCGCCCCTGGCGCGTCGTGAGCAACGATAATCACGCCTCTAGGCTTTTGTCGGTACATTGGCATCGACATGGAAGAATAAGAGCCAACGTTCTGCGATCCGAATGGGGTAAACCCACTATCGAATTGATTCAACAGAAACGCAGGGCTGCGCCCAACCGCCGGACTGGGCGACGGCGTCACGGGGGTGTACGGAAAGTCAGTTTCGACGAGGCATACAGAACTACCGACGAACAAACGTCAGCTACGGACCAACAGCCAATATCTGCGCCGGGCCTTACCCTTGAAAGCCTCCTCGTGGCGCTGCCAGGCTCAACTCCGGAGCAAGCGATTCGTTTGGAGTCTCGGCCACAGGCGTTGCTGCTTGCGAACTGCTCTCTTCCACGTCCGAACTCCGACGTGGAGATGCGCGCCCATCGCTGTCGGATGTCGCTTCTCCCCTGCCCAAACTCAAGCAACGCCTGCGACGCGAATACTTGTGGACGCCCCACCTGTCGAACCGCGATCTATACGCACGGGTTCTGGACAACGATCAGATGTGAACGCCATAGAGGGATCAGCATGCAGCCTCCGCGGAGATGAGAGATATCGTGTGGGCAGGTGAGGGAGACCAGGAAGGGAACGACACGTACGACGCCCTGAAGCCATATTTCTGTACCATGGACCGCTGAACCTCATGGAGCGGCTTGTTCTGGTCCTTGTACTCTGCGATGATGATCTCCCGGTACTTGTCCCATTGTTTCGTCATGGCGGCGGTTTAGACCCGGCGCGGGGGACGCTCACAAGCTCAAGGTCGGACCGCTGAAGAAACAACCAAGAGAGTTGATGCTCCACAAGCGAAGATCGTGAGGCTAATCTAGCCAGGGATGGCAGGCGAATGGAGCATTCGAGGCGAGGCTGAGATAGCGCCGAAGCTACCAGGGACCATACCAGGGGCTAGCAGGGACGGTATATCAGAGATATAGACGTCATATCACCCGGCGTGAGAAGGTTGGCTTGGCCGCAAGCCTGGGAGCCATACCTTGCGCTCACATCGCCCGGTACTTATGTATGTCGTCGACGCGCCGGTGTCCAAGCATCACCGTAAGCCTTAGAAAGCAGCTAATGATGGTGGACCCATGATCAGGGGCAGCTCCCGAACATCGGAATGGATATCCTATAAGGAAGCCGATGACCTCCCGAGCAAGTCCGGCAGGCCGAGCTCGTGGGGACCCGGGTGATGCTAGACAAGCTTTCCCTCTGTCCATTCTTATCCAATGGACTCTTGCCTCCGCCAAAGTCTGCCAAGGCTATGATGTTCAGAGGGCAGCGCGGAGAGGACGGCAACCGCGGGTCGGGATGGTGGACTCAAGGTCTGGGCAAGGCTGGGCAAGCCTTTGTGTGCAGGACGTCTGGACTCGAGTCGGCTTCCTGCAGCTTGCATTGCCGGCGACTTACGTTGCATTGGCCAGTGAAGAGCCCGGCCACCCCGCATTCCTCCCCGAACCAGGCCTAGGGGAGCGGTTGGTGAAGAACGCAGCCACGCGTGCCCGACGCACATTCGCTCCATCTCAGCCTCAAAAAGCGCCCCGGTTTCCGGAATTGGATGTTTGATGCCATCACACCTTTACCCGGGCGCCCCGATTTCTCGGGACGGGCGAACACTGGCTCGAAAATGAATATTCGGTCCGCACCCGCAAGTCACACAGAGGCTGACACCCGGCGGCTGACCGGTGTGATGGCACGGAACGCGGATGAAACATGGCTGTCGATGGCACACCCCAGTATATCATGTACGTTGTCTGCCCACCTCTCTCGCTCTCTGATCAACTTATTAAATCCTCTACATAGGCCAGGCGGCAGACGCCTTCTGATTGGGAGGGGTTGGCCCCAAACTTGGGGCTTACCATGCACCCCAGCCAATGCAGCGCTCCAAGCCGCCGTACTTACAGTACCTTGCCCGGCCTTCATCAGGAACGACCTCTCACCAAGCCTATGTTCTTACGCCCTTGCATACCGTGCATGACATGCCATATCACACTGTCATTGTTGCAGCGCCATAACGCGCGATGAGGCAGCCCGGCATCAACAGGGCAATCCCGCTTATTCACGAGTTCACAGCCGCAGTAACTCGATGTTTCTCTTGGCTGAGCAAAACCTGGCCGCGGACATCCATTTGCCTTTGAGCTTCGTCGCAGGGAGACCAGTACCTCTCCGTGCTAAACCTCTCTGCCCAGCCCGGATTACACCCATCATCATCATTGAAGAGATGGGCCCTTGCCCTCCATTGCACTGTCAATTCCTAAGCTCTTAATTGCAGCAAGCCGAATGACTCCGAACTCCTCCGTAGTCAACCAGGATCAACACTACAGTATAAAAAGATGGTGACTCCTGATCTGATGACTCGTTAGTTAGATCTACAGAACGTGATTACCTCTCTCTTCGCGTTTCACCAGCGCAACACAGTAGGGCGGTATGGTGGTGCTTCTGGCGTGCCCAGACGAAAGGGCACGTCTCGGTTTGACAAGGAGACATCGTTTAAGATCTTCCAAACTGGACTCGCGAGACTCAAACCACAGTTCCAGACAGAAGTACGATAACTGAATCAAGGGGTATGGGTATTATTATGACCGATCCTCCATCAATCACACAACAAAGGGAATGTCCACATGATTGTATCCATCGTCACCCCTCCATAAACGGTAACCGCAAAGGGGGTATGAAACAACATGCAGCAAAAGAGAAACCAGACCAAACTGACCTTTCCAACAACCCCCTTTCCAAACCAACTGAAGCCATATACCAGATACTCAGGCAGCATATTCAGACCTTCACATCAGCAGCCTTCTCCCCCGCCGCGGCCGCAGTCGCGCCATCCGCGCTCCCCTTCTTATCCATCGACCCACCACCTGTCGTCGTCACAGGCGTAGCCGCCACACTAGTAGCCGCAGAAGCAGCCACCGGGCTAGCGACCGTCTCACCCCCGGTAATGATCCCCGCCTCCTGAGCTGCGGCAGGCGCCGGCACCGCCACGAGGGGCTTAGACTTCTCCGCCGCGCCAGCAACAGCAGCATCAACGGGATTGCAAACCTCACTCGCGGGGCTCGACGCCACCGGCGATGTCACCTGTCCCGAGGACCCTGCCACGCGCCGTATCACCTCAAACCACTTCTCGGCTTCCGCCGGCGAGTGCGCCTTGAACGCCAACTCGGTGCTCCCCGCCAGCTTGCCACCCATGTGTCCGGACCGATCCTTGCCCTTGACGTTGAACTTGTCGCCGTGCGGCGCGCCGATCACAGCGTCGGGGAGGTAGATGCTCAGCTCGGGAGTCGGGTCCCGGCGGAGGTTGTCGTCGTCCTTGAACTCGTGCAGGAACTTGGACGGCGTCACGACGTAGTAGCCCGTCAGGTAGCCCCACGACAGCTTGTTGCGGCTCTTGCGCTCGAGCGAACCCTCGATGAGCGGCTTGGTGGAGGGGTGGGACATGTTGGGGAAGGTGATGGCGTCGACAGTGCGCGGGGGTTCGGACGGGTTGGCGAGGAGGGCGGAGGACCGGCGAAGGAAGGCTTTCCACTCGAAGTCGGGCGGGATTCGCTGGGCTGCGCCGAGCATGTCGGCGTGCAGGGCCTGCACCTTCAGGGCTTGCCCGCCGGTGAGCTGGGTGAAAGTTTCCATCGCCTGGTGGATGACTTGGATGATGTGGCGCTCGAAGGCCTCGAAGTTGGCCTGCACGGCTACCAGGTCGTTGTGCTGGTTGTTCTCCTCCAGGACTTGCTTGTGGAGGCGGTGAAGTACGCCGCGCGAGAGGACGTAGGGGTCTTCGGTTGGGTGGTGTTTGCCGCCCGTAGATTCAAACGACGCCGTGTGCTGGCCGAGGAGCTCGATGTGCTTCTGGGTGGTGTTGCGGGCCCTCTCGACTTCTTTGGCGCTCTTCTCGGCGCCGTGGGCTAGCTCCTTGGCCTTGTGCTTGATTTCCTTATGCAAGCGTTCGATGACCGGGAGGGCCGAGCCCTTGATGTTCTTCTCGGTTTCGAGGTTGGTGTTGATGAGGGCCTGCGTGTTGACGCGCATATTCTCGAAGAAGCCGGCGACGCCGCCGAGGCTCTGGTCGAAGTGCTGCCCCTCCCTAAGGGGCTTCGAGATGGTCTGGAGCCTGAAGTAAGTACTTACTCCCTATGACAGCAATCGGCAAGACGCACTTTTAACACCTTCTCATACTCCTTCGCCTGTGCCCGGTGGATCTTCTCGACGGCCTCCATGTACTCCTCGAGGTAGACGACGGCATGCTTCCACGCCTGCAGCCTCTGGGTGAGCAGTCCGGCAGTCTGCTACAGGTCAGACACTGTCCCGCACTATCTCTGCTTCCGATGTCATCTCACGTACGGTGCTCGGGTCCGTGTCGGGGACGGCTTCGTCGCTAGCATTGCTGGCCAATGTCTCCTGCCGCGACGGAGCAGCGGGTTCCTGGGGGGCGGGCGCCATTTCGACAGACTGCCGTTTGTCTTGGCGAATGCTAGAAAACCGCTTCATTGTGTGAGAAGACGCGCGCGCCTTGAGCCTGTTGATTGTCTCTTGACTTGTTGTTTAGTGTTGGGACAGTACCTAAAGAAGCTGTAATGCTAAAAAGAAGACTAGTTCGGGCGAGGAAGGAAGCGCCGTTCCTCCCAACTTGGCGCACTTCAGCAGAAGGACACTGATCGGATCAATGAGGTCATTGGAGAGCACTACCATCCAGACAGGAAAGAAGAGTGGGAGATCTTGAAGAAAAAGTTAAGTCGGGCAGCACCTGCACCTCAGCATCGGCCCAATAGGTAGCCGCCGCCCCTTACACGGAAACCAACTCCTTGGCCCTTTGCCATCGATTGCAATGCGCGGTCAACGTCTCATCAAGCTGCTGACCGCTGGTGCTACCCCTCTCTTTCAGGCCTTGAGACCCAACTAAAAATTCAATGGTGTTGAACTGAGGTCGTAGCCAAGACCACCCAGTGGGTCTGTTCAGCACCCTGGACGGCGATCAGCAGCCATTCAGCGGCCCTGATCCGATGACGTAACCGAAATCAGGCCCGCTTCACGCCCATGTCCAGCTGGAAGTCTCAGCTTTCCCTCTTGTCACTATGAGACTTGTGTTCAGTCTTCGAGAGGCCGAATCAACCTGTAACTCTCGAATCAAATCAGATATGATTCTCGTCTAAGTTTGGTGCCGCTAGGGGCCAATCTGCTCTGTCACCAGCTTCGCAAGGTTCTTGCCTGCAATGACGTCGATGGCTATCTCGGCAAGCCAGGTCCATCAAACAACACCACTGAAACCATGTCGTGTCTCGTCCATTCTGCTTCACCGGCAGTTGCTGGCGACCTCGACCGCGTTTCAACCCACGGGTCTCACCATGCGGCGCACAATTCGCATTCATCCTAAGATAGATACGGAGTAGTACCTCCACAATGTAGTCTACGGCTACTGCGCCGTGTTGTCCCCCGACCCTGCGGGACTTGATCCTGTATATAAGCGGCGCACACCAATCTTCCTCTAACCACCTCGTACGACCACCCGCCGGAATCATATGATGTTGATCAAGGAAACGAAATTTTAAAAAATGTCTCTATTAGGACTGCCGCCGACCGGATTTGTAACTGGGTATCAAGGAAAATACGAAGGGAAGGAAGAAATTCACTGAGCAACCCAGTTCCATCGCCATTGAGGCCCCATTTATTGTATCCTTGCCAATTTCCCAGAGCAGCCCGCCCCGCCAAAACCGTCCCATCCAATGCAACCGCCATTTCCCGAGGAACGCCAGCCATGCCATGTCATGTCGTAGGAATGAGAAGAGAAGGGAGAGTCGAAATACACTTGAACACAATGATACACGGCCGCCGTCAACTTGACACGTGGTCGGCCGCTATCCGGCTCGAGACGCATCGGACTATTCGCCACGCGCCTGGAGCAGTTGTAACCGGCGTCCCTCGTCACCGTCTCCCACAGGGTGAAGAACATTCTGAAAGAAGCCAGAAGATGGTTGTCGTCTGTGATTGCCCGTAGGCCTGCGGGTATCCGACAGAGGGGTAGGCTCTCTCGAAGAGGGTGCAGGAAGGGGAGCCGAGGCCGAAACCGATATCAGAGCCGGGATCGAGCCCGGCGCACCCTCGACGATAGTCTCCAAATTGTCCGCTATTGACGGAGTGGTCGCGGTAAGCTGAGGAGACCTGGGCGGCGAGCTTGGTGTGCTCAGGGCTGTCTGGTAGTCTGGCAGGGCGAATACGTCCGGGACCAACGTCTTGACCGGTGTCTTGACTGCCGTTTGATAGCTCGGAACCTTGCAAAGCTCCGCAATCTCGGGGAAATCAACATGCTCTGGTGGCGTGTCCGGACCTGATGGCTCATCGCCACTGTTATGCCGGGTGAGTGGCGCAGTCGGGGGAGGCGACATGTGGCTATCGTCGCCGGGATGCGTCGCGCTGTCTGTTCTGGAGCCCGCTCCAGCTGCCGAAAGGTTCGAGTTCCAGGAAGTGGTCCTGTGCCGCTGTTCGAGGGACATGCTGTGTAACCTATACGCGAGCAGGTCCGGCTGAATGGGTGTTCCCTGAGAAAGGAGGCCTGGCAAATTTTCGGTCGAGCCTGCCCTCGAGTGGCCGCGGAAGGGGCTGCTAACCCCTGACCGTCCGCCAACCGGCGAATGCAGGCTGACGGGGTCAATGTCCTCATAAAGCTGGTCCAGGCGGTGATGTTCGTAGGCCGGCGGCGCGACGGTGGCAGCTTCTCTGGAGGCTCCGTTCGGGAGCTGTCGTACCAGGTTTCCTTGTTCGTCGAGCGGCATGTTGGGCGAGATGAATATCGACACGGGCAGCGTTGCGCGAAGTTCTGAAACGTGGCCGTCAGGATTATTGAGCGCCACCACTAATTTCAGCTTGTGCCGAATCTTAATCCCTTTGACGTTCACGTCTTGGATGCACTTGGTCAACTTCTTAGGCAAGGGCAGCGACGTGTTGACCACCCAGCCTTCCTGACCGTCCCAGCCTTCCGGTCCGCTGTCTTGAATCACGTCTTGCCAGTGCTCCTCTCTGGTCACAGGGATGGTCCACGTATCCACTTCTCTCTCCTTCCTGTATTCCTTGTGGGTGTGGTTGGGCTGCTGGAGAATAATGTCGTGAGTTTCTATCAGCTTGACGGTGATGTCGCCGAGCTCGAGGCCCTTGAGCAGAGGGGTGAAGCGCATCTCGACAGGAATGCTGCTGCCAAAAACAACAGCCTTCTGAGGCACGATAATTGAGTAGTCAATCTTGTTGGGCCAGATATTCTCGATGCTCATGGCGTGAATCAGCTCGAGCGCCGATGGATCGAGGGTCCGGATGACGCGCAACTGCTTGTAGGCGTGTATGTCGTGAAACAGCTTTCCCCGTGCAATGGTCGCCTTCAGCTTGTAGTGGATACCCGCCTCCCGCAGACCTTCAACGCTCTCGGTCGTATCGCCATTGAGCATCAGCTCAAACGGCCATTCGTAGTTCCCGGGCGGTAAAGTGACTCCCTTAATCTGCTGTCGAGATTGATCTGTCGGGTCTGGAGAGCCGATTCCTACAAACGGCGCCCATCGGTGCTCGAAGAAGGGTAGCGTCTTGTCGATTTTGTGGGTAGATATGCCAGTAGCGGTTATCTTAGCATCGGTCCAGCTGTGACTAAGTCAGCACTCTTCTCGCTTTTGGTCGAATCTGAAATCTGTATGGCTCCAACGTACGCATAGTGGGTGGTCCCTATCAATTTCAAATGAATGTCTTCGAGCTTGAGCGACGAGGCCAGACAGAGCACCAGGGTGCCTTTGAGGAGTTGACCCGAGGCCTCATGTTCGTTGCCCCGAAACACGACAAAATCGTTCTCGAGCCTGTTGTCGGGTCGATAGTCAGTAAGCGGCGGTCTGCAGCTGCTGCCGGCGCAGAACACGCACCGAATCTCAAAGAGGCTGTATCTCCCGTTCACCGAAGTGAATGGGATGAAGGACCGCATGGTCACTCTAGGGAAGCAGTCGAGTACTAGGTGGTGGTGGTGACAAAGAGTAGGAAGATGGAAGATCAGGTCCGCGCCGGGACCTAGAGATACTGAATCATAGGATAAGGTAAGGTAGGAGGGGTGAGATCATGACTCGCGCGGATCGGTGGGCTCGAAAGGGAAATCTTGTTGACCCAGGTTTCGAGAATCATCAAGGTGGCGTGGCACGCACATGCAGGGCAACAACGGAAGCGAGGCCCTTTATGCTGCCCTTTGGGCTGCTGCCCGAATCGGATAAGCAAGGATGATGTGGGAATTACGAGATTGGACGCATGTAAACTTCCCACCACCCGGTATTACAGTAGTCTTTTGTTACCGTGTAGGTTGGCACCTCACAACTCGAACAGCGCTCTGAGAGAGCCGAGGCCGGCGAAAATGATTACCGCGGTGTAAGGCAAAGTTAAAAAGGCTTTGGGAGTGGCACCCTGCCATCATTCCAAAGAAGCACGCAATCCCGTGGAGCGCTCTATAGTCTTGAGAGACACACAATGCTCAGCCTCCCGGCTTTTTCTTGCGTATATAGTACTCCGGATATCTAAGGAGTCAATCCCATCGGGTGGGGCTCAGTTGAAGAAATCATGCAGGAAGAAAAATGCCAGAAAAACGCGCTGGCCCCACCGCTTGGTGAGTGGAGGCCGCTAGCAGCGTGGGGGTGTTAACGTCTGTCTCGTCTTGAAGACGAAAGCTGGGCTGTGGTGATGCTGACGGCTCCGATTGGCCGATCGTCGATTAAGGCTGCTGTATACGGCGCTCAGCGCCAACGGAATCATCTGCAGCACTGCAACAAAGCGACAGCCAACGTGGTATTCATATGGCACAGCCCAGTGGAATGGCTCTCCAGGTATCTCACGCTATCGTATCCTCTACGCGTTTCAGCTCCTATGGAGAATGCAGGGCGGAAGCGCAATCTCATGAGGACGGGCTTGCCTTGAGCGCAGCTCCTAGGCTGATCCAGTCGGAACAGGCCTGATCCGCTTTCCGATGGAACCTAAGGGTGCATGCCTTGATGAGTGCTCACATTGGTCATTGTGAATATTGTTCGGCCCTGCTTGGGTTAGCCGTGGACCTGCTCGTCACTATGAGAATTGATTTGTGACTGGGCTCGTACATGTACAATGGAAGTACCTGTAGTTACATATCGTACCTACAACAATCGAATCATGAAGGTTCCATGTTGATATCCGGCTGTTCACCTGTTCAAGTTGGCCAAGCAACAGCCAGACAGGCAAGCAACGCCTGGACCGTCAGCTCTACTGTCGAATATTGCAATCCATCACTGCCAAACCAGCGACATGTAGCATATGTGGAGTCTTGTCTAACCTGACACATGGGCGCGGCGGCGATCATCCGGCACATACCGGATTCCCATTAAAGTGGTTCCCGCCAGGATCTGACCCGAATGGCGACCGTTCCCGATGCTTGCCACAGGTTGCCGTCCCTTGTTTTGTCACCGAGAGACAGCGGTCGTGCATAATATGATCTCAGCAGCCGACCAACGGGTAGGGTAATCCTACGATAGCGATATCATCGCCCCGAAACCCAGACCTTCTCCGATCATCGGACGCCATTTTGGCCGCGCCATTGGCTGGTCACCGTGCTCTTGCTCGTCACCACAAAGTGCTGGAACCTCTGTGCGATACCAGAAGAAATGCCTCTTTGACTCAAACGGGGATCGAGTTTCATTTCAGATTGGACTCCAGTGCCAGGTTTCGAGACATGGTGATAGCATTGCGCCATCCTCGCTTAATACTAGGTGGGTATGCTTATTCACGTTTACCTTAATCTCAACCCCTACTGTGTAGCTAGGGGTATTGTCATTGTACAATCATTGGGCGCTGTTTTTCGACCAGAATCGGCATATGGTGATGCGTATCGATAAGCCGCAACACTAACATCAACACCCATTACGCGCTTACAGGCGGGATAGGCGCTTGTGATGACAGTGCGCCAAGGTAGCCAAATTGTTGGAATTTCTGTGCTCCGTGTAGCCTCGCGCTCGCCGAGTATCGGTGCCAATCCAATCGTACCACACCCACGCAACATGATGGTATGAATGACTCCGACTCTGTGCCCTATCGGAAGCGGACCAAGCTACGGATATGGAAGTCGATGTATCGAGACGTGGGAAACTTGAAAAGGACAAACCCTGGTGTCGTCTCATCATGCACAACCCACCAAACCCGGCAAGTTCCCTAAGCATCATATGCTAACACTCCCCGTTCGACACACGGCCCTCCAGTACAGATGTTTCACCCCTCGGCGGCAGTACCGAGAAGCCATCCCGACTCATGCAGGCACGGTACCAGACATACATGAAGGTCGTGTTACGGTAGGTAAGGTCTTCAACGGATATTTATCATACAGTGAAGATAGGCAATAAAGACACATAGTCCCAGGACATACGAGCTTGATGTGCCGGTACTGAGTTTTCCATTTCTTTAACTTGTTCCGGGTGAAAGCAAGCGCGCCCGAGACCAACAACGTCTACAAGGAAAAAGGTTGGCATCTCCGTGACCTGCATGTTGAGTAGCCTGCGGGCAAACAATGACCAATCCAGGAACGGCCCGCTCGCCGCCTTTTCACCGCTCCTTGACCTAAAGCCAGGGACAACCATGACCCACAGTTCACACGCACGCAAATTCTCATAACGGCGCCATATGGGGGCATTACCATATGCCCCCTCGGTACATATGTCATACGACAACACCGAGCCACCATGTTTGAAGAAACCTCCGACGCCGTACAACGCCAAAGCCAATAACCTGAACCAACTTACCAACCAGTACTAGGCCGTACACTGAACATCTGCATCAGTCCACTACAGCCACGAGATCAATGAATTCCATTGGCCATGCGATCAAGCGTCCCGCTTCTCCTCCAACTGCTGTGCCAGCTCCGAAGGCCTCGTCCATGTCCGAATATGCCCTGTGCATCCCGTTAGCCCCGAAACATTTTCCCCCTTACCAGTCGCCTGTAGCAGCACCTACCGTTCTTGCAGCTCGTCAGGATCGCGTCCGGCGTGAATCCAAGCCAGCACAGCGGGTCATCATCCACCGTTTTACTCTGTCCAATGGACGTCAGCACCATAAACCCGGCACAGCAACTCATGTAGAAGTCGGGAAGAACATACCAAAATAGGTGGCAACGTCGCCGTCGCCGCTCTAGGCTCGACGGGATGCGACAGCACCTTTCCTTTGCTCGTCTCTCCCTCCTCAGCAGCAGTGGCAGAGACCGCTGTCGAGTGATTGGAATCCGACCTTAGCCTTCCGCTGGCGCTCGTGCCACCCGTCTCAGCGCGTTGGAGTGGCCCTGCACCAGGGCGGGATGAGACGGACCCGCGATGTCTCACGGATGCCTACCCATATCAACCCCCCTGTTAGCATCCCCTTGTAAACCCACCCTAACACCCAAACCTTCCCCAGCAGGAGCAAGTCAAAAGGCAGAGGAAAAACGTACCGCCCTCGGCCGATTCAACATGCCCACACTAAAATCCCACAAACAAATTCTCCTGTCCTCGCCCACACTCCCAAACCGATAGCTCCTCTCGTCGCACCGCCACGGGTCAAACGCGACCGACGTGACCCAGGAGTGGTGGCCCTGGCAGCGGGCGACGAGGGCCGTACCGCGGGAATCCGTCTCGGACGGGCACCAGATTGAGATGAGATCGTCCTGGCCGCCCGTCACGACGTATTTCCCGTCGGGCGACCAGCAGACGCAGGACAGGCCGCCGTAGTACGAGTAGTGTAGGTCGAGCAGTCTGTGGAAGTCGTCAGCAGTTGGGGACAGGAGGGAAGGGAGGGGAATTGTGGGGGGGGGGGGAAGGAAACTGGGGGAGGAGTGCTGACTCTTCTTTGAGGTAATCCAGGATTCGCAGGGTGCCGTCCTCGGAGACGGCGGCGAGGTGACGGTTGTCCGGGGAGAAGGCAAAGGCGTTGATGCGATGGTTGGACAGTTTCCAGGCGGCTACCGGGTTGGCCTTCTGGTTCTTGGAGTGGACCGACTTGTGGATGTGCAACTGGGATGAGTAGTTGACCCTGCTAGTGCGGGTGGTGTCTCCGCTGGTCCGAGATGCGGCCTCCTCTTCTGGGATGAAGATGCCGTCCTCTTTCTCCTTGTCGTAGACGACCAGAGTGCCGTCCATATGCGCGGCGAGGAAGAGATGCTCGGATCCTGGTATCCATTGGATATCGGACACCGGCGTGCCGTTGATGATACCCTGAAAATGTTAGCCTGACATCGGACAAGGTGGACAAAAGAGCGTACATTCTTGTTGAGGCGGGTGTACCGCTGCGTGATGGGCTCCCACCAGATAATCTCGCCAGTGGAGAAACCCATAACCACGTCGATGTGCGTTGAGCTCTTAGTTACCTTGTTGACATCGTGGCACAGGCAGTGAGCCTTGGTAAAGAGAATCTTCGTCAAATAATCAGCCTGGTACCGTCAGCATGAATGCTATTCATCAAAATCCTTCTAATCTCCTCACTTTCGATGTCGACGACAGGTCCAGCCATTGGAAGGCCCGGTTAACATTGGCAAAGCCGAATAGACCATCCCTTGGCCGATCCTGCAGCCGCTTGTTCAACGATTCATGATTAATCACTCTTGAGATGAACGATGAGTTGCTCTTAGACATGTTGTTTTTGGGCTTGCGCCGTTTGTTGGCATCCTTCTGTGCCACAGGGGCAAGGAGGGTGTTGCCCTCACCAAACGCGGGGGCATTGGACGTGAAGAGCGGGACATCGCTGAAATTGAGGCGGCCGGCATCACTGCTGCTCTCACGCATATCGGTCGACGACTTGCTCTCGTCGGGGTGTTCCTGTATACTGCCCTGCGCCCCATCCGCCCGTGAAGTTGAGCGATAGACGGCGGGAAAGAGGGAGCTAACGTCGAGATTGAGCAAGGAGAGCCGCGTGCCCGCGGTTGCCGGCTGCGGGGTTGTCGCGAGGGGATTCGGGTTGACTATTGGGGCCTCGGAAGGGTGTGGTGGAGGAGTCGCAAGGTGTAGATCCTCCTTCAAAACATACAACCCTGGCCTCAGAGAGTCAACATCGATTTGGAGCTCCGGCACCCCTCCTTGCTCTGTGGGACTCACCCTCGCCGACCAGGAACTGATACTCAGGTCCCGAGGGGTTGCTGAGAATGTTGTTGGTCTCGATCATCGGTACGGGCATACCGGCAGGAAGGCTGGTGTACCCTTGCGGGGGGTACCGCGGTGGAGGAAGAACGCTGGGAAGAAGCCGTCAGCACTGCGACGGGCCGCCATGGCAGAGGCCAGCCCCGGCTTGCCGCCGTTCCTTTCATGTCTGAATTCCTCTTACAACATGGTGGCTACCGGGTGGTGGCTTTGGCAGCTGGGGTGCGGCTGGATTGTGCGGGAGCTGGAGCTTGCTGCCAAGATCGATAAGTTATCCTGGAATCACTGGGGGCAGTCGCAAGCACGGGACAGGGAGCAGCAGAGGGTGCCCAGATGGGGGAAGCGAATAGCAGTGATAGGCGTGCACAAGAAGACAAATGAGGTTAAAGATACGGATCCGTACTAAACAAGTATCAACAACACTCTTAGGATTCGATCGAGGTCCGTCCAAACCGGGCGTTGTAACCCGACATTGAACTGCGGCCGGACAGGGGTACCATCGACCCTGGCCGGAACCACGGGACGCTGTGGGGTACGGAGTAGTGGGCCAGTGCCTTTTTCCATATGCATCATGATTTCCATATTCCCTGGCACCTCGGAGTTCTGTGCCATAGCTTTATCTTAGGTTGTGCAAGAATGCCTCATATTGACATGTATACATGCTACTGGATTGATTTCTCTGCAACCAATTTGCATGGGGCTCGCTCTCGTCCTTCACAGCGTTGCTCAGTGTTGGCGTGGGGGCAGTCTATGCAACCTCAAGGTGTTCAGGACGTCAACCTGCGGGGCTCATGAAGCTATGCCCAGAAGGTCGCTAGCTTGGTGACCTGATCTCAACACCGAAGCCCATCGTCAACCGCAAAAGCTTGCGATGGCCTGACACAGCCATAGTTACTTGTGCCGCCATCTTTGCTCAATGTACGGATTTTAGCTTGTGTGTCTTCTTCGGCTAATCTATTCAATTGAATCCCAGCTGAGAGCCGGCGTACCATGGCATCCCTCTGAGCAAGACGACAAAGAGCTTCGACAATCAAACCCCAGAGCACAAAAATGACTACAGGTACGGAGTACCCGCATCTACAGTTCGCAAGTCTGGGTTTTTCTCCCCGAGAGGACCAGTCAAGCTTACCAAACACAGCGGTCAGAATCTGTGTCTGTGGCGACGAGGGGACAGGCAAGTCCAGCCTGATCGCCTCGCTCGTCAAGGACGTCTTCGTCGCCAACAAGATCCAGTCGGTGCTCCCCCAAGTCACCATTCCCCCGACCATCGGCACTCCTGAAAATGTCACCACCACCATCGTCGACACCTCCGCCCGGCCCCAGGACCGCACGACCCTGCGCAAGGAGATCCGGAAATGTAACGTAATACTGCTCGTCTACTCGGACCACTACAGCTACGAGCGCGTCGCCCTCTTCTGGATGCCCTACTTTCGCTCGCTAGGGGTTAACGTCCCGGTCGTGCTGTGCGCCAACAAGTCGGATCTCGCCGCCTCGGGCAGCACCTCGCAGGTGGTCGAGGAGGAGATGCTGCCCGTCATGGCCGAGTTCCGCGAGATCGACTCGTGCATCCGCACCAGTGCCAAGGAGCAGCACAACGTCATTGAAGTCTTCTACCTCTGCCAGAAGGCCGTCACCCACCCCATCGCGCCCCTGTACGATCACAAGGAAGGCCAGTTGAAGCCTGCCTGCATGGCGGCGCTTAAGAGGGTGTTTTACCTGTGCGACAAGGACCAGGACGGCTACCTGAACGACGACGAGATGCACGAGTTCCAATCCAAGTCGTTTGAGAAGCCCTTGCTGCCGGGCGAGCTGGAGAATATCAAGGCGACTGTTAGCAAGGCGGTGCCAACCTCGAGTACCGAGAAGGGGCTCGACCTGCACGGGTTTCTGCAGCTCAACAAAATGTATGCAGAAAAGGGGCGCCACGAGACGATATGGATCATTCTCAGGAAACATCACTACACAGACAGTCTGAGCCTGGAAGACAGCTTTCTGCATCCCCGCTTTGATGTGCCCGACTACTCCTCGGCTGAGCTCAGTCCAGCAGGGTACCGCTTCTTTATGGATCTGTTCTTGACCTTCGACAAGGACAACGACGGGGGTCTCAATGACCAGGAATTAGCGGCCTTGTTTGCTCCTACTCCCGGGTTACCGCAATCCTGGGTCGAGACATCCTTCCCGTCATCCACCGTTCGGAACGAGGCTGGCCACATCACACTACAAGGGTGGCTTGCGCAGTGGAGCATGACCACCTTCCTCGAACCCAAGACGACGCTAGAATACCTCGCTTACCTCGGGTTCGAGGGCCCGGACGCACGCGACTCGACTACAGCCGCCTTGAAAGTAACCAAACCACGCAAAAGAAGGCGGCGACCAGGCCGCGTCGAACGGAACGTCGTCCTCTGCTACCTCCTCGGCTCTGCCGGCGCCGGCAAGTCTTCGCTCCTCGATGCCTTCCTCAACCGGCCGTTCGATGCGCTTTACCACCCAACCATCAAGCCCCGCCGCGCCGTCAACAGCGTCGAGCTGCACGGCGGCAAGCAGTGCTATCTGATCCTCGAAGAGCTCGGCGAGCTCGAGCCTGCCATCCTCGAGAACCAAGCCAAGCTCGACACGTGCGACCTTATCTGCTACGCCTACGACTCGTCCGAGCCCGACTCGTTCTCGCACATTGTCGACCTGCGCAAGCGCTACCCGCAGCTCGACGAGCTGCCTGCCATCTACACAGCCCTGAAAGCCGACCGCGACAAGACGACGCAGCGCAGCGAGCTGCAGCCCGACGCCTACACCGCCGCGCTCAACATGTCGGCCCCGCTGCATGTGAGTGTCACGTGGAACAGTATCAGTGAGCTCTTTGTCGCGCTCGCCGAGGCTGCTACCAACCCCAGCACGGCGTTTCCCAAGTCGGAGGAGCCGCCGGACCGGTCGGGTCTGTACTTGGCACTCGGGGCCACGACGTGTGCCGCGTTGGCGGCGTTCATGATCTGGCGGAGGTCGACCAATTCTGCTTAGAGAGAAGCTGCATCGGCTGGGAACTTATGGGGAATGTGGCGGGCTGCAAGGGAAGGAGAAGTTGGGTAAGAGAGTTAGGGAAGAGGTAACGGAAGTGATGCATTCGGCGGAGTCTTTTTGGGTGATGTTTGGATGGTGGGATCTCAGTATGCGCTTGGTGTTCGCCTGGGTAGATCAGGCGGCCCTCCCTAACCTTTCCGCAGGGAGGGATTATGATACCCACACACACTCCTCTACATTGCAGTTAGCGTGCGTTTTTATTAGTGTTTAATGAAGCTCTAATCAGTCAGTCACCTTGTCCATCTAGAAATCTGAGTGGTCCCTGGCCTGTCACAGGCGGTTTTAGCCGCAGCAGATCTTTAGGTGATGTCCTGAAAATCTCGGGATGAGTCTGGTTCTCTCCTGAATTATAATAGACTCTGCGGCCCCTAGGCACTCGTGTTATGATGATGGGTGTCTAGGTGCGCTTCAACCCGCGCACCGCGGTGGCACCCTTCTGGCTGGCCATCAGAACTAGGAACCAAGACCTAAGGTCTCGCTGGACCGCCATAGGAAACCGAGGAATCGGATATGCTCGCCCGATAATGCGTATCTCCAGAATCAATGGATGGATTGAGATTGGATATATCATCTCGGGAGAGTGAGGATACTGCATCCCACTCACACCCGATAAAAGCAAAAGGCCACATAAAACCCGGCCGCCTCCATCTCCTCGTTGGAGACGAGCAACTTGCCCGTGACGCGGTCTCGGACGCCCATGCGCTCGCTCAGCGCACCCAGTTCCCGGTCGTCCTTCTCCGTCTCCCACACCTCGGCAAACGGCTTGTGGTACTGCAACTCCAGGTTGTAGTCCTCGGCCAGCGCGCGGAACGCCTCCCACGGCACCACGTACTCGGGCACCTCCTCAACGGCCTCGTGCAGGAAGAAGTTGTATTTCCAACCAAAGGGAGGGCGGAAGATGCCGTCGGCTGGGGTGTGGCCCGGGAAGCGCACGCGGTAGATGTCGTTGCCCCAGGAGGCCGTCTCTTCGGCTTCGCCTTCTTCGACCTCGCCGTCTTCTTTCGGCGGGGAGGCTTCGGTGGTTTGGGGTTCGACTGTGGTTACGGGGCCATCGGCCCTGGCTTTTTTTTTCTCCTCCATGCGCTTGTTAAAGTCAATGACTTTGGAGCTGATGACGTCCGAGTTGGGGATGGTTCCGATGAAGCGCCCGCCTTTCTTCAACGCGCCGGAAACATTTTTCAACATCTGCCGGGCCTTCTCTTCGGTCTCGAAGGCGTAGTGCATGCAGAACATCATGCTGACGACGTCGAAACCGCGGCTGCTGCTGACGCTGGATCCTGTGAACCCGACTTGCCGGACAATGTCGATGTCGCCAATCGACTCGGCGTAACAGTCCTTAATGTGGAAACGCGCGTCAAAAATGCGCGGGGGGCGCCGATGATGGCCTCCTCTGCCGCCGCGTCCGCTGCCTCCACGGTTGGCCATGCTCCGATACCGCTCCCGCGCCTGCTCGATCGACACCTCGGCGGGGTCCAAGCCGACATACAACTCCACCGTTTGCGGTGACTGCTGCCACTTGAACAGATCCCCACCTTTTCCACACCCGATGTCCAGCACAAGCAGCTTGGCCCCCGAAGTAATCCCCCGCTCCATAGCCCCCGGGGCGTGATCCTCATCCGGCGCGAACTTTTGAATGATGCAGCTCTTGACCCAATTGTTGAAGGACCTCAGCCCCTTGATCCTGCTGTCCGTCTTACGCCACTCACGGCCCCGCTCCGGTACGGCATTGTAGTGTGCCTTTACGACGTCATTAATACTGGATCGCTGCCTCAATTCCTCTGCCGCCGCCTCCTGCTGAGCCTGGCGCTCACGCTCGAGAGCTCGCTGTCGGATCTTCTCCTTCTCGGCCTCGCTGATGCGGGCGCGCTGCCCCGGTCGCTTGAGCTTGCGCGGGGCTTCGCCCGAGGCGTTCGCATTTCCGCTTCCGCTGGGTGATGGGGACCGTTGTCTTTTTTTGGCGGGCGCTAACTTCTTTGCATCAAAAGGCTGGGGGAGGTCGTCGTTGTCGTGGTCGTCGGCCATGGCGACCGATGCACGCAGATCGGGGAATGTGTTATGCAGCTCTTTGTTCTCGAGAAGTCGGTGCGAGCGTTGCTAAGAGAAACAAATCCGGAGTGGCAAGAAATGCGGTTGGTTTTTATGTTCTTCAAAACTTGAAGTCAATGGTGGAAGTTGGGAAAGTGGAACAATGAGTCGGAAGGCGAGCCCAGCCTGAGGTTCAGTTCACCTTGCAAGGGGAGTAGCCCCACAGAGTATGCCGTGGCGAATCAGCTCAGCGCACCCAAAGCCCCTGCCGACCTCATCAGTGAAGTGACGCGAGTGCTTGCAGCCTTGCGGGCCAGGGCACGCTTGAGCCAACGGGCTCGCTGCTGAGAGCTGACCCAAGCTGCCAATCCACCTTCAACAACCTGCACCATCTGCATTCCTCGAGCATCAACGGCTTTCTTTTAGCCGCAAACAGCCCGAACGAACTGATTAGCAATAGTTCCACTACGCCGAATTACGACATTTTTCAATTCGGGTCACTATTTTAAACCCAGCGGCAGACTTCCGATCTCCAAGACCTGCTTCGGACCCTCCCTCGATTCTCGTCACCGTCGTCCGCAACCACGGTAATCATGGGCTCAGACCCGCAGTACGCAAAATGGCCTCTGCTGCCGCTCGCCCAGCATGTCTTTACTCTCACCAACCCATATGCCACCAAGACGGCCCAGCAGACAGCCGCCAAGCAGCTCCAGGATGCCATCTCCGAGCACAAGATGGCTCCATTCTACCGCTACCTAGCGCACCCGATAGACGGCATTCTCAATGCGGTTGGCGAGGGTAGCTCACATGTTCCGGGCAAGCTGCCTAGCAGGAAGAACAGCTTAGTCGGCATGATTGCGACCAGGAGCCCGACGGCCAGCATAAATCTTCCCTGGGATGAGGCTCTGTATGAGTCGTTGAAGGCGGACAACGACCGCGAGCTGGAAGAGTTCCAAAAAGAGGAGGACGAAGCTGTTGAGAAGGCCGGAGATATTGAGATTCAGGCTGCCCGGGGCAAGAGGGCCGAGTTCTGGGCAAGAGTCGGCGACAAGGTGTGCCGTCCGCGTTCTGAACCTTGACCCAATCTCCGCGAGCTAACCGCTACTTCTACAGGAGAAAGCCATCGCAGCCTATGAGGACGTCTTTGAGAAAACCGGTATCCTCGGGATCAAAATCGACTTGGTCCTCGCCATCATTCGCATGGGCCTCTTCTACGGCGACAAGCATCTCGTCAAGAAGCATGTTGAGCGAGCCAAGACGCTGGTCGAGACGGGCGGCGACTGGGATCGGCGCAACCGGCTGAAAGCCTACGAGGGCCTGTCTCTGCTCACAACGCGCAGCTACAACCTCGCCGCCCCGCTCCTCCTTGACAGCCTGTCGACCTTCACCTCGTACGAGCTCTGTACCTACAGCAACCTGGTTATTTACGCCGTGCTCGCGGGATCCGTCTCACTCAAGCGCGTCGACTTCAAATCCAAGGTCGTCGACGCCCCAGAGATCAAGGCCATCCTCGGCGACGGCGAGGACAAGCTCCTCGCGCTGACAGGCGCTATTTCTGCCGGGCCGGGCGCCGACGACGAGATGACCGACGCTAATCCCAGCAGCGCAACTCCGTCGGCCAAGGTGGCGGTTGTCAATCTCACCACGCTCGGCAGTTCCGCCGACCAGCCCGAGGCCGAGATGGCCGTCGACTTTGGCCCGCTCGCGCAGCTAGTCAGCAGCCTGTACAACGGCCGGTACAAGCTTTTTTTCCAGGCGCTCGCGCTCGTCGAGGAGCAGTTCCTCAACCTGGATCGGTACCTGCACGAGCACAAGGGTTGGTTCATCCGCGAGATGCGCCTGCGTGCGTACCAGCAGCTGCTGCAGAGCTACCGCGTGGTCGGGCTGGACAGCATGGCGAATGACTTTGGGGTGACGGTTGACTTCTTGGACCGGTATGTCACCCTGCTCTCTACTACACAGGTTTGATATGGGACTAACATGTGACTTCTGTAGTGACCTTGCCAAGTTCATCGCCGCGGGCCGCATCCCCTGCACCATTGACCGGGTTGCGGGCCAAGGCGTCATCGAGACAAACCGGCCCGACGACAAGAACAAGCAGTACCAAGACGTGGTGCGCCAGGGCGATCAGCTGATTACCAAACTGCAGAAGTACGGTCAGGCGGTGCGGCTGAGGGGGAGTGAGAGGGCGTAGATAGTCTGTGTATCGGCAGCAGCCCAACAGTGATCAAAATGTGGGCATTTGTATGATACCTCGCAACTAGCAGAGAAGAGCAGAAAGATGATGGCTCTGCGTGTCGTCTCTTTCGGAAGCCAGACACGCAGCCTGGGCAAGATGACAAGGGCCAACACCAGACTCAATTGTGTATACCGCTGAGTTGAAGGACCTGAAGGTTATGTGAACGCAACGCTTCGCCCCTGCCAACTATCTACACGACACACCGCTGTGACATAGTCCTCGATATCAAAGCATCGCTCATCCCACTTTTGTGTCAGGTATGCCGAAGCCAAGGACAAATCGAGGCACAGACACAGGTAGCTGTATAACACGACATAACCGCGCAGAGGTATGTGGAGGTGCTTGGTCCTCGTCCTCTCCACCGAATTCAACTCCGAACTCAGACCCAACAAGCTCAAACTCGGCTCAAACCAAGGCATGCCATGCCATGCAATGCTAGGTAGGCTATGCTGTGCCATACGAGGCTACATTTTGTAGGATCCAGATCTCCATCCGTCCGATATCCCGAATCCAACGCATCGATTTATTCGCTTCACAAAACCCGTCCAGTTCCGAATTCGTAAATTCCCTCAGCTCAACGGTACTTATCCATAAACTCCTGGTGGAACTTGATAATACTCCCCACCCACTCCGTCCCTGGCGCGAGGAAGGTCGTGCGGAAGTGCAGGGTTCCCTCCTTCTGACCAAACCCGGACCCGGGCACGACACACACGCCGGTAGCCTCGAGCAGGCGCATGCAGTAAAACTCATCCGGGGATCGACCCTCGGCCGCCGCCGCTTCGGCCGCCTTACGCGGCAACTTGATGGTGGGGAAGAGGTACATGGACCCCTGGGGCACGCCGCACTCGACGCCCTCCATCTGCTGGAAGGCCGTGTGTAGTGCCGTTGCGCGCTCGCGCAGGCCGTCGAAGATGGCGTTGTATTCCTGTTGGTAAAGCTCATACGAGGGCTCGCCGGGCCGGGGCGGGTTGACCATGAGCTCGACGAGGCACTGGCCGATGACGGGGGCGCAGAGCGTGATGGAGACGAACTTGTAGATCTCGGCCTGGACGGCCGGGTCGAAGCCGACGAGCTCAAAGTAGCCGCCGCGGTGGCCGCACTCGCCGACCATACCCTTCGAGACGGAGTGCAGGGAGGCGAGCTCGACGTGGTCGTAGACGCCGGGCTTCTCCTTTTGCATCTGGCGCAGCATGCGCTTGAAACTGATGAACTCGCCGACGAAGACGTTGGTCTGGTAGACCTCGTCGGCCAGGATGACGAGGCGCTCTTGGCTGGCAAAGTCGATGACGGCGCGGACGTCTTCCTCGGGCAGGGAGGCGCCGGTGGGATTGCCCGGGTTGATGATGACGATTGCACGTACGTCGATGCCTTCGGCCTTGGCCTTTTCGTAGGCCTCCTTGATGGTAGCCAGGTCGGTGCCCCAATTCTTGGCTTCGTCAAGGAGATACGGCACGGGGGCGGCGTTCAGGACTGAGAGAGAGGCGCTGTATAGGGGGTACTGAGGGATGGGGATGAGAATGCCCGACTTCTCATCGGCACAGATGACGTGCAGGAGGGTGTTAACCCCCGATGAGGCACCAGCCGAGAGGTAGATGTCGGCCTGGTTGGCGGGAAAGCCATCGCGCCCTGTGCGTTGTCAGCAAGGTTTAGAATAGCCTGGAGACGGAAATTGCCTACTCTCGAGGAACTCGGCGATGCTCTGGCGGATGGCAGGGGCGCCGTTGCTGGCACTGTAGGCGCCCACGGAGCCAACCTGGGCCAGCAACCTCTTGGCCCGTTCCAGCACGTCGGGCTTGTAGCCCAAGTGGTTGATCAGCACATCGGGCTTGTCGAGCAGGGTCGGGTTCTCGAGGATGCTGAGAACCTGGCGGAAGAAGGTGATGGGCTTCTGGTCCAGCTGCTGGGGGTTGCCAATGTTGGCCGAGATGACCTGCTTGAAGGGCAGGTTGGACACGCCGTTCAGCAGCGCGGCGCGGTACTCCTCGGACCTGACGGCCAGCTCACCACGCACGGCGTATTTGGCGGAGCGGACATGGGGGTTGATGTTGTCGATGTTGAGCCGAGGACCCGGGTTGGACGACATGGTGCGCTTTTGGTGAGATAGAGAACGTTGTAGGAAAGCAACTGTAGGGCAGTAAGATAAGCATATAGCAGGGAAGATGGTTGGTTAGAGAGGTTGTGTGTGGTGTTGAGTCATGATGTGGAACGAGATTTGAGAATCGGGGTATTGGGCCATCAGAGGGACCGAAGGGGACTGGTTCGTCTCGAAGGAATCGAACACCGCTGACGAGGATAAATAAAAATGAAGGGGGGATTGGCGAGCCGTAGGAATCAGCGCATGAGTGTGCAATTGTCTGCTGTCATCAGGCTGATGTGCGGGACATCCCGGACCGCTGTGTTAGAGACCGCTGGAGCCGAAACCGGGCGCCACACAGGGCCCGGCTGAGGTGCTTCATGTCCAACGTTATGCGCGGCAGGATGGACGTTGAAACGCCCACTGGGCTGCTTCGCCGCCCATGCGAGCAGATGCGGGTAGATGCGAGTAGAAGCAACAGTAAAGATGTGATGGAAGGCTCGAAAGAGATACTGTCTTGTTTGGGCCACACCTACCTCCTCTTGGGACAGCTGGACCCTGCAGCGCTTGTTGGCGGCAGATCAACCCCGCGCCGTGTTTTAATGCCGAGCGATTGACTATCGTCCCGCGGCGAGCAACCTGCACCAGCAAGGGCGCCATTTGTTGGCGAAACGTTGAATGCGAATTTCAGCCCAGGGCAGTTGAAGTGGAGGCGGCGCGGTGCGTTTTTAACGGGTTGTGATGAACGGTGGGGGGCTGATCTTACAAGTGCTGTTAGTTCATTGACCTCAACGACTCGATATCTGCGACTTGTGCCCCTCTTACTTACCTCTCACGACGTCAGTCACAAATGGGTCAGGAACGGCGGGGAAAACAACGGACGGTCGAGTGTGCGCTTCTTGTATTCCCGCGGCGGCCGCGGTGCCTCCGAGAATGGAAACTGCGTGGGCGGTGTGAGATGGCTTGCTCAGGCCTCAATTCAGCCTCAGACCCTTAGCAGACGGACCCTGACGGATGCGGGATCTGAATGCGCTCTCCAATATCTGGGTTTCCAATGTCTCTTATACCGAGTTCCAAGTCACTGCTAGATTGCCGTCAGGCTGGTGGCCGATACACAATATGACGGCGACCACAGGTAGCAGTGTACTGAAACACTCGATTGTGCTACACTCAAGGAATTTGAATATGGCGAAATGCAAGTTGTTAGGCACACGCATAAAGCCAAATCACAAGAGTTAGAAACACAGCGCAATCAGGATAGGCAGTACCGTAACCTTATGTACGGCCCGGGAGTACACACACACATTTGGAAGCCGAGCGATACTGAACCATTTGGCATGATTGACTCTTGGAATTGGACTCGGTTACCTGTTCAGACATCAACAAGCTTTGCTTACGTAACTACGCGAAGTCTAACATTGGTAGTTACCGGATCAACGATCTTTCGCATGTCTTCCCCACGCCTGCCGGGCTGCCGGTGTGGGTCTGTCGATTGGTTACCCGCGCAGCTCCGAAGCGAGCCGCAAAACCTCTCGACTCGCCTATCGCGACAGACGTCGACGACGACCGACAACACCAATTCCACCGTAGGAAGGAGGCTTCACGCTGCAAACACAGGCCTTTGCGTGTGAACGTCAAGATGGCAAAGAAGGGTACACATACCATCGCCCAGCTCGTCCAGACTCCCTGAAGAAAAACACTGACACAAGTTCAACCGTCCAGCCAAGTCGCGCATCATCAGCGTGCGACTCCTCTCCATGGCTATGACAGGCTACTTCTACACCTTCACCCGCCCACGGACATCACTGCCCATGAGCATGATCAAATATGACCCAATCAGTACGATCTCCCCCTATACCTCCCAATCCAGCCCGGCAGCACATCACGATATCGGGCTCCAACATGAGGGCAGGGCGAACAAGAGAGATACCACGAACACCGCTTAGCGATTGTACGAAAGCGATACCAGGACACAGCGCTGACACACTGTTTTTCACAGTCCGAAGGAGAGTTCTCTTCCTCGAACAAAAACGAAAGGGCAATAGGTAAACGATCAGGTCACAAAACAGTGAGAGGGGCGCGCGCCCCGGGGGGGGAGGGGGGGTGGTGGGTTGGCGGAGAAGCGAGAATGGCTCTGTCCATGGCAATGGAAGTCTATCCCAGACTGGGGAGACAAAACGAGGACACATTACCGGGGATGACATCCAATGCTCGACTTGACTCGACTCAGCGCCTCAACGGGACACCATAGTCTCGCACGTCCATTAGCGGAGGACGGAGAACGTGTATAATACCATGCATAAGCTCAGCAGTGTACGAACAGCACACCATGACGGCATGGCCGGCGTTTTAGGGTTTGGAATGGGCTGAATATAGAGGTACTGCTGCTACCGCGATCGACGAGGCTGTCTAGGAGCTTGTCTTCGCCAAACACCATGCTTACCCGGGGTTCGAAGTCCCTTCTGGAACCGACGGTACGTAAGTTTTCATATATTGCCGCCATCTATTAAGTCAACCAACCGGGTAGAATACAATTTTTGAGACCTTACCGCCCCGCTTTTGATCACTGTCAATATTCTCAGACACTCAAAAACCCCGCGAGCTCAAGCTCCCGTTTGATAAAAAGATACCATTTGGCCTTCTTCTCTTCAACCTCTTTCTTTACATCGCCAAACATGGCCAATTGCAGACCAAACAAAGGACTAACATTTTGGAGCCACATCCACCAAGATATCTAGCAAATGGTGCAGCAATCATAGACCTGGACAAGAATTCAGTCCTGGAACGGGTTTCTCATCCACTCGGACACCCTGCGAGAAAGTTGTTGACTCCTGCGACTCCTCCTTCGGTCTCGACCAGTACCGCGATTGCGACTGTGACTGCGATTGTGACCCCGGGGCGAACTGGGAGCTCGTGTACCCATTACCAGTTGAAGGCTCTTCAGCCGCCCTCTGTGAGCCGTACGTCCGTACATTCGCTTGTCTTTGGCCCAGGACGTTGCTGGTGTTCGCGGGTGGTCTCCTTCCCATTGTCCCTGAGCCCCTCCGGGAGATGCGAGCCGAAGCAGACTGGAGTGAGTGACAGTTGCTCAAGCTGGAGGGTGGTGTCTGGTGATGGCTATCAACACCGCCCTGTTTTCCGGAGATTGGCACTCCATCTTCCGAGTAAGGAATTCCATTTTGCGGTACACCACCGGGCCGTGATAACTGTCTCTTCATCCCCTGGCCGGCGCTTCCTGGGACATTATCTGAGTCATCTGTCCTCGATGTCTCCGAACGTCTTCGCTTGGTGGGACGCTTCAAGAACGCGCCGTTGGTGCTCTCAGTAGCTTGTGTCTCAGATGCCGAATTAGTCTTCTCGCTTGCGGGCTTGTCTGTTCGTGGTTTCGCGGCGGATGATCCAAAGGGCGTTCCGTTATGCCTGCTCCTTTTGAAAGCACCATGGCCCGCACCGGTATCAAGCACCTCCTGCTTCAGCTGGTTCGACGTGCTCCTGGTGACTCGCTTCATGATGGACTTTGGTTGCAGAGCCTCCCTTCTCCGCTGCTTTTCCTGGTCGACCGACGGTGCGGCTGGCTCGTTTGGCACGTTTGCCGGACTGCGGACGACAACACGCCTCATGTGGCGCAACGTTGACGCGTACGATAGCGGATCGTTCCCGAGAGCATTCTTCGTGAGCGTCTCCTCGGACCCCGAATGCTCGCTTCCTGTTGCACTGATGCTGCTCTTCGCTGATTGATCACCGTGTTTCCGGTCCTCCAGATCGCTCTGCGATTGCTGGCTGCTTAAAAAGAACCTGGAATTCTCACCGCGAAGCAGTAGATCCCCCGAGCGTTTCTCAGGGGTGATGGTTTCCGATCTCCGGGCGGGCGGAAGGCACCCTAGAATCTGTACGAGTCCTGCAACGATTTGCTCTGGGCTTTTACTCTCGTCGCTGAAGCAGTCCAGATCACCAATGACAATACCTTCTTGGTCTGCCCATTGCTTCAGGCCGGCAACGAGTGCTTTAATTCTGGCCAGGCGACGCTGGCTCTCTTCCTCCAACTCAGCAGCCCGAGACTTGAAGGCCTCGAGTTCTGCCTCCAAGTTTTGGGCCTTGGACGATAGCTGGCTTTCAACCTGTTTTGAATTGGCCGAGTCTTCTGCGAGCTTCTCGGCAGCCAGCTTCCCCTTCGCTTCCTCCACGGCAAGATTCTCCCAAAGCGATCGGATTGTGGCGGCATCCCGCGCCTCGTTTTGTTTCTTCTCGTCGACCTGTTGCTTCAACTTTTGCAACTCCTCCGCCAGCGAGTCTCGTTGCTGCCGCGTCTCTTGAAGACGCTTCTCAGTCTCCGCATTAACCCTTTCCAGCTCAACGCGGACTTCACGACGAGCAGTTTCCGCAGCCTCCTTAGCTGCGGCACCGGAGTTCCGGTCTTTGTCCTGGATTGCCTGAGCGAGCTTCTGCATGTTTGAACTGTAGTTCTGCAATTCGGAAGCATACGCCCTCTCTTTGGCGTCGAGTTTGCTCTGCAATTCTTGCAAGGCAGCTGTTTTGGAGTCCAACTCTTCTCTGGCTTGAGCCGCCTCGGCCCCTGCAGCTTCCAACCGCCTGATCGTCTCCTCGTTCTCGTCTTGGGCTGCATCCAGGGCAACCAAGTTGGTCTCAAGTTCGTGAATCTGGTCTGCTTGCTTCTCCACGGTCACCCTCAATGCTGTGAGCTCCTTCATGTGCCGTTCACATTCGGCATCTTTCCTCTTGTACAGCGTTGACACCATGCCGTTCTCCTCGGCCTTTTCTGCGAGTTGTTTGCCGAGTGATTCGAGTTGGTTGCCCAGCCTCTCCCAGACCTTTCCCATGTGATGTTCGAGGTCAGCCGATAACTGGTTTGTGGCCTGAAGGGTTGCATCTCCCGACTCCAGGGCGGTGTTCAGTTTGGTTGTCATGCTTCTCAGGTCAGTGGACGAAAGAGACAAAGGCCACAGCGAGATACTCACCTGCGCAGGGACTCATCCTGAGCCGCCTGAATGCCGGACAAGACGTCGGGCTGTCCCGACATCATGCTGGAGAGTGCTTCAAGCCGGTTTACAAGGGAGTCGAGCCTGTCAATACAGTCTTAGCCATCAACCCCGCCGGGTATCCCGCCATGGAGTACTGACCTGTCCCTGAATTCCTGTGCCGACTTTTGACGCTCCTCATCTGCCTTTACTTGCTGCTCCTCAAGCCTTTGGAGAATTTCTTTGCCCTGAATACCGAGCGTCTCGAATCCACTCGAGCTTGCCTTGAGTTGCTTCAACTGCTCAGACAACACACGAACAGCCTCCCGCTCCCGACTGAGCTCCGCTTCTTTCTCGTCAACCTGTTGTGTCAGGGCATTGATCTTTTTGTACACTGGACAGAGTGTCAGTTTCCGTAGCACTCGGTGTCCTGTGTTGATGCTTACGTTCCAATGCTTCACTCTTGTTCTGAGCGATGGCCTGCCGGACTTTCTCAGACATCTGCTCCCTGATTACTTCGGCTTTTCGAACAGCCATCTCTGCCCAAGCCTTCTGAGACCTCTCCATTGCACGCACTTGCTCAAGGGCTTCCGTCCATTGCTGTTTCGAGCGAGTGTAGAGATCCTGCTGCTCCTGGATTGCAGAGTTGAGGTGCGCTTTGCACGCCCGGTACTTCTCCTCGAGCCTTCGAGACCTATCCTCAGAAGCCGCCAACTTGGCTTCCATGCCGTTCAACTGACTTGTCACCAGTTCCTTGGTGTGCTGAAGCTCTTCGATGGCCTTGATCTGGGCGTTCATCTGGGAGTTCTGCTGAGCAACAATTGCGGACTCTTCAGCAAGCTCCCGCCGGAGCCGCTTGATGTACTTGTGATACTTTGCCTTCTGCTCCTCAAGTGCAGCACTTTGCTGCTGTGTAAATTGATTGATGACTCCGGCTAGTCCAGTGGTGAACTCGTGGCTGATGTTGACCCTCCGCTGTCGTAACATCGGACTGGACGCCAGCGACCCGCATCTGGACCTGCTCTTTTGGTCAGTGGCTGGCGCAATATAGTGATGCGCGTTATGAACCAACCTCTGTTTCGAAATGTTGGAACTGCGTGACTCTGGGCGAGCCCGGTAATCTGCTTGAGCAGGCCTACGTCCCATGTCCCTGACTGGGCGGGCCATGTGGCTCCGAGATTGTTCTCCATACTCTCGCACTGAGTGACAGGCGCTTACCACTTGCGGTGTAGAAGACCGATGCTGCCTGTGGCTTCTTTCTTCCCTCTCCGACGCTGCGAGAGGTGCTCGCTGATCGTAATTGGGGGACTCGTGATGTCGGTTTGCGTTGTCGGCGTAGCATTGCACGGTGGGCTGAGAGGTGCGCGGTTCTGGAGCCGATGCCGAGTTGTTTGTCCTGGCCACAGTTAGAACCTCTGAGAGTGTTTCCACGTCGGTCGGAAGTGCGGGAGCTTCGTGCTGGTTTCGAGCTTTCGGGACCGGGAAGGTAGGCTTTGCTGACTGTTTCGGGGACGCGTCCGGGAAAGGAACATGTTCAATCGTGAGTGGAAGTTTTCTTGTAGTGGTCTCTCCATCATGTTTGTTGGTGCTCTCATGAGAGGAGCCACAGCTACTTGGAGAAGGATTCGTCCTGAGTCTGCCAGAGGATACAGCTGAGCGAAGGTTGCTGATGGTGGCATTCTCAGTTGGGGTGCCGCCGAGAGAGCGAAAAGCGGCTTGGGAACTGCCGGTCTGTTTGGCTGAACGTGACAGAATATCCTGCACTTGAGGTTGAAGGCAGACATCCTGTTGAAGGTGGGCCTGCTTTCCTGGTCTGTGGGTGAAGTATCCAGGAACCAACTGTACCGCGGGGCCAAACTGGTAACCCTTGTCCAAGTTGAGATTCTTGGAGAGAGTCGACGGCTTCTCCAAGAGCATGGGCTCTTCGGGAGTGTTGTGAATGACCGCTGCTTCCGGCGGAACGTCCTGGCAGCTGTGTCCCTTGGCGTTGGGTGACAATGAAGGAGCAGGCAGCGACTCTTGGTGCTCGAGTTGCGCGTCTGGGTCCCCATCCTGGTTTGGCATGGCCTCCAAGGAGGTACTGAGACTTCCTGTCCCAGGCATCTGGCTCAAAGGACTGAGCGGTCTGACCTGTTCAGGGGACGAGTGCGGCATGGCACTGATGGGACGGGGTGACGTCGCTGACAGCTTGCCGAGGTGGGTTGCAGGGGAACCGGCTATGATCTTTTCTTGAAATCAGAAGTAATAGATGCAGGAGATGAACAGCTCGCATAAGGCCCGTCTACTGGATCGTGCGTTTTGTGGCGTGCTAAAGGAGGGTAAGGAAGTCGAAGAGGGTCTCTGGTGATGGGAAAGACCCTGGCATGTAGGGTTTGATTCCTGGTTGATGGCGAAGTGAACAAAGTGGAAGAAGCCTAGAGTCATGGAAGTAGCCTGGTCCTGTCGTACCTTCGTGCCTTCTCAGTCGAGAAATCATTGACGGCCGCCGTTGACGAATCGGCGGCTTGAAGCCGAGAGGTCCGTCGTTCCTTCCTGCCTTATAGGCGGCAAGTTGTCCCGTAGGTTCAAATTAGGTGAGCTTACCTCGGGCACGGAGATGGGCCAGCAAAGCCTGAGCGAACCCGAATTACCAACCTGGCCAGATGCTCCAGAGTTAGTGCGAGTAATTTTTCGGCTTCTTGGTAGAACAGGGCAGAAGACCCAAGTCTGTTTGTAGTGTCGGAGCATGTTTACCAGAATATCAGCTCGAAAACTCTCCGATAAATCCTTCCATACTGGACACTTGAGTCTATGTGCTTCCTGGGTCCGAAGTTCAAACAAGCGGGAGAGCACTGCAGCAGCGCGTTTGATCTTGGGACGGAGCGGCAAGGGACACGCATCCGGCGACTTCTGGTCATAGCAACGGCCACAATTTGGAAGATATCAATATCTGAATCGGTCTGTCTGTGACAAAAGAAGAGAGTTACCACATGCTCCTATTTTCACATTTCCAAAACTCCACACAAAAAGACTGGCTATGAATGAAGTTTGTTTTTCGCAAACGGCTGCCCATAACTGACCGGGCTTTAGATCCGCAACTTCAGATAGCAGAGTACCAACAGAAGAGGAAGCGCTGGTCGCCAAGCGGACAGGGTTATGCACTCTTCGGTTGAAGTCACTCTGAACAGATCATGCTTCGATTTTGAGCCGAATCGCTGAAGAACCAGGAAGACGCCTGGGACTGCGTGAGGTGCAAGAGCAACTTGCAAGCCGACAAGTCCAAACAACCTTGAGACTTACCGGTATGTGACACCCTTAAACTAAGGCAGGGCCGCCGTTGAAAATTCTGCCAGCAAAATTCCCCAGACTGAACACGTCAGCTTGATGTCCTGGGCTCATCATCATCACGTCGGGTACCATGCCAACTCTGGCCATGGTTTACCAGAATTTGCAGCAATGCAAGGAACTGTCCTCTCCAAACTTTCCTTCTCCTGTCTTGCCACCTGCCTGCCCTGGTACCAGCGCTTCTCCTGTAACCGCTTTTTGGCAAGTTTTCCTTACCATTTACTCAATGCTATGACCAGAAGGCGTCTGATATGTGGCCTTGTCTACCGTCACCATCTGCCGCATGCCGGCCACTTTTTTAAGATAGGTGCGGACGTTGTCCTCCATTCTCTTGAGCGAGCGGCTCTCCTCCCTCTTCTTCAGCATGCGTTCGCGGATTATCTCCAAGTTGGTCATCTGCACCACCAACTTCCGGTGATCTTCCTGGACTTCGCCAGTTTCTGGCCGCAAGCCCTGGACTTGCTCATTCTCGCCTGCTTTCATGATAGCCATGCTGGTAATTATTTTCGGCAATGCTCGCTGTGTTCTACGTACCTTGATCCTTCCAACCGTAGATTGTGAGTTCCAGGCGTTCAAATGATGTCGGAGACGACTGCGCATCCAAGAACCTCGCTGCGCCGCTCATTTCCATCGCGGCAGAATTGAGCTTTGCTTTAATGGCCGACAGGTCCCGGTTGATGGACTTGATCTCCTTTGTCTTTTTGTACGCCCCTCCCATGGTGATCGCCTCTTCACGGTCGCTGATCCTGGCGGTTAAGCTTGCGAGATTTGTTCTCACATGTTTGAGAAGGAACTCGGTGCTTGAGATGAGATGATTGAATGAAGTTGGCCATGCAGTTTGTCTAAAATATGCTGCTTTGTGATATCAGCGGGCAATTTTGCCATGGAAGTCTCATATTCTTGCCGTAGCTGCTGCGATGTCTTGATGCGGTCGGCGACGTCCTGGTCTGGTGCCGAAGAGTCGTCGACAGGTTGAAAGCCGTCGGCAGCATTGAGGGCTTTCTCGAGTTCCTTCGTGTCTTGATGGGTTGTTGGGTTTTGTCAACTGGCGCCGTCTGGGCGTCGATGTTTTTTGTGCGAAAGTGGTCTGCAATTTGGGGCTGACATCTAAACCTGGGTACAGTTCCTGGCTGGCGGCAGCTGTGGCGGCCTCGTTTCTCGTGTCTCCAATCTCCGGGCTGCTGAATGACTTCCTTCGTCTCATCTTCGTGAGCTTGTCATACTTTAGGCTGGCGCTAGTCTACGCTACCACTTTATGCGGTGCATCGCAGGGAAAGGCCAGCCAACAAATGGGTGCGTGTGATAAAAGATGACGAAGAAAGTGGTGTTTCGAGCGTTTCAATGCAAGATAGGTAACTTGGCCCTCTCTTTCGAATACTATCTATCTCCTCATAGCTTGAATGATGCTTTGCTTTGTCTGTACCTGCGGCCGGGGTGGTGACCACAGGGGAAATCTCTGGAACAGTGAGTGGTGCCTTGATGTAATCGAGGTCATCGGCCCCAGCGTGGAGGATGGCGCCGATCTTCTTGCCGGCAAACTGGTTGGACGTGTTGAAGATATAGTCCAGGCCGTCTGCGAGAGATGCGTGGAACTTACGGAGGTACTCGTACATAAGATATGGTCATGGACCACAACGTGGACTCGACTGCAGTCAACGTTGACTGAGCTTGACGACTTTGCCAGGAAGGGAAGTATCATCTTGAATGCAGTCGTAGAAGACGCTCAACTGGTCAGCGTTAGTCTTGCGCTCAGCAGTTGCTTCATGGGAGCAGGATGTGATTGAGACGCCCTTGACTACAATGGTGCCGATCTCATTGTTCTCGACGTTTGCAAGGCCGAGGGCAATAATACGGATGACCATCAGCGTTGAGCACTGGCCTCTGTTCCCAGTGCTCTGGACGGTGAACCCGACGTCGCCGGCTAGGAGGCCTCGAAAGACAGTTGGCCTTTTCTTGGCCAAGGAAACTCCGTTAAGCGATATGGAGCAGGGGTAGATGTTCGAGACACAGCTGGCGAACGTCGTAGATGGACCTAGTGCACGTTACCTTCTGACCCTGGTGTCGTTGTTAGTGGCTTCGGAAACGACTGTGTCGATCTCTGTCGACGAGGGCGCAAATATCACGCACACGCTATAGGAACAGAGAAAGCTAGTAGTAATAGACTTATATATCTAGTGAAGTTGATTGGCGACTACAGGTTAGTTTCATTTATCTAGTCGTGTTCGTTCATTTGGAGTACAAAATTCGAAGTTTACCTCAAAACCACAGCCCATGAAGGGGAATAAATAGTACTAACAATTTAACGTATATATACCCCTTTGCGCTGTCTAGACAGACGACCGGCTTGTTAGGGCTTAACATCGTCGATATCTCCCCTAGACTACCCGAACCGGCACAGTGGTAGGCAAGTAAGTACCTTAATATATCCCGCGCACGAGAAGTCAGGTATCCATAGTCCAGTCCACGGCTTGAGTCGGCGGGGCAGGCAAGCCAGCTGCAGGTTCTAACCAATGTTGAATGCTTCTCCTAACAGCGACGTAAATAAGGTGATCGACGCACCACCTAATAGGCAGCGGAGGTTTGAGTAGTCCCCGGAATGGGATCGAAAAGGGGAAACAGAAGGGCAGCAGACCGGCATTGTATTTAGCACAGTGTGACTCCTCCGCCACTTCATTAGAAAGGTTTAAGGGGTCTGTTGAAAGCAAGATCAAACTATTAGGAAAACGGACGTCGTTCAAGTTGATTGCAGGGTGCGAAAGCGAACTGAGTAGTTCTCACCCTTCTTTTCCTGTCAATGCTAGATGAGCTGTACCGAGATTTCGATCTGACAGGAGAAGTCAGCTTCGAAGAGGGCTCTGGCCAACAGGTGAAAACAATCTTCTAGATGGGTGTGATCGCCTGCCGAAGCAACTCCCGAGGTGCAACCTGTTGTGATGCGAGCAAGACTACGTAGACAGAGTCTGAATCGTGACATTGCGCTCACCATTACATCCACTTACCTTCAAAATTACATCAGGATCTGAGCCGTTGCCAGCGCTAGGAAAGCGCCAGAGCCCTGCTGCCGTCTTTCCCTAAGTATCCATGGATGCTCCGACCTCATGACCACGAGACCACGGATGAGATTTTAACACAAAAAGAGAAGCGCTGGTGGCCGAGCGGTACTGAGTAGCATCATGTTATTGTGAACCACTCTGCAAATCGAAAAGGCTAACAATTCGATTCACAGAACCCCCATCAGCACCCTATCAAGGGCCGATTCTGTTACATCGAGCCTTTTCGAAGACTGATTGTCGACAGGACAATGGGTCGCCAAAACCGCGTGAGGTTGAAGCGACTTTCAAAGTTCTCAACTCAGAAACACAAAGCATAATCGCAAAAGATTAGTAACCCAGCTGTCCGACCCTACCGTCAGTTTGATCAACACCACTGACCGCGTCTCAGGCGCGCCAGACACTTCTCAGCATGAAAGTGCAAACAAGGTTAGCTCTAGGGAGAAAAACGAAAAGTGAAATCTCCTCCCAAACCCGGCAACTAGCGCTTATCGATTCTTTGGCCATCTTTCTCTAGCATTACCCATGATCTCCTCCTCTTTATCTTGCTATCTGTTTCAACCATCTTCTCTATACAATTAGTCCTCGACTCAAACTACATGTAGTCCCAGATTCCTCACCCCGGATCCAGTCCTGTACCTTCCTTCCCTGCATTGCTGTGCAAAATAGGACGTGTACTTCGCCTTCTTCAAAGCTAAATCAGCCTGAACCCCAAGGCCTCGAGCAATGCAAGTTCCAAAATGCCTCCTCCATCGGCGACTCGAGACGGTGCCGCAGTGGTGATGAAGTGACGTTCCAATCCACCTTACTTCTTCACTTGTCCAGCCCTCGAGCCGCCGCCAAGCTTCTTTCCCCATCCTCCATTGGCCTGCTTCCCTCAGAAATCTTCCCATTGTTACCAGACCCTGCACATCCCGTCTTGGCTCTTCTCCACCAGAAAGGGGTCGCTCTCTGCCGACAGCCAACCCTGTCGCTCAAACGACATCCGATGCACGCTCGAGGCACGGCCTCACATGGCGTCGGCGCTTGCTGTGATCAGGACGGCACCCAATGGGATGCCCGGATCACAGAGGGGCCCTGCGATGCTGATGTGACCGTCTCAAACCTAGCGCTCTTTTCTTTTTTGGGCAACTGCGTGCAAGCGGCTGCTGCAGCAGCACAGAAGTTCCGAGAGTACATTCTGCAGAGTCGAACCACTGGATAACGATAGGTATCACAGATTTTGCAGTGTGCACATTGTTTACCTGGGGTAAGGCCTCGAGAGGACGGACCCCGGCTGTGTCTGGTACAGGGCTGCGGAGGTATAAACGTGATTTGTGTGGTCGGCGGCCAGTCACACCTCTCAAAGCGGAGGGCCGTTCTTGTCTGGCTATTCGTACTTCTTCTGACACCACCGGCCTATCCTTATACCTGTCTGTCGCACCCCGGCAGCAGAGCAACACACCCTTCCCTTCCCTTCCCAACTCCCGAGCCCGAAGCTTTGATTCTGCCACCCGCCGCTGCTGGTTTTGCGGTAGTTCGTTTTCTCTTTCCGCCCGGCGTTGGCTCGAATTTGTCTCTGGAGACGACACACCAGCCAAAAGACAAACTTACTTAATACGCACAAAACATGGCGGACGACGACAGTTTTCCCCTCGCAGGAGACGGCACAAGCGGGACCGGTGAGGTTGACGGCAGCATCGCCGGCGCATCAGGCATCTCCAGCGGCGGAGTGGTTCTCTCCCACGGAGCCATGATCGCCATCATCGTCGTGGTCGTCGTGGTCGCGCTTTTCGGCGGTAAGTCCAAGCCCCCGCTTTCCCCTCTTTATTGCTCAGTGTGACCGGCAATTTAACAAGCGGTATCCACAGTCGCAACCTCGGTCCTCTTCTTCGTCGCCAAGAAGCGCGAGTGGACAATGAGAGAAACCCTCCGGAGGTCGGCAAGGAAGGTGGTCACCGTCCTCACACCGCGGCGGTCCGAGTTCCCCAAGTCGGTCAAAGAGTCGGCGGGAGGGCGGGGCAAGTACGACGACGTGCCGCCAACACCAAGGATCAAACCCGAGTACCTCGACCTGGAGAAGGGGCATGACAAGCCCAAGAAGAAGCGCAACTTCAGCCGGAAGTGAGGGTTAGCGCCAGCGGATGGACATGCGGTGTCAGGTCGGAAGGGCCGCGGATTGGAGATCGGATCATAGATCCCTGGGAGAGACAGCGAAGGAACGACTTGTTTTGAGCATTTGGCGATTCATGAAGGGAACGAAACCGGGATACCACAGTTTGGCTTGTATAATATAGGGTTCGACGGGGAAGCTGGTGTCTATAATCGGCGGAAGGTGTTCGTGCTCGCACTCCGCCTGTCCTGGCGCTTGATCGGTGCCGGCGCGGGCTGCCGCTTCTTTTTAGATTCTGGTACAAATATGATTTGTTGCTCTCCAACGACGTCGCCTGTCCGGACCTTCGCGGCGCGGGTTTGTTTCTGGGCTCTCGAGCCAATTGCTGTGTCCCTGATCTTGCCGCCGCGGGCTGTTGATGAAGATACTTGCATGACCACGTCATCCTTGGGTTTCTGATGTTCGCTCTCCGCCTCGGAGCCACTCTCATCGTCGCTCGAATCGTCCGCTCCAATGCGAGCGTTTTGGCTAGGGCTGGTGTTCTCCACTTGGGTGCTGGGATTGAGAGCCCGGAACTCGTAGCTGGTCTCGTCCACCTTGAATTCTTCGTCCTCAAAGAGCTTGCCGAAACGGGAATCGCCGAGAACGCCGGCTTCAAGGTCGACCTTGGCTCTCTTCTCCTGCCGCTGCAGGATCTTGTCCGCCAGTTTCTGGTTGACCTTGACCTTCTTGACTCCTCTGATGCGGCTTGCGCGCTCCTTCTCAATCTTCTCTTTGACCCGCTTGGCCCGCTCCTCTTCCCAGATGTACGGGTTGGCGATAAGGCGGGCCTGGTCGTACAGCTTAGCAGCAACAAAATAGCCGTGCATGTAAGGCCGGAGCAGGTTGGTTTTTCCAATAAGGTGGTCCAGGCTGAGCGACTTGAGCTCGGGCTTTGTGAGGAACTTGTAATTGTCGTAGGTCTCGGTTTGAGTCTCGTTCTCCATTTCGTGGACCAGGTTGTCCAGGAAGTGGCACCACTTGGGGGCGAGGCCCAGGTTCGGAATAAAAAAGCAATGCATGTGTTTGCCCTGCAATCATGTGTTAGCTGTCGAGCTATGTAATATAATAGTGTTTCGAAAGCCTACTTCGTTGGCTGTCAAGATCATGCCAGAGTCTGGGACGTGAGTGACATGGTTGATGTCAACCAACGGTTCAACCGAAGTCCACAAGTCACCAGTGTGCTCATCCCAGATCTTGATGATGCGCTTGTCGGCCGAGAGTAGCTTGCGCTCCTCGGTAGGAGTCTTCAAGTAGATCAAATTTTTGATCGGCAGCCCCATGCCTTGGTCCTTCTTGAGCAGGGGACGGGGGTTTCGTAAATCGAAGATGCGAATTTGGCCGGTGCTCGTTCCGAGTGCGAGAGATAGCCCGTCATCGCTGTAGTTTAACGCGGTAACCTCGCCATCGTGGCCTCCCAGCACAGCCACTCTCCCTTTGCTCCGCGGATCGTAGAACTCGACGGTGCTGATGGACGTGCCAAACGCACACAGGCCGTGCGTCTTCTCTGCTACCGCCGCCACGTTGACGGCGCCTACGTGGATGCTTCCCTGCAAGCCGCTCCCGGGATCGTCTCCGCCCACATCAATCTGCCACGGGCGGAGGAACTGGCCCCTCTCTAGATCCAGCCGGAATACCTCTCCGTATCCGGACCCATCCGCGCTCACCCCAACGGCGGGGATGAGCACCTCTGTACTTTGGCGCAAATAGGCCAAGTCTCGGCCGAACCTCGGGATTCTGACCTCGTAGTGGCATCCCATTGGTGTGTGGAATTCTATCGACCGGTCGGTCTGCAGATGCACGCTCTTGGTGTAGTCGGAGCTGAGCAGGAGGAAGGTTGTGTTCTCGGACTTGGTGTGGCGCGAGAAGGACAGGGACAATTCTTGTGTCGAATGAACGTGGAACTGGGGCTTGTATGTACCCGAACTCATGATCCAGTTGCCATCCTCGCTCACTCGGACGCAGTTGCTTGCTGTTCATCCCGGGCGGGTTAGTGCTGGTTCCTAGAGAGGCGTGTACTGAATGGGAAGAAGTGAACTTGCCCTCTTCAAACTCAAACTCTTGTAGAAGCTCAAAATTGTTGAGGTTTTCGGGATCGTACTTGGATGATCTCTTCCTGCGGCGGGCGAGCCAGTCTGGCAGGGGGCGAGCAGTCGATGGCCCCGCGACAGTGTATCTGTGCAGTTCCGTCAGCCTCTTCGTCTCGTTGTGCCCGCAACATCAATAATCTACACTTACACAGGGACTGCGCCCGGATTCGTCAACTTCATGGTCGATGTCGATGTGCCTGTGCACACAAAGTCTCGACGGCGGAAAGCTGCAAGCTCTTGTCTGGGCAGAAACCAGAAAGTTTCAACTGTACGCCTGGAAAAGGAAGGCGGGGAGATTCGGTTGGGATACTCCGCCTGAAAGTGGAACCTATAATGTGAGGTGAGGTACCTTGTACGGAGCTTTGTACAGTACCGGTGAGCGCCGTACATGCACTGTTATTAATATGATGTCTTATTCGAGACTATGAATCTTCAAAATTTTTGTCTCATTAGAGCTTTCAAAATTGATATGGCTGAGCTCTGGATCATCGTCGGAATTGCAGGGCCGAGAGAGCTGCTGTCCTGTACTGGTACCTCAATTCTTCCATCCCATGCCAGCCAGACCCCTTGTCGGAACAGCTTGGCGAGACTCCACCCGCTGGCCTGCTGTGACCAGACCGTCAACGCGCTGTGGAGATCTCGCTGCTGCGCATGTCATGTGCTGATAGAGTAGGTACGACAACGAGGTGCCTGAAGTTGCCCCATACATCCCCGACACGATTTACCTTTTCTCGCTCGCCACATCGAGTCTCCTGTGGGCGGCATCGAGATCGATACTCTCCAGACCGAAGTCCGTCCGATCCTACTACCGGATTCACGGCTCTGCCTCCTTTCCCCCCACGTGCCGACCACCGCTTGGCAGTCGCCGGTTTGTCTGACGTCGATCTTGAATGTCTTCGGCAGCAATCGCCTGTAATTCGCCAGCGTCTCTCGATTCCAAAGCCGCCCGCTGTCATGGATCTCGGTGGTGCGGCACATAGAGCAGCAAACCTTTCATCCAGAGCTTCCCCCGCCGGGAACGTCCCGTACCGGACCCTTGACTTTGCGCTTCTATCCGCGTCCCGGTAGTCGCAGCCCGCATGCCCGACCTCGGTGCATGACTGCCCGATTCCGTCGCCCACGCCTTGCACGACATCTTCTCCGATATGGACGCTGGTGAATATGAGACAAACACTCTGTTGATCGTGAGTACATACCCAGGACTACTCACCTCCAAATGACCTATCCTGACAATCTGCATCTAGAGCAACCTTTCCGCCATTTCTTTCCGTATATTTGAGCCCATTGCCTCCCAGTCATCAGCCTACACCTTCAACGCTTCCGATGTCGAGGACGCCCTGCGCAGCGATGGCCACCTCGTCTACATGGACGCCGTCCGCCGGGGTATATGGTGCTTCTACCTCTCAACAGGCGACGCACCCATCGCCACGCAATCCGAACGGCTCGGTCTCCACAAGAGGATTGAGGTGTGCGGTTATCCCATGGGTCTTGTTGGGGAGGGGAACTTGGAACCCATCGGGCTCCTGAAGAACAGGCCGCTTGGGACGAATGCCATTACCACGCCAAGCAGCTCGTCATCCACTGTCTCTGCCATAGACACGAACATGAAGGGCCCTCAGCCCTTCAGCCTACCTCCTACGCCTGTGATTATGGAGGGTAAGGTTGCGTCAACTCCGGTTGGGGATGCCAAGGGATACGCTTCCGTTCCGGCGCGCGAGATACATGACTTCTTCATCACGGCTGTGCTGGAATCCTTGACAACATACTTCTGCCGTGCGATCGGAGCCGTCTTGCTGAACCGCCGCTCTGTCTTGTTACCTCCCCAGGCATTCGACGCTGACGACGCCGACTGGAGCCAAACACCGCGGAGCTCAGCGCTCCTTACGTTCCGCACCTACTTGACCACGACGGGTTCGCTTGTCATCTCGCTGCATGTGTCGGTCCTCCGAGGGTTGGTGTCTTCTGCCGACGTTTTGCGCTCGAGCTTGCTGCATGCCGGTCCTACTGTCCTCGCTGCGCCCTTTGGGACATTCGGGACTCTGCAGGGCGTCGTCGACACCGAGGCGCAGGCCGTCGATGGCGGATTTGGCCATTCACCCGACACGCAGGTCAGACGGTGGAGGCCGGACCACGGCGATAGGTTTCTGCAATGGAAAACAACCTGCTGCAAACTGCTCCAGATGCGTGGTATGTCGCCGTCCTTGCTGGACGGCTGTTCTTGGCTGAACATACACTTCTTCCAAAGGAAGCCATACGAGCCGAGCGCAGACGGGAAACGAACCCCTCTTGTTGGCTCAGGCCCAACCGCGCCATGGCCGGCCGTTCTCTGCTTTCGAAAACCCAAGATCGAAACCATGCTGGATACGTCCTTTGACAGGGCCCTGTCAGGAACGACCGCCGGCTATCTGGACCCCTTGAACAAAGCAAAGATGTGGTGCCAGGGGGTTTCCGACCGGGAAGACGCTGTCAGCCGGAGGAAGAGGGAACGGGATGCTGCTTCAGCACGCGAGCATGCTAACTCTGATGCAAGAAATCATCCGCAGGGCAACGGCTACTCCCCCATGGCCGTCTGGCGTGGTTCGACCAACAGCGGACCGGCGCCGGCATCGGGGACCATGTACCCAACGCCACCAGATGGAGTGCAGCCGCCAGCGGTTACGCCCTCGTTTGATGGCGGTCCTGTCCAGAGCCCAGTTGGCCAGCCATCGACGAGCGCTGCCGGAAATGGCCAGACGGCAATGCAGCAGGGTGGCCCAGTTCCGGATAGCTTCAATGGGGAATGGGACGGCACCGAACCCAGGCCGGAGCAGACAACGGCCGCCTTCACCGAGGTCAACGTGTTTGGCGATCTGGGCGAGGATATGTTTGAAGATAACGGAATCACGGACGCCGACTTCAACTTCTTTGACGAGCCGCCGGGCGCCGGCGACTTGGATCTGTCGGCATTTCCGGAGACGGGGTCTTCCATTTTGGGAATGCAAGAGAATGCGAATCATCAGTTTGAACCTTCAGCCCAAGCTGCGCCTGGCACCGAGAACGACGGGGGGATACCTCTGGCCCCCTCTCCGCAGTTCACCAAGCCCGAGTTGAGACACGCTCGCAGCACGATGGCCGAGGAGAGTCGGCAACAGATCAATATGGAGAGCTTTAATTGTAATTCCGCCATTGGGGTCAAGAGGAACCCAAGCCCGTTCAATTCTGAGACCGTTTTTAAGCGAATACGGGCTTCGATACGCACACCGTCATTAACAATATCCACCCAGCGAGGTCGGCGCCGGCGCAGCAGTTTGTTCAAGAAGGTCGATTTTGATCCAGCCTTGCCGCCTACTGGCAAGAAATATGAAGAGCAAGGCCCGTTCGGCTACAGGTTGTCGGCCATGAAAGTGAAGGACAACCAGGCGCTCCAAAGTGGAGGACCTCTAAATACTGGTAGGCTCCCTGGCTCTGCGAGGCAGCGAAGAAACCTCAAGGAACTGCCATCCGATATCAGCACGATCCTAGCCAGGCTGGCGGGCGGCAATGCCAACAGCCAAAAGCAGCCCGACGACATCCGCTCAGAGTCAGAGGATAGCAGCTGGGCTTCGTCAGATGAAGACGCGAGCGACCCTATGGTTCGGGCCTCCTCGCCAGCCAAGTCGAGCGTGCTCCGAAGGCGCGCGGAGGACGATGTCATCTCCATGGCCGCCTCATTCAGGGAATTGGACAACACTTCGCTGGACTCTCCTGGCTACGGACCTGTCGATTTGTCACGGCTATCAAACTCGGAGATCCCAGAATTCTCCCTCTCGAGATACTTTGCTGACCCAGAGCCGGTACCACTCCGGATATCTGTCTCGGACGATGACTTCATCACGGTTGCGCAAATCCTCACAGAACAAGCAGCAGGCGGATTTCTCAAGGTGGCTCCACAGCGTCCGAGTTCCGAGGTCCAGGATGTGCGTCGGAGCCTGGTGAAGGCCATCCGCTACTCGGTGCGAGGTCTGCAGAGGTCTTTGCCACGAGCCTTGGCCGGGGCGGCTGGATGTCAGCTTCGGCCCTTCACAGAGGTTCAGGACGTTCCATTGCTTGTTCAGCCGAACAGCCGTGTGCATGTGAGGCCTGCTGACTTTCCCAAACCCAGCATATTCCTGATCCCTGCACCACATGTCGAGCTCCGGCGGTACGAGAACCAGCTCTCAGTGCTGCCGTCTGCCGTCTCTTTCTGGGACTCGTTGGGTCTTAGCCCCGTACAGGGGCCGAAGAGCGTCGTTGCCGTATGCATCTTGCCCGAGTCTGAAGGCATGCGGGACAATGCATCAGCCTTCCTCGACAGGGTTCAGAGCACGTACGAGGCTCTAAGGTTGGGCGCCTTTGAGAGGCTTCCGACGGTTGGCAGCGTTGTGGACGGCGTGGTTCTGTTACCAACTGATCAAGATGTCGCCTCGCCCGGCCTCAATCTACCTCGGGCTCGGTCCGCATACAGCGATCAAATGGCGAATCTTGGCATTTTCCTTGCCGGCTTGTCCCTGTCTGAGAAGAACTTTGTGGTGTACTTTGCATACACTCCAGAGAACCCCAGTTCAGTGGTGGACTCTTGCTCTGCATTCCATGAGCTCTTTGAGCGCTACAAGCGCTGCATGATGGACAGGAAGAAGCACATTTTTAATGAGTTGGTGCTCCAGCTCGTACCGCTCGATGCTGTTGCTTCAGAGACATCGCTTGTGGTGATGTCTCCGTCCGAGTGCGCCAGGCTTTGCTTGGAAACATACGATAGATGCACGCTCTTCGGGGGAGCCATGCCATCGCCCGCAATCATGCTTGAGCGGGCGCTTCCCAGAGGGATCGACTTCAAGCTAGCCGCCACACCTTCCCCCAACCTCGTACGGGAGAACTCATGCATTCACGTGGCGTACGCGCGGAGCGTGGACGAGCGATGGGTTACTGCCGCCTGGACTGACAACAGAGGCAGCACGCAGACGATGGCTTCCTATTGTCTCGGCAGACGGGGCAAGCCGCTGTCCAGAACGCTCGGGGAGGTTGTTCAGGAGGTCTGGGAGACTACGCAGGAGTTGATCTCGGCATGCAAAGTCCACTGGCGGGTGGTCATCACCAAGTGCGGCCCGATGGAGCAGCACGAAATCGACCTCTGGACCGGCCTGGTCCAGGGCGAAACGAGGGCCACCGTCAGCCTGGTTCTCCTCACAGTCGATACTGACCCCTCGCTGCAGCTCATCCCACCTCCCGCCACCATCCCCAGTTCCGCGCCCTCAATGTTCTATACAACCCCCGTTTCCACCCCACAGCCGATCTCCGTAGTCTCACCAGACCAATCCGGCAACAACGCCTCCACGCCCCTAGGCACCACGACCACCACTCCCGCCGGTGGCGGCGACTCATCCGCACAGCAATACCTACAACAACAACAAGCACCGGCCGACGCAGACGGCGACGGCGCAACGCTCGTCGACGTAACCGAAACGACGTGGGGCGTGGTGGTGTCGCATCGACTCAACAATTCGCTGTCGCTGACGGATCTCAGTCCCGCGCTCGCGAGCGGGTACCTGGTCAAGCGGACAGGTCCCCGGCAAGAGGATGCACCCGTCGCGATGGAGGTCAATGTCGTGTACAGCGACAATGCCCGCGCCTTGTATGACGTGCTGCTGCGAGAGATGTTGACGTATTTTCGAGGCTTGGGGACGCTGGCGCGGGCGAGAGGGGTGGTGGAGAGGGATGTGGATGTTAGGCCGTGGCATGTGGCTGTTGTGGAGAAGGCGGTGAAGGCGTTGTATCTTTTGATGTGATTTGATGTGGTGTCGTGTGGGATAGAGAAAGGGTTGTGGGGTTGTTGAACTCTTGTTTGGCTGTTTGAATGGTGTATGGAGGGAGATGTTGCGTATGTGATGTGTTTACGCGGTATGATGAGGTCGGTTGGTGCATGTGGCTGCATTCTGGGGGTACCTAAACGATACCATGTTACACACAGATTCTCGACAACTTGGGCTTGTTGGCCTGTCCTGATATCAGCCGTGGTCATCAAGCATTGATCTAGGGAGGTCTATCTATCGTCTGTCATGTCTATCAACCAAATCCTATGAGACGCTCAAATCGAGATCACCACCCAACGTCCGTTTACTCGTCCCAGAAACCCGGGAACAAATACTCGATCCTCTTCATCGCCTCGGGGTCCCGCCCAGCTGGCTTGGTCATGAACTTGACGGCGCTTTGCGCGCTCCCCGCCCACTGCTTCGCCAGCACCAGGTCGCTGTTCTCGTGCTTGCACAGCTCGTCCAGCACGGCGCCCACCAAGTGCTTGGCGTTCTCACTGTTCGCCGCCATGTACTTCATCACCATGGCCACGTCCACGTCCTCGGTGGTGTGCCAGCAGTCATAGTCGGTCGCCATGCAGATCATCTGGTACGCCAGCTCGGCCTCGCGCGCTAGCTTTGCCTCGGGCAGCGCGCTCATGTTGATGACGCTGCCGCCCCACGACCGGTACAGGTTGCTTTCGGCGCGCGTGCTGAATTGCGGACCCTCCATGCACACGATGGTGCCCCCCGTGTGCAGCGTCACGCCGTCGCCCTTCATTGCCGCTGCGCACCGCGCCACCACGCCCGCCAGCCCGCTGTCGAACGGGTCCGCGAACCCGACGTGGCCCACCACGCCGCCCTCGAAGAAGGTGAAGGGCCGGATCCCCTTGGTGCGGTCGATGATCTGATCCGGCACGACAAAGTCCATCGGCTTGATCTCCTCCTGCAGGGACCCGACAGCGCTAAAGGCGATGACGGTGCGCACGCCGAGGGAGCGCAGCGCGGCGATGTTGGCGCGCGCGGGCACCTCGTGGGGCGCGAGCTGGTGGTGCAGGCCGTGCCGGGCGAGGAAGGCGACGGGGACGCCCGAGTGTTCTAGAATGAGGATCGGCGAGGAGGGGGAGCCCCAGGGCGTGGTGGGCGTCAGGGCGGCGACTGGGTGGTAGCCCGGCAGGTTGGACAGGCCGGTGCCGCCTATCACGGCGATGTGGACCGGGCCTGGGAGAGTGGGGATGGGGTTAGCTGGCGGACCAACGTTGGAAAGGGGTAAAGAGAGAAGGGGTGGCTTACGGTCAAAGGTGGTCGGGAGAGACGGGATGTCGACCGTCATGGTGGGCAGACTGGTGGACGAAAAAGTGAATGGGAGTAGATGATTGCTATAGCTTCCACAAACTTGAAGCTGACTGCTCGGAGGGTTCGGAAGGTGGTTTATCAGCAAACCATCCCGCTCCCCTCCCTCTTGCTGTCGCAATTTTTGGAGGGGCTGACGGGCCAAATTTTTACCCCGCCGTTGCAACGACGTTGGGTTTTGAAGGGACCCATCCCTGTCCAGCAGGGTGTGGGGAGCACCAAGGCATAGAATGTAGATCCGTAGACTGACCTGGGGCAGTCAAGTAGCGTCTGAGAGCGGTCCATGCTGCCAAAAATCACAACCCAAGCATATCGCCGCCCTTGATTTCAAGTTGATAACTACATGTAAAAGTTTACATGTCATAATACGCTCAAGCCTGCCCCTGTCTATCTTCATCCTTGCCAAACTCCGACCCGTCTCGATAACCTGTCACCCTTCTGCTACCGGCTTCGCTCGGCACACTCGGAGCGTGGGCAAGATCCAAATTCACATTCGCCGCTGCATCCATTTCGAAATCGGGCGACGAAGGAAGCTTGGCTCACGAAAAAAGGTGACCAATCGCGGAGAGGTGACCGCGATGGCGGAGATGGCGTCTGCGTTGCTCCCGCCAGAGATGGCGACTGCAGCGGCGACCGACAGTCGACGTTCTTTGAGCATCGAGGAACTCTGCTTCACATCGGCCATGAGCTGCTTCGAGGGATGGTTGAAGTTGGACCCGGCCATCGGGCCCCGGACTATGGCATATGTCACCAAGTTCATCTCCAGGACACTAGAAAAGACGCACAACCTGAAAGATGTCAGGTAGGCCATCCCTTGTCCGTCTTTCCCCCCCTCATATTTAACTCGTCTGCAGGGAAACGCTCTCCAAGAGCGTCGAAGTCTGGATATGGCTCACCCGGGACTTTGCTGCCGCTATTCCCAGTCTGACTACGCGGTCCATCGGCCCCCTTGCGAGTCTCAACGACCCCGACAAAGGCGTGACGCCGCAGGAAAGCACGGCGCTCATCACCAAGAACTACCCGTCGCTCAAGGAAGACCTGCAGCTCCTAATCAAGCTCATGCACATTGCTAGGAATCTGCTTGTTGTGCCGGAGCCCGAGATCCCCCAGGACCTGTGCGCCGCCGCCCAGTTCGACCAGATGCTCTACCAGACCATCATCCTCTGCATCAACGTCACGAGTAAGGCTTACGACGGCGATGTCTTGGAGGAGGCTGCTCGCCTGAAGTTGAGCGAAATCACCGAGCTGTGTAGGTTCACAGTATCCAACTGCTGAGACATGCGGTGCTGACTCTAACCCCCAGACAAGAAGTTGCTGGTCACATGTCTGCAGCAAGCCCACAACTGGATTGCCAAGAACGACCGCAACAAGATGGCTTTCTGGTCCACTGTGCTGTTCGACGACGATGCTCTCGCTGACGAGTCTGACGGCAACGTCTACGGAGAGTTCCGCCCTGATGTCGCCAAGATCGAAGTGCAAAACTGGTTCGAGCGTAACTCGCGCTTCTGCGACAAGGCGAGGCAGCTGCTTACCGAATACGAAGATACGGTGGCCAGTGAGGGTCTTCCTCCCGGTCACCTTCCCTGCATCTCTCCGCTGGCATGGAATTGGCTTCCAGAGGGTACCGTGCGCGTGCGAGCAGACGACTTCACCAACGATATTAAGATCACGCCGCAATGGAAAGAGGACGAGCCCGATAAGTTTGAGCAAGACAAAGCCTACGGCCGGGTATCGAGGGAAGTCGACACGTGGTGGCTGAAGGTCCGTGATCCAAACTACGACGAGTGGGTCGTGCCTATGCCTACCGTCGAGTTTGCCCAGCAGAGGACAGAGAACTGCAAAGCAAACCTGGTCAACCGGTACGCCCACTCATACCGCGCCGCCGAGAACCAAGGCTCCGTGCATTCGACCGACGGCGCTCCGCCGCCTGAAGCTGGTGCGGACCACGAAGGGAAGGACGGCGGCCATTACGTCCACGACTACAATGACGACATGATGGAGGAGGAGGACATCGATGACGACGAATCATACGGCGAGGGGCCCATGAACGGGCTGCTCACCGAGGTCCCAAACATTCTCGATCCAAAACAGATCGAGGCCTTGCACATGATCGTCAAGTCGTGCATTCTCGACAACGCGGGCTTGGCTCTCAGCAGGGCAGGCGAGAATCTCCAGAAGACAAGGTGTAGGATGTTCTTGGCTATGGAGTGCGGAAGGAGCCTGCTTCGAGAGATCCTCGTCTTCATCGCCGTCTGGGAAAAGAGCGAGCAGTCGCTCATCTTTCAGCTCACCACCCAGATCGTTGAGGCGATCCATCACAGCGCTCTGGTTCCTTACGCTTGGCAGTCTCTGCGTATTCCCAAGGACATCATTTCACCCGCTCAAACTGTCCTTTTGAGGCTCGTGAACAACATGTTCCGCGCTCGAAATAACGACCCACCGCCGCCCGACTCCAAGGAACATCTCCGAGACGTCAAGCTGCTCCACTTCCTGTTCATTCAATTCCGCAGCCGCATAGTCCCCGAGTGTGCCTCCCTGATGCATCTCCAGGCACAGATTCGCAACGACCTTTGCGACCCAGCCGACTTCCCCGTCGACAGCTGGGACATGGAGCGCGCCAAGGACGGTATCCAGCAGTTCCTTGAGCTCCTAACGACCGTCAACGAATTGCTCGAAACCCGCCAATACCTCATAGAATGGGAAGCCGCCTACGAACTGCTGACCCTCCTCAAAGGTCTCGAAGCCGGCGTTCCAAAGAAGCCCATGGTCGAAATGCCCAACCGCTCCAACCAACGCCAGCCCCCTTCAAATCCAGACGACCCGGACGCAGATTACGACTCGGAGGACCATCCCCTCGCCCCGCCCCCACCGCTCGAAGAGCCGGCCCATAAATACCCTTGGGCCGGCATCAAGGGCCAAATACTGCACATCCTCGCGGGGCTGCTCCAGCCGCCGCCCGGACGAAGCAGCCCCGGCAACCCAGAAGTGCAGTCTCAGATCCTTCGCCACAACGGCGTCATCAGCCTGCTCAACTGCTGCGTCTACGACGACCACAACCGCTACGCCCGCGAGCGCGTCCAGATCTGTCTTAAGTGGCTCATGGACGGGTCGGAAGAGGCCAACAAGTACCTGCGAGATCTGATCGCCATGTCGCCGCCACCTAACCTCAGGCAGCAGCAGCAGTCTGGCACTGCCTCCACTGTTTCCCAACCTGCGGCAGGCGAGCAGCCGCCGCAGCAACCGGTCACTACCTCCCTGAGGATAGACGGAATTCCCGGCGAGGTGAAGGTGCGGCTCCGCGCCCCGGGCGAACCAATTCCCGCGAGGCCGACATTACACCCACCACCGTTGCCTAATTCAGCAGCCAGCCTGGCAGGAGCGAGAAGGGCTCTTCCGCCGCTGGCGAGCGCAGCTGCCGTGGCGGCGGCGGTCGTGGATAGCCACCACCATAACCGTAACCATCGTTACGCTGACAACGGCGTCAACAGCAATAACACACTGCCGCCTATCCAGCCTGCTGCTGCTGGAGCTGGAGCTGGTGGGGCGGGGTCGGGGGTGGGTTTGCCTCGCAGTCGCCCAGAAGAGCTGCTAAGGGATATAATCACCTTGGCGGACGAGGCAGCTAGGTTGGCGATGGGGAGACCGTTGGATACGGATGAGACTGAGGATGAGGAGGATAAGGAGGATGAGGAGGATGAGGAGGAGGATGATTTTATGTAGATGTGGGTATATTGAAGTGTTGGCTAGGTAGCGGACGGGCATCCATTGGGAGTATTTGTCCAAATACCAAAAGAGATATCACCAACACTAGGAGAAGATATCGCATCTGTTCCTACTGCATGCCGTTCAGACGGCAAGCAGGCAGGCACTGTGGGATTCTTTTCATCAGCAGCGCTTTGATCACACCAATTGAACCTGGCATTCCTTTCTTTGTCTCTGTCACTCCCACCGCCGACCCCTTCTCAAGGTTAACGAAATGAACATTTCCCTGAGCCTCCATAACCCAGGTCTTCCATTGGGTTCGATTCATAGTGCCATACATAACCATCCCAGTTGAGGAGTAACCATCCACCCTTTCACCGAGAACCCACAGTCGCTTCACGTAAGAATCATTAGGGAAGGATTCCCCATGCCGCAACACTCGCGCGCTCGCCCATCTCGACGATTGCTCCAATATGCCCAAGTCATGCTTCTATTGACCATGCAGTGCTCGCTTCGCTCCCGTTTGATACCTTTCCTTCAACCCAGCAGGTGGCGAAGCAGCCCAGACCCAAATAAGAGCCAAACCACACGCCGCTTCGAGTTCCGATACCAGGGATGCCATCGCCCCTAAGCTTGCCTCTCTGTATAGAGCATAGTGGCATAGGGGCTGAGAAAGCCTTCAAGTCTGTTCAACCGCTCCTCATCTTTCCTCTCATCAGATCCGTGACCAACAGATACAAGAGGACGCCCTTTCCGTCCAATATCCTCTGAAATATCCATCCCCAAATCCGCCCCGGCCAGGTGAGTCCAAGCTATTGTGCGAGGAGCGATGGTGTGGAGTACAAAAAGAAAGAAAGAAGGAGAAAAACTAGCTTTTAAATAGCATCATTTAGTGGTTGAATGCATGGGTATCTGCTAGAGCTCGCTGGCTTGCTGAAACGCTTGCTTTGCTGGCTTGTTTCGCAGGACAATACCACACAACAGATGACTTGAAAACGGCACACATCTCCGGAGAGCAGACAGAATTTTTGAGACTGTAAAAACCAATCAGAGAAGCGAAGGATGAAAAACATAACGACCGACCGTCCATCAGGTCTGTTTTTATTTGTTAATGTTGAGCAGAGATAATGACCTGACCTGACGAATAGAAAGAAATGAAATGAAAAAATCAGGCCATTCAGAAATGACACCATAAGAATCAATGCACAATGCCGCCTGCCCGCATGCCTGCCATGAGTGTGAAAACGGGATGGGAAAAAAAAATGTCAAGCGAAGGCTCAGGTGGTATGCACGATGACTATCGCTGATCGCACGATTTCAATCGCAAAGATGCTCGAAATGCCCCATGCGAAAGTTTGTGCGGATGGAGAACCTCAGAAAGATGGACGGGTCCAGCATGCCCTCGACCAGATATTTAGAATGGCGAGCAAGTAACGTGAGTCTAATAGAAGCTCATGATTGTCCCTTGCGGGCCTTCTCCTGCGCTCTGGCTTCTCTCGCAGCCCGGACCAAGGGCGCGAGTGTGGACAGGTCGACGCATTGTTTCATGAAGTCGTGCTACGCACAAGTTTGTGGTTAGCTTCTTCAATTCACACAATAGGGCAGTGGAAGGTTGCATAATATCAGTCGGTCGGTCGGGGTTGTGGAGACAACACGTACCCTCAACAGATCGTGCGCGCTCGCCCTCTTCTCCGGATCGACCTTGAGGGCAAAGTACAAAAAGTCGCGGAAGACGGGCGACAGCTCGTGCTCGTTCTTGATCTGCGGCGTGCCGTTGGTGGCGATCAGCCACAGGGCCCGCAGCGGCGACTCGGTCAGGTACGGTGGCTCGCCCTCGATCATCTCGATGGCCATGATGCCCAGCGACCAAATGTCCACCTTGCGGCCGTACTCCTTCCGCGTAACCACCTCCGGCGCCATCCAATACGGCGTGCCCACCATGGTTGTACGCTTGTTTTGCGCTTCGTTGATCGTCGCACAGAAGCCGAAATCGGCTGTGCAGGGAGGGCCAAGTCAGTCAAACTGGCAATGCAACAGGAAGACAAGAGGCGAAAACAAATGCGGGGGAGATGGATGTTGAGAACTTACTCAGCTTGATGTTGCCCTCCATGCTGAGCAGGATATTGTCCGACTTGATGTCTCGGTGGATGACACCCTTGGAGTGCAGGTGCTGCAGGCCGCGGAGGGTTTCCCGGCAGACCGACGCAATCTGCCCCTCGGTCATGATGTTGAACGTCACAACGTCGGTCAAGCTGCCGCCCTCCATGAACTCCATGACGACCCACAATTCCCCGCCACAGAGATAACTGTCGATAAAGTTGACAATGTTGGGGTGTGAGCTCTCCTTCATGACCAGAATCTCGTTGATGATCAGGTCCTTCTTGGGTTGCTGCTCGAGGTTCATCTGCTTGATGGCCACCAACCGGTTGGTTCCCCTCTCATGACCCGTGTACACGCCACCGGACGCGCCCTGGCCGATCTTGGTGAAGCCGCGGTAGACCTCCCTCGGGTCGCCCTCGGAGCATATCCTCTTCAAGGCGGCAACCACGTCAACGCCGTTGCTCTGCCGTGGTCGGTGCCGCGGCCTTGAGCCCGGTTGCGCAAGCTTGGCCTGTTGCGCCTGTAACATCCGATTGGCCCCGGTCGGGTCCGCCTGCTGCAGGTGCGGGTGCTGCGAGGACGGCGGGGTCGGCTGCTGCCGCTTGCTCGCCTGGCGCCCGAGCTGTCCGCTCATGGCCGCTTGCGCCTGCGCCATGGCCTGCTCCTGCTGCTGCTGCAATAGCTGCTGCTGGTACATCGCCGCCTGGTTCACCGGCGAGGTTACTGACGGGGAAGGCTGCGAGGACAGATATGGCGGCGTGCCGTTTGCTCGTGAGTTTGAGCGCGACCTGTGCTCTTCCGGCAACATCGGCACATTGTCTCTGGGAGGTGGATAAGATGGCGAGACATCGTCGCCAAGTGAAGGCATGCCAATGCCCGAGTCCTTTGTCGGATATGGGTGTTGCACCCTCGACGCTAGGCTTGTCGGAGGCTTGGGCGCGGGTCGGCTGGGCATCAAATTGAGATCTTTGACCGGGAGGACGGGGCCTTTGGGGACTGGCGGCGGGGCGCGGGGGTTCTCAAAACTGCCTTCATGGGCGACGTTGGGAAACCTTGGACTCGCTGGGGGGCTGATTAGAGGGGACATGGCGCCATAACCAGGTTGCATCATGCCGGGGGAAGGGAAAGCCGTGGCGGGTGATGGAGTGGTGGCCAGGCCTCGGAAGTCGGTTGCCCGGGCATCGTGAAACTTCTCCAACTGCTGGTCTTCCTGGGGCTTCTCTTGTGTCTCTTTGTAGAATGTTATGACATCGACGAGGATTTGGGGGTGTTCCCGCGTGTCTTTCTCTGTGATGCCGCTCTCGTTGATCAGTCGCTGCCACTCCTTTGGCAAACCCTATCGACGAGTCAACACAGCTTGACAGGGCATCAATGTTTGGAAGCGTCCTTACTGTGAACTGGCCCGTCGAGCTGTCATATCCGACATGTGTAACGTGGACTGGATTCTCTGGCGCCGAAATAAGCGGCTTCTTTGGTGACCCCACCAAGCTGTTCATAAAACCAGAAAAACCCGACTTCTTTCTGAGCATGCTGGGTATCTTGCTTTCCTTGGTCTCGTCCGAATACCGCTGGCGGGATGGGGCACCGTCGACTTTGGAGACACCGGTTTTCTCGCTCAGAATTGGCAGATCGCCGGCGGGGAAAGTCGCCGACTGGCGAAGCGGCGGCGGCGAGTGTCCCATGGTTCGCGTCCCGGGATCCGCGTGAGCCGGCCGGACGAGTGCAAAGTGAGGCGGCGTTTGGTTGGTGTTGTCGATGCTATAATCGTAGTCGGTATAATTGCTGGCGTTGTGGTCGTGGTCCTGGCCGTTGCTGTTTCTTTGAGCCGGCGATTTGGTGGCTGCGATACGATCGAGAATTGCTGTGCCGTCAAAGGGGGCGCCAATCAACTCGTCCGAAGTCTTGCAGCTGAGCGGTTGAAGTGAGGTCGGCGGGACGGATCGTGGTTGCTGCGCGTCAGCTCGGACCTGCAGGGAGTGGTAATGCGAGTGCGGCGACGCATCCAGCGCCGCAGAGGTGCCGTCGGGAAGGGCGGGCGAGGTGTGCGACCGGGCCGCCAGAGAGAAAGCGCGAGACGGTGCGGCGGCGGAGCGTGGCGAAAGATCGGACGAATTCGACGCGGGAGTCCTAGTGCCGATGGGGGCGCTGGGAGCCCGCTTCAAGCTGGCCGAGCTTCGTTTGCTTCCTAGAGATTGGGCGTCAACACGGCCGTCCGAAGTAGTAGCGCTGAAGCCGGAGCTTGCGTAGTGAAGATGGTGGTGCGCGGATGCCGGCGGAGGCTTCTTGGTGAGCCTGCGACGGTGCGAAGGAGCGCTGGAGCCACCTGCAATCATGGGACTGTCCATCTCACAGCTCGAGAGCCAGGAAAAAGGAGGCAATATGGCAATGCAAAAAATCCAACGTACAGTTTGGGAGCTGGTCAGAGCAGCTGGGATGGGTGCCGGGATAATTGAGTTACAGAGCGTGGGTGCAAAATTGCGTTTTCTCGCCGTTCGTTCGTTCGTTTCGTTCGATGCTCCCTCCTCCCGGTCCTCGATCTCATCTTCGGCTTGGCTCCCACGGCCACCGTCTGATCAGTGAGCTGGTCGAACTTGCACGCTGGCCGGCTCGGGCGAGACCTTACTTCGCGGGACTCTCTCTGATTGGCTACTGAAGATGCCAGCGAACCGCAGCATACAGTGCGGATAGGCGTACAGATGAGATAACGGAGTGGGACACCGGAGCGAGACAAACGGAAGGAGTACTTGGTAACCGTGACCTCCAAGGTTGCAGTATCCGTTTCCTGGAGATAACGCTTGCGCATCTTCCCGGTCACCAATGCAATGACCTCCAGCAGACGACCAGGACAGGCGAAGGGGATGCAAGCCGGCAGCACTGTATTGTAAACGCCTGCTACGAAGCCACGTTCACTTCGCCTGGCTGTGGAGGCCCGACTGATGAATCGTGCAATGCCGCACCACCGCTCGAGCGGCCCCCCGGCGGTTCCAGGAGGCCCAGCGGCTTCAGGTCTTCAAGGAAAACATGAGATATGCAACACATGTTGAAACAGACCTGGATTCGATGGTGCTCTCATTATGCGATGCGATTCTTTTAATATTTCCTCTAACCAGATGGAGGTACACACAATTTCTGTGCGCATTTCCGCCAGCTAGCCGCTGTGGAATGGGCATGGCATTGGAGGAACCCGACGTTGACTGTTGAGCAAACACCTAGCAAAGGGCGTCACGATGTGGGGCTAGCCGCCCTGCTGGAGCCCGAGCGGGACCTTAGCAGGCAGGAAAGGAGAGTTAGACAATAGGCTAGTACTAAGAGTATAACGTTATGCCTTTATAAGATATAGTTTTAAATAGTAATCTAGCTAGTAATCTATTGCGTTCTAGTAAGGCTTGCCCTACCTCTATTATCCAACTCTACCTCTCTATATAGGATGAAGGGGTTGAAGTGAGGTGGGGCTCATTCACCTTGCAACACCCCCGTCATCCTAAGTGAAAGTGAGTGCTATCCAGTTTATGAAGCTTCATCAGAGCTGAACGTGAAGCCGTTGTACGGCACTGCAGAGAAGACGGCACAAAGCTTCCAAGCTGCAAAAGGAGGAGCCCCTCCAAACAGCCAAAATACGGGCGATCGACGTTCGGCTGAACTGGAACGTCCCATCCCATGCCCAGGGTCTTGCGTATTGGATCCCACTGACCGTTTTAGCGAGACCCAGCCAAGAGCGGGGCATCTTGTCTGTGCCCTGCTGTTTTAGCCTCGAACCTTTTTCACAAGAATTCTCTGTCCATCAAAAAGACGTCAATGCCGGTTGAGCATGGTGCCACACAATTAGTGTAGACTCGTCGTATTGTCTGAACTGGACCATGACGACTTTATTTCTCTTCGAGCTGTGGCTGAGCCGACAGAAGCGGGACCCCTTCAATATCCGGCCTCTGGGATGTCCACAACCTACCTAATTAGACGCAAGGTCTAGCACAACCAATCTTCACCAAGCCATCTGTGGTGATATAGACCGCTAAACCAATTTCCCAAGGATAGTCACCGCAACTCCAACAGCCTTGCCGTCTCGATGATTTTCCGTGCGGCTATCGAAGCTGCCGGGAATCACTCCTCGTCACTAGCCGAGTTGTAACATTGCAAAACCCGACAACGCGGCCCTGTTTCCTGGCAGCAAGGATATTGAAGGGAGTGGATGAGCCAGCAGGCAAAAACTCCAATGACGTCTGGAACATGAGCAAAGTTTTAATGAACTGTGGGATTTTGTTTCAAGCTTGCCCTTCATCTCAGCTGTGAGCGCCAATGGCTTCGACGGTGGTCCAGGTTGATGATGTATGGTTCCATCATCGCTCCCGGGATGCTCAACGTCTTGAAGGCAACGAGCCGATCTTATGGAAGTAAGGAATGTAACTGCAGCTTACTTTGCTAACCTTTAGGTGCCTAGGTGCTCGGTGACCCAAGCCCGTGGCCAGTGATGGTGCTTTCTTGATTCAGTTAGTCCTGCTACATCTTTCCCCTTTTATTGTTCCGGCCCCTGTTTATCTACAGTATTTTTGCTGCTTTTGTTGCTATGCTCTTTTCTCGGGTCCACTTCAACGTCTTCTGTAGTATTGAAATCTGTGTACTCTGACAGACCTGGGGGACGTTTGAGGTTGGAGAGATGTGTCTGCTCAATCCCTGATGTGCAGCTGCAGTGGGACTGGGCCTCCTTGTAACGTGAGACGACTTTCCCTTGGTTCTTGTGGGCATATTGAAAGGCTGACAATTTGACTCTAGCTCCGGGTCGTCGCGATGGAGCTTAATACCGTCTAGCTCCTCGATCACCGCGTTAATCACAGTACCAGCTGTGCCGTCGTCCGTAGGCTGAGCCGGAATCGAGTGAATGACAGATGAGCGGAACACCTGGTAAGCAGGCGGCAAATCGCCTACTGATCCTGCTTCAGCAAGCTACTCCCCAACGTTACCGGAACCACGTAGTGATTGCCAACATATCTAAAATACGGCGCCTGTGCATCGAAACTCCGAATTGGCACATCAATGTAGATGAAGGGAGAAGCCGCCAATCGAGGGGCGGCAATTCAGCGTTGAGCATGTTTCTTGCCATACTCGCGCAGGATCGATAATTGTCTGTACAACGTACAAGCATGCAAGTGGATATCACGTTGTTGGCGACGGCGGCACAAAAGCATCGTACTCATCGTAATATGGGGCACGTGAGAACGACGTCGTTTGGAGGGAGAGTCACAGCTGGGTTAGGGTTTAATCAAGGTAATACGCTAATATGCAACTGCATAATCCATTCCTGTAAGTCATAGCACCAGCCCCTGTCCCTGCGCAACGTCGCTCGGCCGCGTGAACAGGTAAACGGGACTTCTTCTGGCATGTTGCCTCGAGTGTTCTGGTGTCAAAGCTCGATTGCATCGATCATCGAATAGTCCCAGCGAGCATCAATGCGTCCGCAACTCCACGTTCTTCTTGATTATTGGAGCACTCGATACTGAGAACTCCACATCCCCCCAGGCGTTCTCTCCACTTTTTTTCGATCAAACCACGTTCTCAATTGCTGTCGCCTTTCGACTTTTGGCACATTTCGCCGCAAGGAGCCCGTCATCTTTGCGAATTCTTGATCATTGCTCCTGGGCCGCCGCATCCTTCACAGCTGCTGTCGACCTAGATATCCCGTATTGATTGGTCCTAAATCCGAAGTGTAAGGGCGACTGCTGTCCCCTCGCAATCCTCGAGGCCCTAAGCTGACCCCCTGAAAGTCGGAGCAGATAGACTCGAATCGTACCCACAAGGCCTCCATCTACAGCGAATCTCTCGCTGTTCTCAAGATATCTTTTCGGCTTACTCAACCCGGTCCCTCATCATGTCTTCTGAGCCCTCCGCTGCGACCCAGCTGCTCCAACAGCACCTGTCCCACCACGTCACTGTGGAGGACGCGAGCGACGACGACTCCAAGCCCAACGTCAGCGCCAAGTCCACCGGCAATGGAGAAACGGCGACGCCAATAAGCGTAAAGAAAGACAGGGCTGGTTTGGCCACCGATTCCCACGAGCTGTTCCCGGAACTCGGCGGAACAGCGTCCAAGTCTGCGGCCAACCTTGCTCCCGTTTGGCCTGCGAGGGCCAACGCGAATGGGAAGGCGAATGGAAAAGCAAGCGGCGCCAGCCCCGCCAATGGCACCCCCAAGGACTCTGCCCCGCCGTCCGGTGCCAGCACGCCCGCCCACCGGGTCGCACCGCCGAGCCTCTCGATCCCGGGGCAATCCATGGAGTACCTCCTCCTGGAGCCGGACCACATCCTACCCCGCGCCCAGTTGAAGCGCCCTTTGGCTGACATTGTCAAGGACTTCAACCGTAAGTCGCGCGCCCAGGTCAGGTTAGTCAACCAACCCGACAACAGGATCAGGGTTGAGGCAACCGGGCCCAAGGGCGACGTCACAACGCAGTCACTGAAGGACTTTGTCGGCTTGATTGGCACCAAAATGAAGGTTGAGTTGGACGTCCCTCGTTGGGCCAGGCCTCATATTATTGGCAAAGGCGGGTCTACCATCAAGGCCCTGCAGGAGAAGTCAGGCGCTCGCATCCACGTGCCCAAGGAGGAAGGCCAAGCAGCCGCAGACGACAACGACGACGAAGACACTATTCGGGTGGTTATTGAGGGCAATTCGCAGCAGGCTGCCCACGCCCAGAATCTTATCTTCCGAATCATGGGCGAGCGCGGGGGCCAGGTCAATGTTCCTCTCAAGGGAATCCCTGCCGAGTTCTTCCCCTTCATCGCCGGCCCCAACAACAGCTTCATCAGCAGCATCGAGCAGGAAAACGGAATCCAGATCCGCGTCCCTCCAGCTCAGGCCTTCTCGTCCACGCCACCCACTGTGCCCGCCCCGTCCGAACGCCCCGTGTTTTACCCCGCGGCTGACAGCTCCATCCACCTCGCCGGTGAGCGCAACGCTGTGAAAGCCGCCCGGGAGGCGATTGAGCGGAGGGCCGAGGAACTGCGCAGCCAACTGCTAGTAGAGCCTATCCACATCCAATCAGGCCGCCACCAGTTCATTATTGGGGAGAGGGGCGTTTCCATGGAGCAGTTTTTCGAGGACACCGGATGCACCATTGTTATCCCCACCGATGAAGACGATGACGTTGTCAAAGTCATTGGATATCGCGATCAGGTCCCGAATGCTGTGGACAAAACGATTGGCTTGGCCATGAACATGCAATGCTCCAACATCGACATCGCGCGCTTCCACAAACAAGCCCCAGGCGGTGCGGCCGCTCACGCGCGCCATGTCACCCGCTACCTCCATCAGAAACGGGAATTGGAGCGGCTCGGGAAGGCGTATAATGTGCACTTCAACACGCCGTTCTCCGACGACGGTGCTCTGCAGTGGGAGCTCTACGCGCGCGATGGCAAGAATCTCATCAGGGCTCAGACCGAGGTCAAGGCCTTGGTGGACGGTCTCCCGCCGGCACGGGTGGCCACCGTCCCGGTTGATCCGTTCTACCATCATTACATAAGGAGGGAGGTGATGCCGCAGGTGCGCCAGAACTATGGCGTCCACATGGTTGTCCCAGAGGCTTCCGAGGCTAATGCGCCTCTTTTGCTGGTTTACGAAGGCTTCGAAAGCCCCGCGTCCTACCAAGTTCCGCGTTCCCCGCCGAGCCAACAAGATATCGCCGAGATGCAAAAGTGGCTTCAAGACGCCCAAGGCCACGTTCTCGGCCTCATGAGCCAGCAGGAAGCTGTGACCTCCAAGTCTATTGAGGTCCCCTTGAAGTAAATTTTCTCCTCTTTGCTGCACAAATGGCGAAAGAGATGTGTTTTCTAACGTTAGTGTAGGTTCCACACAAGGCTCCAGAAGTTCATCAAGAACGAGCAGGACAATGCTACCAACCCGGTCCGCGCCCGGGTATCCAACAACGGCGAGACCGTCATCATCCGCGGCCCCGCTTCTGTTGTGGACCGGCTTACCGCCAAGTGCGTCGAATTCGTCGAGCAAGAGAAGCAGGACGACAAGGAACGTGGCTTTACACTGGAATTCGACTTCCCCCAGAAGTTTGCCAACCACTTGATTGGCAAGGGTGGTAGCAACATCCGAGATCTCAGGGAGAAGTTTGACGTTGAGATTCAAGTCCAGGACGGCAAGGTGCAGCTCAAGGGTCCGAAGGCCAAGGCAGAGGCGGCAAAGACGCACATTGTTGCGCTCGGGCGTCAGCTGCAGGATGAGGCGACACACGTGCTGAAAATTGACCCCAAGTTTCACAGGGAGCTCATCGGCGCGCAGGGCAGCCAGATCAACAAGCTGCAGACCCGCTACAAGGTGCTCATCTTTTTCCCGCGCAACAAGAACGCCAAGGACGATGAGTCGGTTGCTGAGTCGGCTAGTGATGCTGGGAAGGGTCGCCGTCAGCAGGCTCCCGACGAGGTCATCATCCGCGGACCCAAGCGCGGTGCCGACGAGGCTCGTGACGAGCTGCTGTCACTGCTGCAGTACCTGAAGGACACGTCATTCACCGCCACTGTGACTGTCCAGAAGAAAATGCTACCTTCTCTCATTGGCGCTGGCGGTGCCGTCCTGGAGCAGCTGCGTCAGTCGACCGGCGCCAAGATTGACGTCCCGAGCGCCAAGGACTCAGAGGATCCTCAGGTGGAGATCCATATCAAGGGCACCAAGACGCAGGTGACTGCGGCCAAGAAGGCTCTGGAGGAGAAGAAGGCGATCTTTGACGACACTGTGGTCGAGAAGATTGAGGTGCCGAGGATATACCACAAAGCTCTCATAGGCACGGGCGGTAAGTCTGAAATGATGAGATTGCATTGTGATCACGGTGGCTGACAGATATGCAGGCGCGACGCTTCGCGACATTGTTGTTCAGGCTGGCGGTCCTTCCGACCAGCGGGAACTCGCGCGCACCATCCAGTTTCCCAAGCAGGACGCTGATGGCAATACCATCAAGGTGGAAGGCCGCAGCGAGGTCGTGAAGAAGATTGTCGCTCGGATCCAGGCTCTGGTGGCCGAGCGCGAGAGTCAGGTAACCGACGCCGTGGATGTGCCTGTCGAGAAGCACAGGACTATCGTGGGCCGCGGCGGTGAGACGAAGCGCAACCTCGAGGCTCAGTTCAAAGTTTCGCTCGACGTTCCGCGCCAGGGCAGCGGCCAGACGAGCGTGAAGATTGTTGGCCAGTCGGCCGACGTCGAGAAGGCCAAGGCGCACATCCAGAACCTGGTCAAGGAGCAGCCGGGCGAGACGGTTCAGATCCCCCGCGCCCTGCACCACGCAGTCTCCAACAACGGCCAGATCTTCCGCCGCTTGCGAAACGACTTTGGCGTCACAATCGACCATGGCGGCCAGACGGTGCCCCCTAAGCCCACGGCCGCGGCCAGCAGCGCCCGCGCCAACGGCGGCGCCCTGCCCCTGATTACGGACGAGCCCGAGGCTGCCGCCGACGCCCACTCATGGAAGGTAGTCGAGCAGGCCTCTTCCTCTGAGGAGGGCGACATCCCCTGGATCCTGCGCGGGTCGGCCGAGAACGTCGAGAAGGCGAAAAAGGCCATCCAGACGGCGCTCGAGCAAGCCACCAAGCACAACGCAGTTGGGTATCTGGTCCTGCCGGACCCCAAGACGTACCGGTTCGTCATTGGCCAGGGTGGTAGCAAAGTCAATGCCATTCGCAAGCAGAGCGGGTGCAAGATCACGGTGCCGCGCGACCAGGCACAGGGCGAGGCCATTGAGGTCGTCGGGTCTCGCGAGGGGGTGGAGAAGGCCAAGGAGCTGATCCTGGCTGCTGTCAAGGAGGGGGTGAGCGCGCGGTCGACGAGGGGCGAGTAGAGTCGTCGTTCTGCTGGGGCGCTTGCGGGGTGTAAGCTGCGGGGTTTACTGGGGAAGAGGTAGCGAGAATGGTCCATTGGGATCTAGATTGGTGTGATGTGGTTTTCTCTCAGAGGGGAGAATGCAAAAGGAAGGGAAACAAAGGGAGAAGGGAAGAGATGAACCGCACGCGACATAGCAAGCAATTACACATCTGATACTTAGCTGGCTATGATAGGTATGCAGGTTGGTGGACTTTGGTCAGATTTAGGGAAGCGCTTCTGCGCTCTCGCAGCTTCCGAGTTTGTCTTTTGGCTCTGGTTTATATATTTATTTGTCGAGTGGGCACACCAGACTGCGTTGAGGGGTGGCTGGGCTGAGCGGTTGGTTCCAAGGTTGTGGTATAGAGGATATTAAAAGGAAAGGAAATAAAAACTCTCTTCTCTGCAGTCTATTTCCGCACTTCCAGGTTGCGTATTTACAACTCTTCTTTCACTTTTACTTTATTATTTCTTTCTTTCTTTCCCTCTTCTTCTTCCTCTTTATATTCGTATTTCTCTTCCTCTCACCGCTTCTTTTACTACTCATCTTTATATCCTAACCCTTTCCCTTTATCTTCCTCCTTCCAAGGTGTGTTTTCCAATCCATTTCTCTATTTATTTGTGCTATGCCCGCCGGCTATGTGCCACGCTAGCGAACAAACCAGGGCTGGAATGTCACACAACAATGATATCCCTTCCTGCCATTCCCATACAGCTCTTGTCTAGACAGCTCCGCAAGACAGAGACAAGCATGGGCCAAAAAGCCACCTGGACTTGGTCTAGACCTTAGCTACAGCATACTATGAGGGTGGATGGGGCCGGAGGATGCCGTCTCTGAATAAGCCTTACGAATGTGGCTGTATCGGAGATGATAGGAAACATAACTCGAAGCTTTACGATCCGATCGGGCCCTGTGACGATGAGTTTGATGCGGACGTTGGCCTCCAAAGACGTCTATATAATAAGCGACTCCTGCCATCCTCGACATTGGCAGCAGTTGTTTCCCCAGGCCGCACGTCCAACCCTCAAATTCTCAAAAGAAAGAAACTCAAAACAACTCCAGAGATGCCCGGTCAAGCTCGCCCTTGCTCTACCCACTTTGGCCATGACAGCCTCAGCCGCGTCCGGTCTTGAGGGCACCTCTCCGGTCTCTGGAACGGCCTGGTTGGAGCGGTACTTGCGAACGTGCCGTGCCTGTGACCAAGGGGGTGGTGCGCTGTTCCTTCCCAGACATCCCACATGCGTTAGTCTTTCTTGTATAGGTGCAGGGCAAGTCTGTAGAATTGTCCAGTGGTTACCTTTACTTCTCACCAGGCATCTCAGGTTATAACCATAGTCGCATGTTTTGATACCATTCGAGTACGCTTTAACTCTCTGTCTCCCCTCCCACGCCCGATGATGAGAGAAGATACATGGCCCTTTGCGCCGGCAGATTCCCAACCTCGCAATGCGCCAGCCACGGTCTAAAAAGCAGGCACCAAAGCCAAAAAGACACTGAGAACCCAGAAGATGACCAAAGAATGGCTACCCAGAAATTCGGCCTCAAGCAACAACTCATTATCCACCCGCAGACCGACTTCCACCCAGGTCTTGAGAAACATCAGACCCAGTATAACTAAGCCGTCTATAGAGGTATCCCACCGAGCCCATGAACGCAGTTAGCCCGTGCGTTGTCTCGCCAGCGATATGAGTGACATAACGCTTCTAGTAGAGCGTGTAACCACCATCGATAATGACGTTGGAGCCGGTCATGAAGCCCGAGGCGTCCGAGGCCAAGAAGACGCACAGCCCGTTGAGGTCGTCCACAGCACCGAGGCGCCCTTGCGGGGTAAGCGACTTCCAGATCTTCTTCTGCGCATCCAGGGCGGGGACCCGGTTCAGCGCCGTGTCCATGTAGCCCGGCGAGATGCAGTTGACACGGATGTTGTACTTGGCCCACTCGGCGGCCAGCGACTTGCCGAGTTGGATAACGCCGGCCTTGGAGGCGTTGTAGCACGACTGCTCCTGCGGGTAGTTGACGATGGAGCCGGACATGGAGGCGACCAGGATGATGGAGCCGGGCTTGCCGGCGGCCATCATGGCGCGGCCGACGGCCTGCGCCATGAGGAACGACCCGTTCAGGTTGATGTCGATAAGGCGGCGGAACATAGCCGGGTCGTACGTCTCGGCCTTGATGTTGGAGTCGGCGATGCCCGCCGAGTTGACGAGCACGTCCGGGGCGCCGTAGAGGTCGACGACGTTCTGCACGGCCGCGTTGATGGCGTTGCCATCACGGACGTCGACCTTGAAGAAGGAGACGGGAAGCCTGGTCTTCTGGTGCAGCTCGGCGGCCGACTCGTCGCCCAGCTCCTGGTTGGCGTCGAAGATGGCGATGGCCTTGGCACCAGCCTCAGCGCAAGCGCGGGCCATGTGGTTGCCGAGACCACGGGCGCCACCAGTCACGATGACGACCTTGCCCATGATGCTCATCTTCTGCATGGTGCGGGGCATCTGGCGGTACACCTTCTCCTGCAGCGGCGTGAATGCATCCTCCTCGGCGGCGGCGGCCTCCGGGGCGGAAGTGGCAGCAGGCTTGACGGGAATGCTGAAATGGTCCGCCGAGTTAGACGAGGCGACACCTTTAGCGTCCGGGCTGTACACAGTGACAGGTACCTCAGTCTCCTTGATCACCTCAGACTTCATGCGGCCGGCGGACACGGAGAAGGCAGTACGCTGAGCAACTGAGGAGGCAACAGCGCGGCCGACAGCGGGACGGGAAAGCGCGGCAAGGCGATGAGCCAGGCGGGCGGAACGTGCAACGGCGGCCATTATAGCGATTTCTGAGATTGAATCTTGGAACGAGGTGGTGAAGAGTTATGGAAACTCTGAGCCGAGTCAGATCGACTTGAGAATGAGGCCAATATCAAAAAGCGGAGAGCGTGAAACTCAAAGCCTTCTTTGGGTCTTGAGCTAACGCAGGCCTTGGCACTCCAACTCTCCAAAGATGCAGGATTGCTGGTAGGAGGTCAACCACACAGGCGAATTGTAATGGTAGCCAAAAAGGGTCGAAGTCGAATTTGTCCAAGTCAACGAGTGGGGGTTCAAGGTACGTCGAAGGTACCTGGGCTCCTTAATAGCGACGACAAAACTGCGTGCGGTGCTGTCAGACCTGCTGGTTTGGGGGTCCGTCAGGCTCTTTTTATTTATAGGGAGCGCAGGCTCTTCAGAGAAGGGTTCCTGGCCGTCAGACGGCCAGCTGAGGATGTCCCGGGCACAGAGATGGGATGAGGCAAAGTGGCCCGGCGGGTCCAGAACTGTGGCGGTTGCGAGTCGAGATCGATCTGTTTGAGCAATGCAATCCTGGAAACTGCACGGATCTGCACTGTCCACGCACACCCCTTTGCACTACGCTTCGCGAATCCCGACCGATACGATTTATCTAGGCCGAAGAGTTAGGAAGTCAAGCAAAGCTACCCCAAATGAGGAAGTCAGCCTGAGTTCTGGGAGCTTCGAGAAACCTGGAATCTAAAGCATGACCGCCGACTCGGTGTGAAGCCAGGTTTGATGTTGCCGATGGTGGCCGAGATGGGCAACTTTGCGGAGGGGGGAAGCGCAGTCGGCACCTCTGACCACAGAAAGTGGTCATAATGGTGTTCTAAGCTTTGATGCGATTTCCATCCACGTACCTTCTGCGGGTTGACAACAAATCCTTTGTTTTCGGCTTGAGTGAAAGAGGTATTGAATGCAACCGACGTCGTCCGATGTTCAAGGTTTCCCGAGGGCCCTGGCGCTTTCAGTTGGCTCTAGGGGCTCATACTTATACCACAGTATGTTGCAAGCCCTCGCTCGAAGTAACTTGCAACAAATACATCCTGCGCATCCTGACACGGGGTGAGTGAGCGGTGAGCTGTGTCTGTGGGACCGAGAGATTGAAAGCAAGTCACAAGACCACCATCAATTTTCACCTCTCAAGCATGCTTGTTGGTGTCCAGAACCCGCGGAAAAGAGCCGGTTTGCCAAAAGGGCAAATGATTGAGATAAAATTCTGGTGTTTTCGCCCTGCATGTAACGAATGCTTAACTCGACTGGGGAAGTGGGGTTGAGCAACTGACAGGGGTTGGCGCCGATCAATCCTGACGTCCATCTTTGACTGAGTCTTTGACCTGCAACGAGTACAAGAAGGGCCTGTTCCACGCCTATCTTGGCTACGGACACGTTTAAGAACGATGCACAACCAGAAGCCGAGTTTCTTAGAAGTTCTTTTTCCCACGGGCTGTACCTTATTGAGGGAGTTCTTGCCTACCTACATAGAAATTCGAATGATCGAGATCTCCTGATGTGGGCCAAGGGATTGGAATGCTGTGGGGCCAGGTCAGTCAACGTTACCCTACCCCGCTCTGGGCCTGCAGTCTCGCAGGGCTTGGCAAAAGACATTCGATGTCTCGACCGCGTGGGGGGGGGCCAAAATCAGTTACGAAGCAGATTCCCATCAGCTCTATTCGATAGCGCTGACCAACAAGAAGAGCCCTCTGGCACGTCGTTTAGCATTTTCATATACACCTTGAAGCGGTGAGCAGTGTGTGTACTCTCCTAATACCCTCCTATTTCGTTCGCTCTTCCCGTTGGCAGCAGCGAGAAAATTACTGGTCCTGTGGCCACCTGCTCTTGACTAGGGAACGGCGGGCAGTGCTAGCTGACTTAGCCCTGGAGCGCTCTCCATCAAATCCAAGACTAGAGTGGCAAGCATCCACCGCGGGACTTGTCCGGGGACACGGCCGCACCTGCAATCCAATGGGTCATCCATGTGGTTTGAATGAGAATCCAACCGTCACCTCACCACCCCTGCCCGGCATACCCGCTCATCTTTCCGCCGCTCTTCGGAGCGGCACCTTATCAACAGTCTCGAAACACGAGCCAGGGGGCCTGAAGCCATGGTTTCTCCTGCCCAGCCGAGCCAACCACTGAACCACACTGTTCAAGCGGCCCAACCGCAATGTACATTCCTCGCTCATCCCACGCAAGTGTCCGGCCATTCATCAACATCTCCTATTTTTGGAGCGTTTGGTGACTCGTAACCTCCAACCTTCTGAATAATAGCAATGAGCCGCAGGGTAATTCGGGAGGACAGCCGACCGTTTCCAAGCTGAACGATTCAGCCCCAAGCAACGACTGGTTCACAACCCAACTCGATCATCCCGCTTTTCCCTCGAGAAATTCAGGTTTGTAAATTACATCGCTCCAGAACGTTGGCAACCCGGCTCTGCCGCTGGTGCCATTCTTTTTTGAACGTGGGTCAACCGCCGCTCCAGTTCACTCAGCTCTCAATACCTTAGACAACATAACAAACTGAATGAGGAGGCATTGGTGTCTGAAATGTCTCTAACCACCTCAACTCCATCTCTTAAAACTATGATCGTTTTCACTCTCCCGGTTTCTCTATCTTATCATTAGCTTTTTCCCTTGATCTCGAGCTCGACGCACAAACGCCAAGGAGCCCGGTTCCAATCAACAAACGAACAGCTACGCCAATCGCCTGTCCCAGCCAGCCGGTACCACTAAGAAGCTCGACACCCTGCTTTCCCCAGGTCTCACGATGGCTTCAGTAGCGTGCCACCCGGAGTAGTGCCCCTGGCACCCCAACAAGCTCGGACCGCAGCATGCAGCCCTACACTTGTACACGCTAGCCGCCATAATTTCCCTTGCAGTTTTCACGATGCCTCGCTTCGCTTCCCGCTTTCCGCTTCCCGTCACCCGCCACGGGCCGCTAACCCCAGTTCCCCAGCGGGGCCAGTACTGCACATTTACCATACAGGTTTTCAGATCGTGGCCCAGGTCGTGATGTCTAGCACTCGCTAGACTCGCGGGGTAGTTGTTCGATCTGACTTTGAACCTAGGACAGCTCCCATACGTACCTGTAGGTAATGTGAACAAAAATCCATGGCCACGCCTTGCATGTTTGCCTCCCCGGGAATTGTCTCTGACCTCGTCAGCCAGTGACCTGAGCGTTGCACAACGCACTCTCCTGACTACCAACTTCCAGCAAACACCATGCATGACACGTACATTCTTGACATTGAGAACCTAGGAATCCATCATGATATGCCGTCCAGACTCATCAATCAATCCGCTCTTGAACCCTGACAACGTCGGTCAAGGGGAAGGGTATTACTATCACATAAGTACATACATCATCGTCTAAAACCGACACTGCACCAACAGCCGTGCATTCCGCTCAAGCCGCCCTCTTTCCTCTTTCCTTCCCTCCCTGTTGCACGAGTGTCCGTTTGTCCTCTGCAATCTGCATGATCCAACCGCCTCGATTTTGGAGAGAAAAGGACAAGCTGATGCATCTCTCGTGAGATAAAGCCATGGGGAAAATAACCCGCTGTCCAGACCCTGACCGGGGGCGAATCCCCGCGAGCCAGAATCCAACCAGACCAACCCCATAACAACCACCACCCCCAAATAACCCATTCTTGACCATTAAACCGGACCAAGCGAGTCAAAAGAAAGGGATGATGCCCCCGTCCGTCATATTCGTACAAACGACTACCGCTCAAAAACAAACTCCTCCTTGTTCCTCTCAAGCAGCTGGAAAAGGCTCGTGACATACGGCGCCAGCAACCGATTCTCGGTGAACACCTCCCACAGGCGGGGCAGGACCGGCCGAAACAGCCGCTCATTCCACCCGCCTTGCTCTCCCCTGCTCTGCTCCCCACCCTGCTGCTGCTGCTGCTGCTCACCACCAGCACCACCTTCCTGTTGCGTACCGTCATCCGCACCGCCGCCGCTCCCCTTGACAAACCTCTCCTCCGCCCGCGTCTTGACCACATTCCGCGCGATGTTCCTCAGAATCAGCACCGCCGACAGCGGGATCCCAGCCGCCTGCGGCGGCGCATTGGGGTTGCGCTCGTCACGGGCCGAAGCCGTCTCCTCGTACGTGAGCGTAATGGTCTTGGCGGGCTTGATGACCCGCGGTTTGCTGCCACCGCTTCCACTCCCAGAAAGAGAGCCGCGCTTGGAAGGGGTTGATGACGATAACGATGTCGGCGCGTCGGCGGCGGTACCGGTGGAGGCCCGGCGAAGGGCTTCCTCTGCCCTGAGATGTGTCTTGATGTGCGTCATGAACTGAGCCAGCTGCAGCTTGACCGGCTTAGGGTACTTAGTGCAGCCGTCCCAGAGGCATATGAGCGGCGATTCGCGGTTGTGGAACTTGCCATCTTCGCCGGGGGCTTCACACAGGTGGTCGATGAGGATGTGTTGCCACATTGTCTCGGCCGTCAGGTTCCATCTCCCGCACTTGAGGGGGTCGCCCGGCGCGCGGTACCATTTGCACATGAAGTAGCCGCGGCCATCGGTGTTGATGGGGTAGGTGCGGGAGCGGATGCCACGCATGATGAACTTCTGTATCTCTCCGTTGGTGCCCTCTCGGACCACCTGGGCGTTGGCATTTTGGTGGACGGTGCTGATGTGCCGGATAAACTCGGGCGCGTTAATCATGGCGCGCCCCATCCGCTTGACCGGCTCGAGGAATGCCGCGTTGTATGCCTGCCAGATGGCAATTTGCGTGATCTGAGCGTCAGGGTCCTCCTCGAACATGCAGCGAAGCCAGGCGAAGCAGCGCTCGGGTTCCTCCATGGCGAGTAGACGCTCTTGCAGGTCCTTGGGGATCGGAGGGACGTATTCATTAGATACGGGCTCGTACGCGATATGCGCTTCGCTGACGACCACCTCTCGGTTGGAGCGCTTAGCTCCATGGGAAAGCAGGCGGACGAGATGCACTACCAGCTGCTCGACGCTCGTACCCTCCAGCATCACGTCTAGATTGGGCACAACGGCTGTGTACTGGTAAAGAAAGTCCAGGCAGGCGTCCAACAGCTCATCGTCGTTGAGCAGGAGCCAGTCCAAGATGCGCTGCAGGGTAGCAGGCGAGACCCCACCCAGCTTGTTGGTTTCGGTAGGATGGTTCATGGCAATGCGGCCAATCGCCCGGAGAGAGGTGAGAATGATGCCGCGGTCCGACGACGAGAGCTGTGCAAGCAATGTCTTGTACAGCGGGTCGTCGGAGTCGAGCACCAGGTATGGGGTGATTTGTTCCGCGATGTCGAGAGCGCAGTGCTTCAACTCGACCACAATTTCCAGCGACGGAAGATGAAGGAGAATGCAGAGAAGATCCTTGACGGGCGGGTACTCGGCGATGTACCACGCGTTTTCGGGCAGCATGACCATGTTCCTAATGGTCAGGACGGCCTCGGTAACCAGCATCAGCCTGTCACTGAACTCGGCAGACTGGAAAGTGTCTTGGACATCCTTCCGGCTCAGCTGGGCAATCCTCTCGAGGATGTCGTCTGTGCCATTGATACCATCGAGCTCGCCAATTTCGCCACCGTCATAATACGGATCGTTCGAAATGGTCCACTCGATGTGGTAGAACATGCTCCCGACACCCAGTGCGAATTCGGTCAAACCCTCGGCCAGGCCGCTGAACTGCGAGAACTTGTACTTATCACCACGCTCGTAGGATATCTTGACGAGATGGTTTAGAGCAAAAGCCTGCTCCGCTTCGATTCCAGAGCGGAGCGACAACAAGCACCTCTCGTATATATTCGGCCCGTCGAGTGTCCCTAATCAATGTCAGGTGCCATGGCGCTAAGCGACGTTGGCAGTTGGGGAAGCTTACCCGGAGGAACGGATGCACGCACTAGGGCTCCCGGGTTAGGCGCTGGGGCTGCCGGATGCCGGAGGAGCCGCTGCTTCCTCGCGAATAGATCCGGGTTGCTGGCGGGTGTATCGACGATGCGCAGCGGCACTTGTGGAGGAGGTTGCAGCTGATAATCATTGACCAGAGGATTGCTCATATCGGGGGGGTTGTAGCTGATGGAATGTCCCCCACGACCGGAGGGGTGTTGGTGATTGTGATGCATCGCAATCGGCGTATTGACATGCGACTGAGTGATCTGCTGCCCTTGACTCTGTGATTGAGAGTGCGCCGCTGAGCCGGACGCGCCGGATTGTTGGCCCGACGCATGGCGGCTCTGCCGCGATGGGTTGGTATCGGGGTGAAAGATAACTCTCGGAGCTGGTGCCTCTCTCAAGCCGCGAGAGGCCCGGCCAGATGAAGTGGGGGTCTCTTCGGCACGGCGCTCCCTGCTCGGCGTGCCGTCTTCAGTCGATCCTTCTCTATCGGCCTTGGACTTGGCCTGGAACGTTTCCAGTGTCCGAGTCAGGAGCGAGCCTCCCTTGGCTGTGGTAAATTCGAGAATCTCGGGCGGAGGAGGTTCCTTGTTGTGAATCGTCTTGATCTCGTATGCAGCCAGGTTCTTGTAAAAGATTTGTTTGAGGGTGTAGGCATCGGCCGGGGCATTATGCCGCATCAGGCCCAAACCTTCGCACATCTTCCTCCACATCAGCTTCTCGTCCGACACCTTGTCGTAGCCGCCATGGCCGACAATGTATTTAAAGAGCTTGAGCAAGTCGACGGTGAAATTGCCCATCTTCGGTTCGGGGTCAAAATTTGTGCCGCGCTTCTCGTGGAAGGCGCGCAAGTCCTCAATGAACTTCTCATATTCGGGCGTCCGGTCGACCGTATGCTCGACGGCTGGTTTGGTCGGTGCCATGTTGGCGCGCTGAGCGCAGCACTGCGCTGCCAAATAACGTGCGCAAAATCGGTAACGGTTCTTGCCAGTATTAGATATCCGGTCTATATTCTGGTGATTAATCTCAGCAATTTTGTCCGTAAAACGCGCCAGCTGAAGCCAACCACAACTGCAGGGCAGCGCTGTTCGCGAATCTCGGTGATGCGACGCGAGGCTGCGAATGGCATTCGATTTCGCGGCAAGTTTTTGGGTCTCCGATTGCTTTTGGTCTCCAAGCTTGGTGGGGACTGCAGCCTCCTTGGCGCAACCTATCGCACGGACCACAGCTTGGCGGCCAGGCAGAGCGATCCCAGGAACGATGGAACTGGCTCTGTAACCGATTTGTTTATCGCATCAGTCACCGGAAGAAGATGGTGGATTTTGATTGACTTACTGACCGGGTGTAAGGATGCGTGATGAGAAGAAAAGAGGTTAAGTATCAGGCCTCACCCGGGGCCCAAGCTCAGGTTTCAAGCTTACCGTCAACACCCAGGATGCTCTTCAACCCAAGTTCGGCTCTCCCAAGTACGATCACCAACCAATGTCATAGAGAAGCGGCAGATTGTCTCCGATATCACGGCTGGCAGCTCGCGTTCTGTTGCTCTGGACGGCGCCATCGAGGAGTCACAGGACGAAGATGTCGCTACTTCAAGGGACAGGGGATATGGTAACCGTCACTGGCAATCATACTACAGTCATCTCTACAAGCGGCACCACCACATGCGCCAAAATATATGCAAAGCACGTCTATATAAGTATGATTACTAGCAAAGTCATATTCTGATCTCGAATTTTGATTATCTTCATTGTATAACTGGTATCAGGGTGCAATCCACAGGGTATGGAGTCCGCTGGTAGGTAGCTCCTTCCTATATTATCCACCATCCCTTGTGTACTAAAAACAAGGTATCTTCCCAGTTCGAGTTGCTTTGATCAGCTGCTCCACCTCTCATTTGAGGCGTCACCCAAGGATTATCAGATGCAGTTGCTCTCAGTGTCTTATTGTTCACACAGTTGTTCATGCACGTCACAGCCAGAAAGCCGCAATGCCCGCTTCGAAGGGCACCCTCAGACGACCAATATTACGGTTCGAGTTGGCAAGTCTCAGCATCGACGATAGGCCAAATGCGTACAAGAACCCGCAGTTGGTACTCAAGCCGCAGCTTGAGCTCGCTCCACGCAGGCCATACACGGGAGAACGACCGCGGGCGCCGGTCTGGCGTCATTATCTGATGGTACATGTGAAAGACAAGGCAGATGAACTGGTTGGTCACCCATTTACCGAACAGACCATGCCGTCACGTACTGAAGTGATCATACCAGGTCAAGTTAGACTTGGACATCTTCAAGTCTGAGTCATCTACAGCAGATACTGATACAGCCTTTCGCAACTCCATCACCTGCCTCTTTCCCACATCCTCTCTCAATTTCCGGTATTCGAAGGGGCTAGATGATGGCAGCATTGTTAGTGATGCTCAGTGACACTTGTGTCTGGCCTCTGGCTCACAGCGTTCCGTCCAGAAAGCTTCCAGTTTGTGCATCACGCTTCAGAAACCTCCCGATCTCGACAAAGTCCTGCAGGAGTTCGGTGGATTAGGCATCAAGATCGAGTATAAAGAGTTCGGCAGAGATCATCAGCTTGTCTCGGAACCAGCCAGCTTCAATGCATGGCCACCTCTGGGTCGAACCGTTTCACCAGTGTACCGACCAGCCAGCAACTCGAGACAGCTGAACAGTTCAAGCCCCCCTCTGACCATGGCCTCGACTTCACATGCCGGATACCCAGCGTACTTGAAAAGCCAATCCAACAGAGCGCTTCCCCAACGACCTCCCAGCCAACCAATACGGCCATCCACACCATTGCACCCAGGCCAACGGCCCTGGTCGCCGGCCTTCGTACCATCTCGGCCAGCATCAACGCTTGGCATACCAGGGATTCTGGGAGAGGGCATTTACAAGGTCAGCAAAATCGGCTCTGCCTCATCAGCCCGGCCGAGGGTGAGACGAACGTCTTCGGTTTTCGAGCATCAAGGTCCCAAGCTGTACACAGTCTCGAAGCACTTCGACAAGACCCTCAGCAAAGAGGACATTGTGCATCCGTTGGGGCCGCGGTATGTATCAGGGGGTCTGCCGTCCAGCTTGCAAGCCAGCATTTCACCAGGATATATGGCCAGATCGCCCAGCCAGAGCACAGGCGGAACTGGAAGTCACTCGCAGCCCGGATTCGAGAGCCCGGCCTCGCACATTCTCAGCAAGGCGTCCAGTGCCCTGGAAGGGATGCGGGTCAACTTGCAGCACCGGCCAGGACTCAGACGGCTGCGGACGATCGACAACCCTCGGGATCCAAGCATTTCGTTTGAGCTTGACGACCGAGTGCACCGCACGTTTCTTTCCACAGTTGCAGAGGAAAGGGCGGGATCTATGTTTTCGCAGCCGTTGCCATCATTAAGACCTCTACGCTCGGCCGACGACGCCTCCCTGGTTAGTTCAAGCCCGACATTACTGGAACGACCAACCAGGCAAGAGATGGAGGCCGAGTGGCTATTATATGTTGCTCAGATCCAGCACGAGGGGCTGTGTGAAGCGAGCAGGGTGTGGGATGAGTTCTGGGAGAAGGCCAACGACGACGTTGCCTCCGCTCGGAGTGCAGAGGATCTGTCGAGTGTTCTGTCAAAGTTGGAGAGTGACTTCATGCGGCGGTGGGAGGGAGTTGTGGCTGCCACTGCGCAGAAAATGCGAGATGTGCGGGTCGATCCTGTCTTTTGAGCACTCAGGCCTTGGACTCGTTGACTGAGCAACAGACGGAGAGCGACAATCGCAATTCAAAATGGCCAACCAACTCTCCGCCGCGTGAGCCAAGGATTCCCTCAATATTGTTCAGTGAAATCGTTTCTAATTCCGAAGCAGTGACTCATATATCCCAATCCAGTCTCTGGCCCCCATAACATTACTTAATATCTACTCCCCATCCTGTATCAGCCGGCTTTCCCCTCCCCTTCCCTCGCACCCCCTTCCTCCTCCTCCCTAAACGTCAAACTGACACTATTCACACAATGCCTCTCGTCCGTCGGCGTGGGGAACCCTTCCCCCTTGAAGACGTGGCCCAAGTGGCCGCCGCAGTTGGCGCACACAATCTCGGTGCGGAGCATGCCGTGCGAGCGGTCCTCGTGCCGCACCACGGCGCCCGGGATGCTGTCGAAGTAGGCTGGCCAGCCGCAGCCCGACGAGAACTTGTGCTGCGCCTTGTAGAGCGGGGCGCCGCATCCCGCGCATGCGTAGGTGCCCTGGGACGGGTAGTGCTTGTTGTATTTCCCGGAGGAGGGGGGTTCGGTGCCCTTTTCGCGGAGGATGCGGAATTGTTCTGTATCAGTGGTTAAAAATTGTGGATTTGTCGCTTGGTTAGGGGTAGCTTGCGCTTACCTGGGCTAAGGACGGCACGCCACTCGTCTGGGGTGCGCTGGTCGGGGAAAGATGTCATGGTATTTTTGTTGGTGTTGAAAGCGGATGAGGTACCGAAGAGGGTGCTGAAGATGGGGATTGTGGGCATGGACTTCAGAGTGTTTGATGTATTGAGCGGTTGCGGAGTAGCAGTTCGGAAGGCAGCAGTCGGCCGGGTGAGGGTGAGAAGGATGCGCAAGAGTCGCGAGTTCATGAAGGTGAATTTGGGGCTCATGGATGGGGCTTTTTAATAAGCGTAACTATGCTCAGGGCCTAGCTGAAGCACTGCATGAAGGACGTCGGCATGGGCAGTGACAAACCACGATTTGTAAACTCCCAGTCCGCCTCACAGGCTCGAGACAGTCCTATGATTTGGAATTGGTGCCTTGAAATGCGGTAATCGAGTGGCGTCACCAAGCCATGACTGAAAAATCTCGGCTTGTAAAGACCCCCAGACCATTGAAACAAGCAAGTCGGGTCCCTTGAGATAGTAAGTCCTGTACGGATTACTGTGTACTCCGTACGGTTAGGTCCTTGTATTGTACTCCGACAATGAGCGTGGGTTTTTTGCTTTGTCTGGGGTCTCAAGTTTAGGTGGAGATACTGTACATCTTGGGTAGGATACGGTACGGAGCACAGCCACTGTAACATTCAGTTTCCGCAATCCGCAGCCCATAGACGGCAACACTCGCCTGGACCCATGAAGTAAATCACTATCAACTCGTGGCGAATGAATACATACTGGCACTGCTTCATTATTGTTAGGACCATGTGTTGACCGGTAACTAGTCTGATACCTTCCAATGCCGCTTTATATACGGATTATGCAGATACCGCAGTTATGCTTGTATCCACCCGATTTTCCGGGGTAGGCACCACCTGTAACCCCGTTTTCCCGTCCCATCCATTATCGGCGAACCAACGTCGTGTGCCAACTGTCTCGAGGACGTGAAATCCCACATATTCCACTTGCCTTGTGCCTCCAACGCGACTGGCTAGAACACAACCGCCATGTCTCGACGACCTGCGAATCCCGCTGCGGAGCGCGCAGCGCAGAACCAGCAGACGATCAAGAATCTTCTCAAGTTAGAGCCCAACAAGGTGTGCGCCGACTGCAAGCGCAACAAGCGTAAGTCTCCCCGGCTGGCTCTAACGCCCGTAACACACTGCTGACGAATCTCCAGATCCGAGATGGGCGAGCTGGAACCTTGGCGTCTTCATTTGCATCCGTTGCTCGGGCATTCATCGCGGAATGGGCACCCACATCAGCCGAGTAAAGTCCGTCGACCTGGACGCCTGGACCGACGAGCAACTAAAGAGCATCCTGAGTTGGGGCAACGCGCGCGCAAACAAGTACTGGGAGGCGAAGTTGGCACCGGGCCATGTGCCGTCCGAAGCCAAGATTGAGAACTTTATCCGCACCAAGTATGAGCTGAAGAGATGGGTCATGGACGGGCCGATGCCCGATCCTGCCACACTCGATGCCGAGGGCGACGACGACGTACCACTGAGCGTTGTTAAGGAGAAGCAAAACGTGGAGCGCCGCGAGTCCGTCCGCAAAGCATCCGTCGGCCAATCGGCTGCCCCGCAAGCAGACCTTATCGGAGCAGACCCGGTCCCGGCACCTCCGAGGGCCACCTCTGCCGGACCAACAGCCATGCAAGTTCCTCCAAAGTCTGGCCCTGCTCCGCCCAAGGCCACCAGCACAAAGGACTCGCTTCTTGGGCTGGATTTTTTAGGCACCCAGCCTACCGCGCCTCCGCGGCCAGCGAGCACAACCGGCACACCGAGCGGCGGCCAGTCACGCCCTGATCTTAAACAGTCTATCCTTTCTCTATATGCAACGGCTCCCAGGCCTCAGCCTCAGCCGGTGACTCAGCAAGTCTCTCATACTCCCTCAGGGTCTTTTAGTGGCATGCCCTCCCCCACAGGCATGCAGCAGACACAGGGCTCAATGGGCGGGCTTAATGATGCCTTCAGCAGCCTAAGCTTCGCCAGTTCACCGTCCCCGAAACGAGACCCACCCGATGCCTTCTCCAGCCTCGGCGCTTTTACGTCATCCCGTCCTGCGCCTCAGTCGAGCGGTTCCGCCTTTTCAGCATTGAGCGGTGGCAGCTTCTTCGAATCCAAACCAGCAGCCTCGACTCACCAGCAAAAGCCATCCCTTGGAAATTCATCCGGCTGGGGATCCGTTGCCACACCCACAGCAGCGCACAAACCGGCCCCGGCACCCGCTTCATCTGCGCTCGGGGACTTGTTTGATTTCTCGGCACCTTCCCCGCCCGCCCCGGTTCCCCAGCCGGCGCTCGCTCCGACCTCTGTTGTGACCACCACCTCCTCCGTCTTCAACCTCTCCGCGAACCAGCCAAAACCTAGTCATCCTCCTGCAGCGACATCCACAACGATCTCTAACCCGCTTGGCTCACTGGGCGACGATGTCTGGGGCGGCAATGCCTGGGCGGCCCCCGACCCGGCGCCTAAGGCTGCGCCCGAGCCGCTGAAGCCAGTCTCCACGACGACAACAACAGCATCAACTGATATGGGATGGGCCTCGCTCGCCAGCAAGCCCATAGTCCCTGGGGCGTCGGGCGGGTTTGTGCCCAAGGTGGCGGCTGACGAGGAGTTTGGCGGGTGGACCAGCAGCACGACGGCGGCAGACACGAGCAGCGCGTCCAAGCCGGCGGCTGGGTTGCCAGGCAGTGAGGACTTGTTCTCTAACGTGTGGCAGTGAAGGGTGGGAAGCTGTACGTGGGGATTCCTCGAGAACCCAGGCTAGGAGTTCAGAGGCAGCGAAGCAAGCGGGTTCTACACGCAGGGAGCATAGCCGGGGTTAAGACAAAAGCGGGAGACGGGCTGTGCTTTTCGTACCCTTCTAGACGAGTTCAATGAGTAAAGAAAACGATAAAACTATTCGTAACATTCCTTCAAAAGCATGCAGGTGCATTGCACATGGTTAATTAAGCCCGCCAGTAAAAGAACCCAAACGCCGTGCTATGCTACCCTCGCTTGAACCCCTTCTTCCATGGGTATTACACCTCATCCATGCCCCACGCGTGCCCAAACAGACTGCGCAGATTGCGTCACAATCCCTGCCGCCCTGAGCTGTTTGATCTCAGTGCACCCAGCCCAATCCTAAACCTAGACCGTCGGTCCCTTCCCAAAGTACCCAGAGCCACATCCACGGGTTAGTGACTCCAATGAAGATGTGCTCAACTTTGCTCTGGCCAGGGCTGTCCCGGCCGAATTTGTTGTGCTCCAGCTAAACTGTCATCTGCTCTGACCTGCGTCTGATTTGCTGTTCGTCTTCATGCTTTCTTTTCGCCTGGCCTTTGCCAAAAAGCCTAAAAGAACCAAAACAACAACCGCCAAAGGTAGTACAGCACCAGCACGCTCCCGATAACGATGCCCGACAGCTTGAAGACGGCCACCTTGTTCCCCGCTGCCGCCATCCGGCCGAGTCGGCTCGCTGAGCCCTTGAGCTGTGTCGTCATCGAGGAGAATGTATCGGTCTGTTGCTCATGGTTAGGAGGCCTGTCACTATTCGGTTGCTCTTCTTTTCCTCGTCCCTAAGGTGGAAGCGGTGTGTGGAAAGGGGAACCGTACCGTCGACTCGATCACCTCGTGGGACCGGGCGGAATCGTAGATGTCGATGGTTACGCCACGGAGGGCGGATACCTTGGCGGATAATTCGTCCAGCCGAGCGTTGTTTTGGCGCTCGCGCTCATAGGCTTCTGACATTTCGGTGGTGTCTTGTCGTCGTCTGGCGGGTCTTTGGGGGGGTGAGGGAGGGTCGGGGGTTGATGGTGGCTTTGGTTGGCTTCGTTCACACGCAAAGCGCTTGGTAGATGACCTTCAGATCGCAGCGACGGAGGTACTTGAGATGCGGCTTTGCGCGTCTTTGTTGCCGACTAAATGATCACTGCCGTCGACGTCGCCAATCGGGATGTCTCGTAGGTCGGCCACTGAGATGGCTTCTTGCAACCGGTTAAAGTTTAGGGCCCAAACTACCACTGAAGCTGAAAACTAGATCGCGTCAGGATGGGGCGCTGGGCACTACTCGCGATGTTGTCACTTGGGAGGTTCGTGATGTGTTGTGTTCTTTGGTTGCGAGATGTGGCAAACAGCAATGGAATACCCCAGAGTCACACACACAAGGAGTTGGCGCGCGATCAGGGGCGCCGGCTTGGCGACGAACTGAGCCACACTGTGGCGCCTGTGTGGTGGGCCCATGATGTCAGGTTGGCGGGCGGGGCTCTCTTGGAGATTGTGGGGAAAGGTCATATCGAAGTTCGGGTCAGACTATGCCGGCGAGGCCGGCTGTTGAGGCTCAATGAGTGTAGATGTTTACCTACCTTCAGGGACTCGAGACAACACCAGATCCAGTGAGGTTTTAGCAAAGACTACGATAAAGGAGCAAAATACCCATGGTAATTCTTTGAACCGAATCGAGCCAAGACGGCGCAGCATGCCGCTTGAATGGCTTGGTACTTGTGCCTTCCAGGTTGTGAACGCTGCGGGGTTGTGGAAGCTTCCGCCTCTCCCGTCGAAGCGCCGTCATTCGGCCCTCACAGCCGACTCGACGCGCGGACTTTGCCATCGTACATCGCAAAGGCGGTGCTCTTTTTCCACTGATTAAATCTGGCGTCAGTCAGCTCCATCGGCGCGATTCTTAGTTATCACACGCCGGCCAGCAACAAACAAGCCGCCGACCAGCCGTGGAACCCCACCTTGTCCCTGATCCTTCGTGGCCCTTCCCTACCGCAGGAATCTCTTGCGACACCTGTCACCTTGCCATTGCCGAACCTTCGACCTTCGTGTTGTAGCTCTGCGCCAGGCATCCCCAGCTTCAGTTTGTCAACAGGTTCCCTCACAATCCCGCAACCATGGGCATCAACAACCCCCTTCCGTCGTCGATGGCGTGTAAGTTTGTCCCGCGGCTTCCGTCGCTGACTCTATTCTCGGCCGTGACACCATATCGTATTTCGTTGCTGACCCCGACCACCAGCGGAATGCAAGAAGTGCGGCAAGATCCTCTCCTCCTTCATCGACCCGCGACAAGCATTCGGTCCTGACAAGGTCATCCCGCCCTCTGTCCTGGCCAGAGCCAAGGTACGCACCCGCCTGTCGCCTCACTTTGCGCTTCGCGTGAAACCCCCGGTAGACTCTAACCCCGTGTTCTCACAGGGCCTCGCGATCCTCACAGTCATCAAAGCTGGCTTCCTCGGCTCAGCACGCTTCGGCAGCGGTCTCGTCGTAGCGCGACTCCCTGACGGCTCGTGGAGCGCCCCGTCAGCCATCGCGACCGGAGGCGCCGGCTTCGGCGGGCAGATCGGCTTCGAGCTGACCGACTTCGTCTTCATTCTCAACGACGCAAGCGCCGTCAAGACCTTCTCGCAGGCCGGCTCGCTGACCCTCGGCGGCAACGTGTCCATCGCAGCCGGGCCCGTGGGCCGCAACGCTGAGGCCGCCGGCGCCGCGTCGCTCCGGAGCGTGGCCGGCATCTTTGCCTACTCTAAGACCAAGGGCCTTTTTGCGGGCGTGTCCCTCGAAGGGTCGGCCATCATCGAGCGCAAAGATGCCAACGCACGGCTGTACGGCCGCCCCGTCTCGGCGAGGGAGTTGTTGAGTGGGGCCGAGCGGCCCCCGCCGCAAACACAACCGCTGCTGAGCATCCTCAACTCGCGCGTTTTTAGTGGCGTGTCCGCGGGGACGATGGACGACCGCATGTACAACGACATTCCCGTGTACGACGACCACCGGGACGAGGTAGTGTGGGGGAACAAGACTGGGTCCGGGTACCGGGAGGGCCAGCGTCGGGATGACGGGTACGGTGGCGGTCGGGGTGAGGATGGGCATGCGCACGACGAGTTTGGCCGGCCGAAGCGGTCGACTACGTGGCAGGACGACGTCTACGACGCGCAGCCGAGGTTTTCCGGGGTGTCGAGGTCGAATACGGTGCACGACTCATTCGGCAGTAGCAGGTCAGAAAGGGCAGAGGAGAACGGCGCTGCGACGACGGGCAAGAAGGTCGGACCTGGGCGGCCGCTGGCGCCCAAGCCGAACTACGCCAGCAAGGAGGCGCTGCTGAAGAAGAATGAGGCCATTGCGCTGTTTACCTTTGAGGGGGAACAGCCGGGCGATCTGAGTTTCAAGAAGGGCGATGTCATTACCGTACTGAAGAAGACGGATAGTGACAATGATTGGTGGTATGGTTTCGCATGCTGTATACCTGAGGTTGAAGAGGTTTGACTGACATTTCGACAGGACCGGTATGATTGGGACAAGGCACGGGATATTCCCGAGTAACTATGTCAAGATGAAGGAGTGATGCCGAGTTCTTGAACCGATGGCGGGAAACAGATAAGCTTGGCGGGATAACATTTGAGAGACGAGCGAAGGATTACTTCCAATGAGGCAGCCTGATGACCTTTCCGTGGTGGTGAGGTGGCCTTGGAAGACGGCACGGTTGGATGGCTCTAACACTGGTTTTCCCTTGACATTTACTTGATCTCACTGTTTGGCGATTGGCGAAAGGAGGCGTTCAAAGTCCGTTTATTTCTAGTTTCAAAGTCTCTTGAGTTTGTTGCAAGGGACGTAGCGACCGGGAAGATAGCGACTTTATCTTGATTCCCAAGTATCGAGCTGACTACTTGCCCTTGATACTTTGGTCTTGAGCTGCCGATAAAGGAGACTCCAACTCATCTCCTGCGAGTCGACGTCATCCAGGCCCAGACGTCTGGAACCGAGTCCCTGCAGCCGGCCAGGTCCCCCTCCTGGGAATGTCAACCGTCCGATCACTGTCGAGTCGTCCCTGCGGTCAAGCTTGATCATAATCAGCCTAGATCCTCTCACAGGGAAGGGAGCCCAGCGATATTGCTCAGCTGTTGCAGCTTAACGTTCAACCTTCATGAAGGTGTAAACGGAAAGAGGAGACAAAGGAGATAAGGAAAAAGGACAAAGAGAATAAAGCCGAGCAAAAAAACTCGCCACCCAGCCCTCGAAGGAGGTGGATGGCTACGAAATCCTGGAACCACGGGTGTCCGATGACGTGCCCCTTGGGGAGGGCGATTGGCGTTCGAACATCGCCGCGTTGAATTGTTGACCTGCCTCTCGGCACAGAGCACCTGACCCAGGGGGATGTTTGGTCCCCCCATCCCCTTCCAAGTAGGCCATTGACCTGGTTGGGAGAGACGTTGCTAAAGAGGCACGTGGGCCTCTTACATAGGTATAGGGCAAGTGGTTTGGAAGGTGCGTCGGTGCTTACGCGGCGGTTTGTTGGGATGAAGTTACCTCCCTCTTTGAGACGTTTGTACAACCCGCGGCAGAGCCCCCCGGGTGATGTGACATGATAGAAGAAGTGACATTATGCCAGGATAAATTTCAGACTCGGACTCAGCGTCTACGGATAGCAACTCAAGCTTGACCATGTGGCTGACTAGACGGAACCAGAAACCTGTTTACATCCTACAAAACCACAGACCGGATAAGGTACCTTACCCTGATATTCGTGATACCATTCTCACTCCCAATCCTGAGGTGTCCGAGACAGACAAGCCTCACACCATCCCTCGCGTACCGCACAGAAAACCTTTCCCCATGTGCTGCGCTCACAATATTTGTCTTTTTTCTCAGCCTCGCCGCACCTGAGGACTCCATCCCTGTGGAGGCAGCCACAGTCGTACTGGTACGTTTTGTATGAGCACATTTTGGTACTGCGCCTTACTGTGTGTATATGTGTCGAGGTTTCGTCGATGGTGGTGAAAGCAACCTTACCAAACTTGGAAGTTCAAGCAGCAGATGTCGTAAGCGTGATGGTTGATCTTTTCGACCCGTCTCCAGTTCAAAGTTCTAAAATATTGTCCGACTCGAGTCGAGGCTGGTGAGGAGAGCAGCGAGCAGACATGGTTTTTATATAGGGGTTATACAAACCCAATGATCAGGTTTGCTTGTGATATCGTAGGCATATGATATCTATGTCGAGTCTGTTCATGACAAAGACACTCGCAACAACTCCTTTGTCAGCTTTGAAGGCATTGTGCACATAAAGGTGTAAAACAACTCCTTCTGTTGTGGCCCTTGATTGGTGGGTTTCCGTTTTGGGAAGGGCTTGGCAACAGCGACTTACACAAGCACCCACCGAACAACGACTCTGGGGACGGTTCAGGCAAATTCTAATCGGTTGGAAGGATGGGAGTCTGTATACCGGGCGTCTCTTCTTGATGTATCACTCTCTGAGCGGCCCTTTTTCATGGGTGGGGCAAACGAGGGGAACGTCACAGAGAATGAGCGCTTCTTACGTTGGTGACACACAGAGCATGTAGGGTAAGAGAGAGACATGATTGAATGTAGATCGAAAACCTAAATCTGTCGTAAATTCTTCAGCCATCCTCAAGTGCAGCTGTGTTGTGTGGGGGAAGCCCAACTGTCGTGATCCGCCATCATCACACCGTAGTAGACTCCTGCCAAGGACATAAGGAAGTAGGTCGTCAGTCATAGCAGCGGCGTGCTCTGCAGTTCTTGAGAGCAGGTCGCGCTCCACTCCGTCTGAGATAGACAAGAGGGCAGGCGAGATAAACCGCCTGAAAAGGGAACAGAAAGGAGAACTCCTGGCTCTTCAAGGATTGGCTGTGCAAACCGAACCCAAGAAATCCAAGAAAGACAAGAAAACCTGACAGACCCCAGGGGATTTCTCTGCCACAAACACATCCAACGATGGCACGGTTCCTGTTGTTGTCAAGTCCAGAAGAGCACATTCGGAGGCTCTCCAACTATCGTCGGCGAGGCCGACTAGCCAACCAGTCACGGACAGGCCTTGTGCAGTGAGTGCGACGAAGGCGTCCACTGATCGATTTGTGGAACAAAGGAAACACACCCTGACTGGGTTCAGCAACCCCGCCGGATCCTGCAGCTATCCATCATTGCTGTTCCTGCCAAGGGTTAGCGTTGAACACGACATGGCGGCTCCTATTGCTTGGTTCAACGGCTTACCTCTAGGTGAAAGGAGGGATCAGCGGTCAACCAGCTGTTGTTGACCCACTCACGAATATCTTCCATTGTACGAATAGAGACTTCCGACAAAGGCAAGGGTGGCATAAAGGGGGTTGTGGGGGGAAGAGCCGGCAGGGCAAGATTCGTGCCAGGAGAATTCGCGAAGAATTGATCCATCTCTTCTGGCATGTTCTCCGTGGGAACCCACATTTGGGGAACATCCAGCACAGTGACTCGAAACGTAGTGGTACTGCCTGCGGCCGCTTGTCCGTGACGTGTGTGCGGGACCAAGAGCGGCCAGCCGTCTCCGAAACAGCGGTCTAAAAATGGTTTGCCCAAGATGATGCTGACGCCCAGACTGCCTAGCTCGTGGGCCTCAAAGACCGGAAGAAAGAGAATCAAGGGCAGGAAGGGCAGTCCGTGGAGATATACCCAGATCCGGACGCCCCGAGTGCAAGTGACGCGGCCGCGGGGCGTCCAAAAGCGGCGGGCTGGAAAGGGAACGATGTCATGGCCCAAACCCTCCGCTAACTGGGCTGGGATTCCACTCTGGGTCCAGTCGGAGCTGAGAAGAGCATTCGGAAGTCTCGTCCAGTCGCCGAATGGCATCAGAAAGCTGACGTCCATCACCCTCTCGTAGGGCCGGAGGGCGTCGGCGCTCAGGTTAAGAGGATGTGGTTCATGGGCTCGTCGGGCAAGCCCCCGGCGTCTTAACTGGGTCGAAGGCGTTGAGACAAGGGCCTGAAGGTGGTTGGGCGCCGGATTGCCAACGCTCCGTCCGTCTCCGGATCCTGGAGGAACTTCTGCAGTCGAACCATCGTCCATCTCTTGGTTCAGACGGAGATGGTTGGGCCCTAATCGAGCACAGTATGGTGTCGTTCTCCTTCCTTCTCTTTGGCCTCGAGGGGCTTTTTGTTTCGTTGCCGGTCTTGATCGGGCTGGTATAGAGGTTAGCAGATGAACAATGGCAACACCCAAGTTGATCGGATTTGTCATTCAAGGGCCTTGTTGACGCACCTTAGAAACCATTCATAGGCGGGCGCCCCCAGCAGGCGTTTTATAACTACCGCTCGTCGTTATGCTTACTGTGTCAAGTGCTGTCGTGAAGGACGGTATGATCTTATCCTCGGGGCCCGCGATGGAAGAAGCAATGCTACTTGTCATGACCGCCGGAACTCCTGTAACACTTGTGGATGGATACGGTACCCTGATTTGGTGTCTTGAGAGTTCTGTGAGAGTGCGGTCCAAGTTCTGTTCCCGTCCCGGGATAAAGTCCGCGGCGAGTGCTCGCGACCGGCACGCGGGGAACGCAAGCGACTGTCTGAGCAGCCAGAAGTCCTGGGCCCAGTGCGTTGGGTCAATGACAACGGGGTTACGGAGAAGGGATTCGCATCTTAACGTTATTTGATGGCCAGACCGGACCGGGGTCCGTCTGTAATGCACGAATGAGCGAGGTGAAGAGAGAACTGCGGAGGAGGGAGGAGACCACAAGGCGTCAACAAGGCAACTACTCTGATCTGCTTGGCCGTGACTTTTTGCGGGTCTTGAGGTGAGCTCGGCTTAGTAAATGGTTCGGTGGACTTGAGAGGATAGGCAATAATATCAGAGTTCGCGAAGGGGTCAGGGTGCTTGAAGAGGGAATTGGAAAATCGCTTGTGACGGTCTGGCGGGGACCAGTGGGAATCGTTCATTGAGATGTCCTTGAGCATGCGAAGCCAGTCGCGCAGCTACGTGCGCCACGAGGCTTTCCTTCATGCTATCACCGATAGGGAGCATACGAAGTTCGTGGGAGGAACCGCCCTCCCAGGCGGCGATTTTGTCCTCGGTTACGACCACCTGATTCCATCGGCATATCTGTCGTCTTCAAGACGGACCCTTCTGAATTCCAAGCCGCGCACTGTGGTAGAGATCCCGCCATCTCTTCGAATTTCGTCCCCTTATATGCATGGCTGGCAAAGGAGGAAAGCGCAAACCTCAGCTGGCTTGCCAGATGGTGTGGCGGGACTCTCTTTAACAGGTTCGGTTCCTTCAGCCATCCCAAGCCGCCCCACCCACAGTTGCCAGCAGATCAGAAAATACATATTCTAAAGTCGCAAGGCAAGGAAAGGATTCCGAAGAGTCCAGGATGATGGCCGGAATTGGCAAAACTCCAGGGAGGGTGTCAAGCCTCGCGCAACAATTCCCGTTGCGCGTATTTTGGTCCCTTCAGTTTTGCAAATTCTGATGATACTTAAGACATAGATATGCCCTATTGTTTGTCCGTCTACAGTCAAGGGGGCTGGACAAGTCCAGCCCCCGAGATGCTGCTGACTTCCACCTCGTCCTACCCATGATCGCCAGGTTCCACCGTCTCGCGACAAACGGCTGTCCAGCATGCTCCAGGGCCGGGATGCAGCGCGTGCAGATGATACTAACTCGGTATATGTGTCCATTTGCCAGCTTGAGACCGAACTCTACGCTGACCTTGACAAACAGACAACAATCTGTATCAGAGGAGTATCTGTGTACGGACAAGCCGGTGTTCTGGCACAAAACCTAGAACACTGCCTAGAGCCGTCGAGCCATGACCCTGGAAGTCATCACCTAATCTCCGTCAGTCTCGTCGCTCTCCTGCGCCTGTGCGATGAACAGAAGATTCAGGACTGGGCGAACACTGGGGGGCATTTTGTCCAGCTGGAATGGACGTTTCCCGGCTCCAATTACCCCAAATTCACGACTCGCCATGCTCTCAATAAAAGCGAAACCCTTGGGAGATTGAGCTTCAGCGGCGGCATCGGTTGGGCCCAGAGGATGTTGGAAACGGCCAAGGAGCTGGACTTGACCAACCCTCCGGCTCGAGGGCAACCCAGACCCTCCACGTGGGACCCAGTCGGGCTCCATGGCGGGCCAAAGATGCCCCTTCAACTGCCCCCGCTCACGTGCTGGGTCAATCAAAGCTCGTTCCCCGGATCTCTCATGGATTTCGTCCCTCGGTTGGAGTTCATGGACGGCGCCTCCAAAGAAACATGCTCGGATACCGGAACCAGTCACGCTTCATCGGACCTGGGCGACAACATGGAGGGATATCTCACCAGCGATTTCCTCCATGGCGTTGAACTTGCAGACAGCCCGCTGATTCGAGAGCAGTTGCGAAACGACTCTCTCCGGAGACAGAGGGCGGGTGCAGAGTTAATGTATGCTCTAAACGGTGATACGACCGGCATGCTTGCTGTCCTGGCTTCGGCATCGCAGTTCAGTAGCTGTTGGGACTCTGATGGGACGCCAAAGTTCTGATAATGGTTGATATGCTCATCAACAACCTGGAGTTATATCAAGACTCGGAAAGTTAACAAGGTCTTTCTGATACCCGTTCTTTCAACATGGAAAGCTTCTGTTGGACAACAGTCAGTCATCTCATCTCCTAGGCAATTCTGGGAAGTACTGTTTTCCTTTGTAGTGTCCATACCAATCGGTTAGTTCCATATAGTGGGAGACCCATAGTGGTATAGCTGGATGCTTTTGTAATCAGCATCATTACTAGTACGTTTGCTGGCTGTCAGCCTGTTGCTCTTACTCAACTATATTTCTATGCAGGTCACTGGGCTGCAGTCCCACAATCAAAGGACCGGTAATTTAAGTCAATATTCTCTTGAAAAATCAAGGGGAGTATATGGAGTCAGAAGCTGTGAGCACAGGAAAGGTTTCAGTTACTAACCAACCCTCAACCTAAAGTAGTCAGTACCATTTTCCCGCTGCCGCATCCACAGCTGACTGTTTTGCTCCAAGAACAAAACCAAAAAAGGTAAATTCTGACCGCGGTCACTCACAACATGACGACACAAATGGGAGTCCACAACTCACCCCTTTCCACAGCACCATCGTACAGCGCCGGCAATGTGAGCAAAGTAGGCACTCGCTACTCTTGACCCTAAAGGGCATGTCAAGAAGCGCCAATGCCTACCTTGACCTACCTCCCAATCAATAAGATAATCTTCTGTGCACAATAATCGGGCGCAGAATAACCCCTTGAGGTAGGTAGCTACCTATCTCAAGCCTGGAGCCCACCCCTATTTACTTCCGATTACCCCTGATTCGAAAAAGAGGGGGCTGGGTGGGCCTCACTAGCTGGTGTTGCCCGGACGACCAAGTGGAGAGAGATACAATTTGATAACGTATAACTCTTGTCCAAACCCACGGCGTCCAGCGTCAGCATGTCCTACGGTTTATCCATGCATGTGGGATTCTCCGTACATCTCGTATTAGGCTGGGAATCAGCGGTCAAGCAACGGCACCATCAGGGATCAAGATTATATCGCAGTGTAGAAACCGAGATTCGTGAGCTACCTGTCTGTATAAACTCCAACGTACACCAGTCTCACCTCAGATGCCCTTCCCATATCTCACCAAGGTTCACTGCCCTCACACCAAAGAAATGAAAGCAGAAATGCTACCTACCACAACATCAGGCACAGGAACCGTAGCAAAAGAGAAGCGAATGCCTAATAACAGTCTTTGCTATGGACTTTGGTGTGCTATATACTGAGTTTTTTCTTATTAATACCACGTTCTACACCGCCTGATATAATCAGGTTTGTGAAGTGAGTTGGAAGGTGTGGAGGAGGTTGACTTTCAACAGCGAGGGTGCGTGCGGATAAGGTATTGATGGGTTTGTCGAAGTGGAGATATGAGGATCATGGATCGCTGATTGCTCTGCCATGCTATGCCGTATGAGGATACAATTCCAAGAAGGAGCAGCAGACATTAGGTCAATAAAATCAATCGCAATTGTGAGCGAAGTATGAGCCTGCACTCATTCATCAACAATGAAATGAGCATCGGGCGGGACGAGTCGATCACCACTCATTCAAACTACTAAAAGAAAACACAGCCACACCTTACTCAATCCATCTGCCTACTGACCAGGTGGTAACTCGGATATCCCATCATCGTCTACTGCTCCCGAGTGTGCTATGCCACTAGAAACTTCAAACCCATACTTTACAAATCCACAGCCCCTGTTTCCTTACTACGATTCCCCACCACACCCAAGAGCAAAATCAATGCCAATCACGACCCATGCAGTACCTGCCAGTCACAACATACATGCCAGCGGCAACACACACCCAAACACGAACAAAGTTGACCCAGCCCGTACCGAGGGCGGCCTCAATTTATGCCATCAAAAACAATCAGAAAAATTGGGGGAATCTCTATGTACTAAGATAATGTGACTAAAGCTCGTCGTGCGAGTCGGGCTCGTCCTCGGCGCCCCCGGCGCCAGAGTACAGCTTGCTGGTGATCGGGTAGGCCACGTTGGACAGCTTCTCCTTCTGCTCCTCAAAGTCCTCTGTGCTCGCAGTGGCGGCTGTTTCAGACGAGTCAGTGTTTTATCTCCAAGATAGTAATACAAAAGCAAGAAGACTTACCATTCTCCTCGAGCCAGTCCTGGGCCTCCTTGACGGCGTCAAGGATAGTCTCCTTATCCTCCTCCGAGATCTTCTTGCCCAAGCCCTCCTCGTCGTTGACCTGGTTCTTCAGGCTGAAGGCATAGTTCTCCAGACCGTTGCGAGCCTCGATGCGCTCACGGGTGGCCTTGTCCTCCTCGGCGTATTTCTCGGCCTCGGCGACCATGCGGTCAATCTCCTCTTGGGTGAGGCGGCCCTTGTCGTTAGTGATGGTGATAGACTCGCCCTTGCCGGTGCCCTTATCGTGGGCAGAGACTTTGAGGATACCGTTGGCGTCGAGCTCGAACGAAACCTCGATCTGGGGAACGCCACGGGGGGCGGGCGGGATACCGGTGAGCTCGAACTTGCCGAGCAGGTTGTTGTCCTTGGTCATGGAGCGCTCGCCCTCGTACACCTGGATTAGGACAACGGGCTGGTTGTCGGCGGCGGTCGAGAAGATCTGGCTCTTGCGTGTCGGAATGGGGGTGTTGCGGGGAATGAGCTTGGTCATGACACCGCCAGTGGTCTCGATACCGAGGGTGAGCGGGTTGACGTCCATGAGCACGATCTCTTCAGTGCCCTCCTCGCCGCTCAGCACACCAGCCTGGACGGCGGCGCCGAAAGCAACAGCCTCATCAGGGTTGATACCCTTGCTAGCCTGCTTGCCGAAGAACTCCTCGATGAGCGCCTGGACCTTGGGGATACGGGTAGAACCGCCAACAAGGACAATGTCGTCAATCTCGCTCTTGCTGACCTTGGCGTCCTTGAGAACCTGCTCGACAGGCTTCAGCGTCTTCTTGAACAGATCGGCGTTGAGCTCCTCGAACTTGGCGCGGGTCAGGGTCTCGCTGAAGTCCTTGCCCTGGAAGAAGGACTCAATCTCAATGCGAGTGGACATTTGGCTCGACAGAGTGCGCTTGGCCTTTTCGGCCTCACGCTTGAGCTTGCCCATGGCCTTGGCGTCGGTCGTGACATCGACGTTGTGCTTCTTGTTGAAGGTCTTGGCGAAGTGGTTGATGATGCGCTGATCGAAGTCCTCGCCACCAAGGTGGGTATCGCCGGCAGTAGCCAGCACCTCGAAGACACCCTGGTCGATAGACAGGAGGGAGACATCAAAGGTACCACCACCAAGGTCGTAGACGATGATCTGGCGCTCACCTTGGGTCTTGTCCAGGCCGTAGGCGATAGCAGCAGCGGTGGGCTCGTTGACAATGCGGAGGACGTTGAGACCAGCGATCATGCCGGCATCCTTGGTAGCCTGGCGCTGGTTGTCGTTGAAGTAGGCAGGGACGGTGACGACGGCGTGGGTAACCTTCTTGCCAAGGTAGCCCTCGGCAGTCTCCTTCATCTTGGAGAGAATCATAGCCGAGATCTCCTCGGGGGTGAAAGTCTTCTCAGCGCCGCTAACCTCGACCTTGACAACCGGCTTGTCATCCTTGGAGACGACTCTGCGCTCATGTTAGATGGTGCTCAGGGTAACATCTCGAACACTCTACGTACTTGTATGGGAAATGCTTGATATCGTTCTGGACGTCCTTTTCCGAGAACTTGCGGCCGATCAGACGCTTGATGTCGAAGATGGTCCGGAAGGGGTTGGCCGCGGCCTGGTTCTTGGCGGCGTCTCCGACCAGCCTCTCCTCATCGGTGAAGGCGACATACGACGGGGTGATACGGTTTCCTGGAGCGCGACTGTCAGCTGCGTCCAATGATGTCCAGAATCGGTGTCGCTCCAACTCACCTTGGTCATTGACCAGAATCTCAACCTTGCCCTTTTGCATTACACCAACACATCTGTTTGCCGTCAGCACGTTATCCTCCGCTGTGCGTTGTCTCCATCCGAGCTTGCAACTTGACACCATGTCCCGAAGCGCCCGCCGCCAGAAACCGGGAAATGTGCAAGACGTCTGAGAAATTCGAGTTGCAGGCGCAAGGCAACTTACGAGTATGTGGTGCCCAAGTCCTGTTAGGATATTGAGTTAGCACTAATCCCCAATGATTTCTTCAATATTGGCGCCGCAGCACGTACAATACCGATAACCGTGCCGTACTCCGAGACATCGTCCGCCTTGACTTGCTGGACGAAGCCCAGAGAAAGTAGGAGGGCGAAAAAGCCAATGAAGCTCAGGCCCAGGGCCCAGCTCCGCGATCGACGCTCCATGTCGAAAGCTCTGTGAGGTAGAAGGAAGAAGAAACGAAAACGAACACTCTCTTTGCGCTTCTGCTTGCAGGCGATCTGAGATGGGTTCTCGCAAATGCTAAAGAGTGGCAGTTGTCGACGTCGACAGGACGCGCTCTCCTCGAACCAATCCTACCGGGTCACTGAGGAAAAATGGAACTTCCAAAATTCCAGCGCGGTGGTGAGAGGTGGTTGGTAAATCGGGGAAGGAAAGCAAGAGTGGAAGCAGGTTTGGCCTTTTGAATCTGTCTCCTGAAATTTTGGGAATGGGAAATCTGTCCTCATCCTGGGTTGAAGCCACCTCGCGCTTTCCGCACTGGGCCCATTCGCCTCCGGCCTGCATTGGGGCAAGGCCAGGGGCAGGTACGTATCGATACCTCCAGCCCTGCCAAAGTGACGGTGATTATAGTTTCGATTTAAGGTAGCAATACTTTGCTGCCCCACATTGGGGAATCTGCATGACCTTCTATCGACTCGATCGAGAACGACTTGCACTTTTCCACAGTTCTCTGCTCAACAACTGCGGCGTTACCAGCGTCTCAGTCGTTTGGGCTATCGATCTCAGATGTCACGGTCTAGACTATGTGATTTTCTGCCGAAGAAATGCCTATCATACCTTAAAAGCTATGAAGTTATCGCTTGGACTTCCCTTTGACACAGATATTAGATGTTGGGGAGGTTCCAGCTTCCAATTGCTTCCAAGCCTTCCATCTCCAACTGGGGCGGTCCCGCAGTTGACTGCTAGGTTTCATTCAGCCCACTGGCAGGCCGTCGTGGCACTGACTGGGACCCTTGTTTCTGCCAGAGTGGCCTTTACAAGCCAGAACTCTCCAGAACCCGCCTGCGGCTATCCGACTCTTAAAGACGTGTTTCACCCTTTTGTAAGCTGCTACAAAAAACAAAGATCACGACTCATGATGAGGAATCCAACTGGGAATAATGACTGATGTCGATTCCTTGTTATATCTAACCATACATGCGATGAGGCCAGGCAGTTTAGCAATACCCTTCAAACCCAACGTGCCTTCTGATCTCTCTCACTCAGTTACTTCCATTGTTTATTCCCCCCCACCCCCTTCCCCCCCAACTTGCACAAAGACAAATAAGTCAACATCGCCGAAAGGGCCTCAACTTTCGAGACCATCTCTATTCCAACAACCCAGCAGCCACCGTCTGCCCTCCACTCCTCAACACCACCCTCTGCCCGGCCTCCAACGGTACCTGCGCCTCCAACTTGACCACGATCCTTGCCACCGTCGCCGGCTTGACAATTTTGGGTTTTTTCTTTATCACCTGCCCCGTAACCTTATCCAGCAGCGCCGGGATGGCCTCGATCCTGCCTCCCACTTGCAGCCGGCCCCGGTAAACCTCCACCTCCATGGGCATCAGAATGTCGAACGCGAGCGCCTTGAGCGTGAATGTGTCCGCACGGGGAACCAGGTTCGCCGGGTCGCATATAATATCCCCCACCTTGACGTGCATAGGGTCGATGTGGCTAAGGTGGAGCACCACGTTCTGGCCGGCAACCGCCCACTCTGCGGGCGCCTCGTCGACCAAGACGGACTTTACGTAGGCCTTTACCAACAATGTCAGTCATTTCATGCTCATCAAGGGTGACTAGGGAGTTTTCGGGAGCGTAAGTGCCGCTTTGGGGGCAAGAAGACTCTCGTAGCTCCCGAAACGTCACGAAACGGGCCAAAAGAGCGCGAATCTGACATACTTTTTCTCCGCTCGGCTGGACCATGACCGCGTCGCCCGTCTGCAGCGACCCGGCATCAATTCGTCCCGAGACCGTGACGGGACTCTGTATGGTGCGGGAGACGTCGGAGACGGTTATCCGCAAGGGGTTGGTCAGCGCCCTGGCGTTGGGCTCCGAGTTCTCCAGCTCCTCAATCAAGGTTGGACCGGTGTACCATGATGCTGCCGGGTCGGTTGATCTATGAAGCAGATTGTCGCCATGGAGACCGGACACGGGGACGAAGGAGATGTTCTTGTCCTGGAAATTAGCCGCAGACAGGAACCCCGCCATCTGGTTTTTAATCTCGTTGAATCTTTCTTGAGACCAGGCGACCATATCCAGCTTGTTGACGGCGACGATGACGCGGGAGACTCCCATGCTGCGAATCAATAGCAAGTGCTCCCTAGTCTGGCCCTTGAGCCCGGACTCGAATCCGCCAATGCCGGCGTCGATAACAAGAATTGCAAAGTCGGCTTGGCTGGCTCCGGCAATCATGTTAGGAATGAAATCTCGGTGTCCGGGCGCGTCCAAGATGGTGAAGACTGTGTTCTTTGTTTCGAATCGGTTGCTGGCGACGTCGATAGTGACACCTCTGCTGCGTTCTTCAGGGCGCTGATCCAACACCCAGGCCAGTGCAAACGATCCTTTCCCAATGTTCTCGGCCTCCTTACGGAGCTTATCGACTGCGCGCTGGTCGACGACCTTGAGGTCGAGGAGCAACCTGCCCATCATGGTGCTTTTCCCGGCATCCACATGCCCGACCACAACAAAACTGGCGTTCTTTTTCCCTTTGCTCTTTTCAAACTCAGAGAGGACATCCAAACCGCGGCTTTTGGGCAACGGGGCGTCGTCGACCTTCAGCTCGCTGACCGCGGCTGCGACGGTCTCCGGGGAATGCGTGCTCTTTTTCTTAGATTGGGCCGCAGCCGTCCTTTGTCCAGCTGTGTCGACTATTAGTGTTCATGTTAGCGCTTGCTCCCTTTCAAGAGCGAACCTTTCGGCTTGGCCTTCGCTTGTGCCGCAAGAACTATGTCATCCGGACTGGGGAGAGCGAAGTTGTCCCTGGCATCTTGCGGAAGGTTTGGATACAAGACGACGACCTCCTCGTATTCGCCTGAGTCATCCCGTTTGCGCTTGTGGATGTCGAACCACCAGGTGGAATCAACGGGCTCCTCCGGCGGTCTGCCCTTGTTGTCAGGACCGTATCTTTCGCCGAAGAGACTGGGATCGAGCGGGGTCTCCCCCATGGATGCCTTTGCCTTGGGGTCATCTGACGGGAGTCCACAGAGAATCCTAGCAAATGCTGATGGGGTTGCTTTCAAGACCGGCTCGTTTTCTGGCGTTGCTGCAGCCACATCCGATTGTTGTTGTAGATCTGATTGCGTTGGCTGAGAGGGGACAGCGGGGGTCATGATGGCTACGATGCGATCCTGGGTAGCAGATCCAGAGAATCTGACACGCTTGTTCAACGGCGCCGATGGAGGAACGTTCTCCTTGCCAGTAGGCGCTTCTGCCGCTTTGGGCTTGTTGTTGTCGGCGGTTTTTTCCTCGGCTTTTTTTTTTCGTGCAGCGGCAAGAGCTTGCAGCTTGGACAATTTTGGCTGTGTTCCTGACCCGCCGAGTAGTCCACCACGGGGCATGGGAGGCGGCACCAAGGTAGCCTCCCTGTGCTTCGGAATGTTTCCCCACGGCATGTCGCGGAAAAGGTGTGAAACGGATGGTGCAGGCCGCGACGCAGCAGCGGCACCGACAATACGCCATGAGGCTGCCGGGAGCTCTGTTTCTCGCATTAGGAGGTAGCTCGTGGGGGAGAGTTGCGGTGCTGGAATGCCGGCGTCTGTCGCGTCCAGGTACTTCCTCGCCCAGTACACGGGTGCATCCAGCTCAGGGGCAGGGTCGGCCGCCGCGGTTTCAATTGCACATGTGACGGACTTACCATTGGGCTGTCGAATGGCGGGTTTGGCTGCCTTGGGAGGCGGGTTAATGAACTTGGCGGTGAGATAAGCGACGGACTTGTCGACGTCGTAGTAGTAATGCCACAATGCCTCCTCGATCTGGGCGACGGTGACCTTGGAAGCCTCGACACCGAGGGCTGCCTGGACGTCGGCGGTGCCTTGGTTGAGCAGCACTCGGTCTTCTGGGCTGAGCTCGTCTTCTTCTTCTGTGTAGCCCTCGTACTCGTCCATGGCGTCTTGATAGTCCAAGTTCCGCACGTACTGATGGCGAGACATTTTGCTGTAGTGAATCGTAACAGAAGGAGAGATAAAGGGGCGTGTCCCGTGGTGGTTGAAGTCGAATGCGAGGCGAGTCTGAGTTGCAAGTGCGATGCAGAACGCGCTAAAGCTAAAGGTAGCGGCTGGGATATTTATAGGGGCAAATAACCCTCGGGAAATCGCTGCGCGTGTCGCAAACGTGTCGTTATATTTGTTTGGCGATGACGCAGCTTTCTCGACCTGCTGCAGGTGGTGCTGAATCTCCAAGCTCGCTGTCCGCGGTGATGACACATAAGCAAAGGTTCAAAACAAAATCCCGAGTTGCTCTCGGGTAAGCCAGATCAGGTGGGCCCCGTGTGAGCCAACACATTCAATCGAGTTATCTCAACCAGGGGGTTACGATTTGGGGTTGAACTTTACTGTGAAGCTTTTCCTGGTGTCGTAACTGGTGTCGTCGCGGGGTAGTGACATGGCCCACTGTTCTGCCATGGCGGTGAACAATCGCGGGGCATATTCTGGGCCAGCTCCGCTGTACCAACCGGGGCACAGTGCTGAGCCGGACTTAGATTCTGCCGTGGTCCGCTAGGTTGAAGCGCGGCAGCGGGTGCCTCATTTTTTTGAGCTTTGGAGATAGCAGTCGACGCCGAGCTTGGAGCAGTCGACGGTTGACCCCTGGTGCCTGTTTCGCCAAAGACCAATAACTCGGCTCCTTCAATTCCCAACCTTCCAGTTGCACAGTTTCCTCGGATTAGCTTTGCAAAGTCTAACGGGATAGAGAGCAGCAGCCAAAATGGCGTTGAGTACGTACCTTACAGATCGCAACAGAGAGGCGCAGAGCTAACTTGAATGCCTTCAGACTTGGATTTGGCGAACGGTATGTGACGACATGTTGACATGGACCACGGATGGTTTGCTAACTGGCGGATGCTGCAGCCGCTGTCATGAAGGATGAGCAAGGGCGGCCGTTCATCGTCGTCAGAGAGTCGGTCACACCTTTGCCCTCCCACCGTTGCTGCCCACCCCGCTGACTTTCCCCTAGCCAAGGCAAGAAGAAGCGCCAGTACGGCAACGAGGCCGTCAAGAACCACATTCTCGCCGCCCGTACCGTCGCCAACATTATCAAGACATCATTAGGGCCCCGCGGTCTCGACAAGATCCTCATTTCCCCCGATGGCGACATTACGGTAACAAACGATGGCGCGACTATCCTGCAGCAGATGGAGATCACGAACCACGTTGCGAAGTTGCTGGTGGAGCTTTCCAAATCGCAAGACGACGAGATTGGCGACGGCACAACGGGCGTCGTCGTGCTGGCCGGCGCTCTCCTGGAACAGGCAGCAGAGCTCATCGACAAGGGTATCCACCCCATCAGGATCGCGGATGGGTACGACCAGGCATGTGACATCGCCGTGGCCGAGCTCGACAAGATTTCGGATGTGATTGAATTCAGCAAGGAGCAGACGGAAAATCTGGTCAAGGTGGCGAGGACAAGCTTGGGGAGCAAGATCGTGTCCAAGGCGCACGATCAGTTCGCCAATATTGCCGTGGACGCGGTTCTCTCCGTGGCCGACCTGGAGCGCAAGGATGTCGACTTCGAGCTGATCAAGGTGGACGGCAAGGTTGGCGGCGCTCTTGAGGACACCATCCTTGTCAAGGGCGTCATTGTCGACAAGGATTTCTCACACCCCCAAATGCCCTCCGAGGTTAGGGACGCCAAGATTGCGATTTTGACATGCGCATTCGAGCCGCCAAAGCCCAAGACCAAGCACAAGCTCGAGATTAGCAGCGTGGAGGAGTTCAAGAAGCTGCAGAATTACGAGCGGGAAAAGTTTATCGAGATGATCCAGCAAATAAAGGATGCCGGTGCGAACCTGGCCATCTGCCAGTGGGGCTTTGATGACGAGGCCAACCACTTGCTCCTCCAAAACAACCTCCCCGCGGTACGGTGGGTGGGCGGTCCGGAGATCGAGCTGATTGCGATTGCAACCAACGGCCGGATCGTCCCCCGGTTCGAGGATCTCAAGCCTGAGAAGCTTGGAAAGGCGGGTATCGTTCGGGAGATGACTTTCGGCACGACGAGGGAGAAGATGCTCGTCATCGAAGAGTGCGCCAACACGCGGGCTGTCACCGTTTTTGTCAGGGGCAGCAACAAGATGGTGCGGTCTCCAGCAACAATTTCACCCTTAGCAAATTATGACTGACACTCACCACCAGATAATCGACGAAGCCAAGCGCTCCCTCCACGATGCTCTCTGTGTAGTCCGCAACCTCGTGCGCGACAACCGCGTCGTCTACGGCGGCGGCTCCGCCGAGATCGCCTGCAGCCTGGCTGTCGAGGACGCCGCCGTCAAGACGCCCGGTCTGGAGCAGTACGCGATGCGCGCCTTCGCCGAGGCCCTCGACGCCATTCCCATGGCCCTGGCCGAAAACAGCGGTCTCAACCCCATCGCCACGCTCGCCGAGGTCAAGAGCCAGCAGGTCAAGGATCCGGCCGGACGTGGCCGACTCGGTGTTGACTGCATGGGTCGCGGGTCCAACGACATGAAGGAGGCGTTTGTCATTGATCCGCTGATTGGCAAGAAGCAGCAGCTTATGCTGGCCACTCAGCTCTGCCGCATGGTACTCAAGGTGAATAATGTGATTGTGTCTGGGTCGGGCGAGGATGAGTTCTGAGGGGTAGAGGATGAATACATGGAGGTGGGTAAAGAAAGGCCTTACCCCTCCAGATAGCTAGATACCTGTGGGCGTCGATACATGCATGAATGAATGTATGAAACCAAGAGTGACCCGTTTCTACTCCGTACCGTGCTCTCAGCCTAACTAGATTGGCAATGGCAGGGGATCATCCCTCTCACGACAAGCACAACTCGGCCAGCGCGTACTGTTGCTTGCTTTCATGCCTAACTCGCCTCCAATCACTACGGATATTTGAAGCAACGACAACACATAACCTCAGGCTTTGAAGGTAGTTAACCAAGGTAGATGGTTCAACCCAAGAATGCGATACCTATCAGCGGGCCGATCGCCTGACGGCCGGAGACAGCTACAAGAGCGGGCAGTAGGCCGCCACAACATCTTAAACCTGAGAGCCAGACGGACCGAGACACGACACGCGCAAAACCCCAGAGCGAACTGTTGACTGACTGAGAGCCGGGAATCAGAATAGAGACAGTTTGACTTCGCCTTAGGCACAGCCAGGCCGGTCTATCTAAGGGAGCTCAGATGGTGCTCTGCTCAAGAGAGGAAAAGTACAGTGCTACCTACAGGGTTTAAAATTGGTTTGTTTCAGGTGGGAAAATCTAAGGGAAAAAGGAAGGATTGATACTGGATCGAAGTCCCTCATACCCTGCCATATACCGACCGCCTTGCTTGCCCGCCTCCCATTGCCAGTGATAAACCGCCGATGGCAAACAAATGAAGTGCAAGGAAATCGCCGCCACCTTGGGTACGCAGTCAGGCAGTGGAAAGCACCGGAACCACCGCTCTCTTTTCACCCTCCAACCTCTCCCTTCCCAAGTTTCCTACAGTATTTGCTCCCCATTCCCCCCGGCCCGTCCGATCCGTCACTCCCAAACCAGTTTAGAATAGATACCTCAAGCAAACCCAAACCCCTGCGCATTCTCCAGCGCCATCGCGAGCCTCTCCCTCAGCACCTCCCGATCCTTATACTCCGGCAACAACAATGTGCCATAGCATGTATACGACGTGGGAAGCCTCCCCGCAGGATCCTCCTCCTCGCCGTTCCGCTGCAGAATAAACATCATATTCTTGACCCCGCCCACCGGCACGCGATCGCTGGCCGTGACAAACTCGAGCAGCTTCCTCTTCATGCCCTCATCATAGCGCTTGACCACGCTCCAGAAATCCTTGACCGTCCTGTGCGACGCGTCCCAGCCGACGTACCGCGCGTAGCGCTTCAGTTCCATGATGTCGATCTCCTGGACGCCCTCGACGACCGATTGAAGCAGAGACGGGGTCAGCAGGGAGAGGGACTTGGGGTGCAGGCAGGCGTAGAAGCCGCGCGCAAAGGCCTCGTACTGCGGGCGGACTGAGACGTCGGTCAGGTAGCGGATGTAGTCGGACACGTAAGCGTTCCGGTTGGCGCTGGTGACGAGCGGGGCATCGTCTTCGGCGGGGTTGCCATCATGCGGGGCTGGGGTGACGGATGACTGGGAGACGGTTCTGGCGAATTGCGGCCATTCTTCGGCTTGACGGCGGTCGTGGTTGCGGTGATGGTGGCTGTCGTTGGGAGTTGGCTTCATTTCTCTCGTGATGTGCTGGCCGAAAGCAGAGACGGAAAATTCATAGGTGCGGGCAAAAACGTCTTCGACCCGGCCATCTTTCTCGTCCCATTCCAGAAGAGAGGTAAGGCCGTTTGCCAGATCGGGCCAGCCGTCGGCGATGTGGTGCAGCTCGGTAACTGGTTCCCCAAGGAGCTTGCGGTAGAGGGCCTTTGGAAAAGTGACTGGCAGCGTGAGGCCGTTGTACACGGCGAGTGACACCAGAAGGCCAATCAGCTCAAACCTCCATTCATCCTCCATCGAGCCTGGGAGGAACCAGGCCATGCGGGTGCGCTCGTCAATCGTGAAGGCACCATGATCGGGATTGAGGGCCTCCGCAATCGCCAACCGAAAGAATTCCTGTTGGACGCCCCCGGAATCAAAGCCTTCCTCGCCGTTTGACTCTCCAAGATGGACTTTCAGCGGCCGAAGCAGCTCCCGCTCCTCCCTCCGCCACAGCTGGTTGAACGCGTCTTCGAGAACAGTCCCTCTCCGGATGTCGAGAATCAAGTATTTCGAACCTGCCGGCCGCAGGCGCTCCAGCAGCACGTCTTTGTGGTGCTGAGTGAGGCCTACCCGCTGAGACATGACCATAATCTTGTCATGGAAAGACGTTGATTCCTCAAACGCACGGCTCATCCGGGAAAAATTGATCGACCGAAAGTACGATACCAGGGTCGATGGACTGAATATGTACGGGAAATCGAGGAGGTGCAAGCGCTGCCGCGACGGGGTATGCGACAGCCATGATATTGGCATCTTGATGGTGTCCAGCCGCTCCGAAAAATATTCGGAACGAAATTGCGCATCAGCAAGTAGTAGCTCGTGCCGTTTTTTATCTGCAAGGTTTCAGTAGGCTGTGTAGAATAGAGCGGCTGAATAACTTACACATCGCTTCAATTAAAGCGAGGGCACCGCCAAAAGGTCCGTCCCCAGGAACTTCTGGCGAGCCGTCCCAGTCATTCAGCATGACGGCTCTAGCCCAATCGAGAAGAAGAATCGGAACACGGGTCTCATGAAGGGCGCGGTCGGGAAACGAGAAATCCAAAATATAAACCGCGTCGACGTTCAGGAAGTCTAGTTGTGAAAAGAGCGGAGTTAAAACATCCTGTTCATTATCATCGTTGGGTCCTATGTTAGACTCGCTGAGAGCATTGAACTGACGGCGCGTAACAATGGCTGCGAATAACCGTCTTGCTAGCTGCAGAGCCATGTCATCGGTGAAGGCATCTTCGTACTGCAGACAGAGCTCTGTTGGTTGTCGGGCTACCGCACCGCTCCCCGCGAGGCTTAAGCCGTGTGACCGAATTCTCGACATGTCATAGAGTTGGCGCGAGTCAGTAACCAGAGGTGCGGCGGCAATCAAAGCGTGCAGACATATCGACATGAGACGCCCTGCCTCCAGGTTGGAAAGCGAAGGCTTGCTCGTGGGGAAAACCTTTGTCGTCGGGGACCTCAGCGTTTGCAGAGCCTTGGGGGGGGCGAAGAGACTAGCCGCGGCCGTCCAGAGGCTGTGGAAAACCAGGCTAGGTGCCACACGGGTCAATCTGAGCATGCAGTACCATAGCGTCTGCGAGTCGTACAGCTGCCCCTTCTTGGTAAAGGACCGGAGAGTCAGCTGCGGGTCGCTGAGGACGTAGAAGAGGGTCTGTTCAACGAACAGCTTCCACTCCAGTCTCAAATTTGGGGGATAGTCTCGGCCTGAACGATGCTTTCGCCGGGCAGGCTTTCCTTGTCCTGCGTGACGGTTGTGGAACCTGGTAACAGATTGGGGCTCAAGCATATGCTTTTCAGCTGTACCATCCTCCTGTATGATATCACAGACGAAGTCGACGACGTCTGCGTCCAGTCTGGAGAGTGACTGAGGAAGCAGAGTCTCATCCTCCGATTCTGACTCTTGGCCTGACGCCGTAACTGAGCCGTCGCTACAGCAATTTTCGGAGGGTACGCCAGAGCCGGTACTGGGTGTCTTCGGGCTGCGTGAACCGCCGATTTTGACTCCATCTACAGCAGCCCGGCTTGTTCTTGATACTAGATCGATGGTCTTCGGCGGAGGCATTTTCTCTAGCGAGACATCGTCGAAGTAACCTGCTGATGAAAGCTGAGAAATTGGACGGGAGAGACTTGAGCCAGTCGTCTTGACGACACGCGAAACCTTGTCCACGGAGGGTCCAGTAGCCCGAGGAGATCTCAGCATGGCCGCATAGGGCTCTTCCGGAGAAGTGTCCTGGGCGTAGGGGTCGATCGACAGCTGCCGTGTCGGCTTTGGGCCAGAAGATGTGCGAAGCTTGGCATTGGAATTACGGCGTGTGTTCGTTGTGCGACTGCCAGATAAAGGTTCGTGCGGCTGTTGCTTGACCTTCGACCCAGGCGCTTCCCGTTCGGTCTGGCCATGTCCGGAGGGGCCGCGGCCGTTCACCAATTCGCCGTTAGGCTCTGCAAGCAAGCTGGGTGTCCCTTGCGCCCGTTGGCTGGGTCTGGCTCCATTATCCGACTTGGTCTCGAGCGTGGCAGGCGTCACATCCTCAGGCCCCGGCTCCTCTGGGGCATTATTATAGGCCCGCGTTTTCCTTGACATATCTTCTAGCGCAGCTGGCGTCAGCCACTCTAGCATTTTGAAGGCAACGGTGCCAAACATGTTTGCCGCAAAAGAGCGGTGGTCTTTGCTGACTGGTTCCTCGAGGATTGTGAAACCGGCCCGTTGAAATTGCTGTGTCCCAGCGTCTTGATCATTCCGAAGACCGGCAGAATTCAACTTTTCCTTCCTGTTTTCGCTCATCGTCCCACTGTGGCTGCGGACGGTGGTATATTGCAAGCCATTCTTAGTGCTCGACCTTGGCGAACCCGGACGGCTATGGTTGGCCTGGGTCTTCGGGGAGGCAGAAGAAGCCAGTTCATCGCGTAATCGGGATTTAGGATTCGGCACAACAACCAGTGAGCTAAGGGCGGCAGGTGGCGCCTTCGGCAATCTCAGATTGGGGCAGAGACTGTTCTCCGGGTTGTCCTGGCTCGCGAGGTGTATCGCCAGCATTCTCGCACTTGTCGTATTGTACCTACGGATGGGGGCCCTGCCCACAATCCTTTTCCGGCAAGTAAAGCAGGTAGATGTTGTGCAGTATTCGGCGTCACAGCCTTCGCGGAGCTGCACGATGTACCTGAGCAGATGAACAAGGTCAGCAAAGGATGTGACGCGAAGCCGGCAGCAGAGGCTGACTTACTTCTGCACGAGCTGCTGGAAATTGTGGCGGCGGCTCGCCTTATGTATGGCATAGACGCGCTTTGGGTTGTCGATATCCTCAACCAATTCCTTCAACTCGCTCGGCGCATCCCACGGCAGCCTCGGGAAGCGGGCTTCTTCCCAAAGGCCCGCGAGAAGGTCGAAATCATCGCCATTTCTGTAGCTATGGCCGCCGGCACTAGCTGGCCGCATGGTGTCCCGCGTCATGACATGGATAGAAAAGTGCGTATGGAAGAAGTTGGAGAAGGAAGCACGCAGCGCAGTGGATATGTGTTTTGGGTTGGAACTTGGATGCGGCAGCTTGACGGGACGACAAGGAGACTGCGCTGCAATGATGGATGATTTCAATTTGAAACCGTGTGGGGTGGTGTAGGCGAAAGCGCACTTTGTTTGGAATCCGACAGGAGGATGCGGTTGGCTGGTTTGGGATTCACGACCGCGAAGTTGGATTAGGCCGTCGTCAAACGTTAGAGTGATGCGGCAATCAGCTTGCCGCGTTCGGGGTCCACCTGGGTGAGATGCACCCGACGATCTAAGGTTGACCCACCTGCCTTACGGTACAATATAGTTTCGCCCGATTCAGAACTCCCACTCTCCCCTGATCCGCCAATCAGACGTTTTCGCTCCAGTTTTTTGAGTCTCCCTCTGCATGAACGCGCACAGACCGGCCAGCTTTTATGACGACGACAAGATATATGGGCCGCCCTGTGAGGGTGTATGAATCGGATGAAAGTATACGATAACAGGCCTTGGCGGAACTGCTCCAGCGGATCCGCTTCCTTACCAGCCGTTGCAGTTGTCTCGTGACTCACTTCCGACATTACGAACGTACCACCGGTAAGTTACAGTTCATAGACGGGCATAAAAATTTGTGGATGCCCTGGGGGAGTGGCAAGCTGTAGCTTGTGCCCAAAAATGACTATACGCGAAGAATCTTGAAAGAGAGGCGATGAAGTTGCCAGAATTAACAAGACGAGGTGTGATCCCAGCCCAAAATCTCATATTCCTAAAGTACCAGGCCTGTTTTGTAACGCCAATACAGAAGTGGTACGGATACTAGGTGTAACGTCATTATATCATTCCACGAGCAAACAGCCCTGTCTGGGCCAAGCCGATGTGACGTCCACAGTTGAACCCCGCCATAACTCAACCGCCACCAAAATTTAATTCTCCATCCATGGCCACTGAGCATTAATCAGCGACACCTTTCCAACAGACGGCCACGGTCTCTTCAACACCGACGAGCAGGTGCATAACAACACGCCCGTCCTCCATCCCAGTCCGATTTCTCTCAACAAACTAAAAACAAGTCGCAGCCGATCATACAGACGATCCATCACGATGGCAACCATCTCTGCCAGCAGAACTGGCCCCGCCGCCGATGCATCGAGAACGGAAATGAGCGCTTCGCACCCTTACACCTGCAACACATGCCAGGTTGCCTTTCGGAACAGTGATCTCCAGCGGGGACACATGCGTAGTGACTGGCAGTAGGTGGTCCCATCATCCGTGTCGTCTCAGCTCGTTAGGCTGACACGTGAATCCAGCCGCTACAACCTTAAGCGCCGTGTTGCTTCCCTGCCCCCCATCTCGTCCGAGGTGTTCACCGAGAAAGTCTTGCAGGCTCGGGCTGAGACCACTGCGCAAGCTGACAAGGCCGGCTTCGAGCGGACCTGCGACACATGCCAGAAGACATACTACAGCGAGAACTCGTTTCGGAACCACCTCAGCAGTGCGAAGCACAGGGCAAGAGCAGCCGCTTTGGCGTCCCGGTCAAACGGTAAGGATGATGATGAGGCCAGCTCCATGTCTTTCTCGCTGGGTGAGCCCGCAGCGGATTCGGTGGTCGACTCAGACGTTGAGGAGGAGTTCAACGAGGTTGTCGAGGGACTGAAGAACGCCGTGCTCCACGACAGCACATCCCCTGTCAAGCGGCCGTCGAAGCCTCATTTGTCTGATGAAGCACAAAATCGGCCAGGGCACCCTTTGTCCCAAACCTCAAGCGAGGAGGAGGCCGCTACAACGCCCTCGGCAGCTACCCCAACTGGCCCCAAAGCTGCCCCCGCAGTCCCGTCGCTCAAGACCTGTTTATTCTGCAACTACGAATCCCCGACACCGCCGCTTAACGCCACGCATATGGAGCGCATCCACGGCATGTTTATTCCGGAAAAGCAATATCTGGTGAACCTCGAAGGGCTGCTCGCTCATCTCCAGGAGCAGGTCTTTGCGCTAAATGAGTGTCTCACCTGTGGAAAGGTAAAGGCCACCGCGTATGCCGTGCAGACGCACATGCGGGACAAGTCTCACTGCCAGATCCCATACACCACCGAAGAGGAGCAACTCGAGATTGGCGAGTTCTACGACTTCCGTAGCACCTACTCAGATGGGGAGGAAGGGTGGGAGGACGAGTCGGAGGACGAGGAGCAGCAAAACGGGGGTGCCATGCTCGGGGCTAAGCGGGAGAGCAAGGTCATTGGGGAGGATGGTGACGAGGTAATGGACGACGAGAGCTGGGAGACGGACAGCGAGGCATCATCTCTCGATTCCAACGACCTTCACGCCGTCCCGGCCGAGCAACACTATCACCAGTACGACCGCCTGAATAAGCACCCGCACCACTCGCGCAGCAGCACCCGCACCCACCGTCAAGCCGACGGATGGCACGCTCGCGCCCCCAAGCGCACGCACGCGGTATTCTACGACGACTACGAGCTGCACCTCCCGTCCGGAAAATCCGTGGGCCACCGGTCGCTCAACCGGTACTACCGCCAGAATCTGTACAACCACCCTACGCCGGAGGAGCGGGCCGAGCGTCTCGCCATCGAGGCGGCGGAGCGGGAGAACGAGATGGACATCGAGGGGGATGCTGTTCGTTCCCGCAGGGAGACTGCTGCTCGTGGGCGCCAGCTCATCACCAGAGACATGCGGGGGCTTGGTGTCACCACCCTCGACGATCGGCGGGCCAGGGCGGTCGTCAACAAGGGCCGGAAGCAGGAGTGGTCGAACCAAAAGAGCAAGGGCATGCTGCAGGCTCGGCTGGCAATCAAGGAGAGGGCTGCGCATCCGGCCACCTATTTGCGCTGAGCATTGGTGTTATGGAATTTTCAGCGGTATGGATGTACCAGTTGGTGAATTGTGAACCCAGACCGCAGGGGGAATGACGGATGTGCCATAGGAGATGGCTGGCCATATGGCATGAGCATTATAGTTGCTGGTAGCTGCTCGGCGCGCCCGGGTGCGTGGCTTGAAAACCAGAAGGAAACAATCATATTTCATGATTTGGGCCAGCAGTTCTCTCTGATCCGTGCTGGGTGCTCTCTTGGGCTCCTGATGCCTGTGAAAACTGGCCGAACTTACCGGTATTCTTTGATGGTTCAAGCTCCCCACGTCCCCATGTCGATCCTCCCGAAACAGAGTGGGGCCGTGGGGCATGTGATACCTGTGTTAGGAATTCGTGATGCCAGATAGACATGATCTGCTTCTCGATACACAAAATCACTGAAAGCTTTCTGCCATCCTCTCGTTGGTTGCGAAAAGAGGGAACCAGTCCTACCTACTGTACGTATCTTTCGTTCGAAATACTGTCGTTTGTTTCTGTTGCTTGTCAGGTCTGACAGAGCTACCCCGCGGTCGCGCTATCTTATCGCGCAACGTATTGTCCGACACAGGAAGCTTGCAACTGCGCCTACCGAGCCTCGTGTAACTATCCCGAGAAACAACAACCCCGGGCGGTTGCGCAAGCATTTCGCTTGGGTTTTCTCAAAGGAGATTGAGCCGTTCATTGTTACTCGTCTGCTGACTCACTTCTCTCCTCCCCAGCACCTCAAAGCGCTCTTGATATCAGGCACCGTCCTCAGCATCCTCTACCAACTCTCGACCTCATCGTGACGACAAGTCCAACTGTTTCTGCTTGTCTGCTCGCGAAACCTCAACCTGGAAACTCATCGTCTACCACTGCCAAGTGACCCGTGTTGCGGGTTGAACGTGACCGCCTCAGTTTAGCCAGGTCGAGGTGGCCGCCATGTTCGCTCCGGTAATTTCCCCTGTTGACGTGTTCATGGGTCCTTTCTCACGCCTGCCAAACAGAAGAAGCCCTATTCTGCAGTTACCGTGACCATTGAGCGACTGACCAGCGAGGCGATACCCGTCGACGACCTCAGCGGCATCCCCGACCTCGTCGAGGTGGTCAATCTCCAGGACACGGGCCCCACTGAGGCCGCCCGCGCCATCAGGAAGAAACTCAAATACGGCAACCTGCACCGCCAGCTCCGCGCCTTGACGCTTCTCGATGGCCTCATACAGAACGCTGGACATCGCTTCCAGAGGACGTTTGCAGACGAAGCGCTGCTGGAGCGTCTGCGGTTCTGCGGTACGGCGTCCCTCTCAGACCCGGAAGTGAGAAAGAAGTGCTCCGAGCTCTTTGCCGGCTGGGCGGCCGAGTACAAGAACACACCTGGCATGACACAGGTCGCCAGCCTGTACAGGGTAAGGATCCCCTGGGTTGTGTCTTGGCATTTTAGCGGCTCACCTTGTCCAGGAGCTCCCTCGGCGCAAGCAAGTTGTCACCCAGGAGAGGTCCAAGGTCATCAAGGAGACAGAGAACCCGTTTGTAGAGGACGAGGAGGACGATGAAGACGATAAGCCGAGCGGCGCAGGCCCGTCCGGGACACACTCGCGGAACTCATCTCTGTCAAGTTCGCAGCCGGCCAAGCGCTCCTCGGTAGTGGGAGGGTTCCCGGCCACGTACGACTCATCCAAGAAGAAGAAGGACAAGAAGGACAAGAAGACCAAGAAAGCCAAGCCGTTTAAGCTCGAGGCTGAAAAGGAGCAGATGACGCGCCACATCGCCGAGGCCTCGATCGCGGCCACCAACCTGACCAACACGCTGCAGACCATCAACCGAGAGAAGGAGCGCATCTCGGACAACCAGCTGGCCGTGCAGCGGTTCGAGGCGTGCAAGCAGCTCCGCCGCAAGATCCTGCGCTACATCCACCTCGTCGAGTCGGAGCAGTACCTCGGCAGCCTGCTGCACGCCAACGACGAGCTGGTCACAGCGCTCATGACGTTCGAGCAGCTCGACCGCTCCATTGACGCCGACAGCGACTCGGACGACGAGCTCGCCGAGCAGGCGCACCTGTATCGCAGTACGTTGCCTTCCGGCTAAACCATCCCACCACTCTGCCCCAGCTCTAGCAGGGTTTTTATTCATGGTAAAACTAACAAAGCCACTACAGTGGCGACCGAGAAAGCCAAAGGCAAAGAACCGAGTTCGCCGACTAGTCCCGTCCAGGGAATGGCCTCCCTCAGCGTCGCCCCCTCGTTTCCGTCGCGTCCCGCACCCCCGCCTCGTCCGTCGGCGGCGACCAAGCCGTCGATGCTACCGCCGAGACCGGTCCCACGGACACCGGATTCCGACGAGGAAGGCGAGGAGGAGGACGAAGACGAGGATAACCCGTTTGCAGACCGCAATGCTGTCGGTGTGTCGTCTAAAGGGGAGTAGGGTTCTCTTATAAGGTTGGGGAAGGATGGACTTGGTGGCGGAGAATAGAGTTCTGGTTCTGGATCCGGGTCTGGGTTGAAGCTGACGTCGTGGGAGAGGAAGAAAGCCAAAGGGTTGGCGGTAGCAGAGAGGGAGAGAGCTAAGGCGTTAGCACTGGCGGAGAGGAAGAGAGCCAAAACGCTGGCAGTGGGGAAGAGGGTGAAGACCAAAGCGTTGGCGGTGGCGGAGAGGGAAAGGACGAGAGCCCGAGGTTTGCGGACGATAAGAGAGTTGCTTGGTGTCAAGGGGATTGCTGAAAGCTAAGTGGGCGAGTATTGAAGGGGATACGTCCGTGGCGTCGTGTGATTTACCTAGGTATTCAAACCTTCAGGCCCGTGGAAGACGCTGAGTTCCTCAGGAGTAGTGGGTGCGGTTCATTATTACTGCGTAGCCTTAACGAGCATTTCATTGGAGCATTGTTGAGAACGAGAAACCAATTTGGAAGTGCTGGAGTCAGCATTCTGTTCCTACGTCGGTATCGTCAATGCTCGTCGATAGTATCTGCTTCTTGCTGAGAGAGACACTGCGCCTCAATTCTCATGACTGCAGCCTGAGGAAGTTGATCAGGGAGAGTAGGGCTCTCACCTTGCTAACTGACAGCGATCTCCCAACTTGACACATTCTTCCACGACTCATCAGCATGTAATGATTCTCCTACGTGTGATGCGCCAACTCCTTACCCTGAGTACCCAACATGGAGTGGTATGATCCCGCCCTGTTTTAGCCCAAGACTTCTTGTCTCTCTTGGTCAACCGTGCAGGGAAGCCACTTGCAACTCGAATAGATGACTATTTATTTCACGGTAAACTGCCCGGTCTTGTTGCTCAACACCTGTAAGAATTGGTCACATTTGAAAGGCACGTTCCAGAATGTTCTTTTGTAGGCTGTGGTTGGGGGGCACGCTACTCTGGTGGTGGTCACGGGGCATCACCAGAGTTGAGGGTTTACATGGCTTAATTTCAACCTTGGTGCTGCGGTCGTTATGTTGTTTGGATGTGTGATTTCTTGCTTGGCTTTGGAGTGAGAGGTTGTTGTTGGATGAGGTACTCAGGGTGTTGATTGTTGGGTTCATGAAGCTGTCTCTGGAAGGCGACGCCATTCTACAGTGCTCAAGTAAAGACACTTTTGAGCCTTGCTAAACTGAGAGAGACGGCGACGGTGATGGCTTACTCACTGGGAAGTGCCTGATGTTTCTGAGTGTGGCACCGGCGATTTATTTCTATAATTGGGAGTCTGTTCCAGAGGGAAGGCTGAGTCCAGTGCCTCAGGATGACTGAGGTCGGCCATGCTCCGATATTCTGAACGCAGATATGAGTAGTGGTTGAACTGCACTGCCTCGCCCCTGCTTGACTGCTGATAGTTAGGTTGTGCCGGTTTGGGCTGAGGGAGGCTTCGACATGGGGATCGAGAGATCCGTTTGCCACCGTTTGCCTCGAACAAAACGGCAGAGAATTGCAGAGCTGAATTTATCGACTTCTTTTTTCCCTTCGTCTTTCTTTGCATTTTCTCCCTCGAGAAGGTGTCGTTGTGGCGCCCATCAGGCGCACACCTTGCAGCAACCAGTCAACCTGTTTGCTTTGGCATCGTTGGCAAGATGAGGGAATCGTGGAAGGCTGCCACCAGCACACCAGGACCCTGATGTCTCACATCGTGGTTTGCTTGAATTCCATTCCTGGGTCCCAGCTGACACCTTGGGTGACCGCATCCGGGCCTGCTTCCCCTGTGCCGCTTGTTGTCTTGCCATTCTTTCTTGGAGCGATGAAGACAAGGCGGCGATACACCGAGGGAGATACTCCAGATGTACCAGGTACGAACCTAAAATACGCCGAGAATGGTGCTCATGTATTGTTGTGCATGCTGGTCAAGGAACTAGCTTCAGTTACTGACGTTGGATGAAAGCGCCACAATGTGGTGGCTGTCCGGCTCTTTACTGACGCAGTACTTCGTGATAAAAAGACGGACTGGCCTTCAAAAATGACAAATTCTGTGTCTGCGAAAATAAATAAAAAAATAAAATGACATCGTTTTGTCACCAATTGGATTCCTTCTGATAACACATGCAAGTCACAGAACGCAGAAAGCCAGGCATCGGTGATGGTGACTTGGCTTGCCCTGGGTCACAAGGCCACCAGTTCGGTTGGACGTCCTGCCGCTTCCACTCCGTCCCGTCCCTTCCCCGATCCAATCCCCACGCCCGCCTTTAAAACCTCTCAGAGTTTTGGGGGTTCAGTTGCCTCAACGGGCTCCGAGAGTGTGTGGCCAACCTTCTGGCTGGGCTCGCCGGTGAACTGGGATGCGGGTCATCTGTCCTGGCCGAGACTGCCAACTCATCAACCTCTTCTCAGGTGAGTAATGCCATCTCCGGATGTCGCCCTCCATCGCTGCACGGCTTTTCTCATCGGATCGTCATCGAGCGTGGAAACAGGAGAATGAGGGCAAAAGGCCTTTGAATTGCAAGAAATCAAGGTATTCCTCACTGAAAACCAAGAATGTGCGTTCCCGTTCCTTCCATCTGGCAGATCGTAATTATCATACCAACACCGCCCATCTGCCTACCTACTACATCGTCACCGCCACATCCCCGATCCATCCTTTCCTCCGGGCCACGTTACCATTCAACAACTCGGCGTTCCAATCGGGCGACCATCAGAGAGGCACACACGAGCAGACAGACAGACAGACAACCTCGCCTGGTCGCATCATCCTCCATCCCACCACGCATCCGCTGTGTCGTACCGTATTTCTAACCCCAAGTGACGACACACCGGAACAATTCTTCGGCCTCCAGTCCGGGTCATCAGACACCGAAGCCGGCCAGCGGATTGACGCCCAAATCCCAACCCAGCCGCCGATCGCACCACAGTCGCCGCGGGGACGTCCGGATTTGACCTGGCAGAGAACGTCTCATGAGCCCCTGGTTCCGGCGGTTTGATTTGCAGGTGTATTTGCCGGCCCGATGCGTATGCATACCTATCGCACGCGGCGGACTGCAGACAGCTCTCTTGCTCTCAATACCTTCGGCCGGCTGATTGCGGTCGTCATGACGGTGGTTGATGCTGGGATTGTGATTGAGGGCATGTGGTGAAGAAAGATCACACCTGCGTTGACCAGAGACGCCACTCACCGATAGGTCCTTCACCAGCCATCCAGCTCACTCTCAGCGACCACCACGGCTCCCCTGGTCCTGTCAGGGACGTGGCCCACCACTCATCCGGGCAAGTGCTATGATCTCGGGCCTTTTCCTGTGCACTGTTTGTTGACGGAGCCACGGTGACGCTGGAGTGCTACTGCCGACATAGCATCCGGCGCTGCTTGTCCATCGGGACTACTGGTCCGCGAGTACCGTCCTGTCGAAACAGTACCTAGTGTGACTCTCTCGAATGCCAACTGGCACACTCTCAGCCTCACCTGTCTCGACATTTATCTAAGTCGGAAGTTCTGCATGATTATTTATGCAGGGGTTGTTGCGGGTTGTGCTCGGTGAGGCCTGGTCACCTTGATGCCTTACCATGAGGCCTGTGACACAGCGCAGTCTATCTCGGCAAGACCTGGTGTAATCCGCCTGGAACACCTGGAGATCTCATTCATCGTATCGTTCACGTCCACTTCAGATGGCTCCATTCCACAACTCCTGTCGGCCATGCAAAGACAGGTAAAAGCCGCTGGTAGAGTCGCCGAGTGACCGCTTGTTGACTCCCTATCCGCAAACGCGGTTACGGGATCGGCACCCCATCAAGAACCGCACAAAAGGTTTTTGGGGCACTCGAAGGGGGCCGACTTGTAAGTCTGCTCGCAAGTTTCTTTTCGGAGTGGTAGGTAACTGGAAAGGTTGAGGCCGGTTTTCTGCCGATCTTCTCGGCTCCCTCAACCCCTGTCCTCCATCAATCGTCCTTCTTAGCCGGTCCCAACCGCCTGTACTTCCTCTTATCATTCCTCCGCATCAGCCTCTGATCCCTCGTCCCTTTGCCGCCCTCCCAGTACCCTTTCCCCTTCTTCCCAATGACGCTCCTCCCGCAGAACGCACTGTAGTAATCACACGTTAGCAATCCCATTCCCATTGCGCCACTGCCGGCAAGTGAGCCGACCAACTAAAACACCTTCCACCCGGGCACATCAGTATCATAGCCAACGGCTACACGAAAGGGTAATACTGAATGGAGAGGCGGCAACACGAAACGAAACGAAACAGCAGTTGAAACGACTAAGAAGTGAAAAGAAGTAGAAGAAAGAAATACGTACCAACTCTCCACATTATACCTCTGCTCCCGACTACACCACCCACACACCATCCTGTTCGCCCACTCATTGACATGTGCCTCGGCCTCGTCATGGCACCGATCGCATGGGTACACCCGCGCGCAGCACGAGAATCGAAACCAGCGGTAGCTCCGCCTGTAGTGGGCGCACGCGCCGCGATTCGGTAGCGGCTCGCCCACGTGCAGGCCCAGCCTCTCCTGCTTCCGGCGCGGGCTCGAGGTCGGTGGCAGGGCGCCGCCGCCGGGAGCGTAAGCTAGAAACTTCACGTCGGGGAGGGAGAAGGTGAAGCGGGCGTGGCAGGAGCGGCAAACGTTTGTTGTTGCTTCGCCGCGGACCGAAAGGAAGCCAGTCGCGGATGGGGTGGAGCAGTTCGAGCAGGTTGGTATGAAGGTGCTGAGCAAATGGTTAGATCGGTTGCTGTTGTGAGAGAGGGGAAAGAAGCGGGGAGTAAGGTACCTTGGCAGGAGGTCTGCCATGGTGCAGCCGCTTGCGTCGATGAACTACAACAATGTCAGCTGTAATTTTTTATTTGTGGAAATGTCTGAACGGGGTTCCGGGAGCAAATGCGCTGTCTCGGGAGCAGGATGGCTCCTGAGACAGCCATAAGGGAGTAAAAGCAGTCCACAAACGAAGAAAATTGTTGCTTACGCCTGCGCGGGTCGAACTTTGGTGGATGAGCTCCTGGCGAAAGCGGACCGCGAAGGAGGTTGCGCATTTCTTGCAGCTACTTAGCTTTTCGAGGTTGTCTCTCAGCCCGGTGACTTCGTTTGGTGTTTTGCAGCGGTTGCACTTGACGCTAAGGTTGAGAATCGAGACTTGGAGAAGCTCGATCCCGTGCAGCTCGATGGAAGGAAACGACATTGCGGTACCACGTTCTGCTGTCTGCGTGGGCAGGCCCGGGCCATCCCTGTGCTCTTCCTCAATCGTTGCGCCTCCACCCTCATCGTCTTCATCGTATGAGTCTTCCTCAGACGAGTCGGAGCCATTGGCACCATAATAGCTCCATTCTGGCGGCCTGGGGATGACATGGATATGGCCTTTCCCATCGTCCAGCATTGACGAGTGCTCGGCCCCCTTTGCTTCGTGGTCCAAGCCGGCTGCTGTCTCAACGGCTGGCGGGGTCTTTGCGGTAGGTTTCTGGGCCTCCTTCGCTAGGCTATGCAGGTTCTGTGCAAGATAGTTTAAGTGGCTCGTCAAGGACATCTGCTTCTGTTCGGCGGCCTTCTGCGAGAAGTGTTCCTCAATGGGTTCGGCTTCATCCGACTCGACGTCGTTCAGGATAATCTTCAGTGATTGCAAGGGATAAAGCAGGGGAATAATAAGCTGGATGGATTGAACCGGTTGTAGGCCGACGGGCAGACTCGCCCTCCCCTTCGGTTCCAGTGGAAGCGTGTATATGACGCCGTCGCTAGATTTTTGATAGCCTGGTAGGCGGCTCATGCGAGCCTCGAGCTGCCTCACTTCCTGAGCGCGCCGTGCCTTTGCCTCGGCAATCTGATCTCTTGAATAAGACTCCTCGGGAACATACGGCCGACGCACCACGGGTGGCTGGGCCAGCGGCTTGACAGGCTCCTTCGCTGATTCCGCAACCGGTTGAGCTTCCAAATGGCGCGTGTCCTTGAATATCGTCAACTTAACCGTCTCGGCCTTTTGCTCTGACAGCAGCGATTCGAGATTTCTGTCGAGCGCTTTGGTTAAGGCAAGCAGACTGGCGCCTCGCTTCTCCTCAACCAACCTGTCCCAACCCTTCTCGATGTTGATGGCAAAGCCTCGGGGGATACCATTGTTCTTGACGTGAAGCTGGGGAGCCTTCTTTGGGTAAGCCGCTGGAATGTGGAGATCACACTCTAGGTGATCGAGATCAAAGGGGAAGTCAGGGTCAGACGGGGTTAGGTTGAAGAGCAGGGAAACCGCCCCATTGGCAAGGGCAGTCTCTTTGGGAGAATAGCGGCGTCTCAGCTGCTCGAGTTGGTAACCCCGTGCGTCTTTGATTTCACGCTCAGGGACCGGCTTCGGCACGACCCGAGAGGGTGGAGCCTCGGAGACTGCTTGCCTGCTGGATCTCGGAGACGCACCGCCCCGAGTCCGGATGGGAATCATCCTGGCCGTTGTGAGAAGGTCCGAATAGATAGTAGATTGAAAATCTCAATGGCTGTTGGGAAATGAATATGGTGTTTAAAAGAGAAACTTGGAGAAACAAATTTGCTAGATGTGAGTGCAGCCACAGGTGAGAGAAAGAAACCAAGTCCAAATGCCACTCTCGCCACCAGTTCAACCATCGCCCACCAGTTTCGGATGGGTTCCTGAATTAATATTCCTCAAGAACGTTCGCAAGAGTTCGCTAAGAACATGAGGTGGCGGTTTCAACACATTCAAAGCGATCCACAGCGTCGAGCTTGAGGCAGCGCCACGGCGAGGAGTAAGAGCGCGGAGTGACTCATTGGTGATGCTTTTTCCGTCGTCGCTTTCTGTCGTCGAAGATGCAGGAACCATGTTGGATGTGGGGCACCCTGACTTGCGAGCACGCACCACGACAGGGCTTCGGATTGGTGATTATGTAAGTAGGCCGGATTTGAGAACAACACGGTTGCAAAGTCTGAAAATATCCGTAGTGAATGAAAGTTTGAAACTCGAGAGTCGAAAGCTTCTTACTCCGATCTCGGTGGCTGCAACAGGCAGGTAATCTAAGGGAAGTTAGCTCCTTTGTGACCTGGAGCAGAGTCAAACATGGATATTCTGAAGGAAGGAACGAGTCTGCAAGTGGAAGGCACGAATTCCCATAAGCCCCCCCCTTCCCTTCTTCTTTTCCTGTCCTGCCATTCTTCCTCTTTCCTGTTTCAGATTATACATGGCGCTGATGAAGGGGCTATCGGGCTTCAGCATGCTGTTGCACTGAGACAAGACGCCCGCACGTCAAAACCACGCGGGAAAGTTCCGTTCATGCTTTCTGAGTAAGGTAGACAATGATGGGGGCAGAGCGTGGCAGTATGACTGCACCGTAGCGATATTCGTTCAGCGATACCTCAGCTTTCATCGTGACTTTCATGTAGTAGTATTTGATGGAAGGTCCGGGTATGCGCAAGCTTAGGTTTCTCGCTGCAGTCTTGCTCTTTGCTATATATGCTTCGTTCCTCGCTCTCCTCTTAGTTTCGCTCTTTATCAGAATATCTACCTTCCAACAAATGTCTCCCTGCGTGCCATTCGAGAGCCGGGCGACGTCGTCACAGCTTAGTTCCTGATGAGCAGGTTGATCCAGGGAGGTAATGCAAACCGTTATCAAGGTTAAGAATAAGATATAAATGCCACGACCAGCACGCCGATGGACATCATCTGGCACTCCCGCTCCGTCTTGTTGGTGAGGAGTTCGCGCAGCACATAGCTCATCTCCATCAAGCCTGTAGGGCTCAGGGAGTAAGTGCCCTGGTCGGCAACGATCTGCGCCGTTCTGTTAACGGATTCGCCAGCAGGATACGCGAAGATGAACTATTAGCGTCGTCCGACAGAGGGTTTTCCAGGTACAAAGTACTTGGACGGACAACCAAATCCCAGTCAACGCTATAGTTCATTCCAGTCATCTTCTAGAAGCAGCACTTTGACTGACATTCCGGCTGCACCTGGCACCAATTCAGGCACTGCACTAGATATGCCCAGGGTGGAAATGTCGAGACGTCGTGGTCCGGGTCTCCTGACAGCACACAGACTTCCTTCCGCCGCCGGATATCTAACCCGCGAACTTGCGACTAGGCAGCTCATTCATGCATGGAGATATCTACAGCAGTTGGGGACCGGATCTGCTTATTCTCGCTCCCCACGCGATCGACAGCAGCGACAGTTCTTCATTTTGGTTGATCATGCCTGGTGCGGCATACCTGATTGCATCATCAGCTCCTCGGGAGCATACGCCGGTACATAGACTTCGGCCCGCATAATTCGGCGACGATCCTCCCTTCTACACGCACACCTGTAACTATCCAGAACAGGTCAAAGACTCCAAACCCGGGGGCCTTTTCCCCTGACATTGTTGGATGTCCGTTCACTCGGTGACGGCAACGCCAAAACACGCTAAAGCCCAACGCTTTCGAAGCGAGACTCTCAACCTGCAAGGGCGATGCATCTCCTCGACTGACCGGCGTGGGGCCGTACACCACTCCGTGGGGCTCAGCAAAATGAGCCAAGACGGTGCATCGTTGACGTTCTCTTCCAAAGTGCTTCCAGAAGGCCTTATAAGAAAGCTACAAGTTTCAAGGCCATCGCCTGTCCTATGCATAACGTTACTGTACAAGGTTTCCCGCCTTGGGAAAGCGTCCGAACGTGCCTCGAGTTGTTATTGGCTAGGTAACTAAAAGTTTGAGCGATGTGTAGCCCGGCCACGGCTCAAGATACTCTGTGGGGTACCCTCCGATTTGGAGGTTCGCGATGGGAAAAATTGGGCATTTGTATCCTTTTCATTCCACAATAGGTAATGTAATAACAAAGAGAGCGCACGGCTCAGCTAGCTCATCACCCAGGGCATTGTTTGTAGCAGGCTGCCCAACCTTAGCTGATGTTACACCAATCTGCGGCGTTCGACGTCACAGCCTTCCAAAAGGGACGGTGTTCCGGTTCTCAGGCCAAAGCTCTAGGCCACGTGGGACTGCTTACGTCATCGAAACAAAAATCGAAAGTGCCGCAATCCACCACTTTGCGCAAAAGAGACAAGACATGTTACAGGACCGCCGTTTTCCACGACAGGCAGCCTGTCACATGCCTTTCTCCCCAAGCCAACTGGGGGTCTCCGAAGTGGGAAATCATGATCGCAGCACCCCGATGAGGCTGCAGATCCCTCAGGACGAACCAACCACTTCCCCGTGAGAACGGTCCAATCCCACCACCACAGCCTTGCAGTAATCAGCTGCCGACCTCTGACGTCGTAGACGCAGTGATCCGATTATCCAACAACGACATTTGCGCTCGGCACAGCGACACTATGCTTCTCATATGATCGGTTGCTTGTTTCAGCAATGACAGCGTCAGCCATGCGGAGCGGATGACGGGGTACTCAACCTTCTAAACGTCAAGTATCCGCAGTCCCTGCACTGTCGATCCGAGACGTAGACGGAGACGACGTCAGCGATGACAGTCATCATGTCTCTGATCTTTTTCGGATGTTGACTTTCCAAACATGAGCAGCCCCGACTCGACCGTCACGGGCGGCAGCTTGGGGTTGTTAGTGACGCCGGCCCTGGAGTGTAATGGCCGTTTCCGTGACGGCGGCAACGTATAATCTGGCAGAGACGAGAGGCCAGCCCGACCTCTATACCTTTGTGATTCGTGTTGCTGTGCGGTAGGAGAGAGTGTTGTCGTATTTCCCCAAGGTAAGGTACCCACCTAGTCAACCTCCGGCACCGGCCTGCGCAGGTCAACGTTACTCAAGTAGATCATCCCTACAGCCAATGATAATTATCCAATACGCCAGATTGATGGTAGCTTGCTTCCCCGAGCAGCTATGTTTATGCCAGCCACTGTTCATGTCAGCTAACACTGCAGGGTCTGCGGGAGACACACTTGAAGCCGACATCGATGTGATAGAGCACCAGTAGTGGGTTCAGATATTGAGATTCTGATCTTTGTACCTTGAACTTACAGAATCTTGACCCATCACTTGTAACTATACCGACAGGACAAGCTTTGTGTATATCAGGAGAAGTCCTGCAAAGAGACGTGTTACTCCTGAACGACTGACACCATAGTCTCATGTTCTCGCCCAAGGGGAATAAGATAGGTTAAAAGAGATAATCACCAGAAATTTGCTGGTGGAAACGCGAGGAGTAGCTGCCTGTGAGTAGGCCGAGCAGATATCGTATTCGTCCATACATAGATTGCCAGTGCAGTGGGTGTCGTTTCCAGATAACGTTACCTTATGTACTATCGTTTTAATCAGCAGCAATCCGCCAATGTCCCAATATAGCATATCAAGAATCCGGATCGTATCCTTCGTGCCTGGAACCCTCATTGCTCAAGCTACCGAACGGAAGGCACCGTAACAAGATGTTTGGAATCATGAATACCTTACTTTGTTTCTGAATCAATCTCGCGATAGTACTCTGCAATATTCATTGCAGATTTGCAGCTAGGTATTACTGACCTAAAGACTCTAAGATACTCGACGTTATGTTTTGCAAGTTTCGCCCGCGATATCTTGCTGTGCACCCTCGAGTTTGATGACTCGACAGACACAGGAGACGCGAAACCTGATTGGGAGTAACACTTTTGATTCTCCGACACATCTAGATACCCGGTATGGACACTTTTGCTTATCGTACGACGAAGACTCGAAGAGCTTGAAGATGTAGGAGCATCACGCAGGCATTGCCGTGAAAAGGATAGAACATGTACTTAAATTCTGAAGGTTGTAGTCACCAGCATTTGATGTTGACTCTCGTGTCGATTGACAGTGGAGTGTCGTTACGTGGTTGCCAAAGCAGGACTGCACCAGATACCCACCGAACCAGATGCTAGCCTTGCTTTGACACGCGCCTCACAAAGCCACCAGCGGCAAAGCCAGCGGCTCTCCTCCCATTTCAACGACCTCTCGCCAACTGCTGCAAATCGGACCTTGTGATCAAGACCCAGTCAGCTCCGCCGCCGCCTCGCCATTCCAGTCCTCACTGGCGCTCAAGGGTCCTCGCCTGTCTCGCTTACAGCTTTAACCTAACCAGCTACTCGTTAGGCCAGCCTTACGTACACAGTACTCCCTCAAAGAATATCCAAGGGCGGAGAAATGCAAAGAATGCTCCGTCCACCTATCGATCGATCCGCTGATCGACCCAGCGTAACCGCAGTGTCTTTGGCTGCCGTGTCTCACTGGCCGGTCGGTAAGGTGACCCGTCTGGCCCGACTGACCGGTCGAGCGAGGGGCCGCCGATGTGTGTGCCAGTCAATATCAATCCCCAGCTCAACGGTGAACCCCTGGACGATGTCAGGCGGAGGTCCGGCATGCCGTTCAATTGCCGGACATCACTCAATCATGTACAGTAGGTACATACATGCAGCGTATGGCTGCATCCAGAGACTTGGATCAAGCAACTGCGCAGTCCAAACCAAGTGGCGGATCTCGTAGGTGCCGCCCACTGATGGCGCGGGCATCGGCCGGCAAAACGGCCACAGGCCCAGCCTGTTTCGATGTTTCACCATTCTCGCCATCTCTCTCACGTGAAGGCTCAGAGCTCAGCTTATTCGACAGGCGGCCGAAGCCCCTAACCTATCCGCCCAATGCGGACAGAAGCCCACGTTCTCGCACGCCCGCCCGCATCCGCCGCGCTTGATTCGGGCGCTAGGCAGCGAGGTGGTGGTGGGGTGAACGGTCGGTTGTGCCAACTTGCGGCTCGCGGGGTGATGCTTATGCCGCCCAGACCATGGCATGCGTGATGGTTTCGGACATGGACAACACAAAATAGGGAAGGTTACACAGTGACACCTCATGGACTTCAACAGGAGGGTGGCAGGTGTGTGTGGGTGTGAAGTTCCCTGCAGGACGGGTTGCGGTCCGGGGAGCTCGCCTGGCTAGCCGAACCAAAAGCCAGCCATCCAACTTGCAGAGGAGATTGTCAATGCTTGATGGGGTTACCATCACATCATCGGGCCAGCGAGCGCGTGGTGAAGGTGGCGCGCTGTGATGGGGCTCCTGATCAGCAACTCCGGAGGGCTGAGACGGGACGCAAATGCTTGGTTCCACTTTCGAGGCTTTCAGCCCTCTTGACACCCTTGTTTCCCCGCCTTGTCCCCCGCGCTCTCATGGGGAGACACGGCTGGGACGGTCAGCTGAGCCCTCGCTTGAGCAGGCATCAAGGTCTTGGGAAACGGGTTGTGTTCTCAGTATATGAGCGAGCTCGACAGTATCATGAGCAGCGATGCAGAGTCGCTCCGATGTCGCTGCTGCGAGTCCGTTTGGAAACAAGGGAGAAGGGTGAATAACTCATTCAACAAAGGTGCCCAAATAGTTGACCGAGTAGTTCCCAATTTTGACCAACCATTATCGTACGAATATGGCGCAAATTGAAGGTATCCGGGCCGGTGGTCGATGGCACCTCCCCCTGATGAACCACCGACCATCTCTGAAACAATCTCTCTACGTCCTTGGTTGAAGAACCCCGTATCATTGAGACTCTAGGACAGGAGAGGAAGTAAAAACCTCCATCATCGTCGGTGTTATTGCCCAGGGACCTAGCCGGAATCAACAACGGAGAACTTCGGCCGAGCCGTTTGAAACCCAACGAACGGGATCGCGTATGCAGTACCGGTAGCCTCGCAACCCAGGGTGGAGAGGAAGCGCGCTGCCGCATCGCGTGATGACGCCCAAGCTGCCGGTCAGCAATACCAGCTCTTGAGCATTGTGAACTCCGTTCTCCAGGACGAAGGTGCTCAAGTTTTCGACAAGGCTACACATGTAGCCGTCATCTGCTGGGAAAACTGGCCTCAAACAGAAAAATTCGGGTTTTTGAGCTGAGCCTCCTCTCTCAGCCTGTCCGCTTGCAGAGGCCACCCACGGCGAATCAATCAGCGAGTCGGCTTCCGTTCCAGCGTCTCATTTTACCCGGCCGATTTAGCCTGCGCGGGAAGGGTAGGGCACCTCATCAGCCTGCCAGCAGCCTGGGGAAACACCATCCAATCAAGTGGAGAGGAGGTGTGTCAAATACCACGGGCAGAACGACGGGAAGCAAAAAGAGGCGGTCAAGAGTTTGCGAAGGAGAGTACAGATACCTGCTCCGTACCGTGTTGCGATGAGACCAGGCTGTCAATTCGGCTTAGATATGGCGAGGGGCCCCCTGGAAACCAGGGAAGTTGAACCTAAACAACGGAGAGCGTATCAAAACTGGACGAAGAGAGAAACGGAGGCAGAGAACAAAGACGAGAAAATTGGACAGCAGAGAAATGAAGTCGATATTTCTCACCCCTTGGGTTTTTAGACTGTGCAGACCAGACCCGGTACTCGACAGTGACGAGTCGGCAACTCAGTCCGTCAGCTGCAACCCACTGGTGTAACTCTGTAGGGCTGGGTGCTCAACTCCAAAAACCAACAGCCCCTGATCCACGAATGGCTAGAAATTTCCCGGCCGTTATTGGTTGTTGACCCAGAGCAAGCCAGCGGCGAAGCTTCACCGAACGCTCACCTGGTCCCCTCACCGGGATCGATCCCATTGGCTTGTCCGACCATCCTTCCACCGTGGAACCCGAGTGACGGGTTGTAAACTGGATAATCTGACCAACCAGTAGGAGTCCCGAGATGCCAATTCGCAAATCATATTCGGCGTCTCGGCGCAAAAGGAACGGTCCGATGCGTAGCAAGTGTCGGAGCGCCCGGCTCTTCCCCGGAAGGGACCTGCGAGGGACGACAAGAGGTCTCGACCCCAACTAGGTTCTGAGGTCAGCAATATACCTTATGTTGTGTATATGCAGTGTCGTTGATCTGGACGGCAGCAACAGCATGACCCTGAACGGCGGTCGTCGGAAGCGTTGGAACCGACACGAACGGACTGAGAGTTGTGGCGACATCTTCCGGGAAAGCAATATCATGCCGTTGTTGCCTTTGGATGAGATTGGCGTCCGTCGAACGATTCCAGCGCTTGGCCGCCTGGGGAAACAGGTGCCGGACCCTGAGGCAAGACGGTGTCACGGGAGATGAAGCGATTATTGTCAGTTCTGTATGTCTTCGGACCTCGCATGGACTGCTCGTGGCATTGGCCGAGATTTGCCTCGGAGTCGTACGGCATCTCAAGGGAGGCTCAGGTGAATGAGGCCATCGGGAGAACTGGGTTTCAACAGCAGCTTCTGAGGTTGTGCCTGGGTGACTCGAAAGGTAACACGATAATGGTGGAGATTCGTGATAATGAGTCTGTGGCACCCTCCCCTTTGTGAATCCGCGGCGCTGGGTTCAAGATGGTCGCGCCGCTGCGTTGTCGTACCCCGACCGAGGAGCTTGAGGGGTCAGATGGTGAAGCCACTGTGGCATGAGCCGTCAGGTGTTGGTTCTGCTCACGCTCGATAAGTGGACCTGAATGGCGCAGATGCGGCTGGAAGGAGGACACAACGTCGGTACTACCTTCGATCCGAGGGTGGGGCAATATAGGCACCAGCTCTCTGATGACCAAGTGCAGCGAATCGAAGAACAAGCTGGCCCAACAGCGACGAGCTGCGCCGCGAGTTGCAACCGCCGGGACGTGGGGAGTAAGCAAGCTGTGACTCAGGTGCAGATCTATCGCCGGGGCCTCTGCGCGATGAGATGGCCGATTTTCTGGCTGAGAATGATGTTTGGCAAACTGGCCCTCATCGTCAATGGATGTATGAAGGACGTCGTGCATGCTCGGAGCTGCTCCAGTGGATGTACCTCAACGGACATTTCTGTCAAAACGGGTAGTCGAGAGATTAACTTTTTACATACATTATTTTGGGCTGCACTAACAGCCTGGATGGAGCGGTACTTGGGAAAAGGTTAACCTTTGGTAAGTGTGCGCTGCTCCTTCCCACGATGCTTGCCGGGCTGACGACCGAGACAAATGGGTCGTTTCTGGGTTACCTTATCGGGCGTACCGTATACCTGAACTTCCAGGCTCGAGTCCTCGAATCATACGGGTACGGTACTCCTGACCTTGAAACGTTTCAAATTGCAATAGTATATTGGGGTCCAATATCGCTCGGGGAGCATGCCTTTGTTTTTTTTTTGAGACATACTTTCCGGACTGTGATGTCCATCTTCCCAGACTGTGACCACCCACCATGCCATACATATTCCTAACCCTGGCCGTCGCACGCCTTGTTCGCGCCCGCAGCAATCAATTGAACTGCACTCAGATGCATCAAATGCGCTGCATCGCTCAATTCCATCAAAAAAGTAGTAAATTCGCATCAGGGTTAAGGTCCTGTATGGGACCTTGTCAGAGTAAAACACAGTAGATGCATCGCGATCTTATTGCGTTTTTGAGCGAATTGAGCAGATCTGATAGATTTGATGGATTTGATGGATTTGAGCGCATTGCGATGCGGTTCAATTGAGCGAGGGGATGCGATACGGCTTGCGATGTGGGTGCGACCGCGAAAAGTTTATCAGGGTTAGAGATATGTATAGCATGGTGGGTGGGGTCACAGTCTAGGAAGATGGACATTACAGTCCGAAAAGTATGTCTCTTTTTTAAAACCCCCCACCTCACTGCCTAATGCTTTCTCACCCAGTCGGCCGAGCTGGGCCCTGGTTGGTCCGCATGGTCGTCTCACACAGTCTGGCATGCTTCTATTGTAGCTGCGGGATAGCGTTTATTTCTTGACCCGGGGTTGTCGCCGAAGCGAGCGACAATTACCATGGTTTTGGTGACTCGGGGAGTGAACAAATGGATTGAGGGCCGATGGTTGTTGACGTCAAGTCTTGGTACCCTCGACCGAGGGACCCACACCGCTAGTGATGCAGCCGCATTAGGGCCAGAACAGCCTGGAAGCTGCCCCCTGTTCCTCAGATTCGCAATCAGCCTGCAAGACCCGAGAAAGCATGGCATGTCTCGAGATACTTCAATCAATGTCCATGGTATTTTAAGCATGGCATTGGGTCGGTGCAACGACAACATCTGGGCAGTCGCCACCGAGACTTACCCGGGTCTTTATTTGGATGATCTGGGCGTTGCCGGGCTGCAGTTCGGTGCCGTTTTTACTCTGGTCGCAACCGAACGACCAAGCGACGATAAAAGTCCCGTACCTTGCTGTACTTCCGACTTAATATGTCACGTGAAAATATCTACCTGCCTTATTCGGTGGCTGTGTCATGGGAGGCCCCCAAGAGGTGTTGTACGTGTCCGCCTGCTCGGTTCAAAATACGCCTATGCCATGCAGCAAGACATACAACAGGCCAACAGGATTATAAGAAGAAGTTAGGACCACAAAAACCTGCTGTCGGTCAGGTCATCTGGGGCTCATCGCTGCTCCCAAGCGAGGCCACGGCTGAGTGGACGCAAACGCATTGCCGCATTGTATATCAGCAAGGGCCGAGCGGAGCTTGATCCTGTGCAACGGGATCCAGGTCGAGGCCGGATAGACGGGCTAACACCGAGTCACTTGACGACGGGAACGCCGCCGCTTCGGCCTCACCACGGCGTGGGCGAACCACTCTCGTTGGCCACCCAGGTTTTGGTAGCTTCCTCATTAGGCACTGACTGACCGGCAAGAAGGAAGTCTTAATCGGGTCCCGTTCCCGAGTCTGGTTGACGAGACAGAATTTCCAGTTGGTGCGCCTGAGCGAGTCAATGCGAAACCCGCGCACATGATCATCCCTCCAACTTCCCAGAGGGAGGCGCGGCACGCGGCAATTGCCAAAGCCGGGCAATTTGTTGCAATTCTTGCCCCGTCCGCCCCTCCGCGCTGCAGATTCCGTGATCTGCAGCCGAGAATCTGGGGAAAGGGAGAAGTCTGCGGGATGTTGAGGAAAACGCGGCTCGTGATCGATCTGCAGCCAGGGTCACGGCCCGTGTATTCTGGTTAGCCGTCGACTGGCTGACCACACCTTTTACATGCGGCAGTCGCTATAGCGGTCGGGCCCAGGGGGTTCAGTGTCTCATTGGCACACCTTCTTTTCGTGCGGCTTTTAGATCCTGAAACGAACCGCTCAGGATAGACGACGAGGGGGGTGTTGCTGTGATCCTATCCCTCTGAACCGACTGAGGATCATCGGTCCCCATCTACCTATGTCACTGAATACGTTGTCTTGGAACAGAAAGGCATCCAGTCCGTCCGGCCGCGTCTTTCGCGCCTGGAAATTGGTGGTGAGACACATCCTGCGTCCACCCCATATCAGAGTTGTATGTAGGGCCATTGTTCTTCGAGCATCGCCGGTGCAGGGCTGAAAAAGGTACACAGTAAGGTCGCCTTGTAACCTTCACTGCACCGGCTAATCTGGTGGAGTACCGACGACCCAGGAAATGAATGCCAACGGCGCCACCGCATTGCCGGACCGTTTATGCGCGCGGCGATGCTGGGCATGCGAAGCGGAGCTGAAGGTTCCAGATGCTTTTGCCAAGATCTCTGCGTCTCTTGTGTTGTGTGCTGTGACTTGTAAAACCGTCCGCACGCGGTGATTAACGGCGGCTGATATTCAACAGAGATATCCTGGGCCACTGCATCAATCTGTGGCATTTGAAGGAAATCAAACTTCAAAAAGTGAAGTTAATAAAAAAGCGATAAATGAAACTATCAAACTCTACGTTTATTTCCAGTTCCGGCTCATGTTATAGCCCACAGTTGTGGATGTGGATTGTTGAGAGTCAGTGTCTCGCTCTCCGCAGAACGCCGCGATAGGAGTTCATCCCGGCACGGCAATTCGGCAGAAGTTGTACCTGAAAGAGCGTTCGAGAAGCGCTGAACTGGTTAGGGCGGTGTGCGGGCGGTGAGACGGAAAGGACGGCAGCATTCGAGCTGCTGGCTTTCAAGGGCTCCCTTGTGCGGGCACCGCAGAGAGCAGATGTGGTGGTGGCGGTGACAGGCTGACAGAGTCCGTGTGGCTGAGGGACAGGGACAGATGCTTCGGCAGATGTCTCTTGCGTTGGGTCCAGCGGCGATGATGCAGCAGATACGAATGTCTATGTAGAAAGTCAAAGCGAAAAGGTGGGGATGCTGATGTTACCAACAGTCACACTACTCTGTTTCCGATATGCGTCGGTAGTCGAGAGCTTGTAGGTTGCAAATGGCACGCATGATATCGGTTCGGACAACTTGAACACCTTTGTGCACCTTCTGGGACTCGGGTAAGTTTTCCCTCAAGTACGGATCCGTACTGTAATGAGCATGTGAAAAGACGCCACACTCGTCAGCCCGCCTTACTTAACACCACAGCCACATCTTCCAGTTCGGAGCTTCAACGTCGGCAGGGTCCGCCTGGAATTTCACCGTACAGCACTCCTATTTCGTAGTCTTCGGCAACAAACTGACTTGTTGACCCGCTCGTTGCTCCGGACACGAGCCACGAGGAAGAAAGAAATCCAAAATTGTCATCCACACCCGTCCTGACAAATCAGGGGCAAAAATCCCTCACGCTCGTTGAAAAGCCCGGCCGTCCATGGTAAATGAAACACGTCCGACTCCCTCCATACGGAGTCGGGCCGTCACCGGTAAGGGGCAGGGAGCATGTTGGACCGGAAAAATTGCACCGGCGAAACACCGTAGGGCTCCGCAATGTTCTGGAAAACGCAGAATTCTTCTGGGCCGGGATCAAGCTTTTTGTCCAGACTTGTTGTGCATAATTAAACCAACGGAGTACTCGCCCTTTCTTGACACTTGCGATGCAACGGGAGGCTGGCGCCGGCGAATAATCGTCGAGACGGAAATGCGGGGAGAATGGTTGAATCCTGGTCCTCTCGTGGAATCCGAGTCATTAAACGATCCGTGGATTCGTGGATTTGAGCGAACGTCACTGTTGCTGCAAGGCCGGACGGCCCGGTCAAACTCTTGATGGACGGGCTCAACTTTCACGTTGTCGCACAGAGTTGCTCAGGCACAATGACTGCCCATCATAGTCATACGCAGAGATCAATCAAATTGCATCGACGGAGGTGTCCATCGGGTGTGTTCAAGCCCGACAGTAACGTTATAGATAAATCCAACCCGGCCAATGTAATGACAGTTTTCGCTGAGTCCTGCCAATCTCCCGATTAGGCGAACGTCTCGCATGTCTGCAATGCGAGGCTAAGGGCCTCGGCGGAAGAGACATTGAGAAGCGGCTTGCTTGAGTCTTTGGAGTGCAGACAAATTGCAACCCTCAGGGACCTGACCTTGGGGTTTTCCTGTGTTAAGGATCGCGCTCTCGCAGCTTGTTGGCTTTAGCTCAGTCGTTCGAAGTGTTGCCGTTTGAGGCAGCTGAGGTGTGTTAAGAACACAGCTGGGGAGCTCCAACATTGCAATACGAGCTAAGTGATTGGTGCGGATGGGGCAGTAGAAGCGGAGAAATCCTTTCCTGAGGTATTCTCCGTACATCGTGCCTGCCTCATGGTATCAAGCGTCGATAAAGGATGCAAAAACGTTAAGTAGAAATTATATATACGTACCGCGAGTTCCGCAATATGGTCACCTCATGTACCTCCCGTGTATTGTACAATACATCAAATCATGTCCCGTGATTCGTGGAATTTGCAACTGCTTGACCACGCTTCCGTTTCTCTCCATGCCCCAATCGACTGGAACATCCACACTTTGGAATCGCCATCGACTCGGTTCCCACCATTCCCCAAACGGGTTAAGACTCGATAACATCGCACCCTCCTCCGTGCTCCGTACGCCATTTCGCACTTGCCTGACTACTGAGGTACGCGTCCACTGCGGGTTTGGTGTTCTCGACGTCGGCCCGTTCAAATAGGCACATATGGGATGCTGTCGATGCGAGCATACACATCCATACAGCTAGTGTGTGGGTCGGGGTGAAGACATGCAGCCGATGCGAGGTAGTTGTACGGGCTCGGACAGGACGAACGACCACAGATCTTCCAAATTCCCGATCCGAAAGACCATCCCTGAAATACGCCCCTTCCGCGTCACCTGATCCATACGCGCGTATGTCTAAGCCTGTACTCTGTGGCGGTCATCCCCAGTTGTGCCAGGGGTCATTTAGTCAGCAGTCAGTCTGTCAAAACAATCGCAAGCCGCCTTACTGTGTACTTGGATTCCCGGCGCCGATACCCGACCGCCTTGTCTGATTCGATCGAAATCCAGTACGATGCGAATGCCCCTCTGGCTACACAAGACCGGACTTCCTACAAGCCAGATGGCCACAGCCAGTAACGGCGACCCTCCTACTTGGGTACGCACACGGAAACGGGGGCCATTGCAGGATGGTCCAGGCAGCTGGACGCCGCCCGCCCTGTCCTCGATCCTCCCGACCACCGAGCGAGGAGGACAAGACTGGCTCTCGGGTCACACAGCAGGCCGCCTCGCCAGATCCTCACGGGTTTGCTGTAGTTAGACATATGCGGGCTGACGATGCATCCTGCAGTATCAAACTGCTCGGCTGCCGGGCGAAGTGAGAGTAAATGTGCATGTTGGACCCTTGTCTGTAGGATAGCCGCATTGGCACACGTAGCCAAAAGACACTTCGGCTGCTCCTGAAGTGAAATGTGGGGGTTTCACAAAGAAACCCCGTGCGTGCGCGGTGTTGCACTCTCACACATGCAGGTTGGGGGAGCCGAGACGGTGTTTCGACAGTGAGGTTGGGGCGACCCCTGATTTCGGCGGCACAGTGACGACGCCCCGGAGTCCCCTAGCCAACACAGACCGGCTGGCTTTGTTGGCTTGCGTGTTCTTGTTGGATATGTGTTTGCACCGCAGATTGTGTTTGTCGTCTGGTTCGGGAAACGGAGGGAGGGAAATGCGAGCCGCAGCTCCGCTGGCAACAAAAGGAGTGACGTTCATGGCTTGCAACGCGATGTAACGCCCAAGGAGGGGCTCCCGTTGCGTCGGGTCGAGGCTCTGCATAAACGATAAATAAATTGGATGTTCACCAGTCGAGCTGTTGTCACTTATCACTTCACCTGAGCGGCAGGGAGACGTGCCCCAGGATCCCGGCAGTCAGCCGATCTGGACCCTTTGGCATCTTGGATCTGCGATGCAAGGTCACTGCAGCCCTGTTGGTCGCCTCAAACATCTACATTTCTTTTATGTGCCGGGTGCAGCGCGAAGATGAGAGCGATTCCATTACTCTGGCGTCTCGGCGACAGGCGGATAATAATACTCTGTAATATGATGTATCCGCGCCCTGCAGTTCTCCCCCGGACCAAGATATTCGCTCAGTCGCATTTGACGTGGCGAGCAGACACTGCTCGCTGGTTACTTTTGGAGGAATAATGGTCGTTGCAGCCACGTGTGGAATTCCGCGGCCATCGACTTTCAAGCACCAGTATTGGATGTATGGCAGCACGAATTGAATTTCCGATTGCTGTGACCGAGAGAGCACCACGAGACTGTGTGGTGAGCAGATTCCAAGAGGAGCAAGGGTCCAAGGTGGGGGTCCATCGCCGCATGTGTGGCCATCTCTAAACTGACCGGACGCTTCCTGACAGGACGGGGCGTTTGCTGTCTGACGGAACATCGCCAGAACGACCGTCAGAGTACAGGCCGAGTAGGTCATATTGACAACCATATCGGTCCAGGAGCCTGCAAGTGGTTTGTCTCTAGAGCTCCGTAAGAGTCGGGTCCGGATTCAGCTTTGATTGCGTCCCAGAGCGCTGGGAGTTAGAACCTGCCGCAAACACTCTGGCCGAGCGACATCTCAGATTTCCGCTCCCTCAGGCGCGGTGATTTCTGCGCAGACACCATCAAAAGCAACCAGGAACTGATGAGGACGAATCCCGGAACACCGCGGCCATGTGAGCGAACCCTGGCTGTGCCATGGGCCCGCCCCCTTGCGAAAGCAACATCCATCGTCCGGTGCTGCGGCGTCGCGATCAACAACTATGTCGCGTTGACCAGAGCGCCGGGAGAAACTGGGGTACGGAGGTACCGTTGCGGTCGCCGGTGGTCATCACACCACCAACGCCTCCGGAAGGGCTTCCGTCTGCATGGATTCAGGTGATATCGACTCTGCGGACACCGGGAGCCCCTCCCGAGGTTGGGTATGATTGCACCCTGAACAGGGGCCGTCTGTTCCTCGGCGTGGGGTGCACAGTTCCAGCCACGGAGGCGGCGTCATGTGAGGAGATTGAGGGACATGATTTCTCCGGAGAAGGCCTCGGCGACTTGCTATGTGCGCAGCGTTCCTTACAGAGAAGGAATGATCGTGATAAACAGCTGGACGCTGTGATATTGGCCAATTGTGGCAATAAGCGCTGTGGGAAGCTGGCCGCTGCAATCGGAATGAGGCCCCTGTGGACGGGGGGATCACGAGGTCAGCAGGAACGGGAAGCGAGAAACATTCACCTGCAAGACTGGAACCTGGGCTGGGCGCCCACTGGCCACCACAGAGTCATCCATCCGGGCTGTGTCAGCACAACATCGACCGTGGCCGTCAATTCGACCACAGCCCGTGTTTGAACCTGAGGGTCAGCTATCCGTAGTTACTGCTGGGCCGGGCTGCTGTTGCCAGTCGGTGTTCGCACTGCTCTCTGGCAGCGATGCGATTGGGTCGCAAATCGTCGCTCGGCTGCACGCATTGCTTCACCTTGCCTCGGCCGACTGACGGTAACCAGCGAATCGATTAGAGCGAGCAATGAACCGAGTGTTGCTCGTGATCACGGCTGGCAGGGTCATCACACAGGCATGATCCAAAGCTCGAAAGCTCAAAAAGCCGTGGCCCGAATTGGCTGGATGAAATCAAAGAGTGGCGATTCGCGGGGAAACGGCCCAGAGCTTTTCTCGCTGAGCACCTGACTTCCTTTGGAACGGCAAGGCTGCCTCCTGACTCCTTCGGAAGCAGCGCCGTTTCGGGCAAAGTGTCGAACCGAAAGATTTCCCTCCCATGCCGCAATAGGAAGCAGAGATGACAGGCAAAAGAAATGCGACAAAAATTGTCGCGATTGAGGAAGGAAATGAAATCCGCTGCATGTTTTGCTCGCAGCAGAACATCTGTGGGAAAGATCCAGGCCCTGGAGGAGACTGCGGTGATAGCTGCCGGCGGCTCTGGAGAGCGTGTCAACCAAGCGCTTCCCGAATTGCAGCAAACTTTTGCTTGGGCTCAAGAGTTCCCATTTTGGAGTGCGAGACGGAGAAAAGGGATCTGCGTCCCGTTGGCGTCATTCGACGGTTGCTGCCGGTTGCTCGTGACTCCGTAAAGCCGCCGTTTGCATAACGCAAATGATCGGTAATGCTCTACTGAATGAAGCTTAGCGCAGTAGGAGCAGTTTAAGCCTGATAAGGCAACAGTCCTTTGCCAATGGGGTGATCCTAAGGCTTTTCGGTCCGTTCGAGCGAGTTCTGTCCTGCATTCTCCCATCTCTCTCACCGCGTCGTTCTCCAAACTTGATCGCCATCATCTACGGATATTTCTCCCATTTCTTCTCAATTGCAGTCACTATACCTACCTGCATCGGCCCCATCATCTGCCCTCCCGGTAGATCTCGAAAGGCACTCGGTTAGCTTGAGCGTGCGCGAAGTGGTGACTTGGAGGTTAAAGTAGAGTACGTACCTTTCATGTGTCACAACCCCTGTTCGCTCAACACACCCTCCTCGCCACAGATCCTTCCTCATGGCATTGGCCGGTACGATGGGACTTGCAAGATTGTACCGGTACCGGGAACCGAGCCTGACCAGGATGTGGATGTCGTGGGTACCGCCCTGGTAATTGATTTCGTTCACGACGAATCGAGCACCATCCCACACCACTTGCCCTGTCTCTGCTCCACTCAGCGCCCCGACAATTCCCCTTATACATGAACTCAACCTCTCCCCACCACACCTCCCCTTCCCTTCCCGCCTAACGCTCACCAACACGACGCGACATAACACGATAATCGACGACTCCAGTACGCCTGCAGAGCAGAAACATTCGCAGACTGACCACGAACAACTTGGGCAAGTTGTCGCAGAAACACAGCTCGGCCGGCAAGTGCGAGAACCGAACAGCAGCAGTCTAGCAGACTTGCTCGGGCAACGCACCGACGACAACATTGCTGGCACCATACTCGCTCACACGAAGAATTCCCCATCGATTCAATTCGCTGTCGGCGCAGACCGGATCTCAGGATCGCATCAGCTGAAGCCTTGCACCACCGATTTACCACGCCAATTCCGAACGACGACAGTTGTGCGCGATCGCCGTCCGCCGTGACAATTCACTGCGACCATAGTTTAGCACCTGCTCGAGCATTCGAGCAGCCTGCAGGCAGCATGCCGTTGACACTGGAGGCACCCGTCCTGCAAGTGGACGCAAACGTCATCCACAAGGTCGACACAACAAATCCGGCCAATCTTTTCAGCATGTGGACTGGTGAGTTTCACTCCACTCGGACACATGGCTGACATACTGATGACGGCGCGAATAGTCTTTGCAAGGTGTCGTGACTCAGTCGCTCAAGGACGGAGATTGGAGAATCTTAGCTGGCGACTGTGGAATCGAGAAACGTTCTGCTGCGAGGGCGAGGAAATGCTCACCTCACCATGTGCTACCAGCCAGCCACAAGATATTCATTACCTTCACAGCGCGGTTGCCGAGGAGCTGCCCCAACTGTCGGGTAGCGTTGACTCGGTCGCCGACGAGGAGGCAGTTGATTTGAACTCAGAAACCACCCCGGTGGATATCATGCGGCCGAGGATACTGAGGCAAGACTCATGCGCCAGCAGCCGCGGCCGGGGCCGGGAGCGCCACATCACCTCGGACGAATTGGAGAAAATGGTTGTCTCCATTATGGAGGCCAAGACACCCCTCACTGCGCCACTGCCCGCTATCCCTCGCTCCCCAGTCCAGGCGGAGAAGACAACAATCGCTCCGACTCTTGACCGGTCTGGCTCGACATCCTCCGAGTCGCCGTGTGAGAGCTCGCCCGACGCGACGCCCGAGTCGACCGCGTCACAGCACACCCCAGAACCCCTTGCGCAGTCGCGGACCATCGTTACCCGGGGCTTTTCGCCCTCTCAGGTGCCACTGAGCCGTATCACCTCGCCAGCCAACAAGAGGCCGTCGATGTGCGCTATTCCTGAGCCGACGGACGCCCCTGCCCCGAAGATCATCTTGCCGAAGAAGCAGCAGTCAAAATTTCTTCTGGGTGGCTCTTCCGGATCCGATGAAGAATCTTTCAAGAACAGGGACCTCGAGACGAGGAAATCTGCCGCTCAACCGAATCGCAGGATGTTCGAGATTGGAGGCTCGTCGGCAGACGAATCCCCGGAGCATGCCCCACAACTTCAGAAACCCGGACCCAACAACGGTCAGAAGAAGACTGCCTCGTTCAATAACCAGCTTGTCACACAGACCTTCACGTCTTCGGCCATCAGCGACACCGAGGATGACTATCTCGATGAGAGTGCCATTGACGACGACGACGAAGAGTGGGAGGAAGAGTCTGCCGAGGAGAGCGGCAGCTCAATGGGCGAAGAGAAGATCCACTTCAAGCGCGTCGATTCTACTGCCAACCTCCCGTCCCGCCGGTCACTTATTACACTCATGATTGAGAACAACAACCGCGCCCAGAAGTTGGGCAACATCAATTCACAGTCGACGTCGGCTCTTCCCCGCACCAGGCCCAACCTGAACGGTCCCTCATTGATGGCCTCGCCTAACGACTCGGATGATGCCCCATTGATGATGAAGACGAAGGTCTATGCGCGACCTTCGCAAATGCCAGCCTACAATGAACGGACGGGATACCCACAGCCCATCAATGTCAACGCCACGGGCATGCAGGGCCAGTGTGCGCTCTCGCCGCGTACCACACGGCGCAACATGCTCGCCACCGAGTTGCCTGAGTCGCTGCGGCGGAACCTCCTTCGTGAGCGGTCACAACGGACCGTGACTCAGAACGCGGTCCTCAAGCGCAGGCACACGTCACAGGATGTCGCCAACCTGAAGCAGTATCCGGAGCCGCCGTACATGAGGAAGAACAAGAATGTCGACAAGGACGTCACCAACTGGGACCAATACTTTCAGAACCCCTTTGCGCAACACCAGACCCAGGCCTGGTGAGGTCCTAATATCAATGCACCCATTGCAGCTCACCTGTTTGGCGCGTAAGATACCCTGGAGGCGACGGTTGTGTCTGGCAGACGACTACTTGCTGCCATGTATTACTTGGGCTCGCGACTGTGGACAACACAGTTTGCGTCATTCGCATCATCAACGCAGCTGTGCGTTGGCGGTCTGGTGGGCCTGGGATGGAGGCTATGTTCTTTGGCCCTTAATCATTCGCTTCTCCTACTCTTTGATCCACATTCAGCGGCGTTACGTTGACTTTTTTTTTCTCATCATCGCACTGATACCACGGGGTTGCATTTTATGCTTGTATTTTCTCGCCGCATATTTCAGAAGAAGAGGAAGCTGTACACTCTGGGGCGGGGTATGGGAAGCGCGGGCGGGCAACCGTGGGGGCCGCGCTCCTGTTGACTGTTATGCTTGTCTCTTGGAAGAGTTCTGGATTGCGGGGACTGGAATGGAGCGGGGTTGGGCTCTGCGAGGGAAAAAGGCGGAAGTGTGCGAAGGAGGAGAAAGGGAGGGGAAAGAGAGGAGGAAATGGAGTCAGGAGTGGGCAAGAGAAAAAAAGACAAGGCGTGTTGACACAGCAGGTGGTGGGGGTTTGACAGAACGACAGAACCCAGCGCCCCATCAATGCTGCTTGGCTGACTGGCTGTTCTGTGTCTGCCGCGATGCAACAGCTAAAAATTTCAAAAGAAACCAAAAAGGATAGCCAAAACAATTCAAAATGATACTAAGAAACATACCTGGTCTTGAGGATGAGTGAAGTTGTCGTAGCTTGAATGTTGGGATTGGAGAGGTGGAGTTGATCTCGCCAACAGCTCCGAGTCCTCTAGCAACGAATGCCTACCCGATTGACAGCGACTCTGACAGCTGTGTGTTATGCTTGATGCATCCCACAACTCCCTGCCTTACTCCCTACCGTAAGCAGGCAATTGGAAGGCTACAAAGCACGACAAAGGGATGGATGTTGTTGTTTGTCTGTCTTTGAGCCTCCTGGTGGCCATGGGTTTCTCCGTCGGCCAAGCATACAACACTTTAAAGAAGTCCATCCGAGCATGTCCTATTTGCTTGTTTGTCTCGTCCCGTTCTCGATTCTCTCTCTCTATATGTCGACTTTTGTTCCGTTCAGACGATGGTGGCGTCCGAGTGTGTAAGTGCCTGCAAGAACTTCGGGTACCTACCATGCAGTTTACCTCACCGCTCGCTGCAATAAATGAGGTAAGGTAAGGTATACAGTATAGAGCACCAAAGATGAGGGACAAAGCCCGTATATCTAGGTACATGGTGGGTCAGAAGGTGCTTCTCTCTCTTCGTCTTGATGACTCCCTCTTCTTCTACCGCGGGGGCCCGTTGCCTGATCCTGTTCGGCTGCCCGGTCCCGACATGGAGTGGCTTGCGGCCGGGAGGCGATATCTGTGACTGAGTCTTGTCTTGCCTTTTTAGTTCATCTGCCGTGCTCTTTGTGGGCTGTTTGTTGTTGAGCCACGTGGGAGATTCAGTTTTTGAAGGGTCATGTGAGGGGTTAAAGTAAAAGGTACTTTGCAAGTCCGGGACCGTTCTAGATGGGCGGATACAGAACAACGCCGGCGACGGTGGGTGGTGAGGGATGATGATCGCGCGATCCCTAAGGTAGCTCGCGGATTGGAACCTCCATTTGTGTCGCATTTTGATTATCGTAATGTTCTCAGCAGTCATGCTGGGAATTCCGGTTTCCGAGACTTGGTCGATGTTCAACGTTGGGTTGTCACTTGGCAGGCAACACGCCTAACCGCCACACAAAATGTCCATCACCACCACACCAAACCACCGTTACCTCATCCCAGATCGGATCGAGACCACACCCAATCAGGTACGCACATATAGCATCACTACTGATGGTACTCTCTGGTGTAACCCGACCTGATTTTGCCGTCGGCTCAGACCCTCAGAATTCCATCACACCCACCAACTTCAGGTTCCATGTATTTGCTCCTCTCTGGCAGTACGTTAGTAAGCCCTCGGTGAGGACACTTGGGATGGCGCGTCCCATGTTACATTTCTTCCACCGGGACCGCTTCCCGTTCCGTTCCTTCGCACAAGGGGCACCGGCCCGACAATGGCACCACCAGCAAGTCACAGCGTATGACCGAACCGTTGCCCAAGTTCTTCCTTCCCGTCAGCTGTCTGACTGTCCGCCGGATGACAGCAGTGCTCAGGTCACGGCGATATTGACAGCCGACTTGTTCGTAGCGGCTAAGGTACGGATAGTCATCCCCACATGCGGGTGGCTGCGCCGTTTGATCGCGAGGCTTGACGGAAAAGCTTGGCCCGCTGTCGGACCGACGTGCTGCGAAACATCCCCGGGTTTGGCTCCGCGGAGTGAGAGATGGATTTGCGTCGATCATCTACAGCTTCTTGACGAAGAATCTCCAATTGTTGGAGCAGCCACCAGGACTACTAGAACAAGTGCGAGAGCAGCAGGTGACAACTCGCTGGCTTCTCCCCCGCGCCAGTCAACCCCTCCCGTTACTGGTTTTCGTTACTCATTCTCAGCTGCATATCAAACCGCAATTCTGCGACGGGGTGGATATCACCCCGCCAAGTTGACTCCGTTTGAGCATGAATTGGTGACGAAATGCAAACAAGAGATAACAGTGACAAGTCCTTGAAGCCCAGCTGGCACTGTCATTTCTAGTGTAAGGTACATATGTACCAGGTAGGTCATGGAAGGGAGGCTGTGCCTAATACACTCTGCGCGTATCAACATCGGCGCGTGCTGGTAGAGGGGTAAGGTCTGAACCAACGGATCGCCGGGGCCCGCGTTTGGCGCTGACGAGTGTCGTTATGTCGGTTCTCCATCCAATCCAGTAGCTGAGTTCAATCGTCGAAGCTGGAGATTGATTTCGATGGAACTGTCCTTCTAGCGGCGGTATTTGGGGGGTTGCGGGGAGTGAAGCCATCGCTTGAGATGCGGCACTTGAAATACAGTTCTGACTGCCTAAGCCGTGTGTGATAGTGAGTGGTACTGGTGATAAAAGTACCAAATTGTCCCGCGCCAATGGTCTAGTGGTTAGGATTCAACCCTTCCAAGGTTGAGGGGGGGGTTCGATTCCCTCTTGGCGCAGGTTTATTTAATTCGAAGTTTTGTTTTTTTCGGATGATTTGGGTTCTAACCACAGTTGAACATGAATCGATCTCTCGATGAATGCAGCCAGAGGGCAGCCGGTGGACTCTAAATCAAGTTCAAATCCAGTCAGTGCCAGGCAAATTCGGACAGTCAGCTCGAGCTCCAATCTCCAATGAATGCTGTTGTCACGTTTACCGCTGTGATGAGTTGACACGCGCCTAAGAAGTGAGGACTATGAGGTCATGGCACTTTCCACCGCTCCGATTCCGCAAGACAGATTTCCACACTTTGATGCTGTCCATACAGCACATTGACCCATTGGCCGGCCGCTTCCGGACCAAGCACTCAAAGTACGAGTCGGACGTTTGTTTATTGAGAGAATATCTGGTTTTTATCCATTCAATTGGTGCACAACTTTTAATGCGGCATGGCCGTTTTCTTGCTCGCGCCGGGGGTGCAACAACCCCCGTCGTCAGAGGGCTTGTGCAGCTTGTGCAGCTCGGTTGGATCGTGGCTTCCGGCGCGAGCATGCCTTCGATGCACGACAGCAAAAAAGCCCCGCCCGCGCGCGGGTGATGGAGGGCTAGCTTCTGCCTGATACAACTCGCCTGGCTCCCGTCGTTGGGCAATGGGGATGAAAGCTGCTGCTGGCAGGGGGCTAAGCTGAGGTAGAGGAGGTGTCGTGTTGCATCAATGATCAGGGGTTTTATCGAGAACCTGCGACAGCCGTCAGCCCCGCCATGACAAGCTTTTCGCAATGAGCAATTTGTGTACTTGCACAAATCATCACCGATTGCGCCCGCTCACCGACTTTTATAGCTGCATCTTTGCGCTAGACATTTGGTCTTGTTCCGGTTGGCCTTGCGACCACTACACCGTGTCAGCATCCAGCCCCTTGGTTGCCGAAGGAGAGGCGTTCGAACGGAGTCTGATCAGAAGCTGGCAGCCAGTCCTTTCGCGAAACTTGACCAACACTCACACAGGCGTCCTGTTGTCGTGCAAAACTTCCCGCATCCTCCAATCCACCAAACGGGAGCCAGCGTTTTCTCGAGATACCTGCAAGAGCAAACGATACAACATTTACTGGGCTCAAAATGTTGCTTACACCAAGGCGGACTGCAGAGTCTCGGGACTGCAATGCATTGTCAGCCAGAAACGTCATCGGATGAAATGACGATGAGCGATCGACTGGAACTGCAGTGTTGCAGGGAAATCCGGCCTGCAAGTTTCTTGATTGCCAAAACATGGTCTGGTTGTCTGGACCTCGAAAGTACCAGCGATCTGGTTGGCGACGCGCTCCAACGAATTTCATGGAGTTGGAACCCCGCTCCCTTGTAGAGTCGATACCCATGCTAAGCCATTGGTGCGTTTATGCCTTCGTACCGATAACGACCACCGTTTTGGTTGGAGTTGTCACCGTGTTGGACATTGCATCACTTCTCAAACACCAGCCTGGCAAACATCTCGGCTTCGGTTCAGTTTCCAAAGGATACTCCGTACAACCGGTGAGGAACCGTGCATTTGTCACCTCGCTTAACATCACCACCAGCAACAGCCTGGGAGTCGGAACGGGACATCGTGGTCAGCATCGCGGCAGCCCATTCCACCCGACCCTCCACATCCCGACTCGGAGCCTCGGTTGGCCTACCACAAATCTCCTGGGGTCAACTGCCGAGTTGGGAAATTTTCTAGAAGCCTTCGCCGCGGTTCCACTTCGCATCCACGCGGCGAATTCCGAGGTCGGTGTCATGGAGGTGAGTCAACACGGAACAAGGCGCAGCCGACGCTTCAAGGCCGAACGGGGAAACACCGGGAGAACTACCATTCCCCTTCCGGGCCGACCACGGTACCTCTTCGGCGGCGTCTTCTCGTGTGATCGATCCGTGATCGACTCGCTGTGGCCATGATGATGTCGTCGACGACAGGCGAAACACGTTCGCCCATTGCCAGGTGGATGTCGTCTCGTGGGCAAGGCCCACCGCCATGGTTTCGGATCACATACCCTGGCTCGGGGCGTCTGACTCGAGCGTACTCTGACTGGGAACTTGTGTACTTGGGCCGCTGTACCGGTTACCTTCCACTGTCCTTTCGTGTGGGTCGGTGGCGGTGGAATTCCACGAGATGGCGATCTTTGCACGTCGCTTGGACCGTTCGTCCGTTGTGTGTTCTGCTAGCGTGGGCGAGCAACATGGCGGGTGAGATGGCGGGGTTTGGCGTCTGGGCGAATTTTGCGCTTTGGGGATGTTAGGGCCGGGCGTGTCGCCATCGGGACTTGTTGAGATGCGGATTGTCACGGGTGGCTAACCTCGATGTCCACGGCCCATTGCTAAGTGTAGGTTTTCCACTTGGGAGGAGGACATATCTTTCCAGAGTATCTCGCACCTTGCTGTCGACGTCCCCTTCGTTCAGCGTGATCAAACGGTCGAGTTGGTTGGAGTGTGATGGCACAGTGGCTGGGCTGTGGTATCATCTCTCTTGGAGGAAAATAGTCGAGGGTGAGTGTAGAGTTGTCGTTACTCGCCTTTCCATTTCCATTCCCTCAATCTCATCGGCAACCCCCATCGTCCGTCGTCAATTCTCCCAGTAACATGTGCGAGGGTCCCAGATGCGTCTGCAAGGAGAGTTTTGCGGCGAAATCGGAGGGGAAGCTCCCACTTCCACGTGCCATGCCACAACATCGGATATGACACCTACAACCTCACCTGTGATACAATATGAACTACCGACTGTACGGGTTAATGGTTGCCTGATGCCCATGCTTCGATCTTATTCACGTGTTTGCGCCTCCTGCGCAAGTTCATATCATAGATGGGGATGGAAATCGCCGGACGGGTGGTTAGTTCCGGCGAACGCGGTTTCTTCATTTGTCGGCGAGGCTGCACATGTGCGGTAAGATCGTGTTGGGACTTTTGCCTGCTGCCTGGGAGTGGTTTTGGGATCAGAAAAGGAGAACAAGATGAGACGATGATGTCAGGTCTGAAGTCGGTTGATGTATTCTATAGTCCGAGCTTCTGAGACGTTGGGTCTCTGGAATATAATTGATCTTATTTATCGACAGGCCTGTCATCTCATGTTGTCCGCATGTCCGTCTTAGCTATTCCATATCTGGCAGCGTTTTGTTGGATGCTTGCAGACCAGAGAGGACGAGCCTGGAACCGTGCCGGTGCATGCCCGGCTGTTTTGTAAACGAAAGAACCGTTTGTGGCATATTACTCGGCTCTCCGCAACCCTTTGGACTTCATGCTTGTGTGTGTTTCTACAAAACGGCTGGTGCATCCAGCAGGCTGAACCCAAATCTGAAGGTACTTCGGGCATGTGATTTCGCAGAGAATCTAGGCCAGAACATTTGAAACTGGCTCCTTGGCGTATATAGGGTGCATGGGACCCAGACAGCCGAACCCGCGGCTTCATGCACACAACAGGCGTCTTTTCACATGTCAGTAGCATTTAGGTCACAGGCCCCTCTTACCAGGCACACATCACATGGATGTTGTCTACGTACAGGCAGTGCTGTGGTAGCGAACGGCCTCAAGGATCATGACCTTGGAGTTAACATTACAGCCAGGCTGGCTCAACCTCGGCATCTTTCAGGTTTGTTAGCGCGGGACCTATTAGGTCCTGGGTTGAGAAGCGTTTCCCGTTCTTGAGATACCTTAAGTCAAACTCTATGAGCGAATAGGGTTGAGTTGTAGCAACGGATGATGTATGAGGTTCAAAGCGCACGGGTGAAATCGGGACGTGGAAAACTCGCAAACGTCATCCATGTGACTCAGCGTTTGGTCCCTCTTCTACTTTTGTCCTCGGAGTCCAGATAGTCAGATTGATGTTTTGCGCGAGGCTGTTGCGGACTAATAGAGATGTAAATTGAAATACAATGGAACAGAGTGGATGTTGTTAGCTCCGAGACATCAGAGCCTGGGTGGGTGACCCAGCGTGGCATGGTGGCCATGGAACTGGAAGTGAGATGATTTCATGGTAGGGGTCGTTGGCAGCCAATAAATACATACGATTCAGCCATAGTTTGTTTGTAGGCCAGGCACATGGCCAGCCCTAATTAGAAAGAGAAGAGACACATCAAAAGGAATGTAGAAGAGATACCTAGGAAAGGAGGATATAAAAGGAAAAGGGCAAAAGGAAGATGAGAAAGGATGGGAGTGTGAAATATCGAATAAGACGGTTGAAATCTTGTCCAGTGTCTTTACTTGCAACCACTATCTTCTTTATGTAGATAGTAAACAAGCTCTGGTTCATTTGTACCTGTATTATACAAAATGCCCTCCCCTTTTACCCCTTTTCGCAGTGGCTTGGCAGTAAAGAATGGGTGCTGCGCAACAACCACCTCGCAGACATAGAGCAGCAACAATGAGCCGACTCGGGTTAGAGGTGCAGTGGCGCTGAAACAAAAGTCAAAGTGTGGGATTTCAATGAATTGCAGCCTCAAACTCGCCATCTTCAGTTCCATCTTAAAATCAGTGCTACCGCTCTGACCCCCGAATCCTGTATGGTCGCCTCCATGGCAAGCTCGGCTTGCTTGAACTCAGGATATGGTTTTGAATCTTGATAACGGCTTCGGTAAGGCTTCTCTGCGTTCTGTTCCAAGTCCGGCCACTCCGATGTTCCTCTCCCACTGCGCCCTCTGATGAGCTCAAGGCTACCCAAAACTCATTTCCCCTTGACACGACCCGAAAATTATTAGCGCAACAAATAGTCGGAAGATAGTATTATCAGCTTTCGTTGTTACCCTGTAGAGAAAGGGTTTAGTATTCCTATGGCAAGTAGCATCCAAGAGAAACAATGTGTGTGCCATTAAGGGTCAGAAACGCGACTTGAAGCTTGGGAAGGAGTGGAAGATGGATATGCGAAGAGATGTATACACTACCTAAATTTTAACTACATATGTGCTCTTCAGTTTGTATCCGCTGTGCACCCGCAAATGGCAGCGTGACTGACTGGACAGGTTCAAGTTGCGGTATCAGTATCTCTGAGACCTGATTTGAGTCAAATGTCCACTGAGGCAGAACATGGGAAGAACCTGTATTGTAGCAGCAGCACTGGAGAGCACTTTCCGAACTGAAAACGACTAACATGTGCTCGGTGCAACTGGTGTTTCCGCCTACCGGGGCTATGGACGTTTGGAAGCTCATTCTTAACCTTTCTCTCCTCGTTCATGCAACTCGCACATGGACCTGATCCCTCAATTCAGCCCTCTTCCACCGACACTTCTTCGTTTACTCTCTATCCGTCGCCATAAACACTAATGAGTCCTCTCCTCAAGTGTCTCATACCATGGCAACTGCTCACGGGCATTGAAAGTCCACTAATACGCCCTCGACTTCTCTTAGCTTCCCATCATCTCAACTTCTCATTCTCTCTGCTTCCCATCTTCTGTCCTTTCCATCCTCTCTTCTGCCCACAAACGGGTTCAACTAAGTCAGCCACTCCAGCGAAGGCCACTCCGCCTAAACCAACCATCCTCTTTCAGTCATCATTCTGATATTTTACCTGCATTCTTTCTCATCTTTCTGAGGCTCTTCCTCTACGAGACCAAGGTCACAACGCAGCCTCACCGTTACGGCGGCCGCCACTGACGAGCATACACGACGATACTTATCAATTGTTTCTTCTTACCCATCGTTCCCTGAGTCTACACCCTTCTCGACTTTAAACCTCACCAGTCTTGCCACTACGGATCCTCGAGACAGCACCAAAGCATCACGCGGTTACCTCCATATATCGCAGGAACATCCCTTCTACCAGGTACGTATAACCAAAAACGCCGTGAATTATCTTTGCGTTGTGTCTAACGGAAACTGGCTTATGGACGTCGGTTTCACCAACCTCGGAAATGGAGGACGCGGAAACGTCCATTAAAATTGAAGAGGTTACTGCTGGGTTAATCCCAGTAGCGAGTCGTTTGCCTGGAGGGCGTGCTCCGACAAGGACTTACGCACACGCGCCGGTTACAAGGAACAGGCAGTGGACGATGCCCTTTGTCACGCCTCAAAGATCTGCAATGAACTTCAAAGTCCAAGCGACACCGAGGGTTCTTCTGCCTCTGCAACCTTGAGGAGCGTTGCGGCAAGAAACTTCCGAGTGGATTCAGGAGATCGGTATGTATTGTATCCAACACTTCGAAGCCTCCGCGGCGTCTCTGCTGATACTGGAAACCAGACAAGCTCAATGAGGCCAGTCAGACCTTTGAGATCTTGATTGGAGTGGCTAGTAGGACTGGCGCAGGGAAATGTACCATCTTGACTTGCTCTTGAAAATTTCCGAGCTCCTTCCATCCAGCGACTCTGGAACTGCAACGTCTTGTGAATCTCTTGGAAGGATGACGACACTCCGGGCCGCCAATTCCGAGCCGAGATCATCTTCCGATCTCGTGAAGATGCGGCTGAGGAGCTTAGAAACCTCTTTTTCCTTGTTTAGGAACGCCAGCGGTTCAACGGCAAGGAAGAGGAGGACGGCGACGATGGTTCGACCGCATGGGAGAGTTAGCCGAAATGCGAAGCGCCATTGCAGGGGGCTTCAAGAAGATCAACGCTGACTGGGATAAAGACGAGGAGGCCCGTGGAGGCCATGTCGCCTGAAGCCTGATCTCATCCAACCCGGAAGTCCTCGAGCTGCTCGGCACCATCAAGACGATCCACTCTCACGATGCGGAGCAATTCGCTGAGAACGTCAAGCCATACTTGGACTCATCTGGGAATCTTCAGCGCTTCAGAGCCTGGCCCTTGAGTACAGAGGTCAGGTTCTTTGTCAAAGCTCTGATTCCTCAAGAACGGAGTAGTCTTGGTCGACTTACCGGGCTTGTCAGACGCCGTCGAGAGTCATGCTGAAGTGGCCAACAAGTACTCACAAAAGCTGGAGATTACTGCAATTGTCACGCCGCCCGCCGCGCCATCGACGGGAAAACCGGCGTGCAGTTGGTGAGTGGCTACCAAACCTTGCGAATGCAATTGGGTTGCAGGTATCACCAGAAGAGCTTCTGCGTCGTGATTTCACAGGTTGACGAGATCGATTGCGATGTGTTCATCAAAGGGGACGCGCAGGCTAAACAAATTCAGGATCTCCGGAACGACAAGAACGACATCAGAGTACTCACGGAGAGGTCAGCTGTGCTGAAGACGCAGCTTCGGAACGAAGAAAAGGATCTAGTGAAAGCAGAGGAGAAGCTTGCAAAGGCGAATACCATGGTAGACAGTCTGACGCCCAAGCGGCCTGGGTCGCTGGCAATCAAGAGAGGTGTGTCCGTCATATTGACATATGCTTCACTTGCTCAAAGGTCTTTGCTGACTTGAAATGCAGACAAAGCGCTCAAAGACAAAACGGAGAAGGCATGGGGGAGAGGAAGGAGATGACACGCACATACAACACGCAGAGGAGAACCCTCAATCGTACCGTACTCAGAAATCCCTGGACGAGACTGAATGGCAGCTCGCACGCTACGAGCCTGGCAGTACCTGTGGATTTGCGTATGGTTGAGAAGCCGTCACATCGCGAAGGCCACCAGATGCGACTTCGCGCAGCGACAGGAGACGTTTTCACGCGGAATGGGGAGTCGAAACGAATATGACGGTTCCGTAGACGTCATCCCTGTCTCTGCGACAGCCTTCCGTGACCACCTCAAGGGCAGGAGAGCCGTTGGGATTGCCCACGCTCCGTCACAGGCATCCCTCGGTTTCGCCAGTGGCTTGTGGATTCGACGTCGGAACGGAGACAAGAGCAGCTTGATGCGCTGCTGAATGCGCTACAACGGTTGTTTTCGAGCATCCACTGCTGGTCTCTGATTAACAGCGATGGCAATGCGATACACATTCCCCACGACCTCATCGAGGATTTGCTGTCCAGAACTCATAAGAAGTCCATGGAGGTAGAAAACACGCCGCACTTTCTCACAGAGAGGCACAACCCTTGCTAACATCATGCTTTTACAGGAGCTCGAGTCGCAGGTCGATCACGGTTTCACATTAATCGAGACCCTTGACCCGTTCAACCAGAAAGATTATGCACGAAAACTTTGCAAGCGCGAGTCTGCCAAAGCCGCCACGAGGTGGGCTGTAAAGGCACCAGAGGACAGCGGATCGTCAGCGCTGATGAACCGCTTGACATTCAATGCCATCCTCAAGTGCAAGGGTGGGCCTGTATTACGGCCAGGGAAGGGAGAAGAGGGATTATAACTTCCCTGAAGCCATGTGAGTTCAAATACACCTTTAATCTTATCAGCTTGATCTTTCCATGCACATACGAAGACTCTACACTAACACCTGTTCAACACAGGGCCGTTGCCCTCCTGGAAAACGTCTTGGAAGTTTGGCACAAGACGTGCTGGGTTGAAATCCCCTCGGCCAAGGTTCCCATCATGGAAGCCATCGAGAAGACCTGAGAGACCTTCCTGAACGAGCTGCAGGCACGGAGCCAAGCTACGGTGCGGTGCCGGAGGTTATGCCGTATATTAAGGAGAGCATTTCCACGATCCGCAGCATCTTGAACGAAATGCGGCACAAGGTTAACACCGCCCTGAATTGTCTGTCTGAGTGCTCGTAAGAGGTCCATCCCCGAGTTCCTCGGTTCGCTGCGCGACCAGCTGGCGCCTATGTTGGAGGCTAGCCTGCAATTCGTGGGAACGGGCCATTTCCAGCAGCGCCGCCGCTACCTCTACGAATGTGTCAGGGAGGAGAGCAACGATATATTCGACGCCGGCTACAACAAGATGCACCGAAAGTACAAGAACAAGGTTGCCCAGCTGCTTGGGGCTCTCGCCGAAATGGTTTCGTTTGCCGGCGTCAAGGTCAGGACGCAGATCGCGCTGATGCTTGACGGGCTCGAGGACGCCAGCGGCAAGGAATGGGCCGTCGCTGCAACAGCGCCTGCAGACGGCCATCATGGAATGGCAGATGGATTGGCCGTTTCCCAAGTTGAATGAGGGCTGCTTCAGAAGGGAGGACGCTCATATCCCTAGTGAGTTTGGCGAGCAGGCGCAGGCTGTTATCATCAAGCAGGAGGAGTCTGAGTTCGAGGAGGACTGGATGGTGGAGTGCAAATCTAGGAGGCTGCTCGGAAGATTCTGAGTGATGGATATTGACGCTGACCAACTATCCGTCGGTACCTGGAGTTTGGGTTTGGTTGGTCAGTTCCTTGCGGCCGGGCAGGCTTTAGGGGAAGGGGGGGGGGGAAGGTTGCTCATCTCTAGCTTTTCCTTTGGCCGAATTTGCGATGATATCCAAAACGGACTCTCAAAAAACCGTTATTGATGACGGGCCAATTATAGCTACACAATTACAGACCTTGAAGGGAGACACCCCTAGACTGGACTGGAGAGTGTGGTGAATTCCCGTTTTTGCCCCCAAAATTGAACCAGTGGTTTGTTAAGGTGCTCAAACTTCACCGAAGCTTCATGATCACGGTAAAGCTCAAGAGTCTGCGCTTGCGATTACTGGGTAGCCACCGTGCGGATGTCCTTGAATCAAAACCGTCTCACGCTTCACAGTTCTCACCTACGCGAGCTTCATCTAAGTCAGATGCCCATCAGGGGCTCTGGGGTGAACCTGACTGTTTCACAGCATCACCACCAATATTTCACACAGTGACTGCAGCTCAAGACCATCGTCCATTCTAGAGCGCCTATCTATCTCGAGTCTCAGCAGAGCAGCCCAGAAGAAATCCGCAAGGGATCAAGCAAACAATTTCACGGCCCGCACTGTCGTCATTCCTTCCACCCTTTCCGCCCCTTTCACACCACCGCTCCCACTTGAACCCCTACCCCGACTCCCCTATCACTCATTCATCTCCTCATCATCGTCCTCGGTATCACTATCAAGCTCGCTCTCCTCTCCCTCCTCCCCAGCTCCCTCAATTTTCCCATCGTCCTCCATAACAACCTCCACAAACTCCGCCTGTATATCCGACCTCCCCTCCCCTTTTCCATTCCTGCGCCACCTTCCTCACCGTCCCTGCCATCTCCATGATGATATTCCGCACTTCCGGGAGATCGCCACACAGCCGCCCACCCAAGCACCCGGACCTTGACTGCCTTCTGCAATCTAACCTTCTTGTCCAGCGCAGTTCGGTCTCGCCCGACACTGACGTGCGCGTGGAGGTCATTGAGCAGCAGGCTGATCTGGGTCTTGACCTTGTTGACGGCGGATTTGGACGCGGTTAAGAAGACAGATGGCAGGGGATGGGTGCGCGTGTCGTAGACTTTCTCCATAGCCATGTAGCCTTCACTGACAAGCTGCGGGTTATGGGCTTGGAGAGCCGTACGGAGGTGCGATTGGCGGAGCTCAAAGTGGTTTCTGCCTGTGCCGGGTGGTCAGTACGTAGGGGTTAAACGGACTGGGGATGTTTCCGTCTGTTAGGAAATGGATGGGATTGAGGCCTTAGATTACTAGGAGAAGATGGGGTTGCGAGTGGTAAGGGGGAGTGTGGATGGGGGTTCACTTACCCTTTATCCTGAGGGCTTGGATGAAATGCGGTACGAGGCCGGTTCGAAGGGAGTCAATGAAGAGCGGATGGATTTGAGACGCGCCTTCGGAAATCGCCTTGATGAACGCCATGATTCTCGCCGAAAGCTCCATCCAAATGTCGTCCAGGGATTTGTTGGTGGCCTCCAAGACGGGTGAATGTCGGTGCGATTTCCTGGATGCGATAGCTGATCTCATCCATATACTTCGCCCAGACTTCGGCTGTCTCCTCCACAAGTGGCTCCTCGGCTTTGGAGAGTTCGACTTGGAAGAACTGCAGCCGGTCTTCACGGAGGCGGTCTAGGAAAGGGGTGCCGCTGGGAGACAAAAGTCAGCAAGTGAGGAGCTCGACTTGACGGTGAGGAGCTTACTGTGCAAGTGAGAAGTCATAGAACGGGCGGCCAGCCCCGTTGCTTTGGAATGGACGCCCGTATTTCTTGAGGATAGCTTGGTATGTCACCCAAGCCATCTTAGTGGAATTCGTGTCGTCCGGGTACTTGTATGCCCAGCGGGAGACAGCGTTCACCTCCAAAGGCTTGCAGGTTGCAAGTTTCTCCGCCATGTTGCGCAGAGGGCTCGACTTCTTTATTCCGTCGACACTACGAATAAGATCTACCGTAATTCTCTGTCGCAGGCTGTTAGCACCACCGATTTCTCCGTTTCCAACGTTTACCTTGAGGTATCTCTTATGGCTAGACTGCAACAAGGACTCAATCTCCCTGCGCGAGAACCGCACCATGCCGCGGCTGCGGTCGTCTGACCAGGTTCTAATGCCGTCATGCAACCGCTGGAGTTCGCGCAACACCATGTCACAATGCTCTTCGCGGTAAGCGAGGATAGCCTCTCTCGGCCATTGGCGCAGCCTCGGCACGCCAGTGTACAACTTAGAGGGGAACCCGGGCTGGGGTTTCTTGCCTTTGAGCAGATCGCTGAACCCAGACGCACAAACTGGAAACACCTCGGCGGACCTGTCATACTTGTCCCTGTTGTGCTCTGCCAGGCCGACGAGCTTCTTCTGGCGGTGGAAGATATCCGCTGGGATCCGCTTCTTAATGTACTGGTTGCGAATTCCAACGCAGCGAAGCTTCCTCCGGCTCTCAAGCGTTGACAAGGAACGATCGAGCTGGGCTGCGTCGTCTGAGAAATTCTTTCTCGTAGTGAGGAGCCTGCCTCGCTCTTTCATCAGGTCGCGACGCTTAGCTTTCAGTTTCCTGTCTTTCTTTCGTTGCTTGTTTGGAAACGAGTTAACATAATTTAGTCAAGGGGGGACAGGGGATCGTTCACTCACCATCTCTTTCTCAGATGTCAATCTTTCTCCTCAGAGCAGCGCACTTCCCAGTCAGGGTGTCCAGCCTCCTCTCAATACTCCTCAGCTCTTTGTGTGCCTCGTTCGAAACATTCAATGTGGTCCCAATCTCAACAGCCTCCCCGCCTGAAGCTGAGCGTTTTGTCGAGTCGCCTTCGAACCCTTGCAAAAAACATCGACCTCCATGTCGTCGATCTTGGAGATGACTACGCAAATATTGTCTTTGTGATATTTACCGTTGAGCTGCATGCGGAGCTCTTGGTAGTTGCCCATCAGCTTTACGCCCGTCTTCAAGTCAACCGCTCGAATGGCGGGAGTCACGATGGCCGTGACCGAGAGCTTCTGGTAGTAGTGTTCCACCATAGCGGATCGGTCCTCGACCTGAAAATTTTCAGTCAAGACAGCGGAAAACTGAGAAAATACATAACATATCAGACAATCCCGGCAGATCAACCAAGATGATGCCATGCTTGAGTATTTCCGACTTGACGTCGATTCTGATCCCCTCAATGAGCGGCCAGGCTGGGATGCCCTCTGGTGTCAGTGTCGAATCCAAGTAGGACTTAACTTCAGCAGCAAACTCATCAGTATCCGACGAGTAGACAGCAATCCCCGTGCCCAGGAGCCCGACGATCTGTTCGTTGTCCGCCGTAACTGATTCCACAATGTATTCCATGTCCTCGATTTCGCCCTCGTCAAGGGCCCAGACGGCGCAAATTTTGTTGATACCTCGGGAGATGACATCGGTCAGTTCCTCAATGGCTTCAATCCGCTCATCCTCGCTCTCGAACTCTTGCTCACTTGGCTCCTTTCTGTCTTTGACCGCCGTCAAAATTTTGTTCAGCGCCTTCACGACAGCTTCTTTTGTACGGAACTTGACGTCCGCCCTAAACTCATGGCCTTCTGCGTCGTCGCGATTCCACGCAGTCCGGCACACAGTTGCCGTTGCGGCATCGGTGCTGCTTGAAGCAAGCAGCTCCGGGTACTCGAGCAGGGCGTTCAAGCGCGACGTCTTGCCTGTTCCGGTGGCACCTGCAACGCCGCTGAGAATTTCGAAACCCTTGTTTGCCTGCTCTACTTCGGCTATCCACGCGTTAGCTAAATGGTCAAATGGCGGCAGCATTATATACATACTTAGGTCCTCAATCCATGCGCGGATCTCATTGCCGCCCATCAGGTCGAACGCCGTGGCGTGCCCGGGGTCAACGTCGTTGAATGCCTGTTGGAGCAGCTCGCGAACGTCCTAAGCATAGCTGAGGCCATCATCGACTGCCTGTTATTTCAGAGACACGCAAGTACGTAATTCATTGTGTGCGCAGCTTTTCCAAAGAAAAAGCGCTGCTGGGATGGGCTGAACCCATTCTCGGCCGCGATGATTCTTGAATCATGGTCTTGCTTTGACTCGAGCCGCAGCCGGATTGTTGTAGCCGAGACGATGATGGATTGCTACTGGAACGAGTCAGTTTGTGCTCCCAGGCTACTGAAATGACCGAGGAGAACAACATGCCCTGCGTTGAATGGCGTTGGATCGTGGGAAAGAACAAACAGATTTGAGAAAGTGGCACCGTTGTTGAAACAGCATTCATGAATAATGGGTGACAAATCGGTGAAATCTGGCAACAGAATCAGATATGTGTGCGCGCCAAATTCAAAGCACAATCCAAGGGAGGATTTCTTACCTGATCTTTTTAAAAACCCACGATGGACAAAATATCCGGTTGGGCCGCTTCGTATTTCTTGTCAAAGAAGCCAAAGTGGGATGCAGCGCAGAGAAGAGTGACAGAGTAGAGAGAGTTTGGAGGATAGAGGGTGGAAGATTGGGAGTGGAAGAAAGAAGGGTACGTGGGAAGTGGAAGATCAAAAATGAAAAGACGAAGACGACAGGGAACTTGTATGAGCCGAAAAAGCGAGTTTGAGGATAGCAAAACGGGATTGTCAGCCTACTCCTTTTCAGAACTGTAGCCCGAACTTTGTGTTGGAGTTGGGCAGGGAACTGAAAAAGGGGGTTGGATCAGAGACAAGGGTTCTAGAGAAAACCGTGCCCCCATTTCTTGAACAATGACGGGCAAGTTCAAAAAACAGACCAAACACTTTCCACCTGAGCGCTAGCAGAGTTCAGATAGACAAAAAAAGTAGCAAGTTCCATGGCCCTGGGTAATGGAGCGACGGGCGAACTGTGGTAATGTAACTGGGAGGAGGTTGGTTTCGAAGACAAAAGGTTTTGTCTATTCGCAACCGCCAAGCCGGGGTACTACGCAGAATGCGCAGGCAGACCCAGCCTCGAACACTTGCCTTACAGTACTGTCCTGGCGCTGGCGCTTCTAATACTCCCACCAACCCTCTCCCTCCTCCTCGGTCATCATATCCGCAACCCGCCGACGACCATTACCATCACTGCCACCCCCTTCTCTAAACCCCTTGCAGCGATCTAGGTAACACTTTCTGTCTCTTCCTCTCCGCCGACGGCCTCTCCGGCCACGTTTAACCGCCGCGGTCCGCCCTTGGCGCGGCATCCAATAGCACCAGGGACCGGCATTGGAGCGGTGGATGCTTGGTGGCTGGATGATGCAGATCGGCGTGATGGGGCTGTCTTGTGTATCCGGATACCTGCGAGAGGGGGGCAGAAAGGAAAAGGAGGTCATCGAGGTCGTTGGGTTAAGCGGTTGGTTGCGATGGCGCGGTGATGATTTGGGTGAGCTCGGTCGATATCTTCTCTTTTGCCCGTTGCATGGGAAGCACATTCGGCTGATATTGATGCCTTGGGGTGGATTCGATGTATCTAGCCCCTGGCCACGTTCGCCGCGGGATAATGGAGAGGGACGTTCAAGTCACAGTAAATGTCTTGGGTCTCGATAGCTTGCAATCTCAGGGGCTATATCTTTGCTTCTGATTGGGCATCACGGGGCGTTGGTTAGTCGTGATGGATAATGGCGAGGTACCCATCGCAACAGGGCTGAAACACACCCCATGCAAGGCCGGGAGAAATGGGGTAACACGGCCGGGCTCGTCAAGGAGCCAGCTGCGTCCGGACATAGTTCCGTGGCCACTCGGCATATTGCTTGTACTCTTCAGGCAGGGTGGCGTCGAGCTGCTCCATCCAGGCAATGCATGACTTCTCGCGAAAGGCGAAGCGGCGCCCGACCTTGCCCAGGGCAATATGACCAATAGCGAACTCGATAAGAACGAAGTGGATGAAGAGTAATTGGGCTGGATGGTGTTTGGGGTCGATAAACGGGGCAAACTCCTCGTTGGTGGAGTTGTTGATCAAGGAATAATGGGTGGCGACCTGGGCAAATGCTGGGCAAGTGTCAGTTGGGCCATTTGTCTGTGAGCCCTGTGAGGGTGGAACCGACCTTCCGCTGCTTCCACCTTTGCCATCTTTACCACACGCTCGGTGGAAGCCATAAACTTGATCTCCAGTGGGCTTGTGCAAAGGGGAGCGAGTGCCCGCAGAGACTCAAGGAAGCTGTCAAGCAGCGCTTCTTGGTCTGGATTGAGGTGGACGGGTCCTGTTCCGATCGCCCGCCGGACACTCTGGCTGTAGCCTTCTTGGGTGAACTCCCAGAACAGCGAATCTCGGAAGGACAACAGCGAGGTGCTGGCGATAAGATGACAACCCTTGACCATGGACAGGAACTCGCACATGCCATGGGGCATGCAAGAGGCCTGAAATGCCAAAGCGAAGATGGCGGCAAACCTGGCGTCTCCCTCGGCGGTGGACGTTGGCGGGGTGCTCAAAGCCTGTTTGAGGCCCTGGATGGCCTTGACGCGATGGGATAACGCGTGAGATGAGTAGTTGCCGAGGTAGATATCCAGATGCGAGGCGCCTAGGCCCAGCATGGCATGCATCAGATAATCATACTATCTGTTGTTAGTGGGCAGCAGCAAGAGAACCACCATATACACGGAATGGAACTCACGGAGTGTGACAGCACAGCAACGTTTCTCCATATCTCGTCGCCCAGGAGGGGAAGCGGGGGATAGGCGTTGGCGAGAAAGTGATGGAAGAAGCGCATGTCATCAGGGGTAAACAGAGTCGGTGCCGACTGAAGCGGGGCGGAGGGCGAAGACATGACGGCCAAGGATGATGATATCTCGGACGGTGCCAAGTCCATGAATAACCGAGGGCGCGTGTCCGGGTACTCGCAGACCAAGCCAATACGGAGACAGTTGGAGCATTCTGGCAGCGTCTCCTGGCACTTGACCTTCCTCCGCTTGCAGTTGAAGCAGCCGCGTCGGGATTTGGTGTGTCCCTTTCGAGGGATCGGCCGGCGGCGGGTTCGCATACTCAGCTCCGTGCCGGATGAAGACGGCGTTGTGGCTGCAGACTCCCGGCCCGGGTCCGGTAAGCGGTCTAGTACGCTGCCGGCTTGGATTGGATCATCCATTGCTTATGAAGCACCCCTTTTGCTGATGCAGTGCCGAACCTGACGTCCCGGAGCAGGTGCTTAATCGAGATTTGGGGAACGATACCAGTTGTCGAGTATGTCGAGCCCAATGCTACAGCTATACATCCGTAGATGATCGCAGTTCGCCACAGTATATACAGAGTAAATGTCCTTTGATCTCGGAGGGTTGGTCTTGGCTTATTCGCGGCTTAACAAATGCTCCGAGGGCCGTAGGACGCGCATTGTCAGCGCGGCGTGTACTCCGTAGGCTTAGCTGACTCTGAAGCCATTGGGAGGGCGCCAAGAGACAGGGTTGTGCTGCGGGGCCCGGTTGACAATGAATTGATTCATCGTGCTGAGACTGGCACTAGGAGTTGACCTAGCAACAATTAGGGCTGAAAGCACATGGAGTAATGGTGGAATAAGGCTGCTATACGGATGTATAGTATAGAGCTGAGCTAAGGTTTTATCAGGGAGAGAAAGCTATTAGATTAGGATTCTAGTTTTAATGTTAGATTATGATTTCAGATTAAGAGTTAGGATATAGCCAGTATGAGAGACGAGTAGCCTCGACGCGAGGCACATAGGCACTGCAATTGCTGACTCAATTCAAGTAATCGAAAGCTACGGAAAGGAAGAGGGAGAGTATACGGATCCGTACAGGATGCGCGTCTGCGACTCGAGAAAGATTAGTCGGCGCACAGGCCACCCACCGATGACCCACCGATGAGAGTGTGAGTGGAGTCCAGGGTGCGCTTTCCGTCACACCTACTAATAACATAGTGAAGAGGGAATAAGTCTAGAGTGCCATTCCGTCACAAATATCACTAGATTTTAAAGAAGCTTTATAATTTAAGCCTATTCAAGCAATTAGCAATGTTGAGTGTAAGTGCTGGTATAGGTTAAATGCATATAAAATCTCGCAGCTTTATGCCTAATAGCTAAGGAGAAGTGGAATAGGAAGGGGGGGGGGTAGGATCTGGCGTTCTGCGCTCACAGCGGGCCGTCCCCCATGCCAAGGCATGAACCCAGTTACACCCTGCAAGCCCCACTCAACACCCTGCTGCCTTCGTCATCGTACTGCTCGTGAGACCAAGACAGCGCCGGGCAGCTGTTGAAGTCATGTGGGCTGTGCCGACTTCATTGCTTGAACGCGGGAAGCTCAAACTGCACTTCTGATTTCAAGTCGGTCGGGTATCACGCCCCAAGACCCAACAACAAACCCACCGACCTGCGCATTCGTCAGCTTAGAAAAACAGGGCTTAGCTCTCCTATCGCACGGCTTCCGACATAGCTTGAACCGAGGCTACATGTGGGACTGGCTCGGACCGTCACATCCTGTCTCAGGGACCCCAAGACTATAACGGGGCCCTCAATAACCTGTTGCGAAACCACGCCAAAGATCGTGACAGACTTTTGGAAGAAAAATAGCCTATAATTGACCCGTCGGGACGGTTCTGCTCCCCGACAACTTGCCCATCACCTCAGTCGACTGTTCTCGTGAGCAGCTTAAATCTTGCAACATGCCCTCCACATACACCACTGGGCCAACGCCTCTGCGCATGATGCAGAAACCACCCTACACAGTTGAAGCATCAGGCTATCAGCCAGTCGAGGGCGAAACCATTCCTCGTCGCCATCCCAAAGCCAAGGATGGCCTGGTCGAGCGGCCAGCGCCCGACGTCCACACAACCTTCGACTTGCTCAGACGAAGTGTCGAGCACTACGGCAATGAGCCCGCCGTTGGGAGCCGAAAGCTGATTCGCATCCACAAGGAAAAGAAGAAGGTGCCCAAGGTAGTCGACGGTCGCACCACCGAGATCGAAAAGGAATGGACCTACTACGAGCTCTCCAACTACACGTACATGACGTATCAGGACTACTTCAACCTGGTTCTGCAGGTGGGCGCCGGCCTGAGGAAGCTGGGGCTTTCAGCAGGAAACAGGTTGCACCTGTTTGCAACCACAACGTCAGCCTCCCTCAAAAGTGATCGAGTTTCGTTTTTTGCAGACGGGATTTTGCTAACCTGGAGTATAGTGCGCAATGGCTGACGATGGCTCATGCTTGCTCCTCGCAGTCCATGACCATTGTGACCGCATACGATACCCTCGGCGAGAGCGGCGTTGAGCACTCGCTGGCCCAGAGCAAAGCCAACGCCATGTTCGTCGACCCACACCTGTTTAAGACCATCAGGAATCCACTCAAGAAGGCAGATACGGTCAAGATCGTCATCTACAACGAAGCCACCCATCTGCCCGTTTCAGATGCTGAAATCGAGCAGTTCAAGTGTGCCCATCCCGATCTGACCATCCTCTCCTTCGAGGAACTCCGGGCGCTCGGCGAGCAGAACCCGACCGAGCCGGTCCCACCAGCGCCCGAGGATATGTATTGCATCATGTATACCTCGGGCAGCACCGGCCCGCCGAAAGGGGTCCCAGTCAGCCATGCCGGCTTCGTCGCCGCCGTCGCAGGTCTGCACAGCGTCGTGGAAGAAACCGTCACCCACCGCGAGTACGTCCTCGCCTACCTTCCCCTCGCCCACATCTTTGAGCTCGTCCTCGAAAATCTTGTCATCTTTATCGGCGCCACGCTCGGCTACGGCAGCCCCCGCACCCTCTCCGACACAAGTATGCGCAACTGCCACGGCGACATGCGGACGTTTGCCCCCACAGTCATGGTCGGCGTGCCCCAAATTTGGGAAACCGTCAAGAAGGGTATCGAGAGCAAAGTCTCGTCCTCAGGCTTCGCCACCCGCGCCCTCTTCTCCGCGGCCTTGATCCTCAAATCCTTCCTCGTCCGAAACTCTCTTCCCGGCGCCGGCCTGCTCGACGCAACCGTCTTCTCCAAAGTCCGCCAGATGACCGGTGGCCGCCTGCGCTTCATTGTCAACGGCGCCTCGGGTATCGCAAGCCCAACCCTCCAGTTCATGTCCATGGCCGTGGCGCCCATGATCAACGGCTACGGCCTGACCGAAACCTGCGGCAACGGCGCGCTCGGCTGTCCCTTGCAGTGGACCCCCGGCCCCGCCATCGGACCCATCCCTGCCGCCATTGAAATCAAGCTCGTCTCCCTTTCGGAACTAAACTACTCGGCTTCGTCGACACCACCACAGGGCGAGATCCTCATCCGTGGCGCGCCAGTGCTAAAGGCCTACTTCGAGAACCCAGACGAAACAGCCAAGGCGATAACGTCCGATGGCTGGTTCCGCACGGGAGATATTGGCGAGTTTGACGCCTCGGGCCACCTTGCCGTCATCGACCGCGTCAAGAATCTCGTCAAGCTCCAGGGCGGCGAGTACATTGCCTTGGAAAAGCTCGAGGCTATCTACCGTGGGGCGGGGTACGTGCAAAATATCATGGTACACGGCGATAGTTCTTCCGCCAGGCCGGTCGCGATTGTGGTTGCCAACGAGAAGGCGCTGGCGGGGAAAGCGAAGGAACTGGGCGTCGAGGAGCCTGCCATGCATGGTGATAAGAGAGTGAAGGGCGCCGTGCTGAAGGCGCTGCAGGATCTGGCGAGGAAGGAAGGGTTGAGTCCCATGGAGACCGTGGCTGGGGTTGTGCTTGTGGAGGAGGAGTGGACGCCTGCGAATGTGAGTTGCCTTTTTTTCTTCTTCTTCTTCCTTCCCGGCTGGTTGTAACCTGAGGTTACTACTGGTGGTTTACTAATTTCTGAGGTAATAGGGGCTCGTGACGGCGACGCAAAAAGTCAATCGCAAGGCCATCAGGGAAAAGTACGCCAAGGAGATCAAGGACTGCGTGGAGGGGAAGTGAGCTTGTGGAAACTGGGGCATGTTATGTTGTTGTATATCTGTCATATCGTCATGGATTTTGATGCTGGAGCCTGGCAAGGAGTTCTTGGCTATGTTCAGGTCGTTTGAACACCTTGCGAATGCCCCCTCCTCACGTGATTTTAGCAATAATGCTTGAAATAAAGGAGAAGTTATAAAAGCTCACCACCAAGCCCCTTGCGGAGGTTGGTGGCTACGAAAATACCCCGGCGGGGCATTTACTTCGTTGTGACGGCGGTGCGGCGAGGGATCGAACTGGCAAGCTCCGAGGAGTCTCGCCAGACCAGGCGAAAGGAGCGTTTAGCCCACAGCTCTCCCGCTTGACCATGGGTGGCAGAGTTGGGATGAAAGCTGGGTTATGGCCCAGATATCGCGGGCAGAACGGTTAAGGGTGCTGGGTTGCCTCAAAATTAGGCAAGACAGACACTGGTGTTGATGCCAGTAGGTGGTTAAGGGACGTCGTAGTCACCTCAGGCTTCCTCACCGCACGCTGCCATACCTTCCAGGCTGTTTACTATGCTGGTACTTGGGTTTGTGGCCCTACCACGGATGAGCAAGGCCGTAACTCATGGTTTGAATCTGAAGAGAAATGGTGTGATGATGGCTAAATTGGTGCTTTTGGTATCTTTGAATCATGTATAGCTGTGTGTTAACCGTGCTTCTCCCCAAACGCCGCGCTTCCTACGTGCTGTACGCCTATAAGTGAACCACCATCCCCAACTGCTCCTTACCAATGAAGCGTAGTATGATCCTTGAGGTACGCCTTCTCATGCGCGATTTTGTCTCCGTTGACATCCGACTTATCCAAAACACCCACTCTGCACGCACATCTCACCTCATCAACACGACCGGTCACGTCCCGCGCCGCCGATAAAAAATCATGTAAGCCGACGTATTCCCACTCTGGTACATCGCCTCGGTCAAGTCCCCCGGCATTCCGGTTCCAATTTTGACGCGATCCACTACGTCGTCATTACACCGGAACCAATCTGTCGGATCCCTCGACGTCTCGTCCTGCACGTAGGCGTAGTAGTGCCCTCCGTTGATGCCCTGGCCGACGTGCACCGTGACGGCGTAACAATCATACACCATCCTGCCGGCGAAGTGCCGGTCGTCGGTCGTCGCCATATCCGGGTCCGGCTCGGCACAGTAGCGCGTGAGGTCGAGGTCGCGGATCGGGAAGCGCACCTTGCTGTGGATCTTGCCCGACCGGTTGCTGAAGCCGCCACCGGCGCTATTGAAGCGGTTAAGGCAGAAGGCGAGGCGGTCCGGCAGGCGGGCGAACTTGGCTTTGCGCGTGCGGCCGGGCTTGTTGCAGGTTTCGCAGACGAGGTCGGGGAAGTGCTCCGACGTCTGATGGTTCGCCAGCAGGCTGTCGAAATCGGTTGGATCGCCCATGCCGGCAAGGTTGAGGATCCAGACGTCGCAGGGCTGGAAGAGGCGGATCTCTTGACGGCAGTCACGGTTGTGGCAACGCGAAATGAACACCTCGAGACCGCGGAAGTACCTGTCGACGATGGAGGAGCTGGCTTTGGAGTAGTCGCGCCAGTAGTCCATGGCGTTCTGGATGATGGTGCCGTCTCTGGGCGTGTACGGCTTTTCCTCCTTGGGAGGCTTTCTGTCACGGCGAGTGTTGGTTTCGTCGTGGATGTTGTCCATGATGAACGAGTAGAACTCTTGGGCATCTTGCTGAGAGTGCCCGCCAAAGATGTCGCAGTCCGGCTTCTTTTTGCCGTCAGCGCCCTTGGAATGGATGTAGTGGATGTACTCCTGTGTGCTGTCAGCGCCAGACATTTTTCAAGCTTAACATAGAGAACTGACCATGAAGGTTTTGGCCGCAAGGGCTTTGAATGTCCCTTGATTGAGCCAATGGAACAGGTTGGCCAAGCATTTAAGCAGAAGTTGCGGGTTCTCAAAATTCTCATCTGGCTTCAAGGGTACCTTGTATGCATCTTTCCAGGCGCCTGTCCACACCTCGCGGGCAAAGCCTGGCGTGGCGAACATGGCTTGTAACGAACTGTTTGCGAAGCAAAAGACACCTGGATTCTGCAGGCCTGTTCGGTGCTTCCGCACGATGTCGACCACCTGGGCCGAAGACTTCTTGGCCAACGCGACAGAGCTGTCCTCGGCTTCGGCAAGTCCGCTGTAGCTCCGGCGCGGCACTGCAGGAGGCGGGCGCGCGGGTGGCGGAGGGAGGGAAGTGTAGAGATTCTCTTCGTGTGACAGGCGGTATTGGAAGGGGCTTTGCGGCAGACTGGTTAGCGGGCTGACCGGAGAGACCATGGATTCGCGCTGCTCCGAGATGGAGGGGAACCGACGAAGGAAGTCTTCGGTAGTCCTAACAGGGGATATCGCACCGGCATCGGCAATGGTATCTTCCCACTTCTTCGCCTCTGCCGGATCTTGGATCGGCCGAGTTACATGCGTTTGGCGACGATTCAGTAGCGAACGCGCCATAGGACTGGCCGCGTACCGCTTTGCAGTAGTTGTTGAGGACGACTGGAGGCTGGCGTTTCCCACCATATTGGTCCACTCGTCCAGGCCTCCGCAGAGCAGCTTCGGCCGGGGCTTCGATCCCCATGCCCCTGGAAAATCGTAGTGGCTGAGGGCATTGAAGAGCCCCGATACAGCCTTCTCTTCAGTGGTTCGTGGCGTGTCCAGAATTTTCTCGGAATACTGGTCATAGAAGACCAACAAATCAAACTCATGGCGCCTGTCAAAAAGCAGTTGTTCTGCCGCCGGGGCCAGAACCATACTATCCGCGATCTGGTTCGCCGAGATGTGGTCTCGCACGAGAACTTCTGGCTCAACACAAATTGTAGCCTGCGACATGATATGGCCGTCGTCAAAGTCCTCGCGACTTCTGATGTCGATGAGCAAGATGGAGAGGTCCTTGGCGCCTGCTTTCATGAATCGAAGAAGGTCTTCGACGGATATCGTGTCGCTGTCTGGAATGGTCGGTTTGGTCCGTTTCGCGGGAGAGGTTGTGGGAGGGGGTGTAGACGCAGAAAGCGGCTTGGTATTTCTGATGGTGTTCACGGATGTTGTCGAGTTTGTTCTGGTGAACATAGCACGAGGGGCGCTCGAAGGAAGTGCTGCCGTCTCGCTCGTGATGGTTCCTCTTGGCGGGTTGTAGATGGCATCAGGTACCCTGGGCATCTCAGCGGGTATCCCGTCCATTGGTACGCTTGGAGGAGGCGCTGGGGGAACCTTCGGCAGCTTTGGTGGCGGTCTGAGCGGCTGTATGCAGACGCGGGTATCTTGTGAAGAACTGGTCGAGTTGGCCCGGAGATTCGCAAAGCGCTGGAGAAGATCCTGTGTCTTAGCCGAGGTGGCGGGTGTACTCAGAGACAGAGCCTTCCCGTGGAGGTTCTGTGGCTTGGGTTGAACAGCGGGCCGTTGCTTAGGCGGAGGCGAAGCTGGACCGGCGGCAGCGTCGTTCTCCTTCGAGGTACCGTTTACGGCACCTTGCTTTTCCTGCCCATTTCCGCTGGCAGTTCCGGCGGATCCTGGCCGACGTACTGTAGGTTGGACACCCGTTTTGGCATTTTCGGCCTTGATTTGCGCCTTGATGGCGTCAAAGTCGCCGTGGGCGGCATGAACGTGGCGCAACAGCCGCTGGTAGCGCTCGAACTGGGTTTTGTTGTCGCTCTGCAGCGACGGCCATCCCTTGTTTTTCTTGATAACGTCGAGCAGGATGATGTTGGTCCGTATATAGTCCTTGAGCGCAAGATCTGGCCTACCAAATGTTTTGGATGACTCGGCTTGGCGCAAGCAAGCCTCGGCCATCTGGAGGACCTTCTCGATCGGCGCATGGTTGTCAATGTCGACGGTAACGGAAGTGACGTCGTCGATGTGTGGCAGCGGCCGCTTCCCTCCCTTTGCGCCATCAGAACGCCCACCTCCTCCCCCTAAAGGCGCGGGCCCCGCATGATCCAGCAGAGTGGTTGAGCCCGGCATGGGTAGGGAGGCCGGGTTTCCGTGTCCCTCGCCGGGCGGCGGTCGGTGTCGCAAGCAGGAGCGGGTTCAACAGTCAGGATGAAAGAAATCGACTGTATCGACTACTAAATAATCATATCGCGTGACTTTGGGCTCGGAATACAACCTGGTGCGTGTGAATCCGAAAGTGCGCAGATGGCGACGGCTGCGGGATCTGAAGTTGGAGGTGAAACCGGCGTGGTATGGCTAACGACAGGAGAGCTGATCAGCGGTGGTACGAGACAGCAGCGATCAAGACGGCTGTTGTGTTGCTGGGCCGGGAAGCATCCTTTGTTCTCGCCTTCAAATCTGTTGTCGAGTGCAAGGTGACTTGTGGGGTCTTGAAAGTGTACTGTGTAAGTAGCCGACCAAGTCATGTCTTTTGGACGCCCGGTGACCTGCACCTTGGTCTTGGCAGTGCAGTTGTTACAGCGCCTTAGAGCACAGTGTACTGTAAGTTCAAACACACGTTAGTCATCAGCCGGGCCAGCTAACGTACCTTACGTATCTTACACGGTCATAGCAATTAGAGACGGAGAGTTCTCGCAAATTCTGAGTAAAATACATGAGTAAGGAAGATCAAAGGTTAAAACGAAAAAAGAACTAAAGTGAGAGCGCCGACGACTCATTGATTGTTGTGGTCTTCAAACCACAAAGGTTCTTGCTGGACGATGCTCGTGCAGGTACGAAGTACATGTACGTTACGCCGAAAGGCTTGGCAAGATTGGGAGGCGACGATTCAAGCGAGCTTCCTGACCCCAGCACGACGGCCCCATACGTAACCAACGGCAGGCAGCGGCATCAGGACTAAACGTCCTTCAGCCTCTCTTTCCATCGCAACCCTCGCCGCGTAACACCGCCGAGCTTGATCTGATTGATTGCGCGACTGACGCACTGGTAAAAGGACACCGAGACGCACGATTGGAGCTCTGTATCCGCATCTTCCTCATCTCTCATCAACCCTAGGGCCCAGCTATCAACCAGCGACATCAGCATCCGCAGTCTCTCGCATATCCTTTCAAAATGATGGGGTGGTGGTCCTCCGGGGCCAATACAGCCCTGGATGAGCAAATAGAGAAGGCTACGAGCAGCAGCCTGTACGGTCACGGATCCCTAATGCGACCTGAGCGAGCCACAGACTGACTTGAGCTCGTCCACAGTGAAGACATCGCCCTCAATCTCGAAATCTCCGACGTCATCCGTTCCAAGACGGTGCAGCCCAAGGAAGCCATGCGCTCGCTCAAGAAGCGCATCAACCACAAGAACCCAAATACCCAGCTTAGTGCGCTCAACGTAAGACTCAGCCCCACCATTTCCACCTCGTACGCGGACCCAGCTGCTAACTCGGCCAGCTCACCGACACCTGCGTCAAGAATGGCGGCGCCCACTTCCTCACCGAAATCGCGACCCGGGAGTTTATGGAGAGCCTGGTGTCTCTTCTCAAAGCAGTCGGCCCCGGTACCATCAACGCCGAAGTCCGCGCCAAGATCCTCGAGCTTATTCAGTCCTGGGCCACGGCCACCGAGGGCCGCTATGAGCTTGGCTATATTGGGGAGGTGTACAAGACGCTGCAGAGGGAGGGCTTTCAATTCCCTCCCCGAGTCAGCGTCGCGAGCAGCATGATAGACAGCAGCGCAGTGCGTTTCTCTCTGTCTCTGATCATGAAGGAGGTTGGATGCTAACAGAGCTTAGCCCCCTGAATGGGTAGATTCGGACGTTTGCATGCGATGCCGAACCGCCTTCACCTTCACCAACAGGAAACACCACTGCCGGAATTGTGGAAATTGTTTCGATCAGCAGTGTTCGAGCAAGACCCTACCGCTCCCCCATCTCGGCATCCTCCAACCAGTCCGTGTGGACGATGGGTGCTATGCAAAACTCACTGATAAGTCCTCCCGAGGCGGTGGATCAAGCCACGAGCGCCCCGCGACGCTGTATTCTTCGTTTCCCTCAAAGCCCCGGGTGTCTTCGATGCAGCCGCGGAACGCTCGGGTGGATGATGGGTTCGACGAAGATTTGAAGAAGGCCTTGGCAATGAGCCTCGAGGAAGTCAAGAGCCATTCTCGGAACTACGCGTCCTCGTCAGCCAATGGGCCACCTTCCAGCCAGCCAAAGGTCAACGGGCACCCCCAACCCAAAGTCGCAGAGGAAGAGGACGAGGATCTAAAGGCTGCCATTGCAGCTTCTCTGGCGGATATGGAGGAGCAAAAGACGAAACACGCTGCGGCGCTGAAGGAACAGGCCTCGAACGCGACAACCTCGACACCAGCCACAACCTTTGCACTTCCCAAGAACGACTATGAGCTAACGCCCCTGGAGGCGGAGAACATCAACCTCTTTGCTACTCTCGTCGACCGCCTCCAGACTCAGCCGCCAGGGACAATACTGCGCGAGCCGCAAATTCAAGAGCTCTATGACAGCATCGGTGCACTGCGCCCCAAGCTGGCTCGAACCTATGGGGAAACGATGAGCAAGCATGGTAAGCACACTTCGTACATGGTATCGAGCCTCTTCTAACCAACCCAGACACCCTCTTGGATCTGCATGCGAAATTGTCCACAGTGGTCCGTTATTACGACCGAATGCTCGAGGAACGTTTATCCAAGGCATACAGTCAACACAGCATAGGGGGCTACCAGCCTCCTGCGCAAAGACAGGCCTCTGGGCCATACCCTTCCTTGCAGCCCAGTGCGCCCAGCGCTGGGGGCCCGGCTGAGAGCTTCTACACGGGAGAGCAGCAGCAGGACTACAGCCGCCTGTCCGCTCAACCGTCCTACCCGCCGCCGGCGCAGCAGCCGCAATACGGGGCTTATGACAGACGAGCTTCCGTTGCCGGTCCTAGTAACCAATATCCCCCTCAGCAGATGCCCCAACATACAGGGAGCTGGGCCCCTGTGCAGACCTTACAGTACAACCAGCAGCCCTCCCATCCTCCTTCGCACGAAGCAACGCCTCCTCAAGCAGGGCAACTCCAACAAACATCGACTCCAGCGCAGCTCTCCGCACCCGCAGCAAATGACTCGGTCGGCACTACTCCAACTGCTGACCCCAGCGCATCCTTTTACTTTAACCCGCAGCAGCAGCCACAGCAACCGCCACCGCAGCAGGGCCCCAGTTCTCCTCCTGATCCTGCAATGTCACCCTACCCGAACCTCGCTCAACCCATGCAATCGTATCAGCCATCGCTGCCTCAGACGCCAGCATCTGCACAGGCTCAGCCGTCTCAGCCGCAGCAGCAGTCGCACCAGGCGCCACCGCAACAGGCCCAGCAACCGTACTGGCAGCATTCTGCTGCTCAGCAGACACAGCTCCCGCCAGTGTGGCAGGCGCCTCCCAGCGCTGCATATGCTGGCTACTCCCAGGAGTCTTTTCCCTTGGCGCCGCAGCATGCGCCGAAGCAGCCGGTTGTGGAAGAGAGTTTGATTGATCTCTGAAGGAAGAGGTGGGCTGCCCTTAGGTTGGCTTCAGTGTTATGGTTCAAGGGGATTGTCTCGTTAGTGGAGCGAATAGGCATTGGTAAAACTCTTCTTTTGTCAGGCGTTGAAGGTTGAGGCAAGTCGGGCGCTCTTTCCCAGGCAGAGCTCATAGATGATGGCTGTCTGCAATGGAGCTGTTAGGGCATGAACACCAGGATTGTATTGGCTGTTTGATGGCTGATTCGTCGTCTTGCTGACGTCGGGGATTACTACGGCACACAGTTCACGTCCCCCACCTATGGAACAACCATCTGCAACTGGGATAGCATCGCGGGGAAGACCACCTAGCTCGAACAACTCAGCCAATAGCGGCCCGCCGGGGCTCGCCCATGGCTGGCCTCGTATCCGTGGTGACGGGCGGGGCCCGGATACGGGACGTCCGGCACCGGCCTCACAGGAGCGGGGAGTGGAGACAGACGTCGGAGTCACCAGCACAAGCAGCTCCAGTCCTCAAAGCGGCGACTCACGTAACGTTACTGTAGAATTGTCATCCCAAAGGCGCTGGTGGGAGAACAGTTGATCCGTCTTCCGTCCTCTTTCTCTTGTCTGGCATTCATCCTCTCTTCTTGGAATCTCACCTGCGAAGACAATTCCAGTGCGGTCGCAACAATTACGATCGTATCTGCCCTGACCCTCACCTACGTCATTGGTCGCTACACTCACTCACCATCCTCCATTCCTTACCCGCTTCCCTAAGAGACAGGATCAGAGCCGAGACAATGCCGACGTACATCCACCTCGTCCGCCACGCCCAAGGCTGGCACAACCTGTCCAAAGAAAACGAGGCCATCCCAGACCCGGAGCTGACCGCGTTGGGCAAAGAGCAGTGCGCCAAGCTGGCCAAGACCTTCCCTCACCACGCCCAGGTCACCCACCTGATCGCCTCGCCCATGCGCCGCACCCTCTACACGTGCCTGCTCTCGTTCGAGCCCGTTCTCAATAACAGCAGCGGCACCAAGGAAACCGCCCGAAAAGTGGTGGCGTTGCCCGAGGTGCAGGAGATCTCGCCGCTGCCGTGCGACACGGGGAGTCCCGTCGACAAGCTGGCGGCCGAGTTTGGGGACAGGGTTGATTTGAGTCTGCTCACGCCCGAGTGGAACGATAAGTCGAATGGGAGTGCGTTTGCGCCGAGGATGGGTCAGTTGGAGGCGAGGGCGCAAAAAGCGAGGGTGTGGCTGAGGGAGTTGGGGAGGCAGTTCGCTGCAGCTGGAGGAAATGTGGATGCGCACATCGTGGTGGTTACGCACGGGGGGTTCTTGCACTTTTTGACGCAGGATTGGGACGGTATGAATCCGGCACAGGGGACCGGGTGGCTTAATACGGAGTGGAGGAGTTATGAGTTCGCGGGGGACGATGATGAGGAGGCAAGGTTGAGAGAGACGAGGGCGAGTTGGAGGAGACGGCGGGGGAGTGAGGTCGGGCTGACGGAGACAGAGCAGAAGGAGTTAAGGATCGCCATGAAGGGGCGGTTGGAGGAGGAGTGGGGGGCGTAGGGTGGTGTGACGTGTTGGGGTCGATGGTGAGAGTGGCAGCTCATGGCCATAGGCGGATATGTCATTTGGCTTTTGTTGGTTGCCATCCGAGAATAGGACGTTCTTTCCCTAGTTTGTTACTTTTTGCGAGTTGTTGACTCGACCTGTTAAGAAACCCGAGAAGTATGCACCTGGATTGGGTGACGGACACGAGTAGATAGGCGCTAGACACTCATGATAGACTAGGTTAGCAGTACGTAGAGCTGGTAACCAACGAATCTGGAAGATCAGAGCACAAAGAACTCAACTGCCTGCGTAGAGTACTTGTAGAGCGCGGTGTCTGTCTGATCCGCATGTATACATCCGAGGGAGGCGCGCGGCAAGCTCGTTGGGTTGCATCCCGTTTTTACACACTCGGTCTCTGGGGGATGTAACATCAACATTCCGGAATCAAGATTGATTGGCTAAGAGTCCGAACACAAAATAAGGCTGACACAGTGACACGGCGTGCTGTATTCTCCCGACGACCTGTACCACTAAGCCGACCGTCTGGCAAGGCTCGATTATTCTTGCGATACGTAAGGTATCGGGACTCCGAAAAAAGCCCAACCGACTAGTCGCCAAGGAGTACTGGCTTTAACTGCGACTGTGGTTGAGTGGTTGACCCAACATCTCAGCCATGGCAGATGGCAGAAGCCAAGTTTTTTATTATATGCTTTCAGTCAGCAAGCCCAGACGCCTTGCAGCCGCCACCCGCATCCTGCTTCTCGGGATCGAGTTCCCGTGTTTCGCAAGCCATTCGGGGTCGACGTTTCCATCCGTGGTTGGACATGTGTTTCATGGCGTCTTAACCTCAGATGGGGGCATGCCAGGGGCTGCGGATGTGGCCAATCCCCGGTTGTGCGGGCATTGAAGCAAGCGCAGAGCAGCAAGCAGGGTCGACGGCTGCTGTCGTACAGAAAACTGAGGGCAAAATTTACGCGAAAGCCCATAATCTCCCTTGAATTTCTTGTTCAATTTTTGGAATGGCGCTTCCCCCGCAACGTTGACCAACCAATCCCCACTGAGGCCGTTTGTCAACCCTGCAGCCTTCCGCCCCTTGTTCCGTCTTGGCTTCATGCCCCTTATCGTCCATCGAGTCCACTCGCGTCGCAGGTGGGCTCTCACCCAAGCTCCCTTCCTTCCTGGACCCTCTCCCTTGGTTGGAAGTCGGCAGGGCGGCCTCTCCGGACCAGTTCGTCAAAAGCACGATCAAGTCCAGTCATTCATTATCCCATGCCGCCGTAAATAGCACCAGTCGTTTCTGTTGAATTAGACTGCGCACCTATTCACCAACACACCGGGCTATTGTTCCCCGACAATTGAACAATTGGCAATCGACGACCTCTTCTCTGGAGCAGCAACAACCCCTCCCGCCTCCCCGCGTCGCATCCTTTCCTGTTCTGTGAACCTGACACTCCGGCCTTGAACTTTTGTCCAGCTGATCAAACCCTGGATTTCCGGGTGCCATCTACCACGTCGACCCAAGCCGTTGGCACCTCGACACCTTCATCCGGCAGCGCGCCTATTGCCCTTCGGACCTTCGTCTCCAATTAAAGTTACCCGACATTGTTCCCGCGCCGTCGAGCGGGCTCGAGCAACGCGTTCCCTGTCTGTCTGGAGGTCGCATTGCTGTCGAACTATACAGAGCCCAGACCATCACCATCGCGATGCTAGCAAGGAGACGGCGCTGTTGAGGCCACCGCTGGCCTCCGAACCGACCAAATCGACCCATATCCTGACGCTTCTTTCGTTTGTCTTTCTTCCCCCGGTGCGACGTGCTCTCATCGCCGTCGAGAAAGCTGGAGTTTGCGCTCGTCGACTTAGGCGCAGTCGATCCCTTCGCGGGCGAGGATCGATTTGCACGAGCGCGGGGGTTACGGTGCCATCTTACAACATATCGCTTGAGATACCCCGACGGCACATTGACTGTGTCCGACGACTTTACTTCGTCCAAAATTCTCGACAGGGTCGACTTCTCTGGTCTGAATTTTGCGCCTGGTTCGCGCTGTTTCTACCATGGGCTTCCTCAGCCATCGTCGACGAGACGTCGAGGTCAAGCCAGAGCAGAAGTGGGATTTTATTGTGAGAGATGGGAGCTGTCATACAAAAGACCAGGGTCATAAACTAATGTCAGTGTTCAGAGCCTCAACGACTTCAAGTCTACCAATTGCTGGACGCCGTTTGCCTACGGCTTCCTCTGGTTTTCTCTCTTCATCTCCCTCGCCGTCTATGCCGTTGATATCTTCACGGCCTACCAGCTTCTGGCCTTCAACAAGTGGTCATCGCAAATTGAACCCGCCCAGTTTATCCCATTCGACGTCTCGAAATGGATCTTCACCGTCTGCATCCTTCTTTCCTTCGCCAACCTCGCGTTCGAGTACTTCCGGGCCGTGGCCATTATGCGCCGAGGAAGTGTCGCCGAATGCTTTCTGGACAGCCTGGCCGCCCGCCTCGAAAGTATCCGGATGGGCAGCGGCCGCGGGTGGAAGCGGTTCCTCGTCTTCGCCGAGCTGACCAAGAGTAAAAAGGGCGCCGAGTACATTGCGCTCTTCACCTTCTTCAGCTTTCAATGTAAGATTAGTTCTCTGGGCAAGTGGCTGACGCATGGCTTTTGCTAACCCGGAAAAGCATGGATTCGCACTCTCCTCTGCTCTGGGCCCCGCCAGGTCATTAACGCTCTCACGCTCTATTCTGTATACCGCGTGAGCCTCGAGGTTCATGAGGACAGTTTTGGAGCATCTTTCACGGGTTTCTTCGATAAACTCGGGCTGCTCGCGTCCGAGGAACCGCGACAGGTTGTCATTCTGTCGGGCATGCTTTTCACCGTCGTCATCTGGGCCTTTTCGTTTTTGTCGTTGCTCCTGGCGGCACTGTTTTTCGTCTTCTTCTTATGGAGTTACATCCCGCGCGAGGATGGCGGTCTGACGGGCTTCTGCGAGCGCAAGGTTAACAAGCGTCTGAAGCAGATTGTCTCTGTCAAAATCAACAAGGCCATGGCCGAGGAGGAGCGAAAGAGGAGGAAAGCAGAGTTCAAGGCAGCCAAGAAGAATGGCGAAGAGAGGCCAAAGTCGATGAAACCATCACTCCCTGTTCTTACTGACGACAGTCTTCCCGAGATGCCTTCACTCAACCGCGCCGACACCTTCGCCTCGTTCTCCGAGAAGCCTTCTCGGCCGAACACCCCTGGGAGCTTTGAGATGAACGCCATGGGCCGGAAGCAGCCGATGCCTCGGCGGTCGGAAACCAAGTTAACGACAGCAAGCGAGTACTCATCTAATGCGTCGCTTCTTGCGGGTGCTGCTGAGATAGGTGTGGCCCGTTCGGGCTCGCCCGCCCCGACTCTGCCGCCGGTCGAGCTCGATGGCTACCCTCCTGTGCACACTGCCACCTCAGTATCCAACAGGAGTTACGGACCAGGTCCACAGCTCCAGCGCATGGGTTCCAACGGCTCGTCGCTACGCAACGGATACACAGCCAGCCCGTCCATGTATTCCTCGGAGACGATGCCATCCCATCCGCCTCCCGTCATGTCTCCAGGGCCCTACAGCAATCATCGAGGGCCGGGGCCAAATCGAACCAGAGACAGGCTACCGTATTCTGGCGACAACAGGTCACCATTTGACGATCCGTCGAGCGGGCGCGCGAGTCCCGCACCGTCGGCGACCACGTACCGCATTGATCCAATGCCACCGCGTGGGATGGGGCCGGACGGATACCCCATCCGCAGCGCCACCAATCCCATGCCCCCACGAGGCCAGCCGCAGTTTGCTCCTTCACGAGCCATGACCCAGCCGATGCACCCTTCCCATCAGCGTTCCGATAGCAACGGATCGCTAAGAGGCATGCAACACGCGGCTCAGCCGTACCAGCCGTACCGCCAACCGACCACGAGCAACAGTTCGCTGAGGAATATGGCGAATGCGGGGTTGTATGAAGCACGAGACAACAACAGCGCGTACGAATTCTCTCAGAGGGCAACTCCAAGTAGGGAAGTCGGGCCCAGGGGACCTCCTCATGGAGGATACGACAATAACAACGGGTGGAGTCAGGATTTGGAGCGAGGCGGGTCACGATATTAAACATTGATGGGCGGTCTGCCTTGGGCGCAAAGGAAACGCACCGTTGATGGTAACGTATCGTTTCTCGTTGAGTATGTGCCGTTGACTACACTTTGCTTCCGTCTGGACTCCCGGGACTTGGATGACACCGGGACGTTATACCAGGTCTGACTCAGGACCTTCGTTGTGTTTAACTACGCACATGTACATATTGCATACGGATTGATGACATGGCTTTGGGAAGCGGATTCTTCATCATGAATGCACTTGGATTCATGCTTCTATTATGGCCCCGAGGAAGCGGACGGTTCACAACTCCACAACGGTACTACCATATTTAATAGACACTTCTCAGTTCATGTGTACTTCCACTGCCCCTTCAATCCGTCTATCCGGCTAGCATCATACAAGCTCATGCCATGGTCAGGCAAAGAGCGCGATCCAAATATTTCATGGGGCCAAGATGTGTCTGCCTTCTGGTCCAGGGGTGACAGCACACTAGGCCAGGGGACGCATCAATAGCTGTATGAGGGCATTTGCTGTTTGCTGCTTTGGTTTTACTCAAAATAAAAGTCTAAATGCGATGCCAGATTATCTATCTCTAGTTTGAGAACATAGCTATCTGCAAGACCATATATACTCGAGAAACAATAGAGGTATACCCGTCCAAGGCAGTGTTCAACCCCGCCAGCAACTTGATGCTCGCTCTACCATGCAAAGACAGGAAACGAAACCTCCTAGAGGAGCGCCCGGATCTGAGACCAACTCCCTATCTCTCAAACCGCCACCATTTCTTCTTGGCCTTCTTCTCCTCATGATACCCCTCCTCCTTAACATTATGTCTCCCAACAACGGTCAAAAACACCTGATCCAGCGTCGTCGGACTGACACTGTAATGCTCCACCCCAAGATACTCCCTATTCTCCTCCAACAACACCACCAACTTGCCAATGGCCGACCCCGAACCCGGACTAGAGGCCGCAGCAATCTCATCCCCACCCACCTGCTGCTGCCTCTGCCTGCCACCCTCAAGCGCCTCGACGGGCACGCGGAACCGCATCTGGCCATGATACGTCTTCTCCTCGACCTCGGCCCCGGCCCCGAACGTCTGCACGACCCAGCTCCTGACCCTCTCCACATCCTCCTCCCTCGTCCTCGGCGCGCCCTTGCAAACAAGGTGCACATGCAGCTGATCCCCCCACCTGCGCCTGAGCGCGTCAATGCTCCCCATCGCCAGCATCCTCTTGGCCAGAATCCCGACCCGTCCCGCCAGCGCATCGGCCTCTTCCATGCTGTGCGTGGTCAACAAGATACTCCTTCCGGGAACAGTAGCCGCCAGCGTGCGCCACATGACACGCTTAGCCGCCGCATCCAACCCCGAACTGGGCTCGTCCAGCAGCACGACGGTCGGGTTCCCCATGAGGGCGATCCCCAGCGACAGCTTCCTCTTGTTCCCGCCCGACAGGGCGTGCGCCTGGCGATCGCGAAACGCCTGCAGTCCCACGGCGCGGATCACGGCCGACACGTTGTGCTCGACATCCGGAATCCCGCGCACGCGGGCGTAAAACCGCAAATGTTCCTCGACCGTCATCTGGTCGACAGCATCGAATTGGGGGCAGACGCCCAGATGGGCGCGGGCGGCGGTGAGGTGGCGCGTGACGCTCGCTTCCTCGACAAACACGTCGCCGCCTCTGCCTCCGGGGCCGGATGGCTTCAGGTCGCCGCGGATGACCGAGATGGTGGTAGATTTGCCTGCGCCGTTGGGGCCGAGCAGGGCGAATACCTCGCCGTGGGGCACGCCAAAGGTGACGTTGTCGACGGCCGTGTTGGAGCCGAAGGATTTGGTCAGGTTAATGACGCGCAGGCCGTCGGTGGCGCTGGTGCCCGGGTTGGTGGCCGAGGACTTGACGCGGACGAGCTCGTTGGCGACTTCCTCGTCCGAGATGGCCGCTCGTTCCTCGGCGGTGGTGGTGGGCGAGGGAGGGGAGGAGCGCTTGAGCATGCGCCAGAGGCTGAAGCCTGCGTTGCCGCCGTCGGCCCAGACGAGGACGAGGAAGAGGAGGACGGTTTGGACGATGAGGTAGACAATGGGACCGCCGTACTGGACCATGCTGGCCGGGTTGGGCGAGAGCTGGTTGCCGTCGCAAGCGGTGGAGAAGAGGTTCAGCGCCACGAAGAGGGTGCGGACAACGGATGTGATGGGCGCCAGCACCGAGACGGCAAAGTGCACGACCAGCAACAAGCGGTCGATCTGGGGAACGGGCGCGTACGTGACGACAGACATGTAGCCGATCAGGTAGAGGAGGAGCAGAACGACTTGGTAGGCGGCGGTGATGGCATAGGCCGAGAGCTGGTTTGCGCTGAACAGCGACACGTTGTACGCCAGAAGGATTGAGGCCAGGCCGTGCAGGATGAAGACCAAAAAGACGTAGCCTACGTGGTACCACAAGTCCGGCGCCAGACCAACAAACAGCGCAATGCTGATCACAGCGCCGATCACGACAATGGCAAAGTCAAAACCTGTGTAGGCGAGCCACAGTGGCAACGGCTTGACACCGTTGGAGTACTGCAAGCCGCGGACTTGACGGCGGCGTTCCAGATTCGGATACAGCGAGAAGAAAGCGGGGTAGGCACAGAGGGCGAGACTGACATAGACGAGCAGCTGCAGCGAGTTGCCCATGTCAGGGGCGTACGGCCTGTCGAAGGGGACGTAGGTCGACGCGATGGTGCTGTTGGTGAGAAGCATGTCCATGGCCCGCTTGCCAAACCAAGCGTTGATGGCCTCCGCACCGTTGCCCCTGAAGGCGAGCGTCGGGCGGGAATTGTCATCGCCGAGCCAGATGGCAGCTGGTGTGATGTTCTTACGGTACTGGACAACAGCACTGTTAAACTCATCGAACGAGTTGACGAGGGTGATGTTCTTTAGGAAGTCGGCTGGGTTGGTAAGAGCTCTGGCAGAGAGACCGTCCCCCTGAGTGGCATTACCGTCGCCGAGCTCGCCCCCCGTGTTGAGGTAAATGGGCGCGAACAGACGCAGAAGGTTCGACTGCGTGAACTTGTCGGCCGGACCGCCAGCTAGGAAGAGCTTGAACCCGCTGTCAAAGACATTGATTGCCGTCGCCCTCGACGATTGCTCGGCCGGCGAACAGCCAAGCCCATGCTGGCCCCTAACGAACAGCATCACTAGACCAGATGCGACAATGGGAATGGCAAACGCAGCCACGGACGGGAACGAATTTCCTTTGAAGATGACGCAGCGCTTGATGAAAAGCACCCAAATCTGCCGCAGGAAACTGACGGGCTGTCCAGACATGAGCTCGAGGCCCTTCTCGGGTTCAGCGGCCTCAGCAGTCTTCTCGGATTTCTCATCCGCCGAGCTGAGAACACCTCGCGAGTCGGGGAAACCGCCTTCGGCTTTGACCTCCTCAGCAAGCTGCAAGAAGACATCCTCAATCGTCGGCCCAGAAAACCGGTAGTCGGTGATGTCCGCGGCCTCCAGCTCCCTAATCACGGTAGCCGCCATGGCCGACGTCGACGCGACGTACGCGGCCTCCTCACGGGTCGCCTTCTTCCTGACGCCCACAATATCCGGGAGGTATGGGATCCGCTTGACGCCATGGACATGGATCCTGTACCCGCCGCCGAGGCGGTCCTTGAGCTCGACCGACGTGCCCTGGGCGCGGAGGTTGCCCTTGGACATGACGGCGATGTAATCGGCCAGCAGGTCCGCCTCGTCGAGGAAGTGCGTCGTCAGGATCATGGTGCGCCGCCCGCGCTCGGCGAGCAGGATGTCCCAGATCTTTCTCCGGCTCAGCGGGTCCAGGCCGCTCGAGACCTCGTCCACGCAGCACACGGCGCTGCCGCCCGTGAGCATCATGCCGAGCTGGAGCTTCCGCTTCTGGCCGCCCGACAGCGTCCGTGACTGGGCCTTGATTTTTTGCTCGAGGTCGATCGACACAACCAACTGGCGAATCTCCTCTTTGGTGGCATAGTGGCCGGGCGACTTGAGCTTGTTGAAGATGCGGATGTGCTCGTAGACCGTCAGCTCGTCCCAAAGCACGTTTTTCTGCGGGGCAATGCCGAGGCCGCCGGTGCCGTCGATAGTGATCTTCCCGCTGGTGGCCTTGTTGATGCCGGCAATGGTGTCGAGGGTGGTGCTCTTGCCGCTGCCGTTAGCGCCCAGCAAGGCGAGGATCTGACCGCGGCTCGCGCTCAGCGTGAGTTTGTTGACAGCCACCACGGGCTCCTTGGGCTTCGAAACGAAGGAGAACATGCGGCGGAGGATGCCAGGGCTGTACACTTTGGTAAACTCGTCAAGCTGCACAGTGCAGTCTGGGCCGAGATCGCCACGATCGTCACCCACAACGATGTTGCGCCCGCTGGACGTGGTGCCGTGCAGCCACCTCTCGATCAGGGCACCGAGGATGGGATAGACAATGATTTGGACGGCGAGGAAGACAAAGAAGACAATGCCGGACAGCTCCCATGGGCTGTCCGGAGGCGACTGGGTGAGGTCGGTCGGCCATAGCTGCTTCTGCCACCGGGCGAGCAGCGAGATGAAGAAGGTGAAATTGCATGGCGTGAACAACAGACTCAGTGCGACGACGGTCGGCGTCCTGGGCCAACTCACCGACTGAGCGATGATGGCCAGGAGAATGTACACGATGGTGATGGAAACGCCGCTCAGCTGCGATTTCTTGAAGAAGGCTGCGCCGAGAATGGACATGGAGCTCAGCGCCAGACCGGAGAGGATGAAGTACAGCAGGATCACGGCCGGGCTTGTTTGACGGAAGACGCCAGCCCACAAGATGAAGGCCGAGATAACCCAGCCGGGAAGGTACAGCACCGAGAAGGACAGGTGATACGAGAGGAGGCGGGCGGCCTGGGGCTGCCAGCGGCTCTTGGTGGCCATCATGGCCTCGATGAGGGTTGACATGCCCGACTCGCGCTCGGTAGCCATGAAACCGGACAGGTGATAAACCACGCCTATGATCGACACGATGAAGGCGACGCCCAGGAAATTCATGATCATGTCCTGGTAGGTCTGACGGACGCGGTCCGCGAACTCCTCGGTGGTGAGCGACGTAAAGGGATACTGGTCCATGGCCTCTGGGAGCGGCACGGCGCCATCGCCGTTGGAGCCACTGTTCTGGCGCGAGATGGCCCGGTCGACGGCATGCTGCATGGGCAGCAGATAGACCTGGGCGTCATTGGTATCCACGTCAACGTTGATGCGGCCGAGGCCCAGCGAAGCATCTGCGCGGAGCGTGTAGTTCCACAAGCCGCCGCCGCCCTCGGTAGGCGAGCCTCGAAACACCACGGCGCCGTAGCATGGCGTGACACCGCGGAGAGACGCCTTGCATATGTACGGCACGTCGTCCTCCGTCTCGAGAACCGTCGCGTTCTTGCCCGCATGCCGTACCTCAGCCGCCAACTCGTCAATCACGCCCTCGATCTGCCCCCCCGTAAACCCACTATTCACAAACACGACCACCTCCCTCCCACTGCGCGCGGCCCGATTTAAGCCATCCGCCAACGAGCGCACCGGACGCACGGCGCTGATGCCGTACCGGGCTGACGGCGAAAAGAGGTTGCGCGCATAGCTGAGAAAGGCGGCCAGGATGATGGGGAGGACGAGCGCGCGGAGAACGGTAGCGAGACTGTGGCGGCCGAGGACGATGAGCCAGTTCTTGCGCGTCAGGGTCCATGTCTGGCCGAGAAGCGCCATGACAGTCCGGTTCGCCCTTGACCCTTCTCGGTGTGCGATCAGCGTCGGGTGGGCGCTTCCCACTGTCTTGGGTCCAGAAATGGCGCCGGATTGTGCCGTGTTGGTCTCAGCACTCGATTGGTCCCAAGCGACTTGGACGTCTCAGGATGGGGCCCAAATTAAGTAAAGGCGTCCCGACTGTTTCGTCCGATTCTCTGTGGTTAGACATCAGACGGTTTCGTTGCTTGACAGACAATCCATCTTTTGCTGACAATCATCGACAGAATATGAGGTGAAGAAATACGAACATGAACCAAGGGATGTCAGAGGAGAAGGGGAGGGGTGGGCTCCTGAAGTATTAAGGTCACATTCTCGAAGCGAGGCTCAGCATCGCTTCTTTGAGCTAACTGCTTGGCGAGCGTTGGATTTGGGAACTTCCCATCGATCGGCCTTGGCTGACACGTACAACACGAAATGAGCCTCTGCTGGAAGCGGCACCCTTCATCGTTAAGCACCCACGAGTGAAAGCGACGTTTGGTATCGTCGGAATTGCTCCGCCGCAGAACGGCTGTAACAGTCCTCTTTCCGAAATGCCCAACCTTCAAAATGGTCGCAGCGGGCCATCGGACAATCTGTGATTTCCGACGGAGCTGTGCCCCCACATTTCGCTTATGCGGGCCGCTCAGCAGAACGTGCTCCACGATGTCACAGGTGCCAAGACCCTCCAATGCGCTCTCCAAGGGACTTATACCAAGCCAGGTTGCCCGATTCTGAAGAGGCCGCGTCACCCAAACAAATCGAGATCAGGAACAACATTGTGTGTACTGGTCGACGATCGAGTTGCGTCGGTATTTTTGAGAGGATCTTCGCCCTCAGCAGCTGCATCGTCTTTCCCCGCCGAGCCCATATCAGCACCCACAGCTTCCTGTGTACTTTTGCGAGAGAGCCACTCAGCCTAGATTTTTTTTTACACAGAAGCAACCCTCTACACCGTACTCTTTTAGTGTATATCATCCCGAAACCCTCATCTATTTGTGCGCTGCGGCAAAGTCAACAAATGTACGAATCTAGACGGAAACTTCTGCCTAGACACTTACGAATGCCCTCCTCGGGAAGGGGCTGGACATCGACAAGCTCAGCTGCAAATTTCTCCTTGGGCGCCTGCTTCTCCTCGCGAAGAAATGGGAAGGCCAGAACCTCCCGGATCGAGTAGTTGTTCGTAATAAACTGCATCCACCGTTAGCTTGGCATTCAGGGGAACTGTGCCGTGTCTCGCAGATTTCTCCTACCATAGCAAGGCGGTCGATACCGAGACCCCAACCACCAGTGGGCGGTACTTGAGAGAGCATGCATGTCAGCACTTTAAACGTTCCGCCATGCATGAGATGCGCCACTTACAGCCATACTCGAGGGCGTTCAGGAAGCTCTCGTCAACGAGTTGACTGGGAAAGCACAAGTTAGATTGGCCGCGTCACCTCGAGGATACGATGAAGAACATACGCCTCGTCATCACCCTGGGCCTTCTGGCGGGCCTGTTCTTCAAACCGCAGCCGCTGGTCGAACGGGTTGTTCAACTCGGTGTACGCATTGGCAATCTCCTTCTTGCAGACGAAGGCCCTATCTAACTGTCAGTACCCACGTCGCGAGACAAACATGCAGCATCCGGCGGTGTGACGCACTCAAATCTCTCACAGAGACCTGTCCACCAGTTGATAGTTAGCCAACACGTTAGACAGAGGAATAGGCGACATCAGCACATACCCTTCTTGGACCGGTGATACTTGGCCAACGGACTCATCATTTGCGGGTGCTCAACTGCGCCTCAGGTCAGTATCCACCCCCACAGCAACCCCCTTGGACTTGGTACTCACGAATGAAGGTTGGGTTGACACAGGTCTCCTCGATAAACTCGCCCGTGAGCTTGTCGATCATGCGGGCGTTGGTGAGCGGCGGCGGGCACTCAACGCCGACCTTCTTGCAGACCCTCTGCAAGAACTGGTTCGTCTCCTCGGTGTGGAGCTCCTCGTACGGAGGGAACTTCTCACCCGTGGCCTTCTCGAGCTCGGGGATCATCTCGACCCGCCTCCACGGTGCCTCCCAGTTGACCTCGTACGTTTCGCCGTGCTGGGTTGTGAAGGTCGTCTTGTACGAGCCTGTGAGCTCCTTGACCAGCGACGAAACCAGTTCCTCGGTTATAGACATAAGGTCATACACATCGGCATACGCCCAGTAAAACTCGCAGGACGTGAATTCGGGGTTGTGCGTGAGGTCGATGCCCTCGTTCCGGAAGTTCTTGCCGAGCTCAAAAACTTTGCCAAATTGGCCGACAATCATTTTCTTGAGGAACAACTCGGGGGCGACTCTCATGTACATGTCGATGTCGAGGTCATTGTGGTGAGTGATGAACGGAAGCTACCGCGGTCAGTCTCTCTTTGCTAGCCCAGGTGAAAAGTCGACTTACAGCCGTGGCACCGCCAGCAATGGCGTGCATCATGGGCGTCTCCACCTCGATGAAGCGCCGCTCATGGAAGACTAGATCCTGTCAGACACGCACGCAACCACACCCAGACAGAACAACACTCACAGTCGCGGATGTACCGCACCATCCGGCTGCGCTGCCACAGCACCTGGCGACTCCTATCGTTCCAGAGCATATCCAGGTACCGCATGCGCGCCCGCTGCTCCGAATCCGAGAAGGGAAACCTCACACTTGGCAGCATATGCAAGCACGGGCTCAACAGAACGATCTCGGTCGCGAAGATAGACAGCTCGCCCTCCTTGCCCTCGGCGAGCCGGTTCTTGGGGTTGGTGCGCCCCGCATAGCCGACAATGCCAATGACATCGCCACGGCGGATGTTCTCGTGCTGCTTCTCAAAGGCCGGCGCGCCCTCCTTAACCAGCTGCGCCTGGCAGACCACCTGCAGCTGCGTGCCGATGCTGACTGTGTCGGCCGACGTGCGGATGTCTAGTAATACAGGGGAAATGTGAGTAGGGGTATGACGGGCGATACGGGGGGTGAGGGTGGAGAAGAGGAAGGAGTAGGAGTACCGTAAAAGATCAGTTTGGAGCCGCTCGCACGCTTGTTGTAGATACGGCCGGCGATACGGATCTCCTTGTCCTCCGCCGTCTCGCCCGATTTGAGATGGCCGTACTCCTCAAAGAACTTGGAGTCGTCGTACGTCACCTGGAACTTGTGCGGGTACGGGTTGGTCTCGGGGTTTTTGAGCACTGTTTACATGTCGACGTCGAGTCAGATATCTAGCTCTTATACAAAATCCACGACGAGAATGACAAGTGACTTGCAACATACGCTCGTTGATGTGCCGCGTCCGAATCTCGTAGTACTGGTTCGGGTTGAGGTCCTTCTCCTCCTCACCAGCGGCATTCTTGGGTTTGCTGCCCGCGGCCTTGGGCGGCGCGGCAGCAGCCTTGGCCGCCTTCTCAGCCTCCTTCTGGCGCTGCTTCTGGCGCTTCTTCAGCTCCGTCTTGGACACGCGCTCGCCCGTCACTTCGTCGAGGTGGAGGTTGGCGACCTCGTCGGTCGGGGGGGCTGGGGCGGTCGAGTCCGCCATGTTCTATACTTTATGAGTGCTGATTCTGTTCAATCGCAGCAGCAACAGACGACGAGGGCCAATGCAATCGTCGACTTGTCTGGTCGTGTGTAGAGGAGGTGAGGGATTGCAGAAACGGCGGGGGAGCCCAGTAGCAGGGAATCCACAGCGGGGTTATAATTTTGAGACCACAACTTGACCCAAAACTTTTTGGCGGGGTGACTCAATGTCGGTCGTGTGCTTCAATGATACAACCCTAACCCAGCAGGGGCAACTTTCATTGCCCCCTGAGTCGGCTTCAGGAGTAAGTAAATATAACGACACTCGAACTAAGAGTTGGCAAGACTCAGTCGGCCTCGAATCAGGTTTAACAGACATTGATTGGGTCCTTACGCTATCCTTACACAAAGTATCCTACCTCTGCATCCAAGCAAGCAAAAGGAGCCCTTGGGCGAAGGATGTGCCGGAAGCAAGACGCATCTCTCACGCCAACCTGAGCCCCATGTTGTTACACCCTATTCATGCTTTCTGTTGTTCCATTTTCCAGAAAGGCTATCCAGCCCAGCTCGGTATCTGACCCGGAATGGCAACCTGGCCTTGGTGGAGTAATCCCTGCCGCCATGCCGTCCTCTAATTACTCCTCCCGCCTGGGTGCCCGTCCCGCTTCGAGCCTTCTCATCTACCGTAGGCAACAGACACGGCCGAATGTAACTGGTGTGGTTGTTGATGTTGGATAGCGCGGTGCGGGACGGCCGGGTAATCCCCAAGGTCGTCGTCCATGTCAGCATCCCCATCCGCGTCGGCGTCGGCATCAGTGTCACCTTCTGCGTCGCCGTCTTGGTCTGCGTCTTGCGTTGAGTCCGCATCTGATTCGGCGTCCTGATCGCTCATTACTTTGTCTTCGTCCTCATCCTCTTGAATACTCGTCGAAGGTGCAGTACCGGGGACGGCGGGGGTTGTTCGCAGTCGCGGTATCAGTGCCGCTGATGTGGAAGCAGCCGAGGAGGGGTGCCTCGTTGCTTGGCTGCTGATTGTGGGTGTGTACTGTGAGCGAGGAGATTGGTAGTGACCCGACGCGGACTGCTGCTGATTTGTCAAGCATGTGCCTCCTGTTGATTCTTCGGGGCTCAGTTCTCCTGTAGAAAAAGTGTCGAGGGGTCGTTGCGCACGGAGACCGCCGCTGGCCGACCGGGCTCCGACGATCACACTCTTCCATCGGTCAATGACGGACGAGACAAGGGTGCTCAAGTCGGCATCGCGGTCGGTGATGTTGAATCCGGCAAGCCCCTTGGTTTCCATATTATCCACCAAGACGCGTGCCATCAGTTTCTCGTCGATGAAAATAGTTGATGGAGGCGCGATTTGGAATTCTTGCGGCTGTTGCAATCGAGTCAATTGCTCGAGCTGCATCTTGAGATTCGTGTTCTCTTGTCGGAGCAGGTGTTGCCCTTCCTTCAACTGGTCCACCTGTTTCTGCTTTCTGCCCACGCCTCGCGCCAGCTCCAGTCTCCAGAGCTGCTCACGCTGTTCCTGCGCTAATGCTTCCCATATTGCGTAGGTGGCCTCGAGGTGGTCATAGACATGCTTCTCCATTTTTGCCACCGCCTGCTCTGCCTTGAGGATCTGAGCCTTCTTGTTTGCGCTCCCAGTGTTGGGGGTTGGCGGATATGTTAGTTCCTCGGTGACGGCCGTCGTGGCTGCCGCACATGCAATTCTCCATTCCTTGAATTCCTTTTGAAAAAATGCGTGTAGCGCCTCCAGTTGGCTTCGTCCTGGTGGTAGTATTGACCAGGACGTCGGCGTTGGGTGCTGAGTGGATGCGAACAAAGTCGGTGGCGGCTCGAGGCATTGCAGCGTGAGCGCCGGAAAATCTAATGAAAAGGGGTCGAAGTCGAAAGGCACCGAGTCAAGGTCGAGTTGTTGCCTGTGAGCTGTGGTCAGCATGAGTGACGGACACACCTGGCCAAGGGCGCAACTGAGCAAGGGGAACGGACTTTGCGGCCCTCAGCGAACTGAGCAATTCCCGCAATGCCAACTCTGCAGCCCTGGTTCTGTCTTGGGCATCCTGGATCTGCTGTCGCATGTCCAGCAGCTGCTTCAGCGTTTGCCGGCTGACAGCCCGTTGCAGCGAGGCGGATCGCGACCCCCTACCAACCCCATCACCATCGGGGTCTCCGGCTGATCCGTCTTGCAGGCCATTGATGACTCCCGTAGTTTCCCAGTGGGGCTTGAAGGGGTATCTGTTGGCATAGACGCTCCCCGACTGTGAGCCCTCCCTCTGGAACGATGGAGATTTCGCGGCGGATGAGTCGGCATCCCCGGAAACGGGATTCTTCCTCGGTACTGTGCTCGAGGCCCGCAGAGAGACTGACGTAGATCGCCGAGGCACGGCGCCTTTGGGTTGTCGACGCGTGATGTTCTGTCTGATCTTCCGTATGGCTTCCACGTCGTGCACTCCATCTGGCGCCTTCGGGTTCTTCTCCCGGATGTAGAGGTCGAGATGGCGGCCCAAGGAGGAAGACGTGAATGCCTGGTGACAGTACGGGCATTTCTTGTCTTTCACGGCCTTTGTCGTGTTTCCGTCGGGAGGTAGACGGTTTGGCTGGTCCATGTTGTCCGCTTCTCTAGAACCGAATGCGGTAAACCGGATGGTGGACCGAGAATGGTGCAAGATAACCCAGGAGATCAACGGAAATGTCGTGGTATTGGTCAATCAGCCCCCTTTGAGGAGCAATACCGTTGCAAGCCATTCGAGATCGTCTGGATTTAGTGATGCAAGACGCTGGGTAAGGCGTCCCGGGGCAGGCGGTAGTTTAATAAGTGTTGGTCGTGGTGGACCATTTTTGCTTCTGAGAAGACTGTCATCACGCTCAATGTACTTTTTCAGCCCCTTTTTTCCAGTCCGGGTAGCATTTCCGGACAGGGCAGGTATTAGCGCAACCGGGGTTCTCAGGAGCCATCAAACCGTGTGAGATTTCGACAGACAAGTTGTTGGTTTGCAGGATCCAGCCGTTGGTTGCAGGTCAAAGGAAGGGCTGCAGGGGAAGCGTTGCGATGCCGTTTGTGAGCGAAACCCATCCTCGGAGCCCTTCCAAGGTTCCCGTCCCGTCGGCCAGAAGCAGCATTCTGCAGCATCGCACTCGTCCCATGCTTTCCGCGTTTTGTACAGTGAAAGCGACCGTGCGCTCACATAAGGTACTCATCCACTTGATCATCCTATTTCAGATAATAGCGTTCTCACTCATGTCGATGCGGTACAGATTTGTGGTACGGATAGAGTCTTAACGTTTCCCGTAACCAATTGGGCCTGAGCAATGATGCTCGAGGGAATCACCGTTGGTTCCGTCATTGCTTGGCGCTGATCACCGGCGGCCTGAGCCGCAGGCTGCCGGTAGCCTTAACGTTATTTGGGCGCTGTAAAAAGTGACAAGCCGATGCGTTTGCTGATCTGGTCAATTTTCAACAACACGAGAAGGGTCATTTCTGGCATCTCCACGGGTTGCGTTCTTCCGTCGCACCTTGCTTTTTCTGCGGATCTTTTCCAGCCCATTAAACTGTCGTCGCTGAAAGCTGAACCCGTTCGTCTTCCTTTCGAACCCTGTTGTACGAAGCAACGCCGCGACAAGGAGGCCCTGAACGATTCCCGCCCCTGAGACCGGCCTGGTCGGTCAACTTGCCGGACCAATGGCGGTTTTTTGGCGGACCCAAAGGCATCGTTAGCTTCAACGTTAGCTCCGCCGAACTTCTGGGCCAGGTCCCGCTGCAGTGGATGGTTGCCGGACTGGATGTGCTCGCGTGGGTCACACCCAGTGAGGTCCCATGTGGACAAGTCAAAACGTTATTGGTAGCAAGAGGCATAGAACCTCTCTACTGTGGTAGCGACAAAACACCTCTCCTCGTGTGACCGTGGTTTGGAGGTGTGTTTCACTCAACGTCCGTGGCAACGTGAAGCCGCTGGGTCTCGAGTGAACTCGAAGAGGATACCGTTCGGTGAAGTTCAGTACGACGGGACCAACAGGGAAGTATGTCGCTTGAGTTTGTCATTCAACGTAGAATCATATGTTGATGGGGAATGAGATGTTATTTCTTGCCATTGTAGACCGCTCATAATAAGGTTGACGTAATGAAGATTGTGAGCAGCGGTACCTCCGTATACAAAGTGAGATATGGAAGGAGAACGGAAGGCACCAAGGTCGGGAAAATAGCGCTGTCCTAAACCCTTTCCCCATTGCGACAAGAAACCGAAATTTCTCCGGTCGCCGAGCAGGTCACGTGGTCGATAAGGCGCCACAGTTGACCTTAACGCCCCAAGCCCCACTTTTCCGCGTTTGCGCCAGCCGCGAAGCCATCACCACTTCGATCTACACGGAGTAATCCATATTCGCGAATCTAGCAGATGCAGCTGCACTGCCAACGTCTCAACTTTGAACGAAACTTTTATTTCCGTCTACTCGCAGCATCCGACCTTGAGCCTTTGCCGGATCATCACAATGCCACCTGGTAAGCCTCTCATTCACGTCTTCTGCACTTCAGCGAACCCTGTTTCAAGGTTGAGTCGCGACTTGTCGCGTCACATCGCCAATCGGCCCTCTCTGCTTACCACAAATTTCTGAGACACTCTGCGCGAGAAGTTTTCGGTCTAACAATCAATTCCGCAGCTTTTAGCGACAACGAGGAACACTCGGACGTCGAGCCCGAGTCCGCCTCGACCAAAAACACCGGCGGCCGTGCGCGAAAGCCTGTCAAGTACGAAGATGTAACGCCTGAAGAATCCGAGCGCGTCTCGACAGACGATAAGAACGGGGTTGCGGCAGATGCTGGGGAGGATGAGGAGGCCGACGAGCCCGGCGAGGACGACGAGGAGCTGGAAGAGGAAGTGTAAGTGACGGGTGGAATCTGGCTGGCGCGAGGATTGGTGCAAGAGGTTGCTAACGCTGGGTAATAGCTACGTGGTGGAGAAAATCATGTCACATATGATTGACAATAAGGTGAGGCGCTGCTCGGATGATTGTCGCATATGGGCTCGGATCTAACGGACAGACAGGGAAAACCGCTATTTGAAGTCAAGTGGGAGGGCTACGAAAAGAAGTCGGATCGGACGTGGGAACCTGAGGAAAATTTGACGTAAGAGACGGGTCGATTCATGGCACGGTCCTCCGGCTGACTCTTTCCTCTCGAAGCGAGAACGCGTCTGAAGCTCTCAACGAGTACTTCGAGAGCATTGGCGGGCGCGACAAGCTTTATGAAGACACCGCCAACGTGCTGAAAAGAAAGAAGAGGGAACGGGCGTCGTCCACCCCGCAAGCGAGTACAAAGAGGTCGAAGAGGAACGGGGAGCACCCGTCAGACACGGAACCGCCAGCAAGCGTCAAGGCCGCGACCTGGAAGCCACCGCCGGGGAGTTGGGAAGACCATATCGTCAGCCTCGACGCGTGTGAGGACGAGGAATCGGGGAAGCTTATGGTATATTTGGAATGGAAAAATGGCAAGAAGACGCAGCACCCGACCAGCGTGATTTATCAACGCTGCCCCCAAAAGGTATGTCAGATGACACACATCAGCCCCGCCCTGCTGAGAAGCTCACCTGTCCTAGATGCTGCAATTCTACGAGCAGCACGTGCGCATCGTCAAAAGGGAACCCGAGATGGATGCCGCCGAGGCGCCCCAATGAAAGCCGGTTTTCTCAGCCCGCGAGGCTCCGGAGTAACTCATGGCAGCTACTTTTTCGAACATATTTCCACATCAGCAAGTGCCTCGGTCAGACCAGGCAATGGCGCGTTTCTGGTTGGGCGGCATGCCTTTCCAAGGTGATTTTTGGCGTTTAATTTCCGTCCCTGGTGGGAAGTTGACTGGCTCTCGAACTCTTCGCTTTGTGTATTGGTAGTAGGCGGGTTGCTTTGCAATCGAATCCGTCAAGTGAGTTTCCCCTGGGACAGTAAATACTCGGGTTGTATCTCATGCTGGATCTATAGGGCGTGTATCAGGCGTCATTGATTTGAGTTGATGTTTACTGCCATGATACGGCACACCTGGGAATTATCAACTCTCAGAGGACATCACAGCATCGACCGGTTTTCTGGTTTTTTCTGTCCGTCTCACGGTGACGCACTCGAGAACCCTTCCTGGCACCTGGAAGCCGGAACCCTGGCTCGATACCCTGACGGACAAATCAAAACCCCCGACTGCACAAAGAGGTTGGTCGGCGCCCCGCCGAGGTGGCACGTGCACGCCCATTTGGCCCAGGTCTGACGGTTGCGAGCCCTGCAGCTCTGCCAGCCTTCTCTTTTATTGACTTTTGGCAACAATCAGGTGGCGGGGCAACCAGCCCTATTTGATGCGGGCAACCCTGCTTGCGCGCGGGCAGCCCAACTTGACGTTATGCATCCTGTCTGTCTTAGTTTACGACTTTAACGACGTTACTAGGTTTTCTGTTATCGTCTGACTTGCTGCAATTGGTTTCGATTGCTGGCTGACTGTCCAGAAAGTCTTGAAGACAGGAGAGAGAACACAGCATCTGCTTTCGAGCGTTGGTTCCGCAAGCTTGCGCAGCTGAGCCTGAGCTTCTGAGAGCCCCGCAACGAAACAGCTGCTTCTTTCTGTGGGTTCTCCTCCTGCTTCCATTCACCAGGCTTCGTGCGGCTAACCTTTGACAGGCTTTTATCTCATCTTTCCGACCTGCCATCGTTAGACTCGAGGGATCAAGCTCTCGGTTGTCTTTATTTCACAGGACATCGACCCGACAACCAGCACCGGTTACCTACATCGCCGCCAACCGCCTAAACGGACAGATCAGGGCCAAAATTCCTACGCCGCACTGCCCTAAACACCGCATCTCGGCTCGGCCCTGTCGTCCCTCAAGCCCTCACTCCCACCGGCGTTTTTCTTGCCCTACCTGACTTCAAAAACGCAACAGTTCGAGGAAGTCATAAGAGGGTCGGGCGGCCGAAGCGCGAGCAACAACAAAGATGAAGCAAAACGATGTCATTGCCGTCATCATCATTGTGCTGTTCATCGTCCTCGCGTTGATCGCATTTGGCATCTACCACCTGGTCAGCGTGGCGCGGGACAATGTGCGCGGGACGGTAACGACGTCGTCAGCAAGCAGTAGTGATGACTTGGGGGATGATAACTAGAACGGGAGGGGAGGTGGCGTCGGGTGATTCTGAGGGGGCGGAGACAACTATTCGGACGACATCATGTCGTGAGTTGCAGTACGCTGTTGTTGGTGTGCGCGGTGTTCCACAAGGAGCAGCATGGCCGGTTTGAAAGGGGGAGGTCTCGCCTGCAATGGGGTGTTCATCGATCCAGGGCGACCCCTCACATGTTCTTGGTCATGAGAGACGGCGATGAGTACCTAATGACGACATATGGGCAGGTGGAATGTCGTTGGTTTGAGGCACTGCATACCACGGTGGGATGCACTTTTGGGTACACGGCGTTCTTGGGTTCATAAAGTTGAGCGGGCCAAGCGGCGGATCTATCTGGAAGGATGGTATGAAGCGATGAGAAATCTGTGAGATATCCATACAAGTTTGGATACACGGGACGATTTTGTATATAGATATCCCTACATGCAGCAGGCTTGCTTCGGCATGGGAGGCGCCAAATAAACAAGTTGAAGTTGAGGCTGAACTTTTTCCCGTTCTCATTGCATGTGTCGGAGTTGTTCAATGCTCGACTACCCTGGGTTACTAAGCAGACAGAATATCGTACTTGAACCGCCGTGTTCTACAATTTCAAACGAACAAAGGGCGGCATGGCATGAATGCTCCGATTTGTCGCCAGTCGCGCATCGATGCGCCCTTCGCGCGATCCCTTAGCGTTGGCATAGCTGATTTGTCAGACTGCGCGACTCAGCGACTGCAACATCCCGCCTCAAGCCACAGGTGCTCGACTGACTGAAGACAGTCATAAACGACGATGTCCAACTCTTCGATAATGCTATGGCATTCTTGCTGCTGCTGCTGCATAGTTTAATAGTCCACAGCGGTGCGAGCTTCTACCGACCACAGCCCCAGCTCCAAGACGTCGCCCTCTTATCAGAGTCCAACTTCCTCGGCTACCACCCCCTGCCAGAGATGCCAACGCTGCTCGGGCATTCCAATGGCTGGCACCCGGGCGAGCGGGCTGTTCACTCCCTGCTAAAAGTGCCCACGTCAAGCCGCCGGAATCCAACCGCGGTCGGACTGCCCGCGTCCTACGCTCACCGTGTTACTGTCTCGCCTCTCCTGGCCGTCGGAACACTTGACGATCAAGGCCAGCCGTGGACCTCGCTCTGGGGCGGCGAGCGTGGCTTTACCCAACCGGTAGCCCAAGGCCTCCTGGGCATGCAGAGCATAGTCGACAAGGCCCATGATCCGGTCATACGTGCCCTGATGGGAACCGCAGCTGATGAGGAGGTGTTCCAGCCCGATGACGACCGGATAATGAGCGGCTTGAGCATTGATCTCGAAAGCCGAGACCGCGTCAAACTGGCAGGCAAGATGCTCGTCGGCACTGTCGCTGGGCAGGCACACAACGATACCATTGGCGAAGCGCAGATTGCCATGATTGTTCAGGAGAGTATGGGGAACTGCCCCAAGTACATCAACAAGAAGGCCATCCGCGCTCATATCCCTTCCCCACAACTGGTCTCGTCATCCCTGCCGCTTCCGCCAGAAGCCCTGGCCTTGATCGAGCAGGCAGACATGTTCTTCCTGTCTTCGACAAATGGGGAAACGATGGACACCAACCATCGCGGAGGACAGGCCGGCTTCGTGCGTGTCCTCAGCAACTCGCCTGCTGGAAGCTCAGATGGCGGTGTGGCTCTGATCTACCCAGAGTACTCAGGCAACCGCCTGTACCAAACGCTGGGCAACCTGCACACCAATCCCCTAGTTGGCATTGTCATCCCTGATTTCACCACCTCCGACGTCCTCTACCTGACCGGCTCGACCGAGCTCCTTGTCGGCCCGGCTGCATCCTCAGTCATGCCACACACCAATCTCGCCGTCAAGATCACCGTGACCTCGGCCGTCCTCGTCAAAGACAGCCTCCCTTTCCGGGGCACGGCAGGCGAGCCGAGCCCGTACAACCCCCGCGTGCGTCGCCTCGCAACTGAACACCCACCGACCATCTCACACCAACCGCAAGAAGCCACCTCCCCGCTCGCAACAGCAACCATCCTCCGTCGCGAGCACCTCACACCCACCATAGCCCGCTTCACCTTTCTCCTGCAACAGTACCGCGGAAACCAGCCCTCTGGCAGCGACATCAGTAGAAAACAACCGCCGCTTCTGACCTGGCTCCCCGGCCAGCACATAACCGTCTCCCTCGCGTCCGAACTCGACCTCGGGTACAGTCACATGCGCGACAATGATCCGCAGAGTCTAAACGACGATTTCGTCCGGACCTTCACCATCTCTAACCCTCCACCTCCACCACCAGCAGCAGACGGTCAGGGTGCGGACAAGAAGGCGGTAGAAGTGCAGCTGACGCTGCGCAAGCACGGTCCCGTGACGGGCCTCTTGTTTTCTACACGACAATTTGGGGATAAGGGCACGGGGCTGGAGGTGCCTGTTTTGGGAGTCGGGGGTGGGGTAGGGGGGTTTCGCATTCTCGATGATGATGGTGCTGGTGGTGGTGAGGGTGACAGCAAGAAAGGAGCGCAGAAAGGAAAGAAAGCAGTATTTGTGGCGGGCGGAATCGGAATCACGCCGCTTCTGGCGCAGGCGCCGGGGATGTTGGCTGCGGGGAGGGAGATGGAGGTGTTGTGGAGTCTAAGGGCGGAGGATTTGGGGTTGGCGATCGATTCATTTGAGAGGGTTGAGGGTTTGGGCCGAGTGACGAGTGTTTTTGTTACGGGGATGGGTGAAATAAAGGATGGCGATGATCACCGGAAGGAGATGGTTGAGACGGTGAGGAAGTTGGGAGCGAAGGTGGAAATTAGGAGGATGCAAAGGGGAGATGTGCTTGGGGCGAGGAATGCGGCGAGGGGAACAAAGTATTTTGCTTGCGCCAGCCCTGAGATGCTGAGAACGGTTTTGGACTGGCTTGAGGAGGAAGAGGTGGTGTCTGAGAGTTTCGAATATTGATGGGTTGGTGTTCAGGTCAACTTCAGGGGGGTTCAGGGGTGTTTGGGCTGGCCTCTCGTTCACCAAGCAACTGCCTGGCTCGAGCCCATGGCACTGCGCAACCACTGTGCGTAAGATGAATACCTAAATTGCTTCAACATCCCGGGATCTTCAGGCGATTTTGAGAGTACGTATGGTAGTACGAGGATGGATTGTGAGAAGAGCGAAGCGGCGTTTATGTACCTTCTTACTTCGATCGCTGTCTCATTCTTTAACGATTTGATTTCTCTACAGTTGACGAGGACCGGGATGTGCACTTCAGAGATCGGGCAGCTGAGTGTGTGAGTCAACCCGTAATAGAAGAACGAACGCACGTTGAGGTTCTCAAGGAAGCTTCCCAACGAACCAGAGTTGTAATTGTCCGGAAATATCCAGCCCAAGAGCTCAATCCAGGTACATCTTACCTTAGTTCATAGAACGTCAAGGTACATATCTCGCCGAGGCGTCAGAATCTACAAGCGGGCGAGTCGCAAACACAGCTTCGGCGGGGCACTTCAGCCCCACCTCGTTTGCGGCTCTCGACCCGAAGTTTCATCTCCTAGGACTTCCATGGGGCCCTGAACAGAATCATGACGAGTGACTCGAGTGACTCGCGACTCGGTATCGGAGGCCTCGCCACAAACGCCTGGCAATAAGATGAGATTGGTTTGACGAATAGGTTTTCGAAACCTCTCTTCCCGCCGGCGGGATGCCTAGGTGCTTGTCCCCTCATTCGTTTCGAAACAGGAGGAGCTGTGTCACGACTTTCAAGAATCCAAATGAATTCAATCCGCAGCTTGCAAAGTCCCATTATTCACGACCCCGGCCACCGTATTTCTGCAAAGCAGTCATTAATTGCGCGAGTGCAAACGTGGGATGCGCCTTTTGGTTTGATACGCTTAACTCCGGTAACGGACTTGTAAGGCCAGGTACAGCACCAAAGCAAGCCGCCGACTCCCGATCTGATGCGTAAATTGTTAAGAGCATCCCACTGACTGAGCCCCCCGCGTCAGCGGCTTAATAAGTGGGAGATGGTTTCCGCAGCGCCTGCCTGGCCGGTCCCTGTCATCTCAATCTTCAATATCCACAGAGACCCCTCAGTCGAGAAAGAAACACGACGGCCTCCTTTGCTGACCAACGAGATCGTTGATTCCTATAGACAAAGCCGCTCCTTCAGTCGGAACCATATTTGCGCCGGCTTTCGGCGACAAGGCGACCTCACATTCCTGCATTACCGATCAGCTGCTCGGCAGCGTCCCGCTCCGTCCGGATTGACTGCCGTGCCCCGCATCCTCGGCTGAACATTTACGATTCCGCCCTCGCTGCGTTACCTGCCCTCCACGGAGCACCCGAACCACTCGTTCTAGACACCTCGGCCATCGCCAATTCTCCAAGATGACTGCTGGAACCATTGATTCGGGCACGCAGACGCCCGCGGTGCTCATCGAGTCGCCGGCCCTCGATGGCGCGCAGAACCCCTACACCTTCCCAACAACCAAGTTGAAGCGCAAGCAAACGCAGCCGGGGAAGACACCTCTGGTGCTGGTTGCATGCGGCTCGTTCTCTCGTATGTCTTCCGTGTGTCTCCATAGCTGGCCGCCGCAGCTGCTGACTGACATGATGAAACAAGCCATCACCTTCCTCCACCTTCGCATGTTCGAGATGGCGTCCGACTTTGTACGGTTCAATACAGACTTTGAGGTGTGCGCCGGATACTTGTCACCGGTATGGCGCCGATAATCTGCATGGGAAGTCGGGGCGTGTGGCTAGAAGCTGACGACGGGATGCAGGTCAGCGACGCTTATAAGAAAGTCGGACTGGCGCCGGGCTATCACCGCGTCAACATGTGCTCGCGCGCCGTCGAGCATTCTTCCTGGCTCATGGTCGACCCCTACGAGACGGTGAATACCGACGAAAATGGCCAGCCACAGTACGTTCCGACGGCCAAGGTTTTGCAGCACTTCGACCATGAGATCAACACGGTTCTGGGAGGCATTGAGGGCGCGGATGGGCAGATGAAGAAGGCTCGGATTGCGCTTTTGGCTGGTGAGTCAAGAATGGCATAGGGCGTGAAACAAATGCTAATATCACTTCCGCAGGCGCTGATCTGGTCATGTCAATGGGTAGGCTTGATCCAATATATTCATGCAACACTAGCTAACCGCACCAGGCGAGCCTGGCCTTTGGGCACCCAAAGATCTAGATACGATTCTCGGGTGCTACGGCGCATTCATCATTGAGCGTTCTGGAACCGACATCGATGAAGCCCTTTCTACGCTTAGGCAATATGAGAAGAACATTTGGGTCATCGGCCAGGTCATTCAGAACGACATCAGCTCGACCAAAGTTCGGCTGTTCCTGAAGAAAGACCTGAGCGTCAGGTACCTGATTCCGGACCCTGTTGTGGAGGTCGGTACCCCTTTGACAATCACATCTGATCGCTTGCTTACATGTGACAGTACATCGAGGAGCATGGGCTTTTTCAAGAACCAAACCCAAACAAGTCAAGGAGCAGGACACCAGAAGTCGCCGCTGCTGGGCCCTCCAGCCCGAAACCCGCCAAGGGGTGAACGAACCCCGTGGTCTGAGACGATCATTGATGCTTTACGATTTATTAGACGTAACGAGTCGCAGACGGAATGCTGCGTACGGAGAGCCGCACAGGCGCCGGGCCGCCAAGACATCGGACCAGGATGTGACGATGCTCAGCCCGCAGCACTTGCGGACCGAGCCCGGGTGTTGAGATACCCCGATACCCCTCGAGACGGAAGGCGTTGGGAGTTGGAAGGAACCTGAAGGTGGCGTCAGGGCCCGTGCAAGATTTACGCCGGGCCTTGGCTTGGATTCGCCTTCAATGGCTGCCATCATAATTGTGAAATCCCTTCTGCTATTTTGGTTATAGACGTAATACTGGTACAGAGAGAGGGGGGTGGTAATGAATAGGTGACGACGGCCTTCAACGTCCCCTGCTTGTTCTCTTGGATGACATCATCGGCGCCTTGTTGTCGTGCGTGCAATGGTTCATACTCTGGATTAGCTGACCTCGGTCGAGGATCTGGCATGGAGCTTGTGGCTTGCATGGTGCAGCGGTAGCATGCAAGCACCCGAGCCAATGCGTCCCGGTCCGTTGGATTGGGTCGGGCTGGTTGGGCCGCCATTTGGGTAGGGAAATGGATCCGTGGATGCATAGGCTGGGTGGCCATTGAGTCTGGGAAATAAGTCCTACCATGGACAAGACCATATTGAACATCATGTCCCCTTAATTGTCACATTTCTACACTCAATCTCCAGGTACATCAGAGTCGTCCATCCGAAGAACCACTGAGACATGGAAGATAGGCACATGACTGCCAGAATAGATGTGAATAGAACAAGAGAGTATGAATGAGGATACCTCGGACCTCGTCCAAATGAACAGGCATACTGAAGTCATTGCAAATTGATATTCTTCCCCACAAATTAAGCAAGGCCGGTTGTCTTGCAAACTCTCTACATCTCCAATGGATATTGATCCTCTATCCTCTATGATCTCCAGCCCAGTCATGTACTGCTTAATAGGGAAAAAGGTAAAAGCTCACCGGCTAACCCTCTTTACGGGCGCGTAAGAGAGGTAGCCGGTCACGAAACCCTCGGGAGGGTTTGCTTCACGGGGCAGGCGCAGGGGCGCGGGAGCGGCCGGACTTGGAGTCGATTGGTGACCACGCGGTCGTAACTAAGAGGCTCACCACCAAGCCCGGTGGTGACCACCGCTGTTGAGCATTAGGCCATTCAGTGGTAGTCGGTGAAATCAGAGAACTTGGACCTTCTGCATAAACCACTTAGTGGTGCTTTGGGCAGGCTTTTCATCCGAACTCCTCCTGTCTACCTATCCTGCCAGAACAATGAACCACAAGCTCAACTCATACAGAGTCGTCCCCGTCCCCACCAAAATCCTCCTCAATCCTCTCGCTCAACCACTCTCTCACAACCTCCTCCGCCCTGTCATCCAACCCGAGCCTCAACCCGCCCCGCTCTTCCTGAGCCTGCTGGGACGGGGAAATTTCGAACGTCTGCACCCGCCTCTCGAGCTCCCGTCTCCTCTCCCAGTCCACCTTCATCTTCCGACCCCCATCATCATCAGGATCCTCTACCACCTGTCCCCACTCCTCCTCCACCTGCAGCGCCGTCCCCTTATGCCTATTATCACGTTCCCTGCCCCGACCATACCGCCCATGCCCGCTCAGCTCGTACATGTCCACGCTCCGGAGCATCAAACCGGCCAATTCGCGGGCTTGTGCCGCAAAGCTGTTGCGCAGGGCCGTCTGCCTGCTGCTGCTGCTGCTTCGTGTAAGATTATGGTGTTGTGGGGTCGAGTAGAGGAGAAGGGTTGGCGGGATGCGCAGGACGGGACCGGTGTTTGAGGAGAAGGAGAGGGGAGGGTAGGTTAGGTAGCCCTTTCGTGGGGGCTTGAGAAGCTTTGCGCGGAGGGTTGCGCTTTCCAGGAGGTCTTCTGCTGACTCGGACTCTGAATTGGGGTCAGAATCTGAGGAGGGGGAGGAGGAGTGGTTGGCTAGGGCGTCGACTGCGGACATGAAATTTGAAGGAAGGGATGAGGTGGCGGTGGCGGTGAGCGGAGTGGTGAAGTCGTCTGGGACGTGGACGTTGGGTGAGTGGAAGAAGAGGCAGGGCGAGGCGAAGGGGTCGAAGAGGTTGTCCGGGGTGGAGAAAAGGGCTGGCATTTGGTGTTTCAAATCCGTGAAGATGCCCTCCTCTTCGACGGTGGTTGGCCGCTCCGGGTGCTCGCGGAGGAATTGGCTGAGAAGGCCCTGTTTCTTCCTCCTTATCATGGGCTTGGGGGCGTGGATTGGGTGATCCGGCAGGAACATGGTCCAGTTATATATGCCATTCTGGGCTATCAGACCGCGGATGGTCATGGAGTGACCTGTCACCGGCACGTAGGATTCGGTCAAGGCCAGGGCGGCGGCGAGGGTGGCGCCGAGGTACGACCCATGGACGTAGGCAGCCCGAGGGGTCGTGGAAACATCGGTGCCAGCGCCGAGATTGTCCTTGATCCAGGAGTAGCCGAAACTAATGTCGTGGAGCGGTGTGGGCCAGTAGAGAGGACCCTCCCGCCGGTCATCTCCCTCAAGGGCCAGCCATCTGTAGTTGATGACAGCGGTTGGGTAATCCTGGAAGCATGATGGTAGTGGAGTCTGCTCAGCCGGCTGAGAGAACGGCGGTATGAAGATGATTAAAGGGATGGTTGAGTTGTGCTTTGCGATGTTGTAGAGGCTGGGCAGGTATGTTAGACTGCGGATCGAGAAGCGGGTGTGAACAATAGCTCACCTCACGGTGATGTCACCTGAAGATGCGCATGGCACACGGACATGTTCGACCGAGGAGCGGGTGCTGAGTAACCTCAACCGGGGATTCCAAGCCTGAGCGACAAGCCAGCCTCTTGAGAAGCGGAGCCATCGCGACATTCTGTCCATGTGCCTAAGCATGTATCGCAAGGCACACCTTGCCTCGTCAGCTTCAGTTGAACCTCAACCAGAAAAAAGCTGGGTTCATTCCATGTTGGCTGGTGCGCATGAGAGCAGCTCATAACTTGAAACTCAGTCTCACATTGTGAAGGGCATCTAAAACGCAGAAGGACATCTGAGTTTAAAAATGCTGTTGTTATCCGCAAACTCTTGGCGTGCTAGCCAACCTCCATCAAAACGGCACCGTCTGGCTCGCTCATGTACGGTTCGAGCCAATCAAAATCCGCCCCCGGAGAATGTGGGCCTCTTTTGTAAGTGCCTTTGTTCAACGACCAAATAACTGCAACTAGACGTCATGGTCGTCCAAAACGCCGACTGGCCCAAGCTGGCAATCGTTCGCCTTACATTCCAAACATCTCGGCTCATATCAACCTTCTCCTTTGACTTATAGGAGGTTCAGCACTCGGGACAACGCAACCTATCCAATCGCCCATCATGAAGTCTAGTCTTACAACCTAGAACAGCGCTCGAGGTGGTCCGGGAGAGACCTTCGACCAATCCGGCCATACCATCATGAACGACGCCAGCGACGAGATTCGTGGACATGACTCCAAGCAGGAAGCAAGGGATTGGGGTCATCTGGACCCAAGGCAAGTCTTTTGGAGAGACCAAACACAGAAGAGAACATTCATCCCTGACCATTTTCCAGCCGTTGGTGGTTCGCCTCCTCGGCCTTTCCCATGATCGCTGGCACCCTTGGCCCAGTGGCATCCGCCTTCAGCATCTGCGCCCTCGTCACGCCATGGCGACAGAGCTTTCCCCCAGGGACCGACGTGGATGCTGCTCCCTTCATCCGCGACCCGCCCTGGTTGACTGCCATAAATGCCGTCCAGCTGTTCATCGCCATCGTGGCCAACATGGCCCTCCTGCTCAACATGACTAGGCGCCTCAGCTTCACAATCGCCCAGCCCGTCACCATCATCGGCTGGTACATCTCATCCTTTACTCTGATTGCCCTCACTGCCACTGGTGCCGGCCCCCTCGTCGTCGAGCCGGCCGACGAATTCATTTGGTCCCAAGCCTTCTATTACGGAGTCTACGCGGCCGTTGGTCAGTGACTGCACCCTTGGAGAGTCGATATCCCCATCTGACCATAGATGATTAGTCTATTTCCTGGTCGCCTCTCTCATGGTTGTCACCTACAAGGGTGCTTACCTCGGCCGCTACCCCAAAGACTTCATGTTGACCCCCAGCCAGCGGACGTTGATGCTGCAAACCATCATGCTCCTCCTGTATCTGCTTGTTGGTGCCCTGATATTCTGCAAAATCGAAGGTTGGGCCTACCTCGACGCTGTATACTGGGCCGCCGTGACCCTCTTTACCGTCGGCTTTGGCGACTTCTACGCCACCACCACACTTGGCCGAGCACTGCTCTTGCCTTACGCGCTCGTTGGCATCATCAGTCTCGGCCTGGTTATTGGCTCCATCCGCAGCCTGGTTCTAGACCGCGGCAAAACTCGACTCGGCGCTCGTATGGTGGAAAAGAAGCGCCGCAGGACTCTCCGGCGCATGACGCGGCTGGGCAAAGACGACATCCTCGTGCCCATCACGGATGACCCGCACACCTTATCGTCCGTCCGGACCGACGCCTCGGGCCTGACCGAATTTGAGCGGAGAGAGCGCGAGTTTGAGCTGATGCGCAAGATCCAGGAGGTCGCTCACCGTCGCCGTCGGTGGGTTGCTATGGGTATATCGACCGGCACCACATTGGTGCTGTGGCTGGTCGGTGCAAAGGTGTTCCAGGAGTGCGAGGTGCGGTACCAGGGGTGGAGCTACTTTGACGCCTTTTATTTCGCATTTGTCAGCTTGACCACCATCGGCTACGGGGATATTACGCCCGTATCCAATGCCGGCAAGACGTTTTGGGTGTTTTGGGCGCTGTTGGCCCTGCCGACCATGACTGTCTTGATCTCCAATGCAGGCGACACCATCATCAAGGGCATCCGCGAAGGAACAGATCGGGTCGCCACAGTCACCATTCTGCCCAGCGAGCGCGGATTTAAGAGAGACGTCAAGCAATTGCTGCGGATGCTGTCGTTCGGCATTCTTTTTGACGAAGACATTGAGCAAGAACCCACTGGGCTCCTCGGCCAGCCGCAGCGGCTCAAAGAGGCCATGGGCGACAGCAATAACAAAAGGGGTGACGCCGAACAGGAAATGCAACAAGACGAAGCCGACCTCGAGGCCGAAGGCGCCAACACAGCCGAAACCAGACAAAAGCGCGCAGACCGCGAACGCCTGGAAGAAGGCCATACCGCCGCAGCCGAAGCCAACGCGGCAGCAGAAACAGCCACCACACCACCCTCAACCACGAACACGAAAGTAACCTTCTCATCCCCCTCCCGCAAATCCAAACCCTTCCGCACAGACTCGACCGCCTACCACCACCACCACCAGCAGCAGCATCAACCCCCCTCCATACCCCGACAACAACAACAAACCCCCATCCCACCACCAATCCCAGACAATAGACATGACTACCACGTAACACTAATCGACGAGATCCGCCGAGTCACGGAGCACCTGAAACACCACCCCCCAAGGAAATACTCCTTTCACGAGTGGGCGTGGTATCTGCGCCTAATTGGCGAGGACGAAGCGGACGCGGAGCGGCATCGGCGAGCCGCGTTGCGCGCCAAACATGGCAAGGCGAAGAGTCTCGAGGGTAGCAGTAGGGGAAGGGGTACGGGTGGGGATGATGAGACGGGTTCGGAGAAAGGTGTCAATGAAGGGAACGACGGACAGGAGGGGCGGGAGAAAGGTCGTGTCATAAAGGAGGGCGGCGGGGATGATGGGAAGGGGGATAATGGCGATGCAAAAACGCCGCAGCGTGCATATGGTGGCGAAGCGATACCGGTCAGGGAGGGAGGAGAAGAAAAGGGCCAGGCGATGGAAAGGGAGACCGAAACTGCTTCCACACACTCCCCTTGCCTCTACCCCTGGAGCTGGGTCGGGGACAGGAGCCCGCTGATGGGCTCGCAGGAAGAGGCCGAGTGGATTTTGGAGCGACTGATTGCGCGGCTGGGAGAGGAGTTGAGGGCGGCTAGGGAGGCTCATCATCACTCTGGTGGTCAGTGAGTACTGAAATACCTAAGATACATTACATGCATGGTTTCTGGAGTTGCGGCATTCGGGTTGGCTTGGGAAATTTGTGGGTGGGGGAGTCTACATCGCGGATACCCCGATCGTGCATGGAGTCATTATCTACGTTAGTGTAGCTTAATTGGTACCAACAAAAATTGCATTTCGTCCTGCCCAGATTGATCAGTATCATGAAGGCGGCATTCATGAGACTTGCTCTCATGGGATGGTATCGTGGAGCTGAACCAATTGAAATCCTGAATATGGAGCAGCAGTAGGAGAGAGTGACAGAACCTCGTTCGACGAAGGGCGTTGGAGATAACCATATTTACCGAAACAAACCCCAGGTATCAATTGCATCATTGCACCATAGCTACTAGACGATGCGAATGTGTATCTCGCCGCCGAATGAACGATGAAAGATCTCAAGGTCCCGCCTTGTGCGCCAGCCCATGCATCATGCTGCTGATACCTAAATAGTATAACCGCCGAAACCACGCCCGCCAATGTAGATACCAAACGTCGTACTAGACCCGACTGAAGATAGAGAAAACGCCGCAAATGCCACCTTCCGTTAGAGTGAGGATGCGGACAGCGTCTCAGTCGCCGTGACCAGGCGGTCCATGTCTGACTTGGCGTTGGGGGAGCGCGGCGGCCTGTTGGCTTGAGAGTTGCTGGGGAGTTTAGTTGGCGTCGCTGAAGGGATGCAGGCTGTGTTGAGGACTTACTATTTGCTGCGAGAGAGAGCTGGACGAGGCGATGGCCGTCGATACCACTGCCATCAACGCGCCCATCTCGTCGTTGATTCGCTGGGATGCTTGATGAAGCGACTGTTCATGCGCGAGCGCAAACTGTGAGTTGCTCTCCAGGACGTTTGCCGGCAAACTGTGCAGCAGCTGCTGTAGGTCTTCGGCATGTTGGAGCCCGTCGCGAAAGGGTTTCGACGTCTTTTTCATTGCTTGTTCTAAGTCCCGTGAGAAATAGCTCTCCACCCTTACCAGCCCTTCGCTCAGGCGTCCTATGTGTGGCGTGGGCTGCTCGAGTTTCGTCATTGCTTGCCGAGCGCGGTTATCGGTCGTCCATGCGTTTCTGTAGTTCGGCCTCAACGGCGTCGGTGAGCTGGGCGATTACTCCTGTCAGTCGTTGATAGAGCAATATGTTCTGGGCTACGACCTGGTTAGTTTGGACTGCGACATTGATTAATCATGCCACTTACTCTTCTCGTTGTCTGCTTGCGCCGCCTCGCAGAACCACAGCGCCTTGGGGCGGTAGCTCACCCACGTGCTCCAGGCAGCATCCGACGCTGCGAGCGCCGAGAGACAAAGCCCAATCTCGCAGGGGCTCACATGCAACTGAGGTTCATCCCTCAGAGCGAGCTGGCTGAGCGAGGGCTCCCGGAATTTGGCGCCCTCGTTCGGTATGGCAAAGCTCCCGCGCTCAAGATCGCAGATGGCAAGACTAGCGGCTTACGAGTAGACAAAGTCGCGGACCTGCCGACCGCTGTCGGTAAGAATGGTCGCTTCATGCTTGCCGTTGACCAGTTGGCAGTTGTTGACTAGTATGCGGGCGGCAACGCGATGGCAGAGGGGCTCCGACTCGAGTTCTTGGAGCTCGCTGAGGGCGACAGCGTAGATGTTGGGTAAACGGGAGTTCTGCAGCAGTTCAGAGGGCTTTTAATTTGTTTGGCGCGGTTGTCCAAGGTTAGTCGCCCATCCACTCCCGTCTGCAGGATTGCGACACAGCCTACAGTGTGTAGCCCTCTTCCCGTTCCCCCATGAGGGACCAGTGACGCAGGGCATTGAGAGGGCCAGGAGGAGTAGGCGGGCTTGCACGTTGGTCATCGCGTGGCTATACTTTGAGCGAGTCGCAAGTGCAGTCGTCTTGAGAGACCAGGGTGGTGGCAGAGGATAATCAGTGTTGAAGATGTGGAAAGAATAAGCGATGAGCATGGGAACGATGGGCGTTGTGATTTATCGGGTGGTCGTTGAAGATTAGAAGGATGGGACGGCACCTGAATGCGCAATTTCCTAGAGATTTTGAGGCTAAGTCATGGCGACAAGAAAGGAAGGAGCATTTTGCTTCGTAGTGTGGCAGTTAACTTGGACTTCAACTCCTCAAGTTAGCGTGGATGGTTTCGCGATGCTTCGTGTCCTGGTTCAAAAGGAGGATGTTTCTTCCCTTGCCGCAGTCCTGCAGAGCTTGAGCAATGAATCACCTGACAACACTGACCGCCTACATGTTAAGAGTTGCCAAAGAGATTCAGGCCACAGGGTCTGGAACCATGACTTCTATCTGATTGTATTGTTGATCAATGACAATGGCTGCTGGCATGGTGCATTCAATCTGAATTTCCCATTGTAGCGCACTAGATCTGACTGTCCGCAGAGACACTATTCGACCAGGATCAAAGGCATTTCAAGTACCGGTAGCAGCAGTGGCAGATTTGGATGGGAAGACGACAATGCTGAAATGACATCACTTGGTCAAGGAACAATATTCAAGGTTTCAAGTTGATATGGTTGATTAAACGATGCATGATAATCAAGTAACGAGCCCCTTTCCGTCGCTACTGTATTGCTATCTGACTCTGGGCGCTTGTCGAAAAGAACAGTGACAGTCTCTGACAGCTATTGACGTGAACAAAGGGTGGATCATGAATGGTTTTAATAGCTGAGAGGCACCAGATTGTCTTGCTAGATCTTGAAAAACTACATATCTGATCACCGGCGCCGGCACCTGTCAAGGGCCGCGCACAGAGCCGGTCTTAGGGTTGGCTGATTTGGACTTGGGAGTTAATGTTTTATCACTTGGCGGCTTCCGTCTGAGACTCTAGTCGCGGGATCGCACATCGATTCCATGTCCTCCATGGGAACGAGTCGTCAGATCTATGGGTTGAGTACCATCTGATGTCAAATTCGAGGTGAGCGTAGGTCACTCTTACGGCTGGAGCGTCCGCAAGATGCAGGCGTAACAGAGTGCTGCCAGGACACTCTGGCGTAAGGTACATTATCATACCGGACTGCTCAACCGGTATAATCAGCATCATTAGACGTATCACATCCCAAGACCAGTGTCAGTTGAACTTCCTGAAGCGTCACATTGAGGCCGCTGGCTCAGGTCGCGGATGGCTAGCTTTGAGATGAACAGGCAGAACTCGGAAATTTTAAAGACCGTGTGGTGAGTAGCTTACCATTATACCCGACTGGCAAATATGTCCAGAGCGTGTGGAATGGAGACACCTGGACTGCTGGCATCTGACGAGAAGATCTCAACAGCTTTGATGGTCAGTTACTAGTATCTTAGGTACCGTATTTCCGCTTTAACTCAGCAATGATTTTCTGTTGAATGCACTCGGCCACAATGTTCCTTTTAAGTTTCCTCCCTAATGCCTCGTTACCAAGCTCTACCGAAAGAGAATGGGGGAGACAAGCTTGAGGTGGCCCTAAGACGCGATGAAGGTACCTATTCATAGACATAATTTGGCTGGAAGAGGTGGTCAACTCTGCAACTTGATTAAGTGGAATTCGAGATGGTGCTTGGGGCTCAAGTTGACGTTAGGATAAAGGTAAGTTATCAGAGGTTGATTTTAAGCTGCAGACATTTGAGACGAGGCTCGGCAATACACCAATGTGCTGTGTAAGGTAAGGTAAAGTCCTATCAAGTGTAAGGTACGTAAGAGCCCACTCCGGAACTAGCCGTGGTTCCCATCTTTTCTAAACCCCGGCCCGTCAATCGCATCAAAATCCCGATCCAGCACGTCGCGAATCCAGTCCGCCGTCACTCACAATGCTCGCACCAAGGACAGGGCGGCAAGCCCTGCATAGGGCAGTCGGAACCTCTCCCTCCCAAACCGTCATTCTTCCGGGTTTCCTTGTCCCCGCCGCCTTCCAGACCCCAACCAGGCGAAATTTCTCGGCGACAACAGCCCGCCCTTCCAAGCTTGGCAGGACGCCGCTCTCAATACCGCCGGGCGTAGAGCTTGCGATTAGCGACCTGTTTATCAAGAAGGATATGACGTCGTATCTCAAGACGTACAAGAGGAAAATTACAGTCAAAGGACCTCTGGGTGAGCACCAGTGTTGTGGTTCAGGGGCAAGGATTCTGGCTGGATAAGCAGGCTGACCTGGGCAGGGCAATTGGAGCTCGAGATCCCCGACTACGTCAACATCGAACACGATGCCGCCGCGAAGAGGGTAGAGCTGAGCGTGAAGGACCGGGACCAGAGGAATCAGAGGGAGATGTGGGGTATGGCATCGCGTCAGCCCAGAGTGCGGTTGAACCAGGGGGCTGACAAAATACATCGCAGGAACCACATGGTCGTACCTCAACAACTACATTATGGGTGTATCAGAAGGGCACACGGCAGTCCTGCGCCTCGTCGGTATCGGTTACAGAGCGACGGTCGAGCCGCGGCCCAAGCAGGAGGAATACCCTGGCCAGCAATTCGTCTGCCTGAAGCTGGGTTTCTCGCACCCGGTCGAGTTGGGCCTGCCCAAGGGCATGAAGGCCAGCGCGCCGCAGCCGACAAGAGTGCTGCTAGAGGGCATCGACAAAGAGCAGATCATGCAGTTCGCCGCCAACATTCGCAAATGGAGAGTGCCCGAGCCGTACAAGGGCAAGGGCATCTTCATCAACGACGAGACCATCAAACTGAAGCAGAAGAAGATTAAATAGAGGCGCCGGGGAGGATTCGTGTATCTTCAGCAGTCTTGTCCTTCACCATTTTTACGCGGCTGTATCTGTGCCATAGATATGTACATTACTAGGCCATGTGCGCGAACTCCGTCACAGCCCCAAAACATCTTGAACGGCCTTGAGGACCTGACTGTGGACTCCCGCCGGCGCTGCAATCACGCCGCTGTTGCTCGCCAGCGTTCTTCCGGCGCCAAAATCCAGACGCTGGCCCTTGGTGTCCGTGACCTGGCCGCCTGCCTCCCGGACGATCAAGTCGCCTGCGGCATGGTCCCAAATCTTCTCCTGGTACGTCTTGGACGTCGGGAGGCGCAAGTAAATGTCGCCGGCTCCGCGGGCAATCGAACCGTATTTGGCCTGCGAGTCCATCCTGACGCTCGGCTTGGTGATTCCCAACTTCTGCGCGATCTGCGCGGCCTCGGACTGGTTCGAGTGGCCCGCCTCGACGCTCTCGCAGAAACTCGCGTTCGCCATATCCGCAATATCCTTCATCCGGATCTTCTTCCCTTCCTGCAAGGCACCCGTCCCCAACGGCCTGCTCCACGCCCCCTCCCCAACCACCGCCGAGAAAATCACCCCGCGCCCTTCCTCATCCGTCTGGTTCTCCCCGATCCCCACATCCAACGGCGCCTCGTCGTCCACAGGCAGGTTAGGACACCCGAGCACCCCCACCTTTACATCCCCGTCCTCCAGCAGCCCCAGCGCAATCGCGTACTGCCCGCCCCTCAAAAATCCCTTGGTCCCATCAATCGGATCGATAGTCCACACCCGTCCCACCCTACCACCCGCGCTCTTCCCGCGGTCAAGGACATCCAACAGATCCGCCTCGTCCCTGACGCCCCTTCCCAGCAGCCCCTCAGCCGCGACATCCTCCAGCTTGGTCTCCCTAACCAGCCCCCAGATCATACCCCTCAATTTCGCATCCTCCCGCAGCGCGGATGCCTCCTCCTCGGCGACGATGTCGTCGTGCGGGAAGTTGTGGCGCAGCGCAGAAATGATGAGCGCCTGCGCGCCGAAGTCGCCAATCGTCACGGGCGACGCGTCGTCCTTGGACACGGTGCCCTTTGCCTTCTCGCGGAAGACGCGCTTGGTCAGGATAGCGGCGCGCTGCACCGCCAGCTGGGCGATCTCGAGCTCGCGCGCGTAGATGGTGGTCATGGCGGTTGGGGTCTCGCTGGTAATGAAGGTGGTTGTCGTGGTGGTGGTCGCGGCGGCGGGTGTGGTTGATGGGATGTGGTAGTGGCGGGTGAGGTGAGAGAGGTGGCCTAAGATGAGGTTCAGGCGGGGAAGGACGGGAGAGGTGAAGATGGCCAGCGCAAAGAATAGGAGCGAAAGGACGACGGTGAGTTGGAGTTTGGGCTTGACAAGCTGGCTGGATTTGGATTGAGGTGGTTGCCCAAAGTAGGTCATCGACCTGGACAGTGAGGGATTGATTGCTGCTTTATACTTGGAAAATCCACTTCTTTGAGCTGCTCCATCGGTGGATGTCCGTTGCCGGTGCCCGGTGCCCCGCACTTTCGATGTTGAGGGAGCCGCAGGATTAATGGTGACGTGGGGCGCGAGTTGAGTCTCCACAGAAGTGTCAGCTTTGCTCGTAAAGCTTCAAATTACATGCAGTACCTTCCACAAGAGTCTCAGGTGGCAGTGAGGTCATCGCGAGTCCAAAAGAAAAGTCGTCTCTTCTACTCGGATGTACCGAGTATAATGTCCAAAAGTAATGGGATAACCAGGAATCGAACCTGGGTCCTCTCGGAGGTTGAGCAAATCACAACCACAACGAGAAGTACTAACCACTATACTATTATCCCAGGCCTGAAAGCTTAGCTCACGTGACCATCTTTGAACGTTCTGCCCTAGCACTCTTACCCGATGCTCCTTTGTAACGAGTTGATGATCGAACGTCAACGACTTGGATGTAGTTAGCGTGCCGAGGCCTTTTAGGCTTCGTGCCTCCGGGCGAAATAAATTCCTTCCATCCATCCAAACCTATGCTCCTGAGATCGAAATGAATTCTCGAGATGCTGAACTGAGGTAACCATTACACTGGAAGTAATATAGAGTATATTCAACCAAGCAATTTTCTCACCAATAGAGGCTTGTTTACTTAGTAAGGGGTTTTCTGATTTGGAAGTTTTACTTTCAGAGCTAAGCTCGAGTCTAAGAAAGGCACTTCTGATCATATTATAATTAGATATCAATCACCTCAAGCATTCTAAGCTCCAAGCTTACAGTTACTCGCTTGCTTCACAAGCAGCTTAAGACATAGAACACCTTTGTTATTTGAGTCAGATTTCATCCTTCTATGCTGGCTGAGATGTTCCTCACCGCACTATCTTAGGTAAGGTAGATCTCATCGTTCTTGGCATCTCAACGGTTCTTGCGTCACTTTTGCTGTCTAAGTGAGATCTATATACTTCGCCCAACCAAGTCGCTCATTTTCTTTTCTGTGAGTAGCTTAGAATGAGGTAACCCTAAAACTACTAGAAGCAAGAGTGAATGTTGTCTAAGTGAACATAACGTGGCTTGCGAGAAGTGGTTTTGCTATACTGTTTTAGAACCAATAGAGATAGATAACTTAACTGGATAAATTTTTGCCGGTAATCTCCTCGATATACTGTAACTGCCCCTCGAACCCATGAAGTGGCCTGAAAGAATAGCTGAAGACTCCGAGTTTCTCCCGTTGGACGCATTTAGATAGTACATGGAAACTACTACTTAGTCTAGTGGGATGATGTGGATCGGATTATCTGTGACATCTTTATCCTTTGTTTGAGGTTATTGACATGAGTTGAAGTAATTCAGTTCAGCTGGCAGTCAGTCATTCTGGACAACACAGTCAACACGCCCTCTGATGTAGGCGGCTTATGGCGGACCTGAGCTAAATTATCGTTTTGAGTCGATTCCGATGAAATAAAGAGGGTGAATAAACATGGCAGTCCGAATGTGAACCATTGGCCAGGCGTATACACGGGCTCTTCAGACAGCAAATGTGAGAAACAAGGGTGGGCTAGGTTATCCGATGAGAATACGCGTAGCAGGAGAGGAGCAAGAAGTGAGAATCTCTGGGTACGAATGCATCCACATTGTGTGGTGGGCCATCGCCTGGTCCGCCCCTCTTCCTGTCATGCGGCTAGCAGCCGATGAGCCGTCCAACCTGGAAAGAAACCGGAACATTTGACCAGTGACCTTCCAGATGCGAAGCTGCTTGATCACTGGCCGGCTCTTCGCTCGCTCGAGACTTGCTCTGAAACAAGGCTGCCAGTGCCCGTCGAAGGATAACAGCTGGTGCGACTTTTGACAGGTCGAATGCGTTGTGTGACTGCGAACCCGGTTTCGATGCCAATTCCGAGCGAGGCAAAGAGTCGCGGCTCGATGCAGACTCGGCACGAACGGCAACGGCAGTGGTTGGTTCTGGGTTATGTAGGCAAGGGGAAAGACAGCCCAACCGCCTGAGCTGCAGCGCATCCGGGAGATGAGTCGTACAACCTGCTCGATATGACGGTCTATCGCTTCTCGGATAGAGAGACATGAGATGAAGCGTTCCTCTGCGCATCGGGTCGGTTTGATGCTTGATGATGCCCGGATTACCTACTGTGTAGGTACTTGTACAAGAAGGGTAGCGTAGCCCCACATTGGCGGTTCCAGAAGCGTGGATTGAAAACGTGGAACATCGGATGCAAAGGCACCTGAGAGGCGACATGGAGTTTTCTGGCCCCGGGCATCGGCTTTTGTGATGAGAGCAGCTGAGAGTGTTGGTTGCCTTGGGCGGGGAAGAAGAGCTTTCCGTCCCATCCTCTTTTGCGGTCTGCCATTCTGCCCCGCATCCCAGCCTGATCCAGGCTTGATGACACCCCAGATCATTCTTACATACCTTGATGATGACGAGATGATTCAGGCCCTACCTAGCATAGATATCGCAGCGGCGCGCCGGAAGAAAGAGTTGGGGTCTGATCATCGCGAGCTGCGGTACCTGAATTCCGCATTAGGCTTCCCTGTCTCCATGTGTCTAGGTCGAGTCAGCACAGGTTATATTTACTCAGCAGCAGCGAGTTATTCCGTATTCATTTCCTTTTCTCAGCATCAGTATCGAACAATTAACATAACTAGGCCCCGCTCAACACATGTTGCATGCACAAGCGGCGCCGAGATCCTCAGACACCGCTAAAAGAACCAAAAGGGGCAGTGGTGCAGCGGCTGGGCAGCAGACCGCCGATCTATCCAAACTCGGCGCCCCGAACGGTTGCCCCCCCAGCACTTCCCCATTCTCCCTCCTTTCTCCTCCTCCCCCTGCACGCTGGATTGCAACAATCCGCTTCAAGGCGCTCTTTGGCTGCCATCAGTCACTGGCTCAATGTACTAATTGGAAAACTCTGCTTTACACGTTCATCCGCACCTCGTTCTTTCATCTGCCCTTCTTTTGCGAATTCGGGCAGTGCGAAGGGGGGCGAACAAAGCTCAGCACGGCCGAGACTCCGCTTTGCACAAAAGGCCTTGTGGATACGGGCGATTCCGCTTTCCCCTTGGCCTTCTCAGTTTTGCATCCTGCACCGCCAACAGAGACACTTTGCAGTGTGCGACCCACCCCGCCAGATCCGCCCCCGAATCGTCCTGCAATCAATTCTGGCGCTCTATGATCATCCCATCGGCATCTAACAACGAGACTTCCGCGCAAGAGCCCGATTTTCCATTAGAGCTACCAATACTCTCCCTACACTGAGCAATCTTCTTTTGCCATTCGCGACCGTTTTGTCGGGGCCGCTTCTGAATCGATTTCCCGCGCCGCGGCGTTAACGCCGTCCCACGCCGCAAGAATGAGCGGCAACTATTCGTTGGCTGCCGTCACTGCGGTCGTCAAGTCCCTCGCTGCCGATCCGACGACGCCTCCAGTCGTCTCTGATGACTGCCCGACTGTGAAACTACCAGGCCTTGACACCCCCGAGAAGACCGAACTCGAGCGGGAGCTTGCTGCCCTTGTGCGCCGCGTCCAGCAACTCGAGGCGAGGGCAGACTCAACTACTACACACCTCTTTCCCGACACGCCGAACGAGACCGGCGACACCATCTTCGCAGGCGATAAGGGCAAAGGAAGGCCAAAGTATCCCCTTCCGCGAAATGGATTCATCGACGAGGCCTGCCTCGAGGGCCTCCGGGAGCATGTTGATGATCAGTCCAAGATTCTTGATAACCAGCGCCAGGAGCTGGCTGGCGTCAATGCTCAGTTGCTTGAGCAGAAGCAGCTGCAGGAGAGGGCTCTTGCTATCATTGAGCAGGAGCGCGTGGCGACCCTGGAGCGTGAACTCTGGAAGCACCAGAAAGCTAATGAGGCCTTCCAAAAGGCCTTGCGTGAGATTGGCGAGATCGTCACGGCTGTCGCTCGCGGAGACCTCTCCAAGAAGGTCCGCATGAACAGCGTCGAGATGGACCCAGAGATCACGACATTTAAGCGCACCATCAACACCATGATGGATCAGCTGCAGGTTTTCTCCAGCGAAGTCTCCCGTGTTGCCCGCGAAGTTGGGACCGAGGGCATTCTCGGCGGCCAGGCCCAGATTGAAGGTGTCGACGGCACATGGAAGGAGCTGACTGATAACGGTGCGTCTCTGTTCATCCTTCATCACTTACAGAAACTTTAGTCCTAACTTGTTACTCAGTAAACGTCATGGCCCAAAACCTTACAGATCAAGGTATGTCTCCTCAGTCATGATGCCTGCGGACGAGTCCGTAGCTAACATAGACCTTCATAGTGCGCGAGATCGCCTCCGTAACAACGGCTGTGGCCCACGGCGATCTTACGAAGAAGATTGAACGTCCCGCCAAAGGCGAAATTCTTCAACTCCAGCAGACAATCAACACCATGGTGGACCAGCTGCGGACATTTGCCTCAGAAGTTACCCGTGTGGCCAGAGATGTCGGAACCGAGGGTATCCTTGGTGGACAGGCCGACGTCGAGGGTGTACAGGGCATGTGGAATGAGCTGACGGTCAATGTCAATGCCATGGCCAACAACCTGACCACCCAGGTGCGAGACATCATCAAGGTTACCACAGCCGTTGCCAAGGGTGACCTCACCCAGAAAGTGCAAGCCGAGTGCAGAGGCGAGATTTTCGAGCTCAAGAAGACCATTAACTCCATGGTGGATCAGCTCCAGCAGTTCGCGCGCGAAGTTACCAAGATTGCTAGAGAAGTCGGAACGGAAGGGAGACTGGGCGGCCAAGCCACCGTCCATGACGTTCAGGGCACATGGCGCGATCTTACAGAGAACGTCAATGGTATGGCCATGAACCTTACCACGCAAGTGCGTGAGATTGCCAAGGTCACGACAGCCGTCGCCAAGGGCGACCTTACCAAGAAGATCGGTGTCGAGGTCCAAGGCGAGATTTTGGACCTGAAGAACACCATCAACACCATGGTTGACCGTCTGGGAACCTTTGCCTTTGAGGTCAGCAAGGTCGCCAGGGAAGTTGGCACGGATGGTACCCTTGGTGGGCAAGCTCAGGTGGACAATGTCGAGGGTAAATGGAAGGATCTGACAGAGAACGTCAACACCATGGCCAGGAACCTCACGTCGCAGGTACGCTCGGGCGAAACAAATGCTTATTGGCAAGGCCCAGCTCACTCACCATAATCATCTCTAGGTACGCGGTATTTCCACCGTCACACAGGCCATTGCCAACGGTGACATGAGCCGCAAAATCGACGTTGAGGCCAAGGGCGAGATACTCGTTTTGAAGGAGACCATCAATAACATGGTTGACCGGCTGTCCATTTTCTGCAATGAAGTACAAAGGGTTGCCAAAGACGTCGGCGTCGACGGTATCATGGGTGGTCAAGCCGATGTGGCGGGCTTGAAAGGCAGATGGAAGGAAATCACGACGGATGTCAACACCATGGCCAACAATCTGGTAGGTTCTCTTATGATGGTGTCGGACTCCCAGGATCTGGTCGGCTGACTGGGCTTCACAGACGGCTCAAGTGCGAGCTTTCGGTGACATTACGAATGCGGCAACAGACGGGGATTTCACCAAGCTTGTCGAGGTCGAAGCCTCCGGCGAGATGGACGAGCTCAAAAAGAAGATCAACCAAATGGTCTACAACCTCCGGGATAGCATTCAGAGGAACACGCAGGCGAGGGAAGCGGCCGAGCTTGCCAACAAGACCAAATCGGAATTCCTTGCCAACATGTCGCACGAGATCCGAACTCCCATGAACGGTATCATTGGCATGACTCAGCTCACGCTAGATACAGATCTGACGCAGTATCAACGAGAGATGCTCAACATTGTGAACTCGCTTGCCAACAGCTTGCTGACCATCATCGACGACATTTTGGATCTGTCCAAGATTGAAGCCAGGAGGATGGTCATCGAAGAGATCCCGTACACGGTCCGCGGCACCGTGTTCAACGCCCTCAAGACCCTGGCCGTCAAGGCTAACGAGAAGTTCCTGGACTTGACATACCGCGTCGACAGCTCGGTGCCTGATTATGTTGTGGGCGATTCGTTCAGGTTGCGTCAAATCATCTTGAACCTGGTGGGCAATGCCATTAAATTCACCGAGCACGGCGAAGTCAGCCTCACGATCCAGAAAGCCACTCAGGTGCAGTGCAGCGCACCGGGCGAATACGCCATCGAGTTCATCGTGGCCGACACGGGCATCGGGATTCCCTCGGATAAACTCGACTTGATCTTCGATACATTTCAGCAGGCCGACGGGTCCATGACGCGCAAGTTCGGCGGTACCGGCCTTGGCTTGTCCATCTCCAAGAGACTCGTCAACCTTATGGGAGGTGATGTCTGGGTCAAAAGCGAGTACGGGAAGGGCAGCAAGTTCTACTTCACATGCATTGTTCGCCTGGCCAACGATGACATCGCATTGATCTCGAAGCAGCTCGCTCCATACAAGGGCCATCAGGTGCTCTTCATTGACAAGGGCAGAACCGGGTTCGGGGCCGAGATTGTTGAGATGCTCAAGGGCTTGAACCTGGTCCCGATTGTCGTCGATAACGAGAAAAGTCCGGCCCTGGAGAAGTCCCGCAGCTCCGGAAATTCCCCGTACGATGTCATTATTGTTGATTCGATCGAAGACGCCCGGAGATTGCGCGCCATCGACGACTTCAAGTACCTCCCGATCGTCCTTCTTGCGCCGGTGGTTCACGTGTCACTCAAAGCGTGCCTCGACCTGGGCATCACGTCGTACATGACGACACCGTGTAAGCTGATCGACCTCGGGAACGGCATGGTGCCTGCTCTGGAGAACAGAGCCACCCCGTCGCTGGCGGATAACACCCGCTCGTTTGAGATTCTGCTGGCCGAAGACAACACCGTCAACCAGAGGCTTGCCGTCAAAATCCTCGAAAAGTACCACCACGTGGTTACTGTGGTAGGAAATGGCGAGGAGGCCGTCGAGGCGGTTAAGCGGAAGAAGTTTGACGTCATCTTGATGGACGTCCAGATGCCGATTATGGTGAGTTATTCTAATGAGCATGGTTCGCTTCCAGTATGCTAACCCGGTATGCAGGGTGGCTTTGAGGCTACAGGCAAGATACGGGAGTACGAACGCAGTCTTGGCAGCCAACGCACGCCCATCATTGCCCTCACCGCGCACGCCATGATGGGCGACCGAGAAAAGTGCATCCAAGCGCAAATGGACGAGTACCTGTCCAAGCCGCTCCAGCAAAACCACCTCATCCAGACCATCCTCAAGTGCGCGACGCTTGGCGGGCAACTCCTCGAGAAGAACCGTGAGCGTGAGCTCGCTCGCGCCGCCGACGCCGCCACGGGCGGCCGCCGCGATAAGCCCACTCTCTCGGCCGCGTACCAATCTGCCGCCGCCAACGCAACGGCCGCAGCCGCAGCCGCAGCCGCAGTCGCTACCGAGGCGACAATCCAGCGGCCGTCTCTCGCGGCGGCAACGCGCGCTATCACGGCCGCCGAGTCCATGACCAATGCCCTGGAGAGCCCGTCGCTTGTCACGGCGGACCAGGAGGATCCCATGGGAAGGGCACGTACCACCAGCCTCTCTGAACCAAACATTCACCATGCTGCGCAGGGCTTCTGAGCTGACTGGGGGGTGGGGGGTTTAGCTGCTCATGAGGTCGCATAGTACCTGAGATAGTCGGAGTGGGTCGACGAGAACGCAGGGCTTTACCTTTCTGGCTCTCCCATGTTGGGTGTGTTGGCTGGTTAGTGGTGGGGGTGATCGTTGGGTTCGGCCCCCGGAGGGTCGATTCGCTCTGAATCGGGTTTGGGATGGGGATGGGGTTTTGATCTGGGTTTTCTTGGTTTGGTTCTGCGTTGGTGTGGGGTTCGGGTCCGGGTCTTGGTTGGTGCGTTCTCGTTGCTTCGCTTCCGTGTGCTCTTTGTGCTTGGTTCTGCTCTCGCTTTTGCTTGGGTGCACTGGGTTCTGCTCATTCAGCCTGTCTGTGGTTGGTGGTGGTGGTCATTGTTGCGTTGTTATGTTTGTGCATTTCGGGCTTTCTATTGTCTCGTTGATCTTGTCTGATTTTGATTGTTGTCGTCTACCGGTAACTGTTGTTGCATGTGATACCTACGACAGCTCAGAAACGTGCCAGCTGGTCTTTCCTATAACGGTCTGATCATTTAACTCTTTTCCCTACTAGTGGCTGAAACATGCATCTCTCCCATTCGGTTTGACTTGCTGTGTATTTTGAGCCTGAAGTTCGTTCATGACGTACATGAGCAGGCGGCCCAATGGGCATGGGATGGCTCCACCTCTTCAGCGTAGCGCAATTCACAAATCAGCAGCGGGCTTATAAATGTTGATATGGGGCAGAGGAAAGGAAAGGAAAGGAAAGGAAAGGAGCAGCCAGATCAGGTACCTTAGTCAGTTCTCCTACTATTTTCCCATTGAGAGGGGTTTGGTCCTTTCCCTCTGTCACTTGGTTATATATATATATTCGCACTCTCTGGTTGGTTTCATATTTAAGCCCAATATATCCGTTTCACTAAATCGTCTTGTCGTCCATGTTTCCGTAGCTGTTTAGTAGGACGATGTCGACCATGACGATACATTGATCCTCGAAAGTATCTTGTAATGATCAAGGGGTCCTAGCTAGTATTGGGACAATATTGTTTCAAATGAGGATGGAATGAGCGTCCTCGAGTTCAAGACAGAGGGTGGTACAAAGCTGGGTGGGTATAAGGCTGGGACCGTGGTCGATTAAGGCAGTAGGAAGGGGTGTCTTGTGATGGATGAGGTATTTGAAAGCTCGAGAGTCGGTGAGACGGTGAAGCCTGGGTCGTTCTGGTACGTCTGCATAGGTCGATAGGTCTCGAATACAGAGAAGATGGTTCGTTTTTTGAAGGAAGTGGAGTGCCTCTTTTCTCTTTTCTTTTCTCTCCCTTTTCTTGCGTACCAGTGGTGAGTTTGGGTTGCCGTCAGTATTGTGTTAATGGCCTATTGTCGCATTTCTTTTCTTGTGCGCTCTGATACGAACCGAGGAAAACTCCCAGGAGACCTGCGAAATGTCAAACCCTGTTCATTTACTTTTTTGTACTGTAACACGTACGATGTTGCCTAGATGGGCCGCCTAACTGTGGCTGCTCGCTGCTTGCGTACGTCGTTGCTATCCAGACGTGTCTCGTACACGTGTCGTTTGGCTCTGTGAGGGGCCAGAGCATGAGAGCGGTCTTCCTTCGACCTGCGGGGAGATTGAGCATTGGGAAGTCCGATTTGCGCCGCCAAGGCGATTATTTACATTGGGCTGAATGAGGCACGTTGGGGGACCGCTCTCGGTAGTTGAGAACGGGGAATCGTGCTTGCGTATTACACCCTATCTTTACGTATGTTCATATTGATCAACGTCCAGTACGGGGACGGCATCTTGCACCTTTTGAGTGGGAGGCACCACCCGGGTCCGGTTCTCCATCGGAGGGCCGGGAAACCGCTGGTGGGACAGCAAGTATGAACGAGGGACGTCCAGCTTGGTCGACTGGCGGATGTCGCTCTTGAACACGTATACGCCCTCCGTGGAGATAGCGCCAAACAGGCTCGGGCATGAGTTGACCACGTCCAGCGGCGAGGCGTTCAGTGCTGCACCCGAAGTGCCAAACACGGTCGTTACCGTGTCTGAGTTCCAACCGGGACCCCATCGGCGAGGCGAGGGTGCTTCCAACCCCTCCCTTGTGGGGTTAGCCGCCTCGACGAAGAACTGTACGAATGTCCCCGGCTTGACGATGCCGCCAGCGTTTCCCTCGAAAGACCTGATGAAGTTTTCCAAGTTTTGAGACTCGTCCGTTGCAAGACTGGTCTGGGGATCTAAGGACAAAAGGCCTCGTTTCGCTCCCCAGCCTCCGCCACCGCTCACTGTCGTCGAAGGTTAGATGCAGATAGCAGCCGGGGCCCACCGGGTTATGACACTCACAGACTCTGTGGAATCGGCAACGGGCGGCGATGAACCAGTCGAGCTCGTCGGCAGCCGCCCTGGCCAAACGTAGTTCATCCTCGGGGCGGTATTCATTCAACTGCAAGGGCGCCAGAGTCGGCAGACGTGCCTCCATGTATCGGTGTGGTATGGTCAGGGCCCAGACGCCGACGGGGCCAACTGGTTGGTTCTCGCCCTGCAGTCTGCGTCGCTGCTCGAGGAGCGACGGAACAATGGACTCGAGCTCTTTGGACGCCGGAGCCGATTGGCCGTCGATTTCGATTTGCGATACAATGTTGCCAAGGCTGCCTAGAACCTTACGCGGGGTAGTCACTGGGATTAGGTTGCCTATCACTGTGCTGAAAGATCTGTCGTGGAAGCCCAGGTCGTCTCTGGTGAGGTTGATTGATTGATATCGCCGCTCGAATCTTTCGGCCAGGGTCGGGGCCGAGCCTGAATCGGATCGCCATCGGCTTGCGTAGAGTGTATGCGGGCTGCCGTTGGCGAAGACGGTGTTGGCAAGCGGAACCTCGACAGTCAGACGGCCCGGCCAGTAGGTAGGCGGCAGTGAGATCCTGAGAGAGGGTGGCCGGGAACTCCTTTTGGCCGATGGAGGGTCGAATGGGTATGGCATTAAAGTGCGGCCAACCCCGCGTAAGACTGAGATTCCTTCTGACGAGCCGAAGAGGTCGAGCCGGGCATCGTACCGAGGGACCTCGTCGACGGCGGCAGTCAAGACAGTCAGCTCCTTGGAGCAGGCGTGGGTCAGGCCGGCCGCGGCAAGCATATGCGAGACAAAGCCATCGTCATGCAGCCAGGCAGCGAGCGACCTGGAGGCCACAATGACGGCGCTGTCGTGCTCCACGTCGGCGGGCGACGGACGCTGCCTGCGCGTTTCTGGAGCGAGACATTCTCGGACGCGGTCAATGGCTGCTTGCTATGTCTCGCGGGGACTGTTAGCATCTTGACTGGGCTGCGAATCATCCGGGTCATCCAGGTAACATGGCAGCCTCGCTCACCTGAAACTGTGCTGGCGCAGACCGGGTCAGGTCCAAATTGACCGTCACGGCACCCACAAGGCGAGCAGCTCTTTTGAGGCTCTTATCGACCCATGCCCGGCCAACCAAGCTTTTTCGTGTCTGCATTGGTGAGAAAGCATCCGGGATGGCCGAATTGATGGATATGGAAACAAATCTCTGTTGTTTGTTTTGTGTCTGAGGCTGCCATCACACAGGGGTGAGCGAGGCTGAAATGTTCAAGTCCGTGCAATGTTACGGTTTTTTACAGTGATCTTGCCTCTGCTGGTCTTTTCTTGAGCAATTCGGCAGACACTGGACTGGCAGAGGTTTAACCCTGCCTGATTGGCTTTGCTTTCTACTTCGCGCTCAGCGGGGGTGCCTCAGCCTATCAGCGCATGCTACACGTAATGTCCGACGAGTGGGTTGAGAAAGACGGTACTTAACAGTACCGTCCTGTAGCCTTGTCCAATGACATCATTTCATCGATTGAAACACTTTATTAAGGAAGAGGTAGACTTCAATCTGTCAACAACGAACACTGTTACCCAAGAGAGATCTCGCATAGAGCCTAACTCCCAACCTAAAACAAAAGGCAACTCAAACCATGGCTACAAACTCCAGCCGCGGCAACTCCATTGCCGCCGCCGACGGACCGCCAACCCAAAACACAAGCACTCCCCCACGGGTCTCTGAGACTCTGAAATCCGAAATTCGGCAAGAAGCTGGAATGAAAGCAGCATCTGGGGGTTCGACAGGGCTACATGCCGTGGGACAAGATGCGGAGGGTGGATCACGGCTACATGAGGCGCATGTCGAGACGGTTGAGGAGCTGGCCAAAGAGTCGGCGAGTAGTGGTGGCAGGGAGGGTTAACGACGGATGAAAGAACGACAGATCTTTCGGAGTGCCGTGAGCTCTGCACGATAGGCGGGTTGTAGGAGAGCAGGATGGGAACGGCGCGTGACTAGAATCATTCTTTTTAGTGCCGAGAAATGATTCAGAAGAGAATGTGCTAGGCAAACTCTTACATGATCCATATGGTAATTGGTTCGTTCGTTGTTGGTTCAGAGGCGATTTTCGAATTGGGACGACAGACGCTGAGCAACTGGCTAAGGTCTTGAGCAGCGGAGCTATTCTTCTCGCTAAAATGGTACGTTGGAGCTCGATAATTGTGACGGTGAAATGTGAGGTAGCGGTGCTGGTTCTTGTTTGAAGCTGGGAGATAAATGAAGGTGAGCGAGTTGAGAGTTGCTTGAGACCTGAGGAAGGAAAGAAATTCGAGTTGATGGCGTGACTGGATTTGGTTTTGAATAAACCAAATCGACAGATGCGACTGCCTGTCTCAACATAAATCCGTACCACAATGCAGCAGGCGAAAGGAACGAAAGACCCAGAGAGGAATCAATATATGCTTTGTTGATTCATCTGTTCATAGAGCGACAGCTACCCAAGTCTACCTTCCAATGAGAAACCCAATATTGAAAACATGTGAGCCCTCACGGTAACCAAGACATATACGCTTCTGGCACGCTAATTGTTCCCATAGATATTGCGTCAGATCAAACACCCAAGCATATAGAAACCATCCTTTGCAGGTATGCCCCGACCACAACCGACAAAGGGGAGAAGAAACCTATGAGATCCAACCGCTCATCGCCCATCCAACATTATCCCCCTCTTCCTCTCGCAAATCCCAGTCTCCCTTACATAACAACACACCTCTTCTTCTCCTCCCTCTCTCCCATCCCAGTCCCCATCCCAACCCCACCGCCCGGGCGTCCTCCCCCTCCGCCACCACCACCAAAAGCCGACCGCACACTATAAGCCGTAACCGTGACATCGGTCCACGCAGCACTGCTCGCGACGTCAAACTCCCTCTCCTTGTTCTTCTTCTTCTTCTTCCCGCCGCGCCCCCGCTTGGACCCCCTCGTCGAAGTCGACCGCCCCGTCCACCCCCTGCGCTTGGCATCCGCAACATTCTTCGCCGCCGACCGCTCGGCGCGGCTCTGTTTCCTGCTCAGCAAGTTCGGCACGCGCCGCGAGAGATTCGTCGACGACGGGCTTGGATTCAATCTCGAGCCTGGTGCTGGTGGGTGTGGCGGTGGGACGGGTAACAAGCCACCGCTGTTGTTGTGGACTTGCGCGGGCACGGTGGCGGGATAGAGTGGGCCGAAGCGCTGTTGTTGTTGTTCTTGTTGTTGGTCCTGGGCGGGGCGGAGGATGGCGGCCTGATTTTGCTGGCGCGGGTGGCGCGGAACGGGAGCGAGGATGGGTGTTTCGGCGCGGCGTTCTGACGGGTGTCGGTCCGGCGGGTCGAAGGCGCCCGACACACCCTTGGGTGTGCTGATGATGAGCGGCATGTCTTCGGCCGGCAGGGCGGGGGTCATGTCGTGCGGTCGGCGGGGCTGCGGTTCGTGGATGGTGGAGCGGGCGTGGAACTGGGCGAGAGGGGACCGCGGTCGCTGCCGCGGGAAAGAGTAATGCTGTTGTTGCGAGACTGGGCGCTGGTATGATGTCCGGCGCCAGGTGGCCTCGTTGTCGAAGGGGATATCGGCTGGTAGTCGTGGGAGCTGGAAGCTTCCTGACAGGGGTCGTGATGCGGAGTTCCGATTGTTGAAACTCGGCATCTGCTCGCCTCTTGTGAAGGAAGGGAAGGACTGGGCGAGGGCTTCGCTGCCATTAACTGGAGGTGCCGAATACGGGTATCCAGCTGCAGTATTATTGGTATTGATGGGCAGAGGCTGTATCGGCCACGTTCGGGACACAGACAGACGCCTTACAGAGGGCTCCCCGGTAGCGGATGCATCGTTTGTGGGCGGTTTGAGGCCGCTGGTTACCTGGGCCTGGACTTGCGAATCAACGGTCGTCGACTTGCGGCCGTCTACAGATACAAAAGCAGTCCGGGATTGTGGCGCAGATGGAACGCCGTCTGCAGTTGGCCCAAGTGTCTCAGGCGGCACCACGTTCCCTTGAGCGTTTGGCTCGGGTTTGCTCACTGCCGGCATGTCGCTGGGCTCATGCGAGACCTGTCGCCCCAGTGGTGGCATGGAGGGCGAATCGGGCGGTGAAACGTCGTATATATTTTCCCCATCGAGATAGCGCGAGTTCCTTGAAGTTGGTCGCGCAATATCCTCACCAGATGACGGAGCCTCTGAGCTCCCGCCGCGCCCATGAGAGTGAGTATGGGGCAGGGGCGGGACAGGAGGCACCGCTACACCCGGAGGGAGAGCCGGGACGGGCGGGACTGGCGGAATGCCCAAGAGCGTTGGAAGCGGTGGGACGGGCGGAACGGGCGAAGAGTATCGGTTGGCCGACGGTACGGGGTGAAAACGAGGATTCTGCTGGTGCAAGGATGCCGACGAGTTCCGTAAGGCTTTTCTGTCCATAGATTGCTCCGATTGCCCTTCAGCCGGCTGAGTGGTTGAACCGGCAAGAGGAAGGATAGCGGTATGGCGCAGGAACGAAGGCAAATCACCAGGATCTTCTTTCTGATATGGAGGCGGTGGGGGAACCCAATTGTCGGCGTCGCTCTCGTGGGGATGCTCGGCACGGCCGTCCGCTCTTCGGTACACGATGTGTCCAGCGGCGGCTGCCGAAGGATGTAGGCGGCGAGTGTTGGCAGCCGCGGTAGCCGCGCGACGGAGCGTCGTTCCGGAGCGTGGGCTTGCGTGAGCGTACGGTGCATCCAGGGCTTCTTGCTCTTCGATGGATTGAGTCTCGATGTCCTCGCTTGCTGCCGTTTGCTGGACACTCCTGGAGGGAGGGGGAGCACCTATTCGGCGAGGCACAAGAGGGTCGTCCTCGTCGCCTTCGGCCTGAGTGGGAGGCTGAGTCGGTAGCACGGGGGGCCGGCTCGCACTTGTCATACTGCGCATGACAGCAGCGCTGCGGCCCCCCATCTTTTGCGCAACAGTCCGTCGACGAACGATGGCAACCTCTGTGGCCATGTCACGGTGCTCTTCTTCGAGCATCTCCGGTTCCTCCTTATTCCCCACTTCGATCGTGCACTCCCGAACGGTGCCGTCCCTGAGGCTGTAATCGAAATCCATGATGGTGATACGGCCGCCGTCAACAAAATCGATTCCCTCCTCGTCGACCACAGAGACATTTGGTGTTACGCCCCGGGCAGCGACGACCAATCGCTCCTTCATGCACGAGTTTGCAAAATCTGCCACAAATTTGACCATGTTGACGCCTTCCAGTTCGCCGATCTTGATGCCAGAAACAAAGGTGTTCCGGAGCTTGTCGCAGAGGATTTGCCACTGAGGGACCCTCACGGAATCGCTATTCTCCTGAATCCTGGCACTCGAACGGACGGAAGGACCACTATTTCGGCGCGAAAGTCCGTTGGCGTTTGATCCGTTATCGATGCCTGCGCTTGTGCTTTCCGGCAATGCATCGAGATCCTCGGGTATGCCATAGAGCCAGATCTCGTTTCCCTGGAAGCCTGCCGAGACAAGCAGGCCGTGAAAGGAGGCGGCGGGAAGCGTGCAGGGCAGGAGTCTGGCTTGCGAGTTCGGGCTGGGCACCGGCCCAGTGAAGTAAGTCGTGCCATTCCGCAAATCGTCGATGCGCACTGCGCGGAACGTCTCGAAGCTCCTATCGTAGGTAAATGCCCAGGCCGCTTCATCGTATTTGCCATTCTGTATCAGGACAGCATGGCTGCAGTCGCGGCTGGTGTTCGGAAAGAGAATGGATGTTGTCCAAAGGGCGCTGATGTTATCATCAGCCATGTGACTTCCAGGGTCGTAGTAAGGGGCAGTTAATATGACGGTATTCGGTTGCGATGACTGCACCGTCGTCCCAAGAATCTGCGTCCCATCAAAGGAGAAAGTCAGGGCATCCACGCCATCGCACTTGACTGCTCTTCTTTCGGCAGCAACCGCGCCTGGCTTCAGCGAAGTGACCTCGATGCCGCCTTCGTAGGCGGCGGCCAGGACGGAACCACAGGGTGAGAGGGCAATAGCACGCGGGCTGTGGTCCAGAATCAGGGACTGGGTTCGTTTCGGCGGCGTCTGGGTAAGGTCGTAGACATCCACCTCCATCTCGGTCAGCAAAACAGCAAGCATGGAGCCTTCGTCATTGATGCATGTTGCAGCAGGACGCCTTAGTATCTTGAACTCTCTCTTGACCGCGATCTCGGGATCCCGAAGGTCGATGACATGTATCCTAGACGAGTTGTAGGCCAACATATGATGACCCTTTGGCGAGGGGCTAAACTGAATGCCTTCGCCGCCCGGACACGACGAGGAGCTGATTGAATTCGAGATGACCTTGATGACGGTCCGATGTGGGCGCAGATATGCCTCGAACAGGTTGCGCTTGACCTCCTTCGCGAACAGGCGGCGGAGCCTGGGCAGATCATCGTCGCTATCGGCCTGCAGAGGCGTATTATGGCTCATGGCATACGACGGACAGCTCGCGAGGTGGTGAGCGTAGAGATGTGCTTGCTGGGCGACGCTCCTCCATTTGGTGTTGAGCAGAGCTAGGGATGCGAAGCCATTGGCGTCTGTCGCTTGCAGTATTCTGCCATGTTGGATGAGTACATGGACGATTAAGAGACATCAATCCTGAAGGAGCGAGAATGGCAGGACATGAGAGAATGGAGATGGCGCATACTGTTGGATGATCTCGTCGGGGAGGCGCTGGAAGGCCGGTGGCTTCTTGTCGTCGAGACCGCTGGCAGTGTCGGAAACAACGATGCGCTTCTTCTCGATGGAGGGACGCCTGCCCTCGCCGGCGTCGGCAACAGCGTCGGCGGCGGGCATTGTCGACGACAGATCGGGGGCCGAATCGAATGCGATCACGACAGCCGTTCGTCCGGCCAGAGTATTAAGGGCCGGCGTAATGGCTCGCCATCGGGGAGGGTCTGGTGTCACAAGATCGGATCGGCGAACGAGAGCACAGGGGAGAATTAGTCGTTCGAGGGATCCAAGGGGGGTCGTTTGGCGCCCAAGTCGGCGCTGTCAGTTGGCGCAGGAAGGAAAATGCAGAGTGTCACAGCAGTAGGTAGGTCACAGTACAACGGCAGGGCGGCAGATGGTAAGTAAGGCCGTGACAGAAGTTGTGTGAAAAAGGCTCGAGATGCAGGGGGCTCCTACACAGTAAGAGAGGGAATCTGTGATGCCACCCTCTGGGTTGGCGCGGGTTTGTTGGTGGCAGCAGGTTGACGGCGTGGGTGGTCTTCCAGGAAGTCTGTGGCATGAGGCGCCAAGCCTTTTCAAGCCACCGCAGCGCCAACCACAATTGCTTTGAATGACCCCGGACCGCCCGACATGCCCATCGAGTACAAATTTAACTTTACTCGTCGCGACTTGACAATGCAACCCGCGGTGATTAGGCAAGGAACGGAAAAGTGATCGCTGTGCATTGCGCGGCGGTATGCTCCAATACCGCCTGAACTTGGCATGTTCGCTGTTCCCAACGAGCATGCCTCCGTAGGGAGTGGTCCGTGTTTGTTCTGGAATGTCATGTCCACTCATCAGCCGGTTGCCACCAATGCCAGGACCTGGTGTCCGCGTCCAGCAGATAGGTCGAGCCATAGCCACTACGGATGTACACACAAACCTGGTGGGCGAGCAGTTGCATGTCAAAAGAAAGAGCCGCCGGCCTATCTTTGTTGCCTTGGCTGCTTGCAGGAACTGCAACGTCAAGAAATCCCGTCGCCCCCAAATGCACAAGTCTCCAGTGTTGCTTCGTTGATGATTGAGCCCTGCAGCCAAAAATAGCACCTCCATCCCACCTCGGGTCTGCCATTGGAGAATCCACCCATGCGTCGAGTGGAATGAACAAGGGTCAGCGGAAGACAGTAAGCTTTATCCAAACTCCGTAACCCCGGACAGAGGAACCGACCTCACTTGGCTCGATATTGTTGTTCTTTTATGTCTTGCTCTGCGAGTATTTTGGCGAGAACACACATTGCCTTTTATGCATGAGAGGCTGGAAGCGGTGTCGAACAATTAACAGCCGGACTCGGTCCGAGGAAATGGAGCCGAATACAACGTGATAAAACCGAACATGTGGAGATGCTCGGTGTCAGTTCTTGGAATGGCAACCAGGCCACGGGCAAGTTGTCGGATACGTAGATAGCTCTTTGGCGGCTGCCTGGGTGCCAATGTGCCATGTATCAACACATGCGTAAGCTCATCAGCATGGCCAACTCACTCAGTTGATCGTAAGCCGCAACCGAACTGACATGGCAAAGAGCTTCTTTGAATGACAATCCGACTGTTCGAATGACGAGAGGCAGGTCAGTCCTGGCCCCCTATGTGCCCCCTGATCTGTATTATTCCCTGTTAATAAAGGATACGCTAAATGGAGCAGTAAGGCCCTTCTTGAGACCACACCAGTGCTCAATGGTAGAAGATGCCTGTAGCTTGTTGGGGAGGTTTGCTGGTGATTGAGAGACCGCTCTTCGCCCCTTCCCCCCCCACACACACGTGATGTCGCGACGCGCCTCAACACGATTCAGGTCCGCGAGAGCTTCTGCACAATCAATCCGCTTGACCTGCCAGCGAAGCTATTCAATTCGAAACAAAACCAATGCCGGGTTGACTCAATGACAACTGACCCCGTCAAAATGGTCCGGCAATCAACTCGGAAGTCAGCGCAGGCTAGAACATCAGCAGCCGCGTCAATCGCTCTGGTAGAGCGGGAAGCCGTTTCGGCAGCTTCGGTCAAGGTCAACGGCAGCGAGTCGGCAGAGGTGGTCGAATCCAAGATTGAAGTAACCAGGAGGAAAACCTCGAAGCGCAAATCTCAGCCTGACGGCGACGAACATACTGAAAACATCAACCCGGCCGAGGACGGTGAAGAAGCAGCAGGCGAAACCAAGAAACCCACCGCCAAGAAACGGAAAACCGCCTCGAAGAAGGACGCCGGAGATACCATGCCACTCTCTGCCCGGACAGCCATCTCCTCGCTCAAGAGGGCAATGTACATTGGCGCACACGTCTCCGGCGCCGGCGGGGTTCAGAACACCATTCAAAACGCTACCCACATCGGCGCCAATGCGTTTGCTCTCTTCCTCAAGTCACAGCGCAAATGGGCTAGCCCACCCCTCGCCGACGAAGCCAAGACTCAATTCCATGCCATGCTCAAACAGCACAACTACGATTCCCACAAACACATTCTCCCGCACGGCTCGTACCTCGTCAACCTCGCCCAGGCCGACGCCGCCAAAGCGACCCAAGCCTACGACAGCTTCGTCGACGACCTGCAGCGGTGCGAGGCGCTGGGCATCCGCCTCTACAACTTCCACCCCGGCTCGACCGGCGGCGCGGCCATGGAGTCGGCGTGCGCGCGCATCGCCGCCCAGCTGAACAAGGCGCACCGGGCCACCTCGTCGGTCGTGACGCTGCTCGAGAACATGTGCGGCAGCGGCAACGTCGTCGGCTCCCGCTTCGAAGAGCTGCGCGACATCATCGCCCTGGTGGAAGACAAGTCGCGCGTGGGCGTGTGCCTCGACACGTGCCACGCGTTTGCCGCCGGGTACGACCTGCGGACGCCCCAGGCGTTCGCCGACACCATGGCCGAGTTCGAGAGGGTCGTGGGGATCAAATATCTACGCGCGTTCCACCTGAACGACAGCAAGGCGCCGTTTGGCTCGCACCGGGACTTGCATGCCAACATCGGCACAGGCTGCTTGGGCCTGAAAGCGTTTCACAACATCATGAAGTAGGCAACAATTTTCTTTCTTGGTGAATCGTTTTTACCCCTGTATGGCTGTTTCAGGATCCATTCTGCTCCCGAAACAGCGTATTGTTCCCAAAACCCCCGTCCACACATTTCCGAGATAGGAAATTCACAGCTAACAGTGTTGATAGCCACGAGCCATTGCAGGGGCTCCCAATGGTGCTCGAGACGCCGATCGAGGAGAAGGGGCCGGATGGCAAGATGGTGGAGAACAAGCAGATCTGGGCGGACGAGATCAAGCTACTTGAAAGCCTGATCGGGATGGATGTTGAGAGCGCCGAGTTCAAGGAGAAAGCAGAGGCGCTGCAGGCCAAGGGCGCCTCCGAGAGGCAGAAGATCCAGGATCAGGTCGACAAAAAGGCGGAAAAGGATGCCAAGAAGGGGACGAAGAAGGCAAAAGGGAAAAGGAAGAAGAAGGACGAGGATTCGTGTGACTCTTGCGGGGACAGCGATTAGGGGTAATGGACTCGTTTGTAAAAATGCCATTGTAACATGATCGTTTGTACGGATTGGATGTGTTGGGCCAGGAAAACCTGTACAACTGCTCTTCAGGATGGAGCAAGAGTTGGGAAAACAACCGAGTCTCAAGAAAACGCAGTATAAAGATACCCAACTATAGTTACCAGTTCCAGCGCGTCATGTTCGTCCTGGTCCCTCCGCCAAAAGGATATCATCATCTAAACAAACTTAAAAACAACCATAAAAACAAACTAAGCCGATCCAGACACAAATCTACTTCCTCCCTTTCGCCCAAGCCTCCACCTTCCCCATCAACCCCTTCAACCCAATCCCCCTCTCACAATTCGCCTCCAACCATCGCTCCATCTTCTCTCTAACCGCCCTCATCCCTTTCAAACAGGGCATCCTCCCGCCCTCCTCATGCTGGACAGCAAACGCTCCCGGGTTCAGCAGCAAATCAAAACACTCCCCCCAAATCTCCGTCTGCCAATACCGCTTCAGGCTCTCCCGGATCCGGTACCTCCGCGAGGTCCCCAACCCGCCCGCGTCGCACCGCACCGTCTCAATGTACTTGCCAAACAGCAGCACGTGCAGCGTGCCGGCCAACCCATGATAGTCGATCTGCCAGGTCCAGGGCCGGCCCTCACGCATCTCGGCGCAGTCCTGCGCCGACGTCTTCCAATCGGCGACGAACTGCACGTGCGGCGCGAACGCGCGCATGTCGATACCCCGGCCGAAATCGATGAGCGTGACGCCGCGGGCGGCCCAGCCGCCGGATCCGTCGGGCCGCCACTGGCTGACGAGCTGTTGTTGCGGGTCTTGGCTGTGGTTGGTGTTGCTGCTGTTGTTGAGGTGCTCAAGTCGCAACAGGCAGTTGTCAGCCTTGATGTCGCCGTGCATGATCTGCTTGGCGTGCAGCGCCTCGACGGTGCGGAGGAGCTCAATCGAGAAGAACATGGCTAGCTGCTCGTCCATTACCCCCGAGGCTTCGCTGCGGAAGAGGTTGACCACGTCGAGGAGGGTGCCGTGCGGGTAGAAGGGCAGGAGGAGAAAGCCTTCGTCTTGGTAGAGGTGCATCTCGAGGGCGGGAGATACCGAGGCGGTTGCGCGGTGTTGTGGGCCGAGGCGGGAGTGCGCCAGACGCATCATGTAAAACTCCCACGGTGTCGGGGGGTCTTCCATCTTCAGAGCCTCGCGCTGGTAGCGACGGTTGTGCGTGCTGGCAAAGGCACCGCGGCCCATCATGGCGATGGAACCATTCTCGTCGTTACTGCCTTCATCGCCGGTTAAGGGGCCGTCAGGGCAGGAGTTCTCAACCAGGTACACCGGGGCAAAGGCACCAGCGCCAAGCTCTTTTCTGATGGTGTATTCGGACTTTGTTCCCGGGAACAGGAGCACCACTGGGGAACCCAGGTTGCCCGTCTTGTCGGTGCTGCTCCTGCTTCCTTTGCCTGCAAACTTGGCATACTTGCGGATTTCAGGCCCCTTCTCATAGCGTTCGCCCCGATGGTCGAAGAAGCCCTCGTATGAGCTGAGCGGAGGGTGAATGTTGGCCAAAATCTCCGATCGTACGCTGTCATCGACCGGGTTGCACTGCATCTCCTTGATGATGGGCCCCTTGGGGGTTAGTACTTTCGGGGCAAACGGTTTGCCTGCTGATACTGGCTTCGTCTTCGGGAGAAGGGGTTGAGCAACCCTCGCCTTGGGGCTCCCTTCTTCTATCACGTCACGCAGCGGACTGCTCGACGGCTGTAGGTTCTGTTCTTCGTCCTCACCCTCATCCTCATCTTCGTTGACCATGTCCTCATTCCGTCTCCTAGACGGTGTTTTGCCATACTTGCTCTGATCGGAGGTCATGTCGAGCGACATTTCCGTCCTCTCCGTGATAGGGGTCATAAAGGGGAGGCGGTTGTTAGCTACCTCGGCAGGATCCCTATATGGCCTCCGTACCGGGATGTAGTCCTCTGGAGGTATCGGCACAAACGTGGTCCTCGTCCTAGGGAGGTCTATGACGCCGTCCTCTTCTTCAGCCTGGTGATTTCCTGGCGACTCCGTGAACTCTTCGCCCATGTCGATTAGATCAGACACCTGGGTTCCGTTTCGGTCCTCAACATCTCCCTCGAGGTCGGGCACATGCCTGTGGATTGAGAACTCCGACCATTCACTGGTGACGCTTTTCGCATCTGAGGCCTCATCGACTTCCTCTGCCTCCTCCTCATCGCCTGCATCGCTCGTCGGGATGGTTGTTGTGTTCACAGTGCTCTCGCCACCGCATGTGTAGTCATCTGACTCGTATTCGCGTTCATCGTCGCTGACGCCTGAAGGTTGGCCGCCCGGTGGGAGAGGTGCGTTGAAGATGTCATAGATATCGTCAGTTGCTGCCTTGGTATGCAGAGTCATGGTTGGTTCAGCAGTCGACCGCCTCTTCTTCTTGATCTTCGGCCCGGAGGGCGAATCAAGCTTGGCTTTGACTGGAGGGGTGTCAGACACAATTCATACCGGGCGAGAATGACTTGCTTACTGATTTGCGTTTCATTGATCTCGATAACCTTCTTCTTTTTAGGTTTCGTCTCCTTTGGGAAGATAGGGGCGCCATTCTCGTCGAGTCTGATAACATGGTGGATCACGAGTTTCTCAGAGACGCTGTGTGCCAAAGTGGCCACGTCCGGGGGGCAGTTCTCGTCTGCGAAGGAAGGGATCTCTTCGTCTTCCCAATCCTGACTGAGCCAGCCGCGGTTCGCTGCCCAAATCTCCTCAAAGCTTAGCTCGGTACCAGGTTCGTCAGGAGTCGGGTAGATTGCCCGAAGGTTGACAAAGACGCGCTCTCGCTTGCCGTTGGCAGGGTTCACTGTGATTTGAGACTTGTTATGATGGATTGGGATGTGCGATTGTGATAGCTGATTGGATAGAGACTGAATTACATGATGCCCCAGACCACCACACATTAGTCCTATATTGATCAACATCTGGTTGTGTCGGGCAGATTGGAAAGTGACTTACGGGATCCCTGAATACAGCTAGCTTTGGACCGGTGCTCTTCTTTCCCCCTGCCTTTAGCGTCTCTCCAGCCCAAGGCTTAGGTTCCATGACGTTCTCCTTCTTCCGGTCTGCTAGGGACCCGATGGTGTCCCATCCCTTAGATCCTTCACCCCGCGACGACATGGCTGGCGCCGCAACTTCGGCGTCCGCGTCAGAGAAAATCGTCAGCTTGGATCGTCTAGGCTTGGACGACTGCACACCCAATCCCGCAGGTTGCGTCGGAGCCTGAGGGTCGCGGGGCACGGCGGCAGCAAACGGGTCGACCTTGGCGGCGAGAGCCGGGCGCGCCACCGGCAAGGCTGGCGACGTGGGACCGTCCGCATCCGTCTGATGCGCCCGTCGTTGCTCAAACTCGCCAAACTTGCGCAGCAACCGCGCAGTGGGCCGCGCCTCCCGCTCGATTCCCAGCTTGTACACCTCTTCCGCCTGCGCCCATCTCCCAGCACTCTCGAGCCAAGCAGCATACTCCTCGTAAAACAGGGCGAGGGTCTCGCCAATCGAATGCCGCGACAGGAAGACGAACGCTTCGCGAGGCGCATCCGAGAAGAAGTTGATGTACTGTAGCCACAGCTTGAGGTAACGAGGATCGTTCTTGTATTGGGCCGAGTTCACGAACGCCTTGGTTGCGCGCTCGAGCAGTGTGTGCAGCTGGGACTGTGGGGTGGCCTGGGCCGAGGGATACGCGTCAAATGTCCAACGGACATAGCGATCATAGATATCGAGCGGGTCGTCCGACTCGGAGATGGCGGCCAATTCCTCCTCGAACTCGGCGCGAATGCTGTCGTTGACGTCCTTGGTGTCCAAAGGCGTCGGTATAGACTGGGGTTGTAGCGGTGATGGGGAGAACAGTTCGGCCAGTTTCCTAGCTGAGCGGCCGCTCGGAAGAGCCTGAATATTCTCTTTGTGATCCTCGATGATATCGAAGTTGACGGGGTCGTTGGGCGCCATCGCGCAGATGCCCGTCCAGGCAGCGGATCGTTTGAGGCGATGTGATTCCCACAAAGGGCTCCGACACAGATTTTTGACAGAAAGCGAGAGAAAGTAGGGCCGTTGTGGTGACACTCGATCCTTAACCTACCTTACCTGATGCTGTCGGGAGGGGTGAGAAACACTGCGTGCGATTAACTTTCGGAGGGGCCGCATGGCGCGACAAATTAAAACCCATCTTGGCCTGTTTTTGTTGGTTTACCAAATAAATCGTGCAGTCACTGTAGCAACGGCCTCCAGCTGGTACCACCTGCCGTAGTCTTGGCACCTCCTGGCAGGGAGACGGCCATTTCTGTGAACACAGCACAATGGACGGTCTCAATCAATATCATGGCCAGCTCAGAAAGTTCAACTGGGACTGCTGTTCCTCCTAATACCCAAACTACCGGAGACTTTGCCATTTTTACAGAACGGCAATCTTCCCCACAACGCCGGACACAGAGAGGATGAGGTACGGAGGGACATCGCATCAACAGAACAGTGCAACAGTCTTGGTCATGTTGGCATCTTGGCTGCAATGGCCTGGTATTTCCTCGTTTCTAATCTTTCATTGTCTCGCTTTTCATGAACCGGTCCGAGGTCGTTTTCATCCAAGGTGAACATCGTCACCATATCAGCTGCCGAAATCTGCTGTCCGGCTTCCGGTTCCCTCCTAGTGGGTCTCGACATGCGCCCATCTTAGAGGTTAACCGCCTTGCGGAAATTCTCGCCGGCATAAATGGCGTTCTCGCCGAGCTCCTCCTCAATGCGGAGGATTTGGTTGAGCTTCGCAAGACGCTCGGACCGGCACGGGGCGCCAGTCTTGATCTGGCCGGCGCGAATGCCGACGACAACGTCCGAGATGGTGACATCCTCGGTCTCGCCAGAGCGGTGGGACACCATGACACCCCAGCCGTCAGCATACGAATCCTTAGCAGCCTGAATCGACTCGGTGAGAGTGCCGATCTGGTTGACTTTGAGAAGCAGAGCGTTGGCCGCCTTAAGCTCAATCGCCTGCTTGATCCGCAGGGGGTTGGTGACCGTCAGGTCGTCACCAACAATCTGGATGTCCTGGGTCTTGTAGAAGTAGCTCCAGGCCTCCCAGTCGTCCTCAGCGAAGGGGTCCTCGATGCTGACAATTGGGTAGGTCTTGCAGAGCTCGCCGTACAGGTTGGCAAGCTCCTCGTACGTGAGCCACTTGCTCGGGTCGCTGTCGGGGTTCTTGAAGTCAAGGTCGTACTTCTTGGCGTCGGTCTTGTAGAACTCGCTGGAGGCCACGTCCATGGCAATCTTCATCTGGTCCTTGTAGCCGGCCTGCTCGATGGCCTCCATGATCAGGTCGAGCGCCTCCTTGGGAGTCTGGATATCGGGGGCAACACCACCCTCGTCACCGACGTTGCCAGCCGACTGGCCGTACTTCTTCTTGGCCAGGCTCTTCAACTTCTGGTACACCTCAGCGCCCTGGCGCATGGCCTCGGAGAACGAAGGAGCGGCAGAGGGGACGATCATGAACTCCTGGAAAGCCAGGCGACCGCCAGCGTGGGAACTGTCCGAGGATGGTTAGCAAGCGGCAAATGACTCTGAAAAGGGCCATCCAACCCACCCGCCGTTCAGGACATTCATGAAAGGAACAGGGAGGACATAGGGCTTCTTGGTGCCAGCAAGGTCCGAGATGTGGGCATAGAGAGGCACGCCCTTCTCGGCAGCGCCGGCCTTGGCGATGGCCAAGCTCACACCGAGAATGGCGTTGGCGCCGAGCTTGGTCTTGTTGGGAGTGCCATCGAGGTCGATCAGAAACTTGTCGACCTTGGTCTGATCCTTGACATCGATGTTCGCCTTGATGATTGCGGGAGCGATGACCTCATTGACGTTCTTTACGGCCTGGAGGACGCCCTTGCCGGCCCACTTGGTCTTGTCACCGTCGCGGAGCTCGCAAGCCTCGTGCTGGCCTGTGGCACGAACGCGGTCAGAATTGAGTCCGGGCTGCCAGCAAGGTGGTGTTTGTTCAACCAACCGGTGGAAGCGCCCGAGGGGACAATGGCGCGGTGCAGGCCAAGCTCGGTAACGACGTCGACCTCAACGGTGGGGTTACCGCGCGAGTCGTAGACGTAGCGAGCGTGGATCTTGGAGATGGTCATTGTGAATCCTTCTTGCTTTTGTGTGTCAGTGAGCTGGAGCCGTTTACGAAGAATTTGAAAAAAGCCTTGAGTGGCAGCTCCTGAATCATATTCTGGAACCACGAGGTTTGGGCCGAGAGAATCGAGGAGCGCAGCTAAGCGTTTGCCCATCCGTGGCACTTTGCGAGGGGGATTCACTCGGTTGTCTGATAACGGTAGGATATCCCCCACGTCCACAGTCGCCCGAAGTCGCCAAATTGGACCAGAGTTGTCCCAAAGGCGTTGTAGGCGTGAGGTTGGACAATAAAAAGGAGAACAAAAAATAGAAGAAGGGGAGCTTGGCTATAGGCCGGCACATACCTGTGATTGAGCTGAGCTGGTTGTTCGTGCTGGGGAGGAAGGCGTTGCTGGAGGAGAAGAGAAGAGAATAAGAAAGTATGGTGCTGGAAAAGCTCTCGCTCAAGATGGTTGAAGAAGGAGGGGCAGATTTGTTTTCTGGACGGGTGGGGCGGGGACCGATTTGAGGAGGAAGGAAGCTGCTCGTGTCATACAGCAAGATTGGAAATCTCAGCTCAACAAATCGCAGGGAAGAAGTGCTCCCACGGTGTCGTTTACGATACACACCACATCCCTGCTCTAATACTTCACCCAATCGTTAAGTTGCAGCACAGATGCGCTTTTTCCGTCATCAACAGCATGGGAGCAGCAAAGGCTGTTTTGTCTCAGGGCGCGAATTACCTAGGGCCAGCGCGGGGGTCTCGATCCGTTGTCGGAGCTCCCTGTAAGAGCTCATTAAGTTGTGTCCGGACATGGTTGAGGCCGACCTTCATTGGTAAGAAGCGGTGTGTCCCAATGGAAACATGCCCAATCAATGAGACGGACATTGTCTTTCTCCATCGCCAGCTTCTGAATATGATTGAAACTAGAGCCTTCCCAACCTTGTGTCAACCACTGCCCCTCCATCTACCCCTCCATTGTGGTCAAGCTTCCACCCCGCCAGTAAGTGGATCTCAGCTCGAAAGAGACCCACCAAAGACCGGATCGTTGCCCCAATGGACGTCCGAGCTCCCAAGTCCAGATCGAGTCGCGGTCCATGACTATGAGAATCGCTCCGGAGCTTCAAATCGAACTTCTGTTAGTCACCTAGATTGTCCAATGCGTTTATCGACGTGAGACGGGAGCTAAGTTCTCAAGGCCGCCATGATTCTGTTCAAGGCAAAAAAATGGGTCAGTCTGAACATTAAAGAGATTAATGAGTAACGGTAAGCGACGTAACTGATTACACAGTAAGATGCGCGGTAAATTACATGAGGCAAGGAAGTTGGATACCTTCTAGGTTTGTTTCTTATATCCATCCATATGGATATCTTCCAGATACCTTCCCACTGCCGTTAGCCAACTGCAGAATGCTGCAGCAATAGACCAACTTCCCAAAACAGACTTGAGCTTCGGACTAGAACACACCATATGTGATTGACTAACCCGCTCTGTGAGCTCGCTTTGCCCATAAGATACGTATTTTGAAAGCTCCAGCTCTGACCGCCTGCCAAAAGTGGCAGTCAGTGGGACCGGCTCGTTCCGCTTGACAGGGAGTCTGCGGCATTTCGTCGGCGCAGCCCGTCCAGTCTCCAGCCAGATCCGTTCTCCAGCTCGCAATTGATTATTGATCTTAAACAATGCGCAAGCCTTCCTTCCGTCTGAGGAGTGCAGGTCCGTAACGTGTACGATAGGGCCCACTGTACATTAACCTGTCTGCTGTCTCTCATTTATACTTCTTCCCCTCCTTCCGTCATGTTTCGCTCTTGTTTTTCTATTCCCGTCAGTCGTGGAGCGCAGAGGTCAGTTACTCGAACATTGCTGCAGACAAAGAATTTTACATCACTGGCACGGTACGAAGCCCCCCTGGGTCGCCCAGAGGTCCCCTGGTCTGGCTATCACAGGGCTAGGGCGAAGCTAACCCATCACCCCGCAGTTGCTCGGTCTTGCCATCAACAACACCTACCTCTCTGCTGAACCGCCATCGACCGCTTTCACATACACGGACACTCCGTCTTCGCACCTCACCACTTCGCTACTGCTCGTACCGCCGCCACAACATGTGCAGAACACAAGCTGCTGCCGAAATGGCAGGTGGGGTTAATGTGCAGGCCCGGGAGCTTCTCCCCGCCAACGTCATCCCGCGACACTACCATGTCACATTGGAGCCCGACTTTAACAAACTGACCTTTGACGGCACCGTCGTCATTGACCTCGACGTGGCCGAGGACTCGAAGTCCATCTCGCTGCACACCCTCGAGCTCGACATCCACAATGCAAAGATCACGGCCGGTGGGAACACGGTCAGGTTAGTCTCTTGCCCTTTCAACTTGTCCTCCACCCGGCCCAGTCTGGCTGACCTGAATCCAGCTCGTCACCTACTGTATCCTACAATGAGGCTACGCAGGTTAGCAAGTTCGACTTCGACAATGCTGTCCCCGGGGGCAGCAAGGCGCAGCTCGAAATCAAGTTCACTGGCCAGCTCAACGACAAGATGGCCGGCTTCTACCGCTCGACATACAAGAACCCCGATGGCAGCGAGGGCATCTTGGCCGTCACCCAGATGGAGCCTACCGATGCCCGCCGCGCGTTCCCCTGCTTCGACGAGCCCTCCCTGAAGGCCGAGTTTACCGTCACGCTCATTGCCGACAAGAACTTGACCTGTCTGAGCAACATGGACGTTGCTTCCGAGACAGAGGTCAAGTCTGAGCAAACCGGCAGCACCAGGAAGGCAGTCACCTTCAACAAGTCCCCGCTCATGTCGACATATCTGGTGGCCTTCGTCGTCGGTGAGTTGAACTATATCGAAACCACCGAGTTCCGGGTCCCCGTCCGCGTCTACGCGCCGCCCGGCCAGAACATCGAGCACGGTCGGTTCTCGCTGAACTTGGCTGCCAAGACGCTCGCGTTCTACGAGAAGGTCTTCGGCATCGAGTTTCCCCTCCCAAAGATGGACCAGATTGCCATCCCCGACTTCGCTCAGGGCGCTATGGAGAACTGGGGTCTGGTCACATACCGAGTAGTCGACTTGCTGCTGGATGAGAAGGTCAGCGGTGCGGCGACCAAGGAGCGCGTCGCCGAAGTTGTGCAGCACGAGCTGGCTCACCAGTGGTTTGGCAACCTCGTCACAATGGACTGGTGGGACGGCCTGTGGCTCAACGAGGGCTTCGCCACGTGGGCCTCGTGGTACTCCTGCAACATCTTCTATCCAGAGTGGAAGGTGTGGGAGTCATATGTGGTTGATAACCTCCAGCGCGCTCTCGCTCTGGATTCGCTCCGGAGCAGCCACCCGATCGAGGTTCCTGTGAAGAAGGCAGACGAAATCAACCAGATCTTTGACGCAATCTCCTACTCGAAGGGCTCCTGCGTTCTGCGCATGATCTCGACCTACCTCGGCGAGGAGACCTTCCTGGAGGGCGTCAGGCGGTACCTCAAGAAGCACGCCTACGGCAACACTCAGACCGGGGATCTGTGGGCGTCCCTTGCCGAAGCCAGCGGCAAAAAGGTGGAGGAAGTTATGGATGTGTGGACCAAGCACATTGGTTTCCCTGTGGTGACGGTATCAGAGAAGGATGACAAGACTGTCCATCTGAAGCAGAACCGGTTCCTCCGCACCGGGGACACAAAGCCCGAGGAGGACCAGGTCATTTACCCTGTCTTCCTCGGTCTTCGCACCAAGGACGGCATTGACGAGTCCCGGACGCTGGATAAGCGGGAGGGTACTTTTGAGGTGCCTAGCACTGAATTCTTCAAGCTGAACGCAAATCACACTGGTTTGTACCGCACTGCCTACTCGCCGGAACGGCTGAAGAAGCTGGGCGAGGCTGCGAGGCAGGGCTTGTTGAGCGTTGAGGACAGGGCCGGCATGATTGCCGATGCTGGCGCTCTGGCCACATCCGGTTACCAGAAGACTTCGGGTGTTTTGAGCCTCCTTAGGGGCTTTAGCACCGAGGCCGAGTTTGTCGTCTGGAATGAGATCATCGCGCGTGTCTCTTCGGTGCAGAGCGCATGGATCTTTGAGGACAAGGCGGACCGTGACGCCCTGGATGCGTTCCTGCGCGATCTTGTGAGCCCCAAGGCGCATGAGTTGGGCTGGCAGTTCTCGGAGAATGACGGCCACATCCTGCAGCAATTCAAGGGTATGATGTTCGGCAGCGCTGGCCTGAGCGGCGACCAAACTATCATTGACGCGGCCAAGGACATGTTCAAAAAGTTCATGGCAGGGGATAGGTCAGCGATCCACCCCAATATCAGAGGCAGCGTCTTCAGCATGGCTCTGAAATACGGCGGAAAGGAAGAGGTATGTTTGTGCTCGCTGCGTTCGATTGTCCACGGCTAAACAGGAGATAGTACGATGCTGTGCTCAACTTTTACCGGACGTCGACCAACAGCGATGAGCGCAACACGGCCCTGCGCTGCCTTGGGCGGGCCAAGGACCCTGAGCTTATCAAGCAGACCCTGGGCCTGCTCTTCAGCGGGGAGGTCAAGGACCAGGATATTTACATGCCCACCAGCGGCCTGCGCAGCCATCCCGAGGGAATCGAGGCTCTGTTCGCCTGGATGACGGAGAATTGGGAGGAGCTCATTAAGAAGCTGCCGCCGGCGCTGTCGATGCTGGGCACCATGGTCACCATCTTCACCTCGAGCTTCACCAAGAAGGAGCAGCTCGCTAAGGTGGAGAAGTTCTTCGAGGGCAAGAGCACCAGCGGGTTTGACCAGTCTCTGGCCCAGAGTCTCGACGCGATCCGGTCTAAGATCTCATGGGTCGAGCGTGACCGGGCAGACGTGGCGGCTTGGCTGAAGGAGAATGGATACCGTTCGTAAATTGAAGCTGGACGGCGGGAGCAAACTTCTGATGTTGTGGTCAGGTTCCCGGTCTTTCCATCTTTAAAGAGTGACACTAGATGAGAACACGTTCAGATGAAGGCTAAAACGAGCCTTGATACTCTATGATGAAGATGGAGGATGTATGATACGTGGTCGAAAATGTACGAGGAAAACGTGCCGGCTTGGGCAGTAACATAACCAAGTGTGGGATAAGTTCCCGTGAGACCTCAAGCTAGTATCAATCCCATACGCAAACCAGTGAGTTAGACCATGTATGTTTGTTTTGGAAAGTGACTTGCTTGTTTCTTCACTTTGCATACATTGTCTGCTTGTGAGTGGAGACGGTCGAACCTCACAAATGTTTTAAAGTGCAACAGTTCTCCGCACCTTGTTCTCCCGATCAGATCCTGCAACCTTAAGCAACCCCACTGGACTTGACACAACTGCCCCTGAAACACGGGTCGATACGGTAAGATGGCAAAAGATAAGAAAGGGAAAAGCGAGTCGAAAAAGGCCAAGCGTACGTGATCATGCTCTTTAAACCCCTTCAACTACTCTCCCAATCAAATTCTGACAATCACCTCCCTAATATGAATGACACGGCTGACCTTGTTGGACAGTGGCCGAGAAGAAGGCCAAGCAGGCCTCCAAGGGGGAGAAGAAGGCCAAGGTCAAGGCCGCCAAGATTGACGGCAGCGATGCCGAGGATGTCGACCTGGATGCCGTGCTTGAGGAGTACAAAAAGCAGCAGGAGCAGTTTTTGAAGATCACCGAGACCGTGGTCGATGCCCCTCCCCGTGCCCGGTCGGCGGCGACCTTTCTGGCCCACCCGTCCAACAGCAACCAGCTGCTGCTCTTTGGCGGCGAGTACTTTAACGGGTCACTGGCCACTTTCTTCAACGACCTCATGATCTACTACATCGACCGTGACGAGTGGCGCTGCGTCACCTCTCCCAACGCCCCCCTTCCCCGTAGTGGCCATGCCTGGACCCGGGGCGGTAACCAGAGCAACGCCGTCTACCTCTTCGGCGGCGAGTTCAGCTCGCCTAAGCAGGGCACCTTTTATCACTACAACGACTTCTGGAAACTGGACCCGACCACGCGCGAATGGACCCGGCTCGAGCCTAAGGGCAAGACCCCGCCCGCCCGGTCCGGCCATCGCATGACCTACTTCAAGCAATATATCATCCTCTTCGGAGGCTTCCAAGACACGGCGAACCAAACCAAATACCTGGCAGACCTCTGGATATACGATACAACCAACTTTGTCTGGCACAGCCCAACCCTCCCGCCGGCGCAACTCAAACCCGAGCCGCGCTCCTCCTTCACGCTCCTCCCGCACGACCAAGGCGCCGTCCTCTACGGCGGCTACTCGCGCGTCAAAGCCACCGCTCCGACTAACAAACAACAACAACAATCCACCCGCGGCGGCTCCGGCTCCGGCTCCGGCTCACAGCGAAACGTCCTCCGGCCCATGGTCCACACAGACTGCTTCTTCCTGCGCATCACGCCCCCGCCCGCCGAAGCACCGCCCGGAACCCCGCCTACGGTCCGGTGGGAGAAGCGCAAGAAGCCCGCCAACGCGCCCAACCCGGTGCGTGCCGGCGCGACCATGGCCTTCCACAAGGGACGCGGGATCCTGTTTGGCGGAGTGCATGATGTGGAGCAGAGCGAGGAGGGGATTGACAGCGAGTTTTTCAACGGGTTGTTTGCGTGGAATGTGGAGCGGAACCGGTTCTTTCCGCTGGCGTTGAGGAAGGCGAGGGGCGGAAAGGCTGGTGGTGGTGGTGGTGGTGGAGGGGGAAATGAAAGGGTTGGCGGTGGCCGGAGGGGTAGGGCCAAGGAGAATGAGGAGGAGTTGTTGAGGCAGTTGGCTGCGCTTAGGGCAGGGGCTGGGGTGGAAGACGATGAAGGGGATGCAGTCAATTGGATGGAGGTTGAGGGGAGGAGACGAGAAGAGGAAGAGGAAGAGAAGAGGGCCGTCAGGGAGATGCCGGTTAGGATGGAGTTCCCCCATCCCAGGTTTAATGCGCTCCTTGCGGTGCAGGACGATGTGCTGTACATCTATGGCGGCACGTTTGAAAAGGGGGATCGCGAGTTTACGTTTGACGATATGTATGCCATCGATCTGGGGAAGATGGACGGTTGCAAGGAGATCTTCAGCCGGCCGGTGGAGGATTGGATTGTGAGTGTCTCTGACTTGGCGGTCTTCTCTCTTGCTAATGATCGCAGGTATCCGACGACGAAGACGAGGAGGATGAGGATGAGTATGAGTATGACGAGGATGAGGAGGATGAGGAAGGTGACATTGAGATGGCGGACGAGGCGCCCAAGGAGCACCTGTTCACGCCGAGCAAGCGGAAGAAGAAGCAGGCGGCTGACGAGGTCTCGAACGCGGATACTGCCTCTACTGCGCCGTCTACCGCCTCATCAGAGGAGGAAGAGGAGACCGAGTCGGCAGCTACGACGGTGGATGACGGACTGCCGCACCCAAGGGTGAGCTCATTCCTTTTACCGCATTGCATTGATTCCGGTACTAACGATGTTGCTCAGCCCTTTGAGTCCCGCCGCGATTTCTTCCAACGCACGTCCAACGAGTGGCAGGAGATTCTCATGACGAGCCTTCGGTGGAAGGGCATCCAGCCCGAGACGCTTAGCATCAAGGAGATCAAGGCCAAAGCGTTTGAGCTCAGCGAGGAGAAGTGGTGGGACTGCCGTGAGGAAATTACGCTGCTCGAGGAGGAGCAGGAGGCGGCGGGCATTGGCGAGGTTGTGTCGCTTGCAGATAGGGGCGAGTCGGGTCATGGCGCCGGAGGTGGTGCTCGGAGGAGGTAGAGCGTTGGGATGGCTTGGAAGGATACGTGGTTGCCCCGGTTCTGCACTGTCACACTCATCTGTTCAGGCTTAGGCAGACAGCAAGTGTTCAGATGAAAGCCATACTCTGGAGCACTAGCCAGTAGTATATGTAGAAGTCCAAATCTCCCAACTCCAATGACCACCGTAAAATGGCCTAACGGTCAGGTAGCGGTGGTTACCGAGCACGGCTTGTGGTCAGCCTCTCGGCTACAACTGAGAAGTCACCAGTTCGACTCCAAGCCCTGCCGGCATTCGGACCGCGAAATAAACCCCCACGAGAATTTCGTAGCTGGCTATCTCTTTCCGACCGGCGGAGAGGGCTACGCCGGTGGGCTTTTGCCCTTTTTCCTCTCTGTTCTTTTTTTTTTTCCCGCACCGTACAAACTCATAGTCCCTCCCAATGGCATCTGCATGTTCATCGTCAAGGGTATCACGTGAGCAGGCGTACCCAAACGCGATTCCATTTCCTCGCGTGGCGTCGCCATCTTCCCTCCTTATCTGCATCAAACATTTTTGCACCTGCATCTCTGTTGCATCCAGTTTGCCGTCTCAATTTCAACAGAGTTCCTAAGATACCAAAACTCCAGTCCAGTCGCCAACACCAAAAAAATGCCCCTCGGCATCCAGCGGCTCAACGCGAAACGGTCGCAGCCCAACGACCGCATCGTCTTCATCAAGTCCTTGAAGGGCCCGGATGAAAACATCGCGCAGGACTTCTTAGAGAGGATTGCAGCGCAGTGCTGTAAGCTTAGCGGTCCCCTCCCGGAACGAGGCTATAATTCGCTAACTCACACTAATGGCAGTGCCCATCATGCGAGAGCACCACCTCTCGGTCATGTCGCTGGAGGAGTACGAGCCCAACCCGGAGTTTGTTGGTCGCAACTTCAATGCCGGCGAAGTCATTCAGCTCGTGCTCAAGGCCCGCTCCGGGCATTGGCTGCCCTTTCACTATGTGCAGATGGTTATGATGCACGAGTTCGTTTCCGTCTATGCTACGACGTGGGATGCAAACTGACATCTCATCCAGGCTGGCCCATTGCAAGCAGATGAACCATTCGCGTGCCTTCTGGGCTGTGAGGAACAGATATGCGGAGCAAATGAGGGACCTATGGTCACGCGGCTTCACCGGTGAAGGCCTCTGGGGCCGCGGAGCGTTGCTGTCTACCGGAGAGTTCGAGAAGAACACTGTTGCGCCCGGCGAACCGCTTCCGGAGCATCTCTGCGGCGGGACATATCGCTCCAGAGAAAGAAAACGGAAGCCCAAAAGGACGTTGACATACAAAGAACAAAAGGAGCGCCGGATTCTGAAGAAGTTTGGCGCGAATGGTGTCAGCCTCGGCGGGGATGCCGAGATTAAGCAGAAGTTAGAGAAGGGCAAGACAGTAAAGTCTAAACCGCGTGTGGCGGGGAGCGCGAGAGGGCGAGAACTCCGGGCCGCCGCTGCATTGGCCCGGTTCGAGCAGCAGAAAAAGGAGGAGGTCAAGGAGGAGGAGGTTGGCGAAGGCTCCGAGACCGAGAGCGGCGACGACTACGAAGACGACCTGACATCAGGTCCTGACGCTTTTGACATTGATGGCAAGAAGCTCCTCGATATCCAAGGCCGGGGAATGGTCAAGGTCTGCGAAGATGAGAACCCGGATGACCAGGACGCCCAGGACGAGCTGCGCGAGTTGCAGAGTTACGGGATAAGGAAGCCGGCACCTCCACCACCAAAACTGGCCTCGGATGCAAGCCGAGGTAGATTGGCACCGATGACGACCCCAAAAAAGCCAGAGACGAACGCCGACAAGAGGCCGACCAAGTCGGAGCCGGACGCATCAATATCGACAAACGCGCCGTCGGTCCAGAGTTTGAGCATTTGCCCAGCATGCACATTCGCCAACGAGCCTGGTTCAACCACTTGCGCCATGTGCGCCAACACTCTCGAATCGGACGGCATGTTGGATTCATGGGCATGCCAGAGCATGACCTGCAAGGGAACACAGTACCGAAATGCCGGTGACTGCGGCGTTTGCGGTGTGTGTGGCGAGCGGAAGCAACCATCTGCGCAGTTGTGAGCTGTCAAACACCGTTTATTGACGGCTGGTCTCTGGAAGTTTACCAACGGCTCTACACATCAAGAGCAGTGTATAAGCTACCACTTCGTTGCTATGTGCAGGACTTCCGATGGATCATCAGGCTGATGATTCGTTTGAAACAACCGGGAGCTTGGAAAACAGCCTGTAGAACAAGAGAAGTGCAGTCCTGGCTGTCTTGACATCCAAGGTGTCGATCATACTCCGTACTACGATCAGCAGTCAGCTCCGTTCATATGACCAGTGTTCGATGGGGATGTGAGAGCGAGTGGCCTTGGACCCCTGAGGTTAATGTCTCACTCATCCGGGTGACATCGGAGCTCTCGATGCCCCCTACAACGCTCCACCAACCATCTCTAACCGTCTTCAAGTATGTAGGTGGTGACCTCCCAACCCGGCAGTTCTTGCGCCGCCCAGGACCTTCTGCGTTTCTCTTAGACGCGAATCCGCCAATCAGGAGCAGAACGCATTCCCCTTGCTTGTTTCATCCATGTCCAGGCTCCCCTATCGAAGACTCTGAAACATAGACCCACTATAGGCTGCATAATAGCCGGAACTCCAGAGGTACTCTTGTGTCCCCAGCCATCGGTGTAAGCACACCGGTGGAGATTGATAGATGATCCATTCCTTTGGGCAACTCGGCTCCGTCATGTATCGAGTTGATGGTCGTCGGTCGTCCATGGTCCATCAGTGACAAGCATCTGCGGGTCTCTGTCGATCGGATCCCCGCTGACCTTGAAGACCGCGGCCGGCTTGGCAGGGGTCGTGGAAACAAACGGTCGTCTCCCCTGGACTCCCTAGTGAAGATTAAGTCGAGATGCTGCTCAAAACCGGGGGGTAACCCCCATCTCTCACGGTTCGTCTCATTTATCTACTTGAAGGCTTGCGCCTTTACACTTCGCGCAGAGCAGACTACTCGCTCTCCCATCTTCCTTGGCCATAGCCAGTGCTCCGATGCTGGCATCACCACTCCATTCATCCCTCGGTCTGTGATCGATTCTCTTCGACTTTGTGCATACATCCATTGTCTTCACACCAGTTCGGGTAGGCTTGACGCCACTGCCGTCCATATCTCACGGATCTCTTCTTTTCCATTATCAACGCCAGACCCGGTTTCACCATGTTCCACCATCTTTCCTTCCTCCTCCTCCTCCTCACAACCATCCTCACCCTCACCCTCGCCGCCCCTCCGCAGCCCTGGTACGAAAAATACCAGCAGCGCCGTGTCACCGTCCCGCAATCCTACTACGAAGCCGTCTCCCTCCGCCGCCAGACCCCAATCAAACCCAACACAGTCCGCGACGTCAAGTGTCTCGACCCATCCACGTAACTAACCCCCGCCTCTTCCTCTTTCCCCATGTTTTATATGCTGCAGGCTAAGCCTTATTTTTCCTACCAAAGTCACTTCGTCCTCTACGACGAGTACGCTGCCTCGCTGGCAATCTGCGGCGGCATCTCCGGACCGGCAGGGAAATGCGCGGGCACGCCGGCCGAGACAGAGGGGCGGTCCGGCAGGGCACGGTTCGCGCTCCGCGCGCTGGGGCGGGACGGCGGCGCGGGGATTGATATCTCCAAGGAGCCTTGGACGCGTTGTGTGGCCGCTGCGCGCGCCGCATGTCCTGAGGGGAGCTTTGAGGCGGTCTGTGTTGGCGGGGCGACGAGGGGGGATGTCGGGTTTTCGTTGACGAGTGTTTGATCTGTTTTGGTTTCTGAAGAGTCAACGAAGGGTCGGTGCGGAGCGGTTGCATTTTTGGCTGGTATTAAGTGGTGTCGGAGCGTTTATGGGTGTATTGGGTGGTGATTTTGACGGAGTTTGGCCAGGGGCGTGCTTTGCCTCATGATTCGGAATTGCCGTTTGCCCGAATAGAGCTAGATCCTCTCAAGCATAGAGAAAGATAAACGGTAGGGAGGGCGCATAGAGTCAACCCAGCTGATTGCAGCAAGTTTCCCCTTTGCGGACAGAGTCATCTCTCCACAAAGCCCCTCAGTCACTCTCTGAGGGCGAATCTCAAGCACCACGGACTCGCTGGGAGCAACCGGAACTGCGTCTATGTTCAGCAACACCAAAAGTGGGTATCATAACCGTACGGAGCATCTCCGCCAACACTAAGGCCCAACTCCTCCTTCAGACCTTTTCCCTCCTCAAAATAGCCCCGATACTCACTCCCAAACAACCCGCTGTTACACCCTTTACAGCCCATACCTCGTCACACACTCCTCACGGTGCGTCTCGAGACAATCGAGCGCGCACACGCGCGTGCCACACTTCATGCACTTGACCCGGCCCCAGTACCCGCACACGGTGCAGAAGACGCGCACGGGGTAGCGCCGCTCGTCCTCGCTCCATGTGGCACGAGCCTCGAGATAACTCAGCGGCGGCGCCGTCATGAGCGCCCTGAGCTCATCGTCCGAGGGAAAGGGCGGGACGTATGAGACCAGCAGTGGGTCGGCGTCTCCGGGGTGTGGCTGTGGTGGCGGCTTGGCGTAGGGGGGGAGGATGAGGCTCTCGCGGGGGTAGGTCTGTGAGTTTTGGGGGGTCTCCTCGGAGGTCGGGGCGGGTTGGCTGGTTGAGGGTGCATCGGACATTTCGACGTCGGTGTCTTGCTGGGGTTGTTGCGGTTTGGGCTCGGGCTCGGGTTCTGGCTCGGGCTCTTGCTTGGGTGTTTGCCGCGCCTTCTTCTTTTCCTGTTCCTCCTTTTCCCTTGCCGCAGCTCGTTTCGCAGCTGCTGCTGACCGTTTGCTCCCCGCCGCGGCGGGAGCTGCTGTGGGTGCTGGGGACGCGCTCTTCGAGGCAGCAACTGTCGGGGTGGACGGTTTCGTCTGAGTCGCGGTCATGGCGGCTGCAGCGGTGGGGTTGCTCTCCGCCAATGCGAGCATGGCTTGGTAGTCATCGAGATGGTTGGCGAAGGTCTTTTGCGACTGTAGGATCCTGCGCACGTTTGGGGTGTGCTTGTTCTGGGCTGCTGGCTGGTCAGGACTGCGTTCGCTCGCCTGGGTACCCATTCATACATACCTCTGCTGCCTCCCGGCCGCGGGGGAATTGGGATATGAACATCACGGTGGTTGTCACGGTCAAGAGCTTCCAGATCTTTCCGTATCCTCGTCTCCTCGCGTGCTGAAAGATCAGACAAGCTGAGAGCTGGCAGATTGCGCGCGGCGCGTTTTCGGTTTGTAGGCTGCAGCGCTGCTGACAGCGTGGGCCCTGTGTCCGGTACGTAGGCCCATCCTGGAGTGTTTTTGGTTGTGGTGCTGGCGATCTCGATGACTCCAAAGTTATTCATGGTGCTGGTGGCGTATGTCCTGGGGGTTGATTGTGAAAATGAACGTGGGGCGGATGCAGCCCACTCACTCGCTTCGGCCGTTTTTCTGCAGAGGGCCGAGCCGGGATCCACCTCGCCGATGACTTGGGGACCGAGCAGCCCTGTCGTTTAAGCACCGTGAGCTCAACTTCCAGAGAGCTCTAGGCTAGATTTGAGACGCCACACATTGCTGTAAATTGAGACAGTGGCACGCACATTCGTCGCAGGTCCGTGTCGAGTTTGTACATAACTTGTTTAGAAGATGAATTCCACGCCATCACGCCTTTGTTACCAGCCTCCCAGCAGAAGGTGCCTTCGCCTTCCTACTCTCGAAAATGTACATACAATGCCAATCAACATGGACGTAATGCCACCATATGTCCACGCCCTGCCCGTCCATTCCAGCCCAAGTCGTAACTCATTTCTTCTTCCGCTCCAACGCATCCATCTTCTGCTCAAGCGTCTCCACGTACTGGCTCAACCGGTCGACCGCATTTTGGAGAGCCTGTCAGTCACATCCAGTCAGCCTATACCCTCCAGCAAGTCTGGTCGCGCCAAAAGCGAGGAAGCAGGCGATTACTCGACCAAGCCAACGCAGCGAAATGCCCTGTTCAGAGCAAGACCTGTGCCGGCCAGGCGGGCAGAGTCCCCGTCCCATCCCGATGAGTAGGTAGAACAAGATAATTACGCTTCAACCCCTGCCCATCCCCTCCCTCTATTCTTGTATATCTCTCTATTGTCTCTTCCGGAAACTATATTTTCAACGCAGCGCAAATGGGTCGAGCAGGCAGCCAAGCGCAGCAAAAGAGACAAAAGGATGAGGCAAGGTGGTACGCATGTCAAATGCAAACACGCACGTATATGTCCTCAGTCAGCAGATCGTTCGAGGCCTTGTACTCCTGAATCGCGTAGTAATACACCCCGCCGGCAGCGAGGGTGCTGCCGAGGAAGAAGCCGAAGAGCCTACAGCAAGGAAAAGCAATCTTGGTCAGTCTGGCAGCCCAATCCAGTAATGAGGGAGAGGTGTACTATGGGAGTCCATACCCTCCCCTCAACGCGCCAATAGGCCGTCTCGCAGGAAGCGGCGGCGCCGCGCCAGCAGCAACAGCAGCATCCAGTCTCGCAGGCGAGGTGCCGAAGTTGCGGCGGACAACTGGCGCAGTTCGATTCGAAATCACGGCCGTGTGGGCGCCGCGGGACAGTATTCTTGAGGCCATGGTAATCGTGCGCTGTGGTCGTGAAGGACTTGAGGAAGGTCGGAGGAAAGAAAGGGTTAAGGGGCGCAGTAATGTACTATGGTAGTCGAACGAGTGGTGTCTTGGCGATTGGTGGCATGGAGGTGCTCTCTCTGACGGTTGTCACTTCTGGCCCGGGCCGTCTCTGCAGGGGTGGGCATGCGACAGCTGGCCTTGTTGCCGGGAACCAATTGGGGATCCGCATTGGACATTTGGGCGGGGAGAGCCGGCAAGATTATACACCATGCAGGAGTTAAAGAGAAAAGGGGCTGGCGACCAGATCACATTCTCAATATCGGCACACAGGCAATCAATCATCAGACAGATGGCCCTTGGTATTTTGGCAAACCCAATCCCAGAAATACGGACCCTTGGTTACGCTTGCCCGTGATCCCTAATGACAAACCCAAAAAAAGCATGATTACAATACATGAAATCCATTCATTCCCTTTAGAGCTCGTCATGGTCAGTCTCCTTCGCAGCCTCCGACTTGGTCTCGGTGGCAGACTCGGTGGCCGACGTCGAAGGCTCCTCAGCCTCCTCCGAGACCGAAGCCTTGTGCTTGCCGTTCTCGGCAATGAACTTGATGAGGTCCTCAACAGTGCGCGAGCCAGAGTACGTGACGGGCTCGCTCTTGGCGCCGGCGGGGTACAGCTTGATGGTGGGGAAGCCCTGGATCTCGTCGGGGACGTCGTTGGCAGTGGCATCGACCTTGGCGATAACTACCTTGTCCTTGAACTCGCTCTTGGCATACAGGGCACCGAGCTCCTCGTACTTGGGAGCCAAAGCCTTGCAGTGACCGCACCACGGGGCGTAAAACTCAATTAGGACGTCCTTCTCGTCGTCAAGAACAATGTCATTGTAGTTCTTGGCAACGACGACGGTGACGGGGCCCTCCTGCTTCTCGGGGATGGGCTCAGACTTGATGCTGGGCTCAATCTTGCCGGCAACAAAGTCGTCAACGAAAGCCTTGATGGCCTCTGCGGTGATCTCCTTATCCTGGTCGAAGGGGAACTTCTGGTTCTTGGCGACCTCCTGGATGGCGAAGGCGGGAAACTTGTCGGTCTTGAGGTTGAGGTTGCCGGCATGCGCACCGAACGCCTTGGCGTCAATGGTGCCGAAGTTGATGACGCCGCGGTGGGCCTCGGCGATAGGCTTGAGCTTGTCGCTGAGCTCCTTGCGCTCCTCAGCAGTCTCGGCAAAAATGTAGGCAAGCGGGATGCCAGCCGACATGTAGTCAGAGTAGGTCTCGGGGCCGACCTCGCCAATCAGCGGGGTAGCAGCCGTCTTGGCGAATTTCTCAATCGCCTCAGCGTCGAACTTCTCGGTGAAGACAGACTTGCCCTCGTCGAAGTCCTTGTAGAGGACGACGGCGGGGGACTTGACACCCTCGGCCTCGGCCAGCTCAGCGTCAGTGCTGAGACCGAAGGGGTAGTTGTCGCGGAGTTTCTCGGCGGCCTTGGTGAAGACCTCGCTTGACGTCTTGTCCGCGGCATCGACATAGGCAACAAGAACAACCTTGTCGGCCTTCTTGAACTCCTCCAGGGTGTCCTTGGTGACCTCCGAAACGGCCGGCAGGGACTGCTTGATCATGTAGGATGTGATGCTGCGAGTCTGTTAAAAATGGCTTTGTATTGAATCGTTGGCTGGGACACGTACGCAGCAGCCTTGCGCTGGCCCTTGTAGGGAGAGACATTGTCGAGGCCCCGGAAGACCTTAAGAGTTGGGTAGCCCTCGACACCGTGTTGTTGGCAGAGGTCAGTCTCCTCTGTGCAGTCGACCTTGATGAGCTTGATGTTCTTCTCCTTGAGCGAGGTGGCAGCCTCCTCGTACTCGGGGGCGAGGGCCTTGCAGTGACCGCACCACGGAGCGAAGACTATTCGAGACGACTCGTCAGTATGCGGGAAGCTGGTGAAGATGCGATGTAGGGCGTACACTCAGCCAGGACGAGGTCGTTAGTCTTCATGAAGTCGTCGAACGTGTCCTTCTTCAGCTGGACGACATCCGAGGCTGTGGCAACCGCCGCCGCAGCGAGCAGGCCGAGGGCAAACTTCTGGGCCCTGTACATTTTGATTTTTCCTCTTCTAGAGAGCGAGTGAGCCGACTGCCGCGTTTGACAAGGCGATTGTGATGCACAGCACACGGGATTCTGCCGCGCAAAGCGAAAGGGAGCAGAAGGGAAGAGGTGTAACAGGGACAGCGGCACGAAGGGGGGCACTTACTCTGGGCTATTTAAAGGCAGAAAAGGACGGTGAAAAGAAGGAATTGAGGAGGCCAAGTGATGGAATTCCAAACGACACCGAGTCAGGTATGTGGACAGGCCCCTGAGATGAGAAAGAAGATGGAGGTTTGTAACGGTATCTCCCAAGAAACCAAGGGCAGGATTGCCAGTCCCGGTACTTGTATCAATGGCAAAGCAACATTCAGGGTCGAGTGAACAGGTGTCTTTTCCGCAACTCAGGCCCTAGCCATCCTTGGCGGCCAGCGCGCGCTTGCTGAACGCTGAGGTGGGGTAGTGCATCGGTTCATCTTTCTGGCCGGGGTCTCAAGAGGATTACACAGTATGAATTGACCGTCTCAAGCAGGCGGAAAGATCCGATCTCTGAAAATTTGTTGTTTTGTTGTTGATTGGTAAACCTTTGTTGTGCCTTACTCAGGCCCCAAAGTTGGTGTGGCGACAACCATGTATCAATTTAGGTAGTTATCCAACTTTTCAAATCAGAGGATACCTTGAAAACAAACAAGCTTAGGTATAATGTACAGTGCCAGTTGTACTTCGTACACCTTCAACCCCACCCTTTCTAAGCAATGAGGCGAACTTCAAATGCGGATCGGTTTTACCGCTCTGTGGCCTGAGCTGGCGAGACTGGGCCTTGTCGTCCAACTTTCATCAGCTTACTAGGAGCTCCGTACATTGAAGACGAAGTTGCATTGAAGAGCGGACCGTTGCCACAGGACACGCAGACAATTTCTCCAAGCTGTTCTGTCGCATTACAAAGCATAGCTTATCTGGCTGCGATTCGCTTTTGTGAGGTTTCACTTGCCACCAAAGGCCACATATCCATCCATACCTGGACGCCTTGGATTCCTCGTGGCTTTGGGACCCGTGTCCTGAACTCGGGATATCGGGCCCTTACTCGAACCAGTCAGCACGGAAGGGGCACGATGATCCGTGTTACATATCCCGGGCCCATCTCAATCGCTCCGCTCCTTCATGGGAAAATGGCCGGGATTGTCCGGCAGACGGGAAGCATAACCGCATACCGTTTGTAACCTGGACGCTCCGTGTCGGGAAGTCAGTGGGTATAAGATCGGTGAATTACTTGACTCTCCATGTCCGAAGGCTGCGCATAATCTTTGTTGTCTCTCATTTGCGTCCTCGCTCACACATGGAGTCGGTGCTATCCGTTGAATCTCTGCCTACTATGGAGAGCGTTGCTTTCAATCTCACGACAGCTTGTGCCTTCTGGCGCCCCTAGTGTATCCCATCACTTCTTGATGGCATGTTTTCTTGATTCCTTCCACCAAGGTTGACAGGCGCTGGTCAACGTCTCTCCCTCGGTGAAAAACTCCAAAGCATGCAGTAACGGCAAGATGGACGCTTCTGCGGTAAAGAACTCGGGGTATTCGGCAGGACCGCGGCGATTCCACTACGTCCGTAACCACTAGCGCCTTCCTCACTAAGAACGGCGGCAACGTCGTTTCCCGGACGCCGTCCTAACACCATAGATGGTTTCCTGGTGCCGGTAGGTGGTCAGACTTCGACCCTGGGCCTTACCAGCACGCTGCCAGATTCTTCGCAGGACCGGCTGTCAGCCTCAGCACCGAGACTGTTTCACGGGACCGCGTTGATCAGATCCAGTCCCTTGAACCGACAGCGTGGATGGCGCGGGCCTGGAGCTAAATCGACCGCATTAGATGCCATTAGAGAACCGCCCACGAGGCTCCCCTGCCGTCACTCCATGGTTTCTGGATACGATGGATGACTACAGTCAAGTGGGCAGGTTTCTGGGATCGAAAAGCAAGGCTGGGATTCTCACGATCCCCGTTCCCACCGTGTTACAAGCGCACCTGAGTCTGACCATCACGTTTGGAATGGATGCCAAGGCTGGAATCGACGACAACAAAGGAGACGATGCTGTCCATTCTACCAACATGAACGGATGCGAAGTTGGGCCCGGCATCAACTCTGCCCGAAGCCCAACTTCGGCAGCTAGGCCCTCCACCTGCCAATCGGCCAGAGACGGGATTCCGAGCAGTGGGTCGGCAGAAAGGCCCGAAAACCCAAAGTCATGCGGCAGGAAGCTGAAGCTGAAGGTGTCGAGGGGCGCTCTGGCCAAGGCGCGGCGATCCAAGGGTGGAAGATCGGGCTCTTCGTGGAACAGCCTCAACTCAAGCTCCGAACCGATTCTCGAGAAACGCAACAGCAGACAGCCCCGTACGTACCATTCCGAAAGTAACGAAGAGAAAGACTTACACACCAATAAAGTCACAACCCTTTTGCAGCCGAGTCAACGCAGTGGCAGCGGAATGCACCTTGACAAGACCCGGTCTACTACCGCAAAGAGAGCAGCGCAGGACGAGTTTCTCGCCTTACTTTTCACCGACATCGACCACATGAATGGCAAAGCCCTCCGTCGGCTGAAGAAGCGCTTCCCGGATCTCGAGGCCAGGCTGACGGAGGTTCGCTTGCTTCAGCCGGAGCGCCCAATCACCGCTGGGAATCTCAAGGCCGAAGAAACACGGGGTGTTGCCGAGACGAAGAGAACACGCCGGCGTCATCCCGGGAGATTCCCAGGCCGTCTGGTGAAGTGGATTGGGAGGGCCAGACAAGCGGTGACCCGGACTCGACGAGCCCAGGGCGGTGTTGAATAAATGAGCCCAGGAGTCGGTGGTATCGCCAGGGGACATCGCGGTTGGCCACTGTCCTTGTGAGAAGCTGACTTCGTTGTTGTTCCGTTGTCTCTCGAAGTCCTTTGAAGTCTCTTCTTGTCGGATACAAGGTTGGACGGGCGCTTAGGATCTCCGGACCTGGGTTGTGGGATGCTCCCCATGGAAACTCTTGGGGGTGCCGCATTTGCTCTCGTCATTCTCTCTGTTAACATAGCAAGATAGTTAATACAAAGGGTATATTTTAATGACGAGAGCATGAACCGAAGGTCTGCTCCAACAAAAGCCAGGTAGGTATATCAGACAGGCTGTGCATGGCCAGAGCAGACAAGTGACTCAGCATCTATCCAAGGATCACCACCAACTACCTCTCTCACTAACACACGTCCGCTAAAACACCCCACCGCCAATAATAAACAACCGCTCCTCCTCCCTCTTGGCCCATTGAATCACCCGATTCGCTCCCTGCGCCATAGCGGCGCGCGAGACATTAGGCCCCGCGATGCAGTAGAACTCAAAGACGGGCGTGATCCACGCCAGACTCGCCGCGTCCTCGCGCACGGCATGCAGGACTTTCAGATGCGCGTGCTTGGCGTGCATGGCGGCGTGCAGCTCATGGTACAGCGTCATCAGCCGCCGACGGGCGAGCATCTTGTCGGCGGTGTCCGAGGCCGCCGCCGCTGTTGCTGTTGATGATGATGGCGCTGTGTGGGGTTCGAGTAAGGAGGACATGCAAAACTGCACGTTTGCGCGCGACTTGTAGAGAAAATGGGAAATCTGGGTGCCCGGGGCGATGGCTTGGATCTTGGGACGCCCTTCGGCGGCGACGGAGCGGATGAGGGAGAGGTAACCGGTTTTCGTGAGCTGGGCAGCGAACTTGTCGCGCATTTCTTTGAGGTCGTAGAACGATTCTTTGTCCGGGGAGATGAGAATCAGGGCGATTTCGTCTTCCTCCTTGCTGTCGTCGCCGTCGTACCCGTTGTTATCGTTGTCTGATGCACCGGGCTCTTGCGACGACTCGGACGGAAAAGTTGTGTCTGGTCTTTCGTCAAAGAAGCTCACGTACATGTAAAGGTACCCGCGATTGTTGAAGGCCGGGAGACAGAGGGGAATCCAGCTTTCCCCGCCTCCGGCCTTGATGCCACCTGATTCAAAGAGCATGTTGAAGATGATTTGGAGATCGCTTGGGTGCAATGAGTGTTTCCGCGGCCGGATAACGCTGACCAGTCTGCCTCCGGCCACGATGAGTCCGTAGAGTAGCTTCTCGCTGCGGATCTTGAGGAAGACGTTATTGATTGCGTGGCGCTGCGATTTTCTCATCCTCAGGCATTCAAGCGCCCCAAGAAGCGTCGAAGGGGAACCCTTGGTGAAGCCATCAGCCAAAGAAGACAGCAGCGACTCGGTCCCCTCCAGGGGTTTTCTCAGGTCGGTGGACGGGCGGTGAACGAATATCTTCTGAAGCGTGGGAAGTGTCAGGGTGGACAGTATCTGCATGTACAAGGCTTCTAGCTGACTTCTGAGCTGGGAATCGCTTTCGCCTAGCCTGCTGATGGCTACGAAGTAGAGGGGCCCTTCAATGAAAACGACGAATCGTGCGTTGCCAGCTGTGAAACCCAGTAAAGGGTTGTCAGCCCCTTCATAGAACGATATGATCGTTTGTACCACGCCCATGTACGAGTTGATGAGACTTAAATCGCCGTGCCGGCTGTATATGGGTTTTCCCGCAGATGACAGGATCATGTAGTGCTTCATCTTCGATTTGAAAATGGCCAGCCTGACGTCGTCGGTTGCGTTGTCTGGGATCGCGTCGAACTCTCGTTCAAACCCGTCTAGGCCACCAGCGGCGCCGAGTTCAATACGTTCAAACGGCGGAACAGTCTCTGTCTGCGACCTCAACAAGTTCCAGGCCCGGCTCTTCCTGTTGAGTCCGCCGGCTACTAGGCTGGCGAGGTCACCATGAGGTCGCATTGTCGGCGCGAAACTCATGACGCTCATAGAATCGGCAAGGTCGCTGCCTGCCGCCGCATCTCGACTGGGAGTAACATATCCGCTGGCATTCGGGGTGGAAACGGCGCGAGTTGCGCTCGTGGAGAAGGTGCCGCGAGAACCGTCTGGGAAAGATAGAGTCGAGATGTCGATGGAGGAGAGGGCTGTGGTGGGCTTCGACTGAGAAGGGGCTACCTGGACAGGACCCTCGCTTGGCTGTCTCCGACGGGGTGGGAGAGGCGGAGGCGTTGGCGACGATGTTACCTCGTGCGCGCCGCAATTGTTGTCTTCGGCGTCGACTTCCGGGGGCATTGTCGATACACCGCCTTAAGGTCCGTCTCCGCATCGTATGTGACCATGTATTGGTGCCCAGAAAAATTAAGCGCCCTCCTGTAGTTTTCTGAAGCGCAGATGTCCCATGTCAGCGGAACGCAAAGAAATGATTCAATTGATCACCGATCCATTGATACGGCAGAATCAGGTTGGTCAGAGGGAACCCGAGAGCTTTGCGGACCGTCAAAGATGGATTACCTAGGTATGACGACAAGTAGCACCGATAAGATAAGGTGTGTATCCGGACGAGCAGACATCAGGCGCGTCTCAGCCTTGTCCCGTCGCTCCCCAGGTTGCCGGGTAGTTTCCGTTACGGGAACAACCTAGCGAATCAAGAGCGCTTATTACTCCGTATTACGCTTTCCGTCTGGTTTGACCTCGAGGCACACGCATGCGTTTGGTGGGGCCTTGCAGCCATCTCGCAATTGAGCAACTGGTGGACGTTGCAGCTTTCATTCTCGCAGTTGTGAAGCTTCGCGCAGTGCTCTGCACGCTTCCCCAGTACCGACCCAGGCATCCGGGGATCCGAGTTGGCAATGATCCCGGAAAACGAGCACGCATCGGGACAATTCCTGTTCAGCCATGGCGCTTGAGCCCGGGCGCCGTTCAGCTTCTCCTCCGGACAGCTCTGGCCGAGACTCGCCTGCGCCGCGGCAGTGGCGGAACCACTTGGGGACAGGTGTGCTTTCTTCCTGTCTTAGTTCACGGGTCATGAATCAGCACTGACGCTACGGGATGTCAATGCAGAGGACACACCGCCAAAAGACAAACATTACCGCAAGTATGCGAGCGGCATCGAAAGGGCTTTGGCGCTCTTCGACACAGCGCTGCAGGAATGGGCCGACTACATCTCGTTCCTGAACCGTCTACTTAAGGTAGGCTCTCGCTATCCTATCTGATTATGCTAGAGTGGAATTGCAACTCTAATCTGCTTCGCTGCCCATGACAACAGGCGCTGCAGGCCCGACCACCGTCCATCTCAACCATCCCTGCTAAGGAAATCGTCGCAAAGCGACTATCGCAATGTTTGAATCCCTCGCTCCCCTCAGGTGTTCACCAAAAGACGATCGAAGTCTATAGTTACATCTTCTCCGTCATTGGCAAAGATGGCTTATCGCGGGACCTGCGTCTATATCTTCCAGGCCTTGCCTCGGTCTTGTCCTTCGCCTCGCTCACCGTCCGCGCCCCCTTCCTGGACCTGCTTGAGCGTTATTTCTTGGATTTGCACCCCCGGTCGTTGCGTCCAGCCATGAAATCTGTCATTCTTGCTCTATTACCAGGCCTGGAGGAGGAGACGAGCGAGGAATTCGACCGTACTCTCAGGCTTGTCGAGAGGTTCAAGGCCGCCATCCGCCCTCCTGAAAGCCAGGATTTCACAGAGGCGCACTCCTCAGGGGACGACTTCTTCTGGCAATGCTTCTTCTTGGCTTCAATAACTGGCCACACCCGGAGAACTGGCGCACTCGCTTACCTCTCGCGGTTTTTGCCTCGCTTGGGCCATGCACTGCAGCCCGAGTCGTCCACGGCGTCTTCCGACACCACGACGTCTGCTAAGCTTTCTCAACTGGTCACATCCCCTGAGCCGGGCTTGCTCATACGCTGCTTTGCCGCTGGTCTCGCCGATGACCAGCTTCTCATCCAGCGTGGCTACCTTGACCTGCTGGTCACGCACCTCCCGATGCACTCCGAGGTCCTGCAAAAGAAATCCAAGGCTGGCGATCTTGAGCTCCTCTTAAGGGCGGCCATTGGTGTCACGGTGCGGCGAGACATGAGTCTGAACAGGCGGTTGTGGTCTTGGCTACTCGGCCCCGAGCCACCTGCCTCCGCTGAACATGACGGTGGGCTGGACTCTCCTACCCCCACCTCTACCCACCACCTTGGTTTTTTCTCCTCGAGGACAAATTACTTTGAGGAGTTTGGCCTGCAGCCGTTGACGCGGGCCTTGCTTTCCATGATCAAGTCGGACACCGACGGCAACCCAGCGGAACGCGCACGGCCGTACCGCATCTGCTTGTCCCTGATGGATAGGTGGGAGATTGGCGGCTTGGTTGTGCCTGAGCTCTTCCTCCCTATCGTGGATAGCGTGAGGAAATTCAAGGATGGCAAGTCTGCGAGCAAGGCCGACTTTACTGAAGTTCTCCGAAGTGCTAGCGTCTTCTTCGATGGCGTCGAAAGCGGGTTGATCTATGGCGAGATACTGGCCCTGATGGCCCAGGCCATCGGTCCCGGAGATCTCTCTGTCCTTGAGCGCAGAGACAAACTGGACCTCGTCAAGTTCATACTGACGCATTTCAATGTCAGGGAAGAGGAGATGATCACCATCCACGCGCCCCTCGCTGTCCTGTCCATCTTGTGTATGATGGAAGAGACGAAGGTGTATGACGAGCCCAGTGACGCCTTAGCTCCGTTGGATGCCTACTTGTCGGAGGCAGCTCTGAACACAGCAGCCAGCTTACTCGAGCTAGTCCCCGAACGAGCATTTCCGAAGGAAATCACGGCTAAGTCAACGCCGCCGCTTGACTTGAAGATCTTAGCAGCCTCCTTTCCGAAGATGGAGTTGCTCAAAAAAATCAGGACATTTTATACTGCAGACCAAGGCAACCTAGAAGCCGCTTCGCCCCCTTTTGGCCCACAAAATCTGGCCCAGCTCCTCCTACAGAAGGCATGCGATCTCAACTGCTCCTCTCTGAGCAGGAGGGAATCAGGTGCGGAGATAGCTGCAAAAAGCAGGATCCTCGTCCTGCTCCTTTCAAAGCTCCCAGAGACATTGTCTTTCGGCACAAGCAAGCTTCTTGCGGCGCTCCATGACTGCCTCGAGTCCGATGAACCCATCCCGTTCATCACCTATTCTTCCATCCTCTCACTTTCATCGCATACCTATGCGACAAACAGGATAACGGCTATTGAGTTCTCAAATCTCGTCGTACCGCTCGTACGCCATGCCTGGGTATATCTCTCGGCATCAGAACCGAAATATCATGTTGAGGCGGTCCGCAGTCTTTGGCTACTCCAGAGCGCACTTACACCCTCAAACAGGGATATTGAAGCTACCATCTGCTCTCTCATGCTTGAGGCCGACACAGCGGGCACATTCGCCCAGCGCCCTGCCGACCCTGGCCGCAGGTTCTCCGTACTCTGGACACATACCTTGCAGGACAATCCGTCTGCGCTGGAGCGGAGGGGGTCCAAGGCAACTAACGGCGACGTTAAGGGTCTGGCTCGCATCGCAGGGATGGACCACTACGAGGTGATGCTGACGCGGCCACTATTCCTGATGTTGGATGCGCTCGCCGATGAGAGAACACAGCTGTTCATGACCGTCAAGACCTGGCTCAACACACTCAACGGGCTGGACAAGTGAGTGAATGGAATACCATACCGTTTGTCTTGTGCTGACAGCGATGACAGGCTATTTTCCGTCTTCATCACGAAATTCTCAGAACTAGCCTTCCTTCGGCGACGACAAGATGTCAAGCCAAGCCCGTCTCACTACAGGGACAGTGACGACCTCAACTTGGCGCTCTATTTCGTCCGTTCCCTGTCCAATGTCTTACGCTGGGCGCCTGAAGCAGCCTGGGCAATCCTCGCGAGGAAGCTCGGACGCTCGGAATCTCTCCATCCGCCGCTCTCAGTAATCAGTGAGCCCCGCTCATACCTACTTTGTTGGTTTTGTGCGTGTTCTAACGAACAGGCTTAAGCTGGGATGGACGCCGACATGCCACTTCAAGAGTTTTTCCTCCATGTCTGCCTGCAATGCTTGGCTCACATCGAGGTCCCCGGTGAGAAGTCAGAAGCAAGGGCGACGCAATTGCATCGCGCTGCATTGACCCTTCTCCACCAGATCCTCCTTAATCCGTTCGCCGAGCAGCTTGCTAAACTACAACTCGAGACTGTCCTGATCGAGAAGCTCCAGCAGTCTCTCAAAGGCCCTGACCCTTACGTCCAGGTTCTGCTCCTGGATGTTGTCTATGCCTCCCTGAAGCTCCGGGAACTGGTTCCCGCTGAGCCTCCTGCTTCACCAACCCACGAAAAGCGTATGGCGCACCTCGAAGCTCCAAGAAGCTCCAGAGTCTCCCTGGCCGAGAAGCACATGGTTGTACCGCCGCTTCCGCCTGCCCTGCTCAAATGTATCCTCGCTGGCCTCAGCTCACCAAGCAGTAGGCCTGTTCTGGACAGCTGGGTGGGATTCCTCACCGAATGCCTCCCGCTCTATACAAATTCTGTTTTCCAGGTCTTAATACCCCTTGTGGAGACGCTTTGTCGCCAGATTGGGAGCACCTTCAGCAATCTCCAACGCCTGTTCCGGTCTTCGGAGGAGACGCCCTCTCACGGCGCTGTAGGACCCGAGACCACGTTGATTTCTCTTCTGAACGGCCTTGAGCAGGTTCTGGCCAACGGACACGACAGGCTCCTGGCTGAAGAGGCCAGGGCCCAGGTTGTCAAGAGTCCAGACCAGCCTCAGGGCTTCTTCGGCAACATGGTGTCGGGCGTGTTCTCGTCGGATGCGCCGCAAACCCGGAGCGCTACAGCCAACGACCGACTCACCGTCCTGCTTGCTTTCCAAGATGCCGTCCGCATGTGCTTCACCATATGGTCCTGGGGACAAGGAACCGATGAGAGGGGGCAGGATGCGATTTCCGGGGCATCCCTCAACTACACATCAGTGCGAATGAGGAATCGAGCGAGGAGGTTGCTGGAGCATCTCTTTGCCGCCGAGACTCTCGAGTGCCTGGAGACGGTGATCGGGATATGGCGGGGTGCACTGGACAGCGCCAATGTCTCCAAGGCCGCCGAGGTCTTCAATCTCCTCCCGGCGCTGGACGGCTCACGACCCAAGCATACCATCCCGGCAATGTTCAATGCTATTTACAGTCGGACAAACCCGGGCGCGCTAGACCCGTCGAGGAGATCGACGCTTACCATTGAACTGCAGGACACGGACCTCGTGATCTTTCTGGTGGACTACACTCGGTCTTTGGAGGACGACACCATGGACGAGATCTGGCAGGACTGTACCGCTTTTCTCAAAGACATTCTCGCGAACCCGTTCCCTCACCGGCAGACATTGCCGAGCCTGCTCGAGTTTGCGGCAATTCTGGGCGAGAAGGTGGACAATACCAATTTCGGGGAGCAGCGGAAGATGCGCCGGGAGTTGGCGGTAGGCCTCCCAGCTTGTTTGGTTGCTTGTAAATGTGCTAACTGTCTTCAGGACTTGTTTTTGCGCCTTCTCACGGCCATCTTCACCGCTCGCCCGGCCAGTTTCGAAAGTTCAGGGTCGTCTAACCTCTCTGAGAAGCGGCCAAGTGAAGCATCTCTGCAATCAGCAGTGGTCAGATTACCAGCTGAGCGGGCTGACGATGTAGTCGGCATTCTGGCTAGCATTGTCCCCAACCTCCCAAAGATACTGGTCGAAAACGACCGAATCCTCACAGCCGCGACCGCCATCTCGACCACCGTCATCGGCCCAGCGCTACGCTCCAAATCCTTCCCCGACACCGTTTCCAAAACCATGCTCGCGCTCCTCCAAGAACTCTCGCGCCTCCCGAACAACCAGAAGTCTTGGAAGAAAGACCTCTCCGACGCCTTCAATGACGCGCGCTTCTTCGCCTCCAGCCTGCCCCTCGTCCACACCGGCTGGCTGCCCCTCCTCAAGCAATGGACAGTGGCCGACAAGGAACGCATGCCAGACCTCCTCTCGCGCCTCACGCCGCCCACTACAGCAGGCATCGTCTTCGGCGTGGGCGCGACCTCGGCCCGGCTCGAGGCGGACCGCAAAACGCAGCTCACGCTGCGCCGCCTGGCCACGCTGATCCTGGCCTGCGCCGCCGACGCCTTTGTCGCGGACCTGCCGGCCATCACGGAGAAGGTGACGGAACTTCTCACAGCGACGGCCACGTCCTCGCCGTCGTCGACCACCCGCGCAGAAGTTTTCATGCTCCTCCGCGCGCTGGTTCTGCGCACCAGCGCCGTCCATCTCGCCCCGCTCTGGCCCGTCATCAACGCCGAATTGCATGCGGCGATTGCGTCGGTCGTCGCGCCGGACCACTCAACCGCGTCGGATACGTACGGCAATGCGTCGGTCATGCAGGCGTGCAAATTGCTGGACCTGCTGGTGTGTGTAGCGCCGGACGAGTTCCAGCTGCATGAGTGGCTGTTTGTCACGGATACCATTGATGCCGTGTACAGGCCGCAGTTCGGGGGCAGCGGCGGGTACCAGCCCGCGGCGTTGGTGGATGAGGTCTGTGAGGAGCTGGGAGCGGTTGGGTTGGGGTTTGTTGGGGGCGTGGAGGGTGCTCCGACGGTGCAAGCTTCTGCTGTGGGATCGTCTAGCGGTCACCGACGGCCGTTGCTTGGGACGCCGGGCGGGATTAGTGATGAGGTCAGCATGGAGCGGAAGGATGAACTAGTGGCCAAGGTGCTGAGGCCCTTCTTTGGGCAGCTGAGTATCCATGCTTTTGAGTCGACGTACGCCATGGCGCCGGTGGATCGGGAGGGATGTGTTGCCGGGCTGGTGAAGGATGTGTTTGATGAGCGGAGCATCGTCAAGGGGCTGTAGCTGGCCGGCTTGTCTGTAAGCATTAGGAATAGAGAAAATCGGCGGCAATCGGGTCGTAAGGATTGAGTTTGATGGAATTGCTTCATTCAGCGGGCATATACGCCACCATGGCCTTGCTTGCGCCCTCCATGCAGTACTGTACCACCTCGATCTTTGTGCCATCCGGTACCAGCTCGGCGATCTGCCTCAGATCGCTCGTCCGCGGCAGATACAGCGCGTGCTCCATCGGCCGGCAGGCCTCGTGCAGCGTCTCGAGGTTGTACGGCTCCATGGTGCTGAGGTCAAACACGTCTTGGCCGCGGTAACTCACGCCTCCCCAGGGCGGCGAGGCGAAGAGGACGGTCCTCGAGAAATCGACCCACAGGGATGGATCAAGTTCGAGTGCTTTCCCTTTGCCCTTGGACTTACCGCTGCCTGGGATCTTAAGACGGGCAAGAAAGTCGAGACTGTCGCCGTGCACCCAGGTGATGGCGTCTGCGACGCCGTAGATGGCGGCGTTGTGCTGCGCGCAAGCCAGGGTCGCCGCGTCCTTCTCGATGGCAATGACGCGCTTCCACTTCTCGGAGAGGGCGAAAGCGATAGTGTTGCCGCCTGCGCCGGCGAACAGGTCAATGATGGTGTCTTTGCGCGGGGTGGAATGGTTGTGAGAGGGGATGTCCTTGGCGATTTGTCTGGGGGGGAGGGAGTCAGTAGGAGAGCAGCAGGGAGTGGATGGGAGACTTACGTAGCCACCGGCTCGGGGGTCACGCCGAACCAGGCGGCGTCTGTCATGCGGATGTCGTAGTCGTAGAAGTTGAATATTGAGTAGCGTTGATGCCAGTATCTATTCAAGTTAGTACGGCTGCTTGAACATGTGTTTGATGGGTATGGGGCCTTACTTTTGAAGATCTGAAGGGACTTCATTGATATCTTCGTAGTGGTGACATTGCTCAGTCAGAGGCAGTGTCCCTTCAACGGGCCAGCGTGTCATCTCGAAGTTTGGAACTATCGACTTCAAGTGCAACAACGGCGTAAAAGATGTCTGTCTAGACGGACTGAGTAGTATACGGATCCGCAATCAGGTTCTATCTTTCCCTCTTGGCGCTAAGGTGTATATGAAGACAGAAAAGCGTGCCCAGTGGTACTTCACTTGGTCGGAGCGAACTGCAGTTCAAATCACTGGAGGTGAAGTTTGTAAATTACAGTCAGATGCGCGCTAAGAGAAAGGCTGGCTGCACTAATGGAAGGTAACTCCACACCCCCGCCAGGGCCCGTGCGACAGTGCAATTCCATGTTTGCCTGAAGTTATTTCAGGTACGGAGTACCGTAAGTTGCTTGTGTCTTAATACATACTAGTGTATTGTGATGTAAATACAAGTACTCCAGCTGCGATTCGTGTAACTCCAAGCTACTAGTTGCACATACGACCGTTTCGACACGTTAGCTCAGGGAGACCATCAACATACCACAACACACATACAAACCTCTAGGTTTGATCAGCGGCACCATGTTCAACGCTCTTAATCGATTCATATCGCGCCTCGATGGCGAGCCGGCGCCTTCAGCTAAGGAGAACCACGGGGCGTTTGGGTTTCAAGTGCTGCGCAACACCAACCTGCAGCTTGCGATTGAGCCGTGGTTCGACTTTGTCGTTGGCATCAACAGTCGCATGATCGTATGACATGCTTGGTGAATTCCCCACAGTGTTTGATTCGGAGTCTAACTGGAGCTCATCAGGACGACTCAGACCCCGTACTGTTTGCCCAAGAGGTGCGCAACTGCGCCGGCAGCACCGTCATGCTGGGCATCTGGAGCGCAAAGGTATGCACTTTCGCCCCTCTCTATCCTAGTCACCACACCTAACAAACCGACTCCCACAGGGTCAAAGGACACGCGCCTTGCACATCCCCGTCCCCGCCGACACCGCCTCGCTCGGCCTGACGCTTCAATGGACACCCCTCTCAGTCGTTTCCAACATCTGGCACGTCCTCGACGTGCCCGTCAACTCTCCCGCCGACGCCGCCGGCCTGCTCCCCTACAGCGACTACATCCTGGGCACCCCCGAGGGCGTGCTGCACGGCGAGGGCGGCCTGAGCGAGCTCGTCGAGGACCACATCGGTCGGCCCTTGCGGCTGTACGTCTACAACAACGAGTACAATGTGACGCGCGAGGTGACGATCCAGCCAAGCCGCGACTGGGGCGGCCAGGGTGCGCTGGGTTGTGTGCTAGGGTACGGGGCGCTGCACAGGTTGCCGGCGCCGCTGAGCGAGCCGGTGCATGCTCCAGGGGAGACCATGTTTGACGGGGACTCTGCGGCTGTCGCGGGTCAGGCTGGTTTTGTGCCGGCGGGGCGAGGTGCGGCGTCACCGACGAGTTTCGCCGGAGCAGCGGTTGGGACGCCGCCGCCGCCATCAGCATCAACAGATATCCTGGTGCCGGCCCAGATGGTGGACGCGCAAGCCGCGCCGGTCGGTGCCCCTCCAAGGAGTAAAAAGAAGGAGAGAGCGCACCTTGGGGCGCCAAATCTCATGGACGACTATTTCAAAGAGCAGGAGAAGAAGAGCCGAGAGCTTGACAATGCGCCGGGTGGGAGGAATTCGCCGTTGCCGCCACCACCCAAAGGACGGCCGCCGAAGGGAGGGCCACCTCAAGCTGGGAGCGTCCCACCCAAGGAGGCAGGGGTAGAGTAACTGTCCGGGGACTAGAATGTCGTAGTTCAAAAACCCCTTGTCTCTAGCAGAATTGCTTTCTGGAGGTTGCGCCGATCAGGAAGCCTGCCAAGTCTTTATACAGTCCTAGTGTATGACAGGAACCAAGCAGACAAGCAGCCACGTATCCCACCCTCCTCGGAAACCACCCTCCCGCAGCCAGCATCCCCTAGTTGATGAAATTGACGCAGAAAAAGTGCAAGATCAAACTGCACACGACGTAGTCGGCAAACGCCCTGGCTCATCATCAGCATCGCCCTCTAGGTGAAGGCCAAGCCGGGGGGTTGTCTTACCTCTCAGGCGACACACAAGGAAAATCCCCCTTGTTCGCCTCCGTAGTCTGGATCCTCAACGACGCTGCCACCTCCATCAGCATGACTCCTGTTCTTCCCGATCACACCATCCTCCCCACTTACCCGTCAGAACAAACTGCCCCACCGTCGCCGCAAATCCGGATAAGAATGCATTGAAGGGCTGTCCCACAATTCCCGTCAGTACCACCACTGTCGAAGGAGAAAAGCCCCAGCGAGTGGTTCACATACGTAGTTCCCCGCCAGAACGCAATATACAAACTGCAGCGCACCCACCGCCACCAAGAATACCATGAAAGCGTCCAGCAGCTTGGTACGCTGCGGGGTGGTGTCGAGGTAGTGCGAGAGCACGTTGTTGATGATCTTGTCCCACGTCTGGACGCCGCCGCCGGCCCCTGTGGTGGTGGTGGTGGTGGGCTTGGACAAGCTCGGTTTTGGTGTTGTGGTCGGCGGTGATGGTGTCCATGCTGGCGCCCGGGTAGGGGGTGCGGTGCTGGAGGGGGGAGGTGTCTGCGCCGCGGCGTTTCGTTGTTTGGGCGCCATGTTGTTTTCGAGGGGTCGAGGGGTTTGGATATGCGGGCCGTTCACAGACGACGTAATTAGTCCGGCCAGCTGGAAATTGGTGGTTATGGATTTCGTGGTCGTCGTTTGTGGAATGGCCAGTTGTTGAGGTTGGTGTTCTGGCGGATTTGTTGATGGCAGCTCCAGAGCTGAAGCGGCCACGAAGCTTCAATCACAAGCTGCCTGATCTTGCACACGCATGGGATTACGCACGGGCCTAGGGACAGGAGCCGGTTATGACAAGCTCATTCCTGATACAGTACAATACGCAAATACCCAGTTAGGTACCGTACCCTTGAACATCTCCGTATTCAAGCTTAGAATTATAAGGTATCTGACATCACTCATCAGCAGTTCTCGAGCTCATCCATACTTTATATGATAGCATCACACAAAAAACTGTCTGCCATTTACAGCTTCCTCAGTCTGACGCCATGGCGACCATGTTGGAGGTGCGCAGCGTCCCAATTGGCAGCCGCCGGATACCAGCATCCAGCTGACAAGTAGCACACTGACATGCGGCGTTTGTTGTAGGCGCTGCAACCGCATCCAGAAGACCGCCTCCATCTCCGACTACACCGCGCACGCTCAGTCATTTTGACAAGCCAGGAGTGAGTGTTTGTTGGCGGTGATCCAGGAAACTATCCCCCACCGTCATCTCCGTCTCCAAGATGCCTTCTGATGGCCTGCTTCAAAATTACCTGGGTTGCCGGCACCGGCGCCGGGATGCCTTCCGAAGCCGACCGCGTCCACTTCATCTTCCGAGTCCCACTCATCACGACCCCGTCTCAAATCCCGTCACACCTCGTCTGATCCGATCGCCTCGAGTCCATTCATCTAAATCTTTGCAACAATTCACCTCACCTTGACTAACACAAAGCACTTTTCAAAAGACTCGTGGAGATTCGCGCTGCTCAACGCACCTTCGAAGGCGCCTACATGCGCACCGCCCTCTCCCAGTTTTCCTTCGCCCTCGTCGTCCTTCGCATCTTCACCTCCGAGTTCTACCCCATCGGCGCCCTGCTGGCATGTTATGGCGCTGCCGTGCTGTTGGTGGCCGTGTACCGGCGGTACGAGGGCAACAGACAGTTTTTTGACTGCGAAGAAGAGGAAGAGTCTTCTTCATCCTCGGTTGGGAGAGGGAGGAGAGGGGGGGAGGGTCGATGGGGAATGGGGAGTATTGACGACCAGACGGATGGGATGGGGAATGCAAGGCAGGTCGTGGTGAAGAAGAAGTTTAGGACGAGTGGGAATAGCGTGGGCTTGTTGGTCGGGTTGAGTCTGGTGAGCTATGGCGCCATGATAGTGCTGTTGTGGAAATTGGTTGGGTGAGCCCTGTCCCTTTCAGTTCATTCGTTGAACAACAGTCACTCTTTTCCTTCTTTGAGTATCCGGGCAACTGTCCTGCGTGCTCGGTGCTGCCGTAACTGATGTAGATCGCCTGAACGACCTGTTAAGAGGGGTGGTCGAGATGACGATTTTTACATTACTTTGACTGCACTAACAGACGGAAGAGAACGGTACTTGTGAGAATGCTGCCTGAAAAGGGGTGCGCCGCTCCTTCCCAGACTGGACTTATAAAAGCTTTGCAACCTCCAGATTGTCCCTGCATCCCACTCCGGTTGACTTTGGTTCAAGTCGTCCTATAACCTGCGATGCTTCTTTTCTCGAGCCATCTTCATCGTATGACTCTGAGAGCGGGTTCCGGAGGCCCGGCCTGCTGGCGACTAAGAAAGGGATAACCCGACAACTCATGTTAGGAAACATGAAAGTCGGACTCACTTCAAAATAGTCACCAAAGACCCAACTGCACCACACCCCTAATCTCAATCCGACCTCGAAACGAACCCTGAGCGTCATTCATGTGCCCTTTTAACCTTGCTTATTAGCGCTCCGACATCTTGACGCCCTGAATAAACCCAGCTTTGCCGCTGGAACTTTCCCTACGTAGCATGAAACGGACGATAACCCAACCCGCCTGCACCGCACGACCCCAGCTCGGAGCACGCCAGTCCCGAAAGACGGGCCACGATCCGTCATCCGTTTCAGAACGCCACGTCGAACGTTTGCCTATGCATGCGCATGCATAGGTCTGTTTGCATCAGGTAGTCGGGTTGAGGTAAGCAAAAGACCGACGTGCAGGGGTGCAACTCCTCCGTTGCATGGCTACCCTTCCTTACGCTCCAACACTACCTCTTAGTAGTGGGCACAGACGGTCCCAAGACGGGATCAAAGAAATGGAGATGCATGCCATCCCGCCCTCGGGGCTACGCTAGCGTGCCCGGTACGGCAAAGACGCTCCGAAAGAAGGACGGGACGGGATGGTTTGCGGGGAAGCTGTGGGATATCATCCCACTTACCGGGACAAACGGCGCGGCCTGGCGCGCTGCAAGGAACGGGATGGACGCTTACCTGCGTCAAATGGATTTCATTGTAGGCATGCATGTGCTGCTGTTGGGCGTCGTTGACGGCATTTACCGGACACGAAGTATCTGATGGTCGCCGAGGGATGCGGACAAGACTTGGGACGGAGGCCCGCTGCCGGAGCTTAATTGCCTTATCAACGACTCCGTCTAATCACTGACGAGTCAGAGCCCTGAAGCCGCGAGATGTATAGTCTGTATGCATTTGGAGGCCGAGAGCGTGCAAACCCATTCCCCAGAGCCAGGTACCTTATGCCACCGCCTCCCAGCACTCAACAGCATGAATGCAATCATGATGAAACATGGTCACGTACCGACACCACAGGCCTAGCCTAGCCATCCAAGTAGCATGGACAGAATACATTTTTCACTGTTCTCGCAACATACGCCGCCTCCCTTCCGCATAGCTGTCTATGCCTCCAATGCGACTCCCAGCCGAGGTCATCGACCGGTTCCACCCCGGCCGCCATTCTTTCCAAAGTCGATTCAGCCCAAAAAGAAAGTTTAGAGTATTGTACAGTTGAATACAGAGCATGCAGAGAATGGCAAACGATAGAAGCAAACACAAGCCGCTGCTGAAACGGGGACAAACTTCCGCCCATTTCACCGAAGCTTCCTACTTCCCAGCCAAGAACGCAGAGACGCAGGAAGAAGTGAAGTGACACAGAAAGACGAGAAAAGAGAGAAAATGTAGGTACCGATCCGTAAATGGGAAATATGCCAAATGTATCCCGCTTACATCTCACCAGACGCTCATGATGACCAACCAATCCACATTCTATCCGGGCCGACCGACCCATCATATCTTTAGAGATGATCCCGCCAATTACATACGCACAGTATGTTATCATTCCGTGCAGCGTCGGCGGTGACATTTCCACACGGAGGGCTCCGTCTTGTGGCTTTCCGCCATTGTGGGGACCGGCTTATCCCCGCTTGGCCGGCTGAAGTCGGAGTCCCCATCCGTTTGCGGGGCAGGAAAGGTACTCCGTTCCTCTGCCGTGCCGTGCCGTGCCGTGCCACCCTGTCTAGTTTTCTGTAGGTCACTGAGCCTCCCATGCTAACCAATACCCATAATGGAATGATTCCGCATCCCATTCCTTGCCGTCTTGACAGTGAAGAGGGAGAAAGAAAAAAAAGTAACGGAACAAGAAACGCGGAAATAACCGTTGCGGCTAAGCTTCGGTCTTAGCTCTGATGAAATCAGGGCTCTGGTGGTTGTGTGTACAGAGCTGGGAAATTTCCCCGCTGCTTTCCGGCCAACTACAAGTGCTTTCGTCAAAGCACCTTCGGTCCCCGTCGTATTGTTGACGAATTCTGCGTTCTGTGCTATTACCGACTCCGCGTCACTGACGGGACAACCCTTCCGAGCCACTGACCAGATATGCCAACCAAGAGGAAGTCAATGGTCGTTATGGGCGGCTTGCGATCGACCACACACCAGGCCACAACCGAAGTATCGAGTGTTGCGCCTTGTGTCGCAAATCGCCCAATTCGGTCATTCGGCAACCTTGCGCTCAGCCAGATTGGCAGTCCTGCGTCGTGCGTGTCTCGACCGGTTGGGAACCGCCGTGGACTCAACCGACCATCACATCAAAAGACCGGAATGCTGAAATGGGCGTCGGTCCTTCCCATTGCCGGGTCCTCGCCAATGAAACACGCCGGAGGATCCACGGTAACCGCAGTCTTGGACTCTCGATATAAGGGGGTGCAAGGTTCCACCGCGGACGCATGCGGATTTAGCGTACCAAACTGACCTCCTCCTTCAGTCACCGCCCATAGTACGAATGTCCATGTCCTGACGAATGCTGGTCTGCCGCATCTCCGTACCATCCGCCGTAGCTTTCGCTAGGTTTTGAGTACGAGTACGATTGCTGCCAAGATGCGTAACTTGCCGGAGGAACGGCTCCTGCGGACAGCGAAACATTCTGATCGAGGGTGGTGCCCGGGACTGTCTCGATTCCCGGAATGGTGGTTGCAATGGGCGGCGGATACATATCGGCCGACACGGAGCTCGATTTGCGATCGTACTCGCGACTTGAATGAGCACCAACTTGCGACATCGGCGGGTACGGCTGATGACCGGCCATGCTCTCGGTGCCGAAGGACATGGACCGCGGCGGTGGCCCAGGGTAGGGCGACCAAGCGATGTCGTCCCTCGTGGACGACTCCGAGCCCACGGATGTCGACCATGGGGCCGACGGCTGAGGCGCATGCGGTGTGTAAGGGGAGAAGGCGGGCGTGATGGGAGAATCACCCGGATACGACCTCCAAGACGCATTCATATCGCCAGGCTTGGATGAGCTTGGGCTGGCATCCGCCGACATCCAATTAGTCACCCCATGCTGCCCGTATGCGCTCGAAGGTACTAAGGATGCTTAGCAACTTGTCCTGCGACATGGTAAGGTCTTGGGCTTGGTGAAGGCCGATGGACTTACTCTTGGAATCAGTGGAGTAGCTGTCGCTCCCCGAAGATTTCATTGGTGGCGCCATAATTTGGATGGGCGGCATCGCCAGCTGAGGATACGGCTGCTGGCCGTGAACATCGGAAGGAAGTCCTGCCTGCATGGCCGGCGATGAAGAGGCAGAAGAAACTTTCGGGCCGACGGAGGACCGCGATCCCGATTTCTGTCGCGTGTCCACAGGCGGCTGTTGGTCTACGGGGTAGAAGCTGCATTCCTTTTTCAAGCGGATGCAGTTTATGCAGCGCCCCTGAACATCGTTCTGCGATGGGACACACCTAATCTTGCGGCGACGGCAGTGGCCTAGATTGAATGAGTACAAACGCAATCTCGAGAGAATGGCCTTCAAATCACTACTTACCACATGCAACCGACGTCCGATGGTAGCCCAACTTGTTTCTTCGCCTTTCGGCGGCTGAGTCCTGACCGGTAGCGCTCGACTGCTGCGGCGTGGATGGCTGGGGTGGCAGCCCCTGGGATTGCGACGGCCCAACCATGGGCGTCGAGATTGACCGTTTCAATTCCAGGCGTTCTCTGGACGGAATGCTCGAATCCGGGTCCAAGTCTGAAGACGCAGAGTATCCAGGCAAGTAGCCCGATTGCGGAATGTCCATGTCGGCGCCGTTCAGAGGCGGCGGAGGGTATTGATATGACATGATGTCTGTCATGGGCTCGTCTTGTGAAGAGGGCAAGGCAGATTGCAAAACGGCTTGATGCTAAGGGGTTCAAGTCGACTCCTGAGGGACGGTTGAGAAACAACTGTCACGTAATAAGATTGCTATGGCACAGCCGGCCGACACCCCAGAAGATATCAGGAGGTAGCCTCAAAGGCGTACAGCACGGGCCGGTGGAGCCGACCGGATTGGATATGGCGGAGAGTCAGTTCGATCCCAGGTGACAGCGTCGACTAACACTCAAAATAGGTGATGCTGACGAGCAGTCGCAGACCCGAATGTCGGAAGAAGCTAAAGCGGTCCAATTGCTGCCCGGAAATCGAGCTGGACTTCGAAGTCTCTTGATCGCCGTCTGGGTACCAAGGCAGACCACAGGCAGCCGTGGCTCAGATGTCGCGCCGGCAGGTTTAGCGACAAGGGCGGTAGACGTGCCGATGAACAGGTAGCGAGGGGCGTGGGGGCCAATCGGTATGACGCTTCTGCGATTTGCAGCGCTTTGGCGAGCAGAATCCTGGATTTATGACTGGCGACCAAATCCGCACCGTTTGGTTCCGGCTGCCCTGATTCGACCTGGCAGGCAACGACAGCAGCTTTCTGCAAAGGGCCACACCGCAGGAGGAAGCTCGCCCTATATGCTGCCTGTACTCGCGCTCAGGCCCAATGCCGAGCAAGATAATCGAGACGTTGTTTGGGAGTGTCTCCCTGGGTTGAGTGGCTGTGAGAGTGCTCAACAAACAATTGGATGTTGGAGTACGGGGATGCTGTGTGGGGAGATTCCTGCAGCGCACGACCAGTTGAACCGAGAGTCAACAGGAATGGAACCGGAGGGTGAGAGGAAGTGTGATACCCGCGTTCCGGGCGCGGCTTACACCCCAGATTTGTTGGCCTTGATCGAGGTGCGGTTCTGCTGGCTGCGAGAACAGGGGGATCCCGCGGCTACTGTTTTTGGAAGCCCCTGTGCAACCTTCCGCCTGATTTGACGCGGGCGTCTGTTAGAGGCGCCAGCGACGGTTCAAAGATCACGCCCGTCGGGTGCAGAAGAGTGAGGATGGAAAAGCGTTTCTAGGGGCTGTGGCCAGGCGCGTATGCGTTGAAATTCTCCAAGTTGAACCTGTAAAGGGAATTCGTTCCTCGTGGTCGACAATCGTGTGTTCCCTCGAGGCTGGGTTACAAAGCTGCACTCTAACGGCCTTTATCCATGTGAGGTGTCCAGTCCACGGGGCTCGCTAAGATATGGTTGGCCGCTTCCAGGCAGACGAAGGAAGTGGGATGAGCTGATATTGAGCTCCCAAGGGGTTTATTTTAATCGCCGAACCGACGGAGAGAACAAGACGAGACGTGGCCATTCAGCTGTAGAGAGGGCTCAGCTCCTTCCACCTGCAGCGCAAGGCGAAACTTAGTGACGCGATGCCAGGCTGTGGTAACGAACGACGCGGCGACAACGGGCATCGACCACAAGCAAGAGCTGACGTGTCGGAAACGACTGGCTTGCCCATACAATAGGAGTGGACTTTGGAGGTTGGCGAGTCTTCGGCTGCAGGGCGAGACGGGCTTGCTGATGATGAATCGGCGAGGGGTAGAGAGAGTCAAGCTGGACGATGCTTTTCTGATGCTGGGAATTATTCGTTTTTCGGTTGTTCTTCAAACTCCCTCTGCTCCCTGGCTGGCTGATGCGTGCGTTTTTGCCCCGGAACCCGATGGCTTAGACGTGGAACGGCTGCCCAAAGGGCCCAAGATGCGATCGGTTTAGGCGACAATGGGGCGAGGGAAAATGATTTGGTGCCAGACCCGGTGTCTGGATGCCAGTCACATGCAACACTGGGCTATTATCGTGAGGCTGTTGTGATAGCAGCTCTTCTCAGGTCTGTCCTGGGGAGGAGCGAGCATAAGAGGAGTTGGGAGGGAAGCCGACGTAGATTGGCGGCACAACTCAAAGGCCGGGGTGTGCCGAGTGCGAGGGGAGGGGTGGCAATGGAAGACCGGGCAAGTGACAATGGAAGTCACATCAATTAAAGGAAGGGCATAGATTAAAAGCTGCGACTTCCTCGTCGCTCTTTATTCTGCAGGCAGGAGCAGCCACGGAGAGACAATGAGCGCTGCCGGACATGGAAGGTACCGTGTGCAGTCAGGAGCCAGAGCGAAGCCAACTTCGGACCTTGGATACCGGGACTGAGCAAAACAACGTGGTCTTTAAGAAACTGGAACAGAAATTAAACCGGTGAATAAGAACCCTCGACGGTCAAGGCCGGTCGAGTGCGCATCGAGTGCTCCCATGCGAAGCCGGGCCCGGAGAGGCTAACATGGAAAAATGGCTGTTACCAGTCCAGGGACATGGGGTTAATTCAACCTTTGATCATTGCCAAAGGCTGAAACACCGTTTCCAGCATTTGGCTCCCGGAAAGACGTCAGGATTTCCTTCCATGGCTCCCAAGGCGAGAGACCCTTGCTAGTTTTGACGATTAACCGATCTGGTAATCAGGGCAAGACCTTAGGCATGCGCTTTTCCCAGGAGTGGACAAACCTGCCAATGGACCTCCCCGTTCGCCCGTTTGACCACCCCAAATCATCCCCGGCTTGATTTCGGCGCCAACCGACGACACAGACAATCTCTTCAAATATCCGCGCGTGGGAGGTGTCGGGTGCCGGCAATCCGTGGTTGGCGGGCCGGGCCTGGAGGGGTATCCGTAGACAGCCAGAGAGCGAGCCCATGTTGTTCGTTGCTTACGACAGAGAGACATTCTTTGTCGCCCTAAGCCGAGTCTAGGGAAGTCGCCGAGAGTATGAGCGTAGCATCCTTGTCCAGGGCTGGCAGTGGCTCATGCGCAAAAGGGTGGTATCCGGCCGGGAACGACCCCATGAGCGAGATCTGATCTTGGAATCTGAGGAGCGGGCATGGAAGGCGATCAGGAAGCCTGGAATGTCTTCCGGGGTCCAGGCGCATTGCGGACCGGTCCCAAATGAGGCCACATTGCAGAGTTGTGATAATAAGTGCAACATCAATACCCGCTGGTCGATGCGGACTCTCGCTGCCGGCCAATTGGGAGAACAGGCATGAACAGTTCCGCCGCGTCGAGCTTGGCTTGGGCTGGCTGTGTGCGGCCGTCGAGCCTCAAAAAATAATCCCCTGCCGAGGGCCTGGCGAGTCTGGGGTGTTTCTGGTCGAATTCCGGTGAATGGAGCTCAGGATCCCTGCGAAGGTTCCATCCCTGGACCCTAACCTCCTTCCAGCCACACGAGACGCCTGATACAACCAGGGTCCTCTTTTGTAGGGCTGCTTGCGACTCCGTCGCGGTTTCACATATGTACCTACTTTGTTACTTTTAGGTGGATAAGGACATTTATTAGTCCGTACTGTCCGCCAGCTGTCTCGCACACAGCACGAAGAAGATGATTTGGTGTACTAACGTTGGTGCTTCCCGCCGTCTGTTAGAACGGCGCTTGTTGGTGGGGAAGGAACGAGGAGCGCGCTAACAGGAGGCTGCCGAGGGCTTCCAGAAAGACTCAGCGACGAACTTGGGCGGCCATTGAACGGAGGGCTGCCACTTGAGGGCACGGTGCAATGTAACGCCAATAAGCGCTGTGGTGCACTCACCAGCGAGGAGCCCCTCGTCCTCGCAGGCAAACCAGGTTTGGCGTGTGTATCGGGTACCTTGCATACACTCAGACTTGGTTGGTTGAGCGCTGGCGCTGCCCTTGAGGTTCGAAGGAAGAGTTGATCGCAGTCGCATTGGGCGGGAATGGAATCAATGGATTGGTCCGGTTCCAGCAAGCCACTACAACTTTCAACCCCTTCATTTCTTTGATCCGTTTCTCCAGCATGCAGTACGACGCACTGCCCGTGCAGATTCGATATTGGCTATTTCGGATTACGGGGGCAGTCAGAGATCTCTCGACACACCCATTTAGACGGGGAGAATGCCGGTGGGACTGATGTCGTGCTCCGGGCCTTCTGTAACACAGTCGAGGCGCAAAACTACGTATTGTCTATCATATAGACGAATGGAGAGAGCAGTATCGTCAGATCTATCCGTATCTTTCTCCGGTATCCGTCAAGGACGGTCATGTGTTAGCCCCCATGTCCGTTGAGCTGTTACCAAGGTCCGAGCAGGGTCTATGTGCGAATGGTCCGCATCCATCTATCTCCAGTAGCATCATGGGACACCTATCAAACGAGGTCAAGTCCTGTGGATTGGCATGACGAACGTCCGCACGTCAACCGACCTGGCAGACAGCCCGGCGCAGTGGACCAGCCGTTGTGGCCCGAGACAATATTAAAGTTACAGTACACAACACCGTTACGTACTCCGTACATGGACAACGGGGCTCAAACGGCTGGCTCCACGGCCAAGGTGTTCGAAGGCTTCTAGAAGGAACAGCCGACAGAGAAATTGACGTGGGTCGGTGGATGCACCAGATCCGACAACGAATTCGGAGTAGCGCATGGTGTCAAAGGACTGATCTGCTCTAGTATGCCGGAATGGCCGAGTCGAGAGATAGACCCTGACATCTTCAGCCGGGAGCGCCGATATGATTGATGTCGAGCTTCGGCGATCAAACGACAAAGGTCGTGCCAAGACTACCTGGTACCTGTGCTCCGTCAGGGACAAACCTCCAACACAGGTCGAAGTATTCTCCCCATGTGATATGAAAATCGCGTCAGCCTAACGGGTTAGTTAATGACACTGTTACGGGTTTCCGGAATCAAGGGCCGAAAGGTGCGCCAAGACGTGCAAGGATTGAGATGACGACATGGCTGTGACCATGACCCCAATCCTAGTTCTATAACGACAGTGTTAACACCCAAACCTGGCCCAGCATTGGATCCTCGCGTCGAGTTGGAGTTGTCAACCAACCGATAATGAAATGGTGCGATAGTATGCGAGGTTGCTAGCGGCAATACACCTCCGCAATCCCGATAAACATCCTCGAGACATCTCAACAGAACCCAGGCTTCGACAGATCTCCTGCCAAGCCCGGGATTGCTCCTCTTCCAGGCTGTTGACCGGGGTTCACGGGTGCATGTGCCACTGACGAGATAAGTTCCGATTGGCTGAGTTAGAAAGGCCGGCTCGGATAAATTTTTATGGGGCCGTAGTAACGTTATCGTTTGGGCAGTACCATGTAAAGGTAATGTTCCTGATGCAAGGCCCGGGCGTACGGAGTATCTACATGTACCTGAACTTCATCAGATCCAAATCACAGCGGAGAGAGAGTGGTTACGCCTGCTGGATTGATCTGATCAATCATGCTTTGCTCCATTCATCTACGCCTTGCTGTTGCAGAAAAATAGTTGTTGAAACTGCACGCCTTTCGTTCATCAGTTACCTTCGCATCATAACCGGCTAATGCATGTCTTGCAGCGGGCATATTCAACCTGCAGGTCCTGTTTGGCGCACATAAAGCATGGAAATCATGGATGTCTTGGTATCACTCGGTCATTACCGCTCGGGCTGCTCGATTTCTCGTCGTTCAGCACTCGGCACGTCTCAAATTCGATCCGACATACGGACATGCTCGGACGCCCGAGCAGCTTGACATGCACTGGCACAAATTCCTAGATAGGGACTAGTGGACCCCTCATAATGTGGTTGACTTTTTCGATTCTCGGCGGGCCCGGTGAGCCGTTTGTTGACGGATCTCGACAGCGTCGTATCCGGCTCGCTTCCCTCCTCAACGGATGTATAATGGCACTCTATAACCGTCTTGCAGCTACGTTCTATTAGCTGTCTTGTACGGAGTATGTATGGCAGCATCAGCAAGCATTACCCTCAGAGGAAGCCTACCTGCCAGGTGGTTTCGGATCTTCGGATGGACATCCTTAGGGTGGACATGCGGCCAGATCGTGCGCCAGGGTAACCACAATGGAAGCATCCTCTACCTACTAACTTCGAATGTCAGTCGTGGTCAGGATCCTGTACGTCTGGCCCCTGAATTTGTCATTGCTACGACGTTCCAAGCGATGTCGGCAGCCTATCTCGCTATGAGACGCTTTCTATTCATTCTCACTTGCCACCCCTGCTGATCTTTGTCTGAATCGTCTCACAGTGCCCATAAAGGACCGACATATCCACTGGCGCCTCTGCGGCTCCCATCGTCCTTGATTAACCAGAATATCGTTGCAATAAGTATCCTCAAAAATTCTCTCCAGATACGGAATTCTGGCATAGTTGATGGTCGGCTCGTTTGCTCGCTTGTCAGGTCGGATAGACGAGCTGAGGGTATAAGATCTTCCACTACTAGAAGGTGACAAGGAATACAGTTTAAAATCTGAAGGCGAGCGACCTCTTCGCCGGCATGTCTGAACGGACATGGAATTTCCCCGTGGCTAGACGACACCGAAAATTAAGCCGGCGAATCATTCGGTAATCTCTTCCTGATTTCGCAGCGCATTTACCTTCATTCAGGCAGCCCTGCTAACAATCAAGCGACGGTTATCAGGGAACACACTCCTCTTGTCTTCAAGGACGATGACTCAAGGCCGGCGGAATTGATGCACAGTTTTGAGTAGTGTAATGAGCCTGAGCGTCGGCTGTTGCATCGCATCTTGCCATCGCAGGTCTCGGATCTGTGGATGGAACGCTATCTGCTTGCAGGTGGAACAGTGGCAACCAGTCGCATTAACTGTTTTATTCTCGCTCTCGACATCGACTCGCGAATCCTGGATCTGTTGATTGCGTCGTATGGTATTGTCCCACCACACAGGCACAACCGGGCCGGTTGTCTTGGCTGGTGATGACTGCTACTTGCCCAAGGAGGAAAAGACTGAACATTCAACCACCAAATAGGCGACCTGGTGATGCATTTCGCTCTGCAAGTCAAACGAAATTCGCCGAGCACTAGGCCGGGAATGAAAAGAGCGAAGAAGCTCTGGCTCTGGGCAGCCGACCCGTATTGGGATGATGGGGAGAGATCTTCCGTCGGCATAGACCGGCCGAAAATCTCGAAGCCGGGCCGTTTCCTACGCGGTCATTCCCGAACCTTGTTGGCAACCGACGTCGCATTCCTACCGTTGAGATTTGGCAGTGGGGCCGCATGCCTCCCATTGTTTCCCTTTTCCCATCACCTCCCATTCTGGACTGTGGACAGTTATAGTGCTACGCCCAACATCCCATTTGAGTGATCTTCGAGAGAAGATAAACAACCGCAACATTTCGAGAGCGAGGCCTCGCGAAGTTCATCACTTCACAGTTCAAGGCGTCCTGAATCGTAGCATCACTGACTACCTTAGACCTTGGTACGAGCCTGATTCGATCAGATGCGGAGAATGATATTTCGCCGACTCAAATATATCTGTCTCATACCAGTTGGCTCGCTTCATGATGCGGTACTGCAGTTTTTGACCATGACTGCTTGTCATTTTTTGGGATGGTTCATCCACTGGCCTACATGTTCTCTAGGAGGGCAATGAAGACCAATATACCATTTCATCAACAGTCCTTTGACCCACCGGAGTCAAGCTTCTGATAAATCCGGAAAACAAGCCGGAGCATCTGTCAAGGTTACGACGTGGCAGGGCGCCGGTAAACCCTTTCACTCCTCATATCGCGAGCCACATGTACCTTTGGAAGTCTCGCATCGCTCAGCAGGTACCTCTACTGATACTCGGGCGTATCCAATGCAGCAGAATATTTGTATTTCTTTTGCTTCGAGCATTGGTCTCTTCGCCCAGGAACGGTTTGTTCCCGAAACGTCTAGAACCTGGCGACATCTCGACTTTGCTCACGGGGCCGAAGCTTGCCGTACGTCGCTATTCGAACTTGTAACCGGGGATGATTGTGAGAGAACTCGAAGTAACGGGTGGCTTACCCAGGGCGGTAAGAAGTATGTTACTTGCCAGACTCTGCTGGGTTCTGCGATCAATATGAGTCATATGTGTATCCACTCATGACGGCGGGCATTGGGTCAAATAAGCAGTTGTATTCGTGCCTAGGTGTGCTTTAGGTTGCTGCCATGCAGCTGGAGATGCCTCACCTCTGTTCCAATTTCTGAAGGTGGCGCCGGTTTGGGCCATGGACTGTGATACTGGAATAAAACGCTCGCCGACCAGCTCCCTTCGCTGGTCGAAGGGAGGCGGTCGGCTACAAACCCTAGGATTTTGCTTTGGGAAGGGTTCAAGCTGGTGGCCTCAAGAGGCCACAGCCCGCGCCTTGGGAGGGGATTTCTGGCCACTGCGCCCCTTCGAATAGGTCGTGGCCTGTTAAGAGAGGGTTGATGTTGGGGGACGGAGAACTTTCGTTCAAGAGGCCTGGTGTCCTAAGAACAATAGCAACATTGAATAGACGGAATCGAAAGTCGATGGCAGGGAAGTTGAGTTCCGAGACGCGTAACCGCGAGGACGCCGCGGACGACGGTGCCCCCTTCGGATGTTAGGGGACGAAGCGTCGACCACCCTTGACCGTACACAAATATTCCTCTCTTTCAGGTGCATGTAGCTCATCGCTCCACCGTCGCATACAACGCGTGACTTGCATCTTCTCCGAGCAGGTTGAATGCATGGTAGCCCCTTGACCCCTGGAATCCCCGAGTGTCTCTCCTCCTAACTGTACACTCCATTCGAGGCTGCTCGTTCGCAGATTCCAGCCTCACCATGCCGAAGTAAAGCCTCGTGGCCAACGCGGTGGGATGCGTCGAGACGTTATCGCTCCGCATGCACGATGGTGACTTCATCTGAGGCTGAGGGAGGAGATACATCAAACCGACGACGTTTCGTCCTCCAAGCCGTCATCTTCGGTACAGCCATGATCATCGTCAACAGCACCCCAAGTTCCGGGCTCCAGCCCAGTAGAAAATCTAGAGTTGCCAAACCCCATTTTCTCAGTACCTTAAGAGAAGTGTGAGACCGAGTCGCCATGCTGACTCTCCTGTCGTCGTCAGATGAATATTCACTGCATGCGTCCTTCACCGCAGGCCAGCCGAAAGGCGCGAGCCCACCATTTCGGCACCCTTAGTGCACGACTCCCTCACTCCAGAAAAATCCATCCGACTTGACTCGTGGAGAAGGAGGAGACATTACGGGAATTGAGGAGAAGAAAAGAGGGTTGGGGGGGCCCTTATAGAATTTCGTGCCTTCCTTTCTCGCGATTCATGAACCGATGCTCCTTCCCGTCAGACATATTCTGACTTGACTAGTAGAGTACAGGAAATCGCGAGTTGTTTGTTTCTGGAAGTTGTGGGCCACCATGCAAGAAGCAGCGCGTTCAGCGCTTTGCAAAATACCCTGAATTGGGAGTTTCATATCGCCGTGTCCTGACTTGGCTAAAAGTTTCAAAGACCATGGGACTGGTCTTTTATTTACATTGGATGGAAAAGGAGGTTCCAGGTTGCTCAGGAAACCGTCTGTTCTGGGCCAGCTGCTGTTCGGCGTTAGAATTTCCATTGCGGAGTCGGGTGCGGGGCCGTCGGCGCTGTAATCCGTAGTGTAAGTACGATGGGGGGAGAGCGGTCGACGCTTTCCTTCTGTCATTGCATGGCTCATTCACGCAATGCGCTCATCGTGGTGCTTGAAGAACGGAAAATGGACGAACTCTCATGCTGACAGCAGTCACTGATTCGCTGGGATCTCTGTGCCCTGATGTATCATGACCAAATCAAGATTTGGCCGTTTCAGGCAGCGACCACTTCATCATCGCCCAAATCTCTCCCCCCTCTGGAGTTGGCAAGAAAACCAATTTATTCCGGCTAGAGAACCGCTCTCATATTTGTCCATGGTCCATGACCCAAACCAAGGCACACATTAACCACCTATTAGCCCAATTGCCTTCCATGTTCCCGCTTTCCTCATGGAGCAGAATCGCTAACGACAAAGGCCCGGAGGGCGTTGCCAAGTTCCGCGAACCCCAACTTCCTAAACGCCAAACCCAGCCCCATCTTAGCACCATCTTGAGCAATCAGAACATGAACACGACCGCGGCCCCGGCCATGGCGATGCTGACGAGGCCTGCCCCCAGCCCCGACGCAGCGGCAGTGACGATGCTGGTCGTGGCGGTGGGCGTCGACACCTGCCGAGAAGTAGTCGACACGCCGCCGGTGATGGTCGACGTCGGATTGGTTTCATGCGAGGGCCGGCTCGTCGTAGTAGAGGTGACAGTGCCCTTTGTATTGCTGGTACCACTGCTGATGTCAGGCAGCTCGGCGCCGCCCTCGACCTTGAAAAAGTTGGCGCAGGTGATGCGCGTCTTGTTCGGGTAGTGGAAGACGATACTGCGGTTGCCGAGGAAGTGAGAGATTGTCTCGACCGTGGACGCGTACAGCTCCAGGTACGACGTCTCCCACGTGTCTTGGTCCGCCGGGATGTCGCCGTGCTTGCCGCTCAGGTCGCCCACCTCGCAGGTTTCGGGCTCCGACGCGTCGCACGGCGGTTCCTGGCCGCGAAGGTAGGGATCCAGATGAGCCGCCGTCGCCGTGCAGTTGCCGTTCTCGGGCACGGGTTTGTCGTGGATGTGGTAGGCTAAGAGGAAACGGGTTAGACTCAGGTGCTTTGGCAGTGAGTTGCCGATGGTTGAAGTTGGACTTACGGAGAGGAGCGCCGATCTTGGGCAGATTGCTCAGCTTGATGGTGAACCGCACACCAAGCCCATCGTCGTTCGCAACAGCCGTGACTTCGCCCTTGATGTTGCCGCCCTCGGGATAGGCCGGCTTAAAGAAAGCGGACTCGGGCAGGACCGCCTTGTATACGACGCCAATAGGGTTGTCGATCACTTGTGGGGCGTCGCCGAGTTTCTGTTGCTGACAGTTAGAGTACGACCTCGAGAGATGGAAAGACTGGCTGTCGAGTTCGTCACTTACGCCGGTCACCTTGCCGCTTGTAGTTATGCTGGCCGGGCTCGCGCTTGAGGTACCAGTTGATTGAGCGGAAACGTGGGTGCTGGCCACAGCCAGCAGCACTGACAGCTTGCCCGACACGCGCATCCTGATGATGTTCCGTAAGGTAGGTTCGGATTGCAAAAAAAGTGCTATTTGTGCTGGCACTGTCTAGGGTGTATATGCACCAGAGACGTGCAAGATGTGCAGGCCGATGTTGGACCTTGGTGGGCAAGGCGGACTGCGCTGTTGTAAGTCTGGAATCGAATTTGGTGGGTTGTACGTGTACAATCCAGTGGATTCAGGCTCTGTGCTAGGAGCAAAGTTTCACCGGGAAGTTGCAAGCCGGATGAGCGATGGGATAAGGTAGAGAGGCCACGGTGAGTTATAGGTTTGTTAGGGAGGGTATGGGGAGATTGCCTGAAGTTAGCAATGCATCTTCTTCTTCTGCTTCTTGTCCACTACAGGACAGGTTCGGCACTGCAGGTTATATAACGTGAGTACTCCGTACAGATGCAGATCGGTCCAACAATGGTAAGTTTCCCCAGTCCATCCTACCTGGAAGAACCGGGGATGAACAGGGGATTTGTGAGGCGCTGCGCTACGGCACGGTAAACAAAGGCCGTTGAGCATGGCCGCGATGCAACGTGTGCGACTCTGGAGCTTGGTGCAGCCGCCAGGAGCCGACTGTTGTCCTGTGCAGGATAAATCACTGGAAATTACCAACCCGCTTCCATGCGACCCTGCAAATAGCACACTCTGGCAACCTGGCCGCATGCAGCAAGACCAGTACTAAGACCGCTACGCCACGCCGGCGCAGCCCTGTGTCTCACCACCTCAGTTCAGAGTGAGCTTCGGCTCGGAAGCTGGCAGTCGAGCGTGTCGCGGGGACCCCAAGCTGAGGTATGGACAGATCGACACCTCTTTCTGTTTGTGCAGTTGCCTGGTCGGTCCATCGTGATCGACAAATCCGGTGGTGACATGGAAGGGGCACAGCCGACTGAGTTTAGAACAATGTGCTGGTTGGCTCACTAGCCGGCCAAGCAAACTTGCGCGGCTACGCACCTGCTTTGTTGAGCCAACTGTCATGCGTTGTCGATCCACGAAGTCTGAGTTTTGTTGATGGGTTGAAGAACTGACTTGGATCGACCATCAAGAGTACTAGTTGGATGCGTCTAGCGTACGGATTACCTAGAAAAAGCACCCTTAGCTGGTGACGAAAGGACGGTTAAAAATGGCGATATTGACTTGGACGCTGATCTCCGGATGGGGCTTCCATGTGGCCTCGGGTTGACAAGCATTGGCAGGTATGGGAAGCCAAGGGCATAAAGCGAACCGGCATGCAAGCCAACAACCACTTTCTCAAATTGTACCACATAGCAGGCATTCTGTGACAGACTTCCATTATTGAGGGATCCATTCGTCCCATTTGTCAAAAAGCTGATTGCTCTCATCTCAGGCAGCTCGTGCATGCCGGCGGTCCCTCACTGGAAGATGCAAGGTCCGGGTGCTCGCCGCTGGACTTGGTTGGTAACCGCTCGCAGATGCTCGTTTCAAGTTGATGGAATCTGCCAAAGTTGCTTGGGCTTTGCTTCTCCAGCCATTCAATTGAAATATATACGTAGTGAGACAACCAGATTCACTTCGCTGATGATGAGTGGTCAAACACGGAACTCTCAGGCCCGGGAGGATAAGTTGAGCACCTCCAGTCCGATGGGGAGGAGTTACTGCATCGGATAATAAGGGAGGGTCCGATGCCCGTGCAACCCACAGCGGCGGATGGCACTTCGCCGTCTTGCAGCCCGGCGAGTCTTGAGGACCGGCAGCCTGCATCCGGGGCACCGCGTTGTCGTGTATGCCCTTTCGGGCGGGACAAGGCTTACTGCGAAATGACGACGTTCTGAAGGAAAGGCGACGAAATATCCGTCATGAGCAACTTGAGGACGGCAAGATACTCCGTACGGCAACATAAATCGCGTACCCCACATTGGACAGATTTTATGCCTGAATCGTCAGGCAAGAACTCGGTGGTTTCGGATCTATAGTGGGCCGACTCTGGCGTGCCTTGTTGGGAGCACTCCAACCACCAAACCATCAATTGTGCGCCAAGCCAACCCAAAGACTCCTTCATGCGCGCGACAAGTCGAGACTAATATCACTGGACATTCTGCGCTGTCTGCTGAAGCAGTCTACGTTCTTCTGCGTTCTGCAGCCCAAAATGAAGCCCATTGTGAGCGCGGTGCAGGCATGGTCTTGGTAAGTTACGTCGTCCTCTCCTCTCCTCTGGATTGCTGGAACGCGCCGTGATGGTTTTTGGCTGACGCCTTGACAGCTTTGTCATTTCATGTTTTGCCATTGTCATATTGTCGGTGCTCGGTATCCTCTTCAGGGGTAACCATCCTGAGCTTGTTGGCGGCGAGGAAGACCCCGAAGACGGACCAGCAGTTGCAGCCACGGTCTTCACTGCTGTCATTATTTACGCTGTACGTTGTTCCCAAGCCTTTCATAAGCGCTGCTTGACGGAGGATGCGGTATGCCCTTGGACGTGGCTGACGCTCGGTGTTCCAGGGCTTCCTCATCTTTTGCGGTTTCCAGGGTCTATTGCATATACGCGAGAATCGGAGAGGCTCGATCGCACTATAAGGGGAAAACAACGGGCTCTGAAATTGCGGAATATGGCGTTAGAGGCTCAAGGCGTTTTGTGATGGCTTTCCCTCGTCCAGGGCGGGTACTGTACCATGTGGCATGGATCAAATTGGGCGTTTGGAGAGGCTAGCGATTGACTCGGAACAGACAAGTGTTGCATCGACTTTCTTCCTCTTCGCGGTGCCACACGACACAATCCCCACCCGGGCTGTACCAAGACTCAAACTCGGGAATGAAGAGAAAGTCTGCGGCCATTGAGCCTTGCTACCGTAGATGAAGGTTACGGATGATCCTGACGACATGGACTTGATCTTGACAAGAGGTTGCGACGTGACAAACTCCAGAAGGTGAGCGACACATCTTCGGGCTACTGCGAAGTGATAGATGAGAGCATTCTGTCCGTACGGGGTAGAACCCGAACCACAGCTCGAAACTGGCCGTTGTCTATCTTAGCATTTCAAAACATCAAACAGCTCTCCGGGTTGCATCTCGTGCAGCAGCTGTGCTTCCTAGGCCTTGGTCCATGCCATATGCCTGTCTGCGGTCTGAAGGTATCTGTGCAGAGAGGTCAGGTGAAGCATTGGGGACTCGCCTAACCGTGGAAGTGTGCCAAAGTGAAACAGAGATTGATGGCTGCTGTACGAGACTCATTGGGGTGCAGGTTCAGGGGGCAAACAAACGTGCAACTTTAATTCAACCCTAGTTGTGTTTGTTAGCGCGGAACTTACGTGGCAGGTATCACGGAGTACACCTCATCTTCATTCACATTATCTCCTTCCTTCTTTTCTTTCCTCTTCCTCTCTATATTCCTCTTTCTGTTTCTCTTCTCTTTCCTTCGCTTCAATCTTTCTATATTCTTTTTTTCTTTCTTTCCTCTTCCTCTTCATCTTTATCTTCTCCTTTATCTTCCTCTTCCTCCCAATCTTTATCTTCTCTTCTCCAATCTTTATCTTCTCTTCTCCTATCTTTATCTTCTCTTCTCCTATCTTTATCTTCTCTTCTCCTCGCTCTATCTTTACCTTCTCTTCTTTTATCTTCCTTTACTTTAATCTTTTCATATTCTTTTTTTCTTTTCTCTTCCTCTTTTAATTTATCTTTCTCTTTCTCTTCTCCTCTATCTTCATTTTCCTCTCTTTCCTCCTATTACTTTTTTTCTTTTACATTCTAACATTTTTTCCCTCTTATCTTGTTTTCTTATGTTCCTTGCTTTTCTTTTGCCTATTATATATCTAGTACCTCGCCATGTGCTACGCTAATGAACAAACCAGGGTCGGATTGTTTTGTCCGCTGCGGAAGGGCTGCAATGATTCGGGCCCATGGCTCAGCACGTTACATGGTTCGGATTGCTCGCTTCAAATGCCTCTGTGTTCCAATGTATTCAATGCTACCTTGCCTTTCATTGCAATGCCGACAGTCTTCCGAGATTCGTCGTAGCCAAGTTGCAGTTTGCTAATTATCCCAAGACACCACCACTCCCAATGTCAAACACAGTCTACCTCATATCATGTAGAACCAGCCTCGCCTTCTGAACCCGGAGGCGCGCCAACCGTCTAACTCTCTTCCTTCGTTATGCCTCCTTCTCTAGCGACGACGATCTCGGCCTCAGTAGCGACGGTGGCAGAAAATACCCAGAGCGGGTTATCATCCCCCTCATCCGTGTCTTCGTCATTACCCGAACCGAACTGATCGTCGTCATTGTCCTGGCCGTCAACCTCGTCCTTCTTCGGCCGCGCCCACGCATGATTGTTGGCTGAGGATCTCGAGGAGATGACGTCCGTCCGCCGGCGCTTGGTCTTCTCAACGGGAGCAGCGGGCTTGACCTCGGCACTTTCAACCTCGCCAGCCTCGCTGCCACCGTCTTGAGAAGCGGTTGACACACCCTCGTCCTTCTTGACGATCTCGAACCGGTAGCGAGCCCGCGTGTGCTGCTCGCCCAACCGCTGGGCGACTAAATTGGCCGAATGGAGGCTCACTAGGGTCCGCTTGGATTGTCCGTTGAGAGCCATGATTTCGGCGCACAAGCGCCAGTTTCTGGCAACGACCGTCTTCGCCTCGTGCTCCTTGGGCTTGCTGTCGGCGTTTTTCTTGACGAATTGCGCCGCCGGTCTGGAAACCAACGAGCTGACCGACTCGTCCTGTTGGTAGCGCCAAGTGTTTGGGGATTTGATATTGTCGGCAAGGTAGCGGTCGTGGGCGACCTCGGCCGGCGTCCGGCCAACAGCGTTTTCGCAGCACAAGAGGCTTTGGTCGAATTTGATCACCGTGCGGACGATGGCGGGATCTGCGTCCTTAGCGAGGAGCGTATGCAAAGGGCTGTCTCCTGTGCCGTCAAGCATTTTTAACGCTTGTTTGGCAGTCTCGGGCGAGATACTGATGAGCATCTTAACCATGCGGATTGCAGGTTTTGCGGCCTCATCATAGTAGCTAGAGTTCGCTACGGCGAAGCAGTACTGGTGAATTGGTGTACGACCGGCATCAAGCTTGTTCCGCTCCTTCAACATGGCTACAAGAGCGCCACGGTCGAGGAAATCGAGCATGGGCTTCAGCTTCTTCACGTCCGGAGTGCCCTGGAGAGCGGCGTGCAAGAGGTTGTTCCGCCCCTGGTCCTTGGTGCTCTGGTCGGCGCCGGCCTCGATCAGAATCTTCGCGGCATCCAGTCGACCCAGTTGGTAGGCGAGCAGGAGCGGAGTTGCACCATTCGCAGCCCTGACATGAAGCAAGGACGGCTGGGTTTTGATGAGATATGCCACCAATTCAGTGGCCCTGCTGCTCGGCGGTGCGTAGATTGCGGCATGTAGGACGAGGTCACCTGGATATGTTTCGTTAGTTCCTGTGACAGAATCCTGTGCGTTTTCCAAGGCAGGCTTACTTTGATCATCGAGCCATTTGGAGATCGCAGCGTCGATTCCCCCTGAGGCTTGAGCCAGGTGTTTCAACCTCACGTCGTCCCGGGCCGCCTTGGATTTAGCGAAGGCAAGGTACTGCCTCAGTGGAGTATCACTAAAGAACCACTCCACAGTCTCGATTCGACCGGCAAAAGCAGCGAGCAGAAGAGGCGAGGTTTCGGTGCCAGTCGGTCTGCTGGCTATGTTGCGGCCAGCGTTTGCCCAATCCTTCCTGCATTGCGTGGTTAATGATCTGCGCTGCAAGACCTGAGCGGACACTGTATGTTGGAGAAAGCATACCTCTTCTTTCCGTATACGGTCAGCCCTTGATAGTAGCGAGGCTTTTCTTTGAGTTCAATGCCCGTGTCCTTGACTAGGTGCTCCAAAGGCAAGCCTGCGCCAGTGCGTTTGATGATCTCTCCAAGCAGCTCGACACGGCCCAGCTCGACCGCATGCTTGAAGGCGTGGTCTGGAAAGGAATAGAAACCGGAGACCTCGTCATCTGGTTCAAGCTTCTGGGTGCTCCAGCGCTCGCCAACGTCCAGGAGGAACTTCAATCCTTGCATGTCATTCTTCGAAATAACGGCTACATGATCCAGTCAGCTCTGTCCAAGGCAAATCGGCTCAGAGGTGCTACTCACTTTGGAAGGGGTTTGTCCATCCGATCATCTCCAGGGGTCGGGTGCGGCTGTTCACCTTCATCGACACCTGGCCCACGTTGTCAATCGTCAACTGCCCGCCGAGGATTTCGCGGTAGATTCTGGGACCAGAATCACCACTCTGCACTGATTCGTCATCGGAACACTCCGAGTCATAATCGGAGTATTCCAACTGCTCATCGGCGGCCTGCATCCTGTAGCGCGCCTTGGGCTTCTCTTCGGGAGCATACTGCGCCTGCGCAATCTCCAGAACTGCCTTCGCCACATTGAAGTGGCCGCGGGAAAAGGCAAGCGAGAACGGATTGTTGCCGTGTTCGTGAACAGCGATCTTGAGTGGCGCTTCTTCTTTGGCGTCATCCCAAGAGGTCAGTGTGAGTGTCTTGATCGTCTCGAGATCGCCCCTCCATGCAGCATTGAAACTGCGCAATGTTAGCAGATCATGAAGCCTTTGGAATGGGTGACGACGGCTTACAGCTGCAAGTAGGCCTTTTTCCTTTTCTCAGTCACGTCGTTGACGTTCTGGAAGGAGAAGGTGTACATAGAAGGCCAGGTCTTCGCTGGACCCATGCCAGTGTAGAGCCACGAGCTCCTCGAGGGCTCCAACCGGTCCTTGAGCTCGGGATGGAGCTCTGCGAATGTCTTGCCTCGCTTAGCAAGGAGAGCGTCCTTGACCCTTCTCATTGTCTGGATGGCGGCTGCAACGGCGGTGTTTTTCTCTTTGACTCCAGAAGCGCCGCTGAGCGTGCTCTTCTTCATTTCGTAAATGTTGAGATCCCGGCGATACGACTTCTGGAGCCTTTCAATCTCCTCGGAGACAGCCCAGTGCTCATATGTTCCCTCTTTGAACTTCTTGAGGTAAAGATTCATCTCTTGTGGTTGGCGGGGAGGAGACGCAGTCTCGGATTCTTCAACATAACGGAGGAGAGCCTTGAGCTGATTGTCCGCGACGTCCAAGGCTGTCTCGCCCGTAAATCGCGGAGACCAAGACGCCTGCATGTAGTATCTCGACGCACTGGTGACGACGTTGGGATCTACTCCTTGCTCCAAGAGCTGAATGGCTGTCTCGGGGTGAGAGGACTTGAGTGCGATGATCAAGGGTTGCTCCACCATCTGCTCGTACCGCTTCTGGTTGTCCTCAAAGGTGCGCAACTGGTTTTCCATGTTCGCAGATTGTTTGGCCGATTTCAGCCTGATGAGAATCTCGTTAGCCGGGCCTCTGGTTGGGGGCTTCATGTAGCATCGTCCCATGGGCTAGCTTCGATGGGGCCTGAGAACCAGGAACATAAAACATGAAAACGTACCAGGTCTCAAAATCAATATGCGCAACAGCGCCACGGTCAAGGAGCTTCAAGACCAGTGCGAGGTTCCCTTCCCTGACCGCGACTTGCAACGGCGTCTCGCAGCTGGATCCGTTGGGGAAGGCGATATGATTGATGGCTGCCTTGGCCCCGGCTGGGTCGGTTTCCCAGAGAGATTCAAGGAGCGTCTCAGCGTTCGCCTCAACGTAGCGGTGAACTACCAACAATGTCAGGTGTGAACTTCCTATTTCGGAAATGTCTGGAGGGTGTTTTGGGAGCTAATGCGCTGTCTCGGGAAGCAGGATAGCTCCTGAGACAGCCATGAAGGGGTAAGAACAATCCGCCAACAAAGAAAATTGTTGCCTACAGGCGGTGACCCCGTTCATATCCGCTTGCGCTGATGTGGCGCCCAGGGCAAGAAGCGTTTTGGCCATCTCCTTTGCCTTCTCCACGGGGAGCGCCAGAGCGAGCACGAGCGTGAGGAGCGCGCCATTAGGGTTGGTGAACTTGACGGGTAAGAGGACGTCAGCGCCGTATTCCTACGTAGCATATCGTTAGTGTGCGTGTTCGACTCGGCGTAAACAGGTGGGCCTTGCATACCTGAACCAGCGTCTGGACAACTTCCACATGTCCGTCAATAATCGCAAAGTGCAAAGCCGAACAAGGCATGTCCCAGGCAACCACATTGATGTCGTAAAAGTCGGGCTCCTCTCCGTCGTCGTCCAGCGCTGATTCATCAAGTGGCTCGACCTCCTTTACCGGGACCTTGACGAAGGAACCCGTTGCCATGCTCTGGACCTCGTCGTCGGACTCGGACTCGTCGACGAGCTCACCGTCTGATTCTTCACTGTCCTCTGCTTCTTTGGTTGCGGTCTTGCCATCGTCGGTCTTCGTGGCATGCTTCTCTCGGCGGCGCTGATCTTGTTTTTCTTCGTACTCGGCCTCATTGGCGGCACTCTTCTCCAGGAGAACCTTGACAATCTCTACGTCTCCACGGGCGGCTGCAAGATGGAGGGCCGTTCTGCCGTCCGCCAAACGGGCAACCAGCCGGGCCCCAGCATCGACTAGTGCACGAACAATCTCGGGCGTGGAGCTCATGGCGGCAAGATGACAAGGAGTTCTGCCGGTATGATCACGGGTATTGGGGTCGGCTCCTTCCTGGGCGAGCCAGTCTGCGACATGCTCAAGGTCTCCATCGACGATAGCCTGGCATAGTCGAGCAGTGTTGCCGATGTATGCCATCTCAGTCCAATCATCCTCCGTCAGGGGGTTGAATGAGCCGATTTCCTAACTCAGGGTCAGCCGCTACCGCGAACCACTGCGTATGATGGGGGATCATTTGCCTGTCTGCCCGGATCATCCTTCATGAAGGAGATCCCGCCTGAGACATAGACCTTCTCTTCCTCCTTTGCGACCTCCTTCTCCTCCTCGGTCTCAGGAACAGGGCAATATCCGCAGCAATCGTTGGCGACGTCCTCGAACCGGCCAAACTTGATTGATCAGCATCCTTCATCTACGAGAAAGCGGGCCTGTATGGTCTCACGAATGCTGGATGACGATGGAGGTAGACTTCTCTGTCGCCAGGCTGATTCCACTCCGCGTTGAGCACTGCGACACCATGTCAGTCTGAGCTGGTCTGCACAACGCCGAGGGCACATGACTCACAAAGGTCTCTGGTGTAGCAAAGCTTCTCGATCCGTTTCGCGTGAAACTTTGGCCCGTAAGGAATGGTGAAGGTGTGGTAGTTGGAAACCTCCTCCTCCGTGAACCAGTCCGCCACCTCATCTTCGTAGTCCTCCTTGATGTTGCCCGCAAGGGCCCGAAGCCGGCGATGATAGCGATCAAGACGAGGACGGCCCCTCTCCTCGCGACGCTTGTCCAGGTAGGCGTCCCGCGCGTTCGAGGTGGGAAGCCTTTCCAAGACCAAGAGTCTTGCAAGCCCCAGGGTTCGCTGAAAGCTCCGTTCAAAGATGGTGGGGTCGATTCGAGAACGGTCGAGATCGGGCCAATACACCTCAAAGCCTCTATGGCTGTACTTTGAGAGTCGGTTCTCGTATGACGGGCTCCGGCGAGACAAGTCAATGTGGTTGATCTGCGTCATGTACGACTGCAGGGCGCGTGGAGTGCAATACACCTGTTTGCCGTCGTAGGCGGCCCCTGAACAGTCAATATCGAAGCCGGTAAGGATTTCCGAAACAGATTTGTAGATGCGGAGCACGATCTAAGACGAACGGTAAGACAGAGCCAAGAAGACTGCTACCTGGCCGAGGTGATGTCCCAAATACCTGGATGTGACGGGTTGGATACTGGCTGCCTGAGGGAGGAAGTTAGTCCGCAACATGTCTCACTCGGTTCAAATTGCTGAAATAGGGCCTTACAGATCGTGACGGCATGCTTGGTCCTGACGACGGTAATCTCGCTGAGAAGAGCGTCGCGAACCCGAGTTTCGATCTCTTTGATCTTCTCAATGGCCTGCTCTTCGGTGAGATCGTACAGAAACAGATCGACGTCTGATGCAGGGCTGAACTTCTCGTGGTAGAACTCGCGAAGGCCACGCTTGGAACGGTTGTACTCATCCGGAACAGGAAGCAGAGTGTTGACGACAGAGGATCCCGCTGCAACCACGTTATCCCTGAAGAGCCATGTCAACTTCCATGTTCATCAGTCAGAGGGAAGCATGGCCACATACCAGTTGAGTTCGGCGAGCGATGACTCGGAGAAGACACTGAAGTTACGCTGGAATTCCTTCAAAGACTGGACGATGGCGGGCGAGCCGTCTGGCCGGCGAATCTCGGCAGGGAGAGGCATGATGTATCTGGATTTCTCCTCCTTCGACTCGGACTCTATATTGCGGGCCCTGATTTTGATGTCCTGGGTGTCTTCGGTGAATAGTGGCAGGACGTTGACGTAGGGGTCCCTGAGCAGCTCATTACCAGTGTCCTGGGCGAAGGCCTGGCGAAGATGGGCCTCGTATTTTCGGTACGGCTCCAGCAGTTCCATCATCGGTGTCTTGGGGTGCTGGGCAATGTGCTTGACCAGGCCGGGCAGGGGCACCGGGACGGTTGGGAGAGCCTCAGCTGCCATGCTGACGGAGGAGCAGGGTCTAGCCGAACTGTGAAAAAAGGGTGATGTCGCTTTCGAGAATGAAGGAAGAAGCACGAAGAATGACGGGCGGTTGCAAAGTTCAATTGCAACTTGACCGTCTTGGAGGACCAGGCAATCAGAAAACGAATCGGACTTGCAGAAAGAGAGGAACTAGGCATAGCCTTTATAACAACCCGGGAAGAACGACCGTGGACATTGGATTCCCCCCAAAAGACGCCGTTAGTTGATGGGTCGTGGCGCGGTTACCGACGCAGTAGCGCGCTCTTCTGCCTAGACTGAGCCGGGGTTGTCCACGCGAAGTCGACGCGCAATCCCGTGATTGCTCAACAGATGCGAACATTTATGACTCTGCGCTTGCTGGTGCCTGGGGATGCCTAAAAGAGGAGGATTATTGATTTTATGAACAGAGCGATTGACTGCTGGCGACTCGAGCGGGAACTGGAGGTTTGCGATGCTCACGTAAAGTTGGCTCTCGAGCTGAATAGCCGTCAAGAGTTCATCGCTTACTCCGTAAAGAAACCCAGAAAGTGTTAAGGCAAGGCAGACAGGTATATGGCATGGATCATGGCATAGGAAGCACAGAGTCATCACGCGATGCGACCCGGAGAGCTTCTTGATATTTTGAATGCTAGCCAAGGGCCAGTTTCGAGCTGTGGTTAGGGTTCTGCCCGGTACGGATGAATGCTCTCATCCATCATTTCGTAGTAAGAAATACAATGGAACACAGAGGTATTGACCATGTAACATGCTGCACTATGGACCGGAACCAGTTCTTCCGCAGCAGACAGAACCTTGCATATTTGTCTTCCCCCTGGACGGGCACCCCAATGAGTCTCGCACAGCAACCATCTATCTCTGTTCCACCTTGACACAGTTCCGCGGTCCCATTATTTCACCTGGCCGCTCTGCACATATGCCTTGAGCCCAATCGCAGTTACACTCATCTGACTGGCATTTAGAACGGGCCACATGTGCTAATTTACATGAAAGCAGGCAGCAAGAGAGGTAGATACAGGCTTTGGGGGTACGATGCACGCATGATATAAAAGACATGATGGCACGCACAACAGGCCAAGAAAAGATCCATTCACACTCGGTATGCACCAACCCCAGATTCGCCACGCATGGTCTCAGTATGGTATCTCGCTGTAGTCCCACCTAGATAAAACAACTCAGATTTCAAAAGGCCCTGACGGGTCTCCGCTGGTTCGGGCCAGACTCCGAAATGTGAGCAGCCCGAAAAGAAAAAGAGGAAGATGTTCTTCCCTGACTCGCATCTCACTGTCCCAGAAGAAAACCCGGAGGATTCTGAACCAAAACCCTCGAAGCCTTGAACCGGTCAATGCTCGCTGAGGTTCCGGAGGCCCTGAATAAAGGGGTTACAAAAACAGTGTGCGCGTTGAAATGACAAACGCTGGGTGGCATGCGCGGTGCCTTCCCGAAAACCGAGGTCTCGCGATGTCGAAGATAAACTTTGAAACCCAAACTAACACCCCACCAACCCCGTGTGCTGGGCGCCGGTGCTGCGGAGGGATATCACATACCCAACCGATGAAAAGAAAACTAAACCCTTTTAGAAAGAAAGGGCAAATAGCGAAATAAGAGAAGACCTTCCATCGCCTTAAGACACCATAGCAGAGCGGCGCTGCACCTAGCCCCGCCACCGCGGCCTCACATCCTTGGGTTTCTCCGCCGCCGCGGAGCTACTGCTCTCCTTGCGCATGGCGAACCTCGCGCCCGCCACCGCCTGCGGGCTCTCCCTGCCCGTGACGCTGGTACGCCTAGCCGGAGCAGCACCAACACCAGCACCAGCAGGACCAGCAGTAGTCGTCCTCGGCTGGGGCAGCAAGCTAGTCCGCCTGGAAGCCGCGAGCGAGCTGGTGGGCCTGCGCGGTGTTGGAGCGGCGGCTGGGACCTCGGCCGGTCTCGATCGTGGGGGTTGTAGGGAGGCCCGCCGGCTGTTGGTTGTTTGGGTTGGAAAGGCAGGCGGTGCCGAGGGTTGGGAGGCGAGGCGCGGTCTGGAAACGGAGCGCTGTGCGGGTGGCGGGCCCGGAGAAGCGAGGCGCTCGCGGAAGGAGAGGAGCTTGGATGGTGTGTTCTCGGGGATTGGCGAGGCGGATCCCGCGCGGGAGAGGGGGCTGCGCGCGAGGGTGGGCAGTTTGGATGCTGAGGAAGGTGTCATGGCGAAGACGGAGCGGACTGGGGTGGGAATTTTCTTGGCATAGGGGCTTGGGGTGGTGAGGGTGAGGGGTTTGAAGTTGTGGCCCGTGTCGATGTCGGACGTGTTGGTTGAGGCGTTCCACTTTGGCCGGGCTGCCAAGGAAGACGACGGCCGTGATGGCCTGTCGGCAGTGGGTGTCGCCGAGCCGTCTCTCGACGGCGCGCCGGCTACCGAGAGTGTCGACATCCTTGACGCCACCGGTTTTCGGGTCACCTGGCTTGTCGGCGTTGGCAAGGACGATTGTCTTCGGTTAGCAGGCGTGTCGCCCAGAGCGCTTGCCGAGCGCTGTTTCGGAGCCTTGAGCTGGGTCGAACTGCTCAGGCCCATCGACGACATGATGACCGAAGACGGTGGCGAGCTTTGAGGCGTCTCGGTTCCGCTCGTAACGGTGGACATGTCGTTGGATAACATGCTTGAGACAGAATCTCGCAACTGTTGCTCCCTCCTCTCAGCGTGGAGCTCCTCGACGGAAGCGTCCAGGTCCGCCATGGCTTCTTTGAGCTCCTCCCACTTGCTCTGCATCTCGGCATGCAGACGGAGAATCTCGCCGTTGACCGTCAGCCGGTCCTTAACCCCCCTGTCAATGATGGACAACACCCGCTCGATGGCCGGGCCGTAGTGCGTCTTCTTCGCCTCGTAGTTCTCCAGCTTCTTGCTCATTATCGGCTGATTTGTCAGTTGCATCCCCGTGTCAATGGCCTCGCGTAGCTTGGCTACGCTCCGCTCGACTGAGTCGTACATCTTCTGGGCCTGCCTTCCGGCTCCGCGGAACACCAGGATCCAGCGATCTTCGCCCAATTCTTTACGCAGTGACTCGGCATCTTTCTCCAGCTTCTTGTAACTAGCGTCCAGCTCTGACCTCCGCAGTTCTAGCTCTTCGCAAGCCGTGGGGAATATGCTCTCGGCCCTAGCCTCGAAGACGGAGAGTCTCATGGGCAGGAAATCCAGAGAGGCGCGGAGGGGCTGCATCCTTGCGAACAGGGCCAACAAGCTGGAGTCATCCAAGGAAATGCCCGGCGCGCTGGGAGTGGGCGAGGTAGGGCTGACAGGGAATGCCGGAAGGCTGAAGCGGTTGTTGGTCGGCTGCAACCGTGCCGGCGCTCGGGGCGTGTCGTCGTCGATGGTGTCCATGTCGCCAATGTCTATGCTGTCGCCTGTTGCGACAGGGAGCATGGACTTGTGGCGTCTTTCCTCCATCTCAAAGACCAATCTGGCGAGCTCATCCATCTCGTTCTCTATGTCCCCAAGCACATTATTCCACAACTCCTCCCATTCCATTGCGATTTCGACCTGCGACTTGACATTGTGCAGCGTATTACGCATCTTTGCCCACTCCTCGAGGATGGCCTCCATCTGAGCGACGGCTCTGCGGAGGTCATCGGCCAAGACGTCAGCAATGTCTTGTCGGGCCTGCAGCTCCTCAATGGCGCCAACATAGACCTTGATCAGCTCTTCAAAGCGAACAATGGCATTCTCGACGTCCTCGACGCCCTCGCGTCCACCGGCAGCGGCCCACTCCACATCGTCATCGCTCTCCAACCCTCCAATGACTTCTGATGCCTTGTATATCCAACCGCGAATCTGCTCAGCTGCACCTATCAGCGCTCTTGTAGCAGCCTGTGCTGTGGGGATTGCAGAGATCTTGTTGGACAACGAGTCAGCGTCCGGAAGTTGTATGGAAGTGAGCTGGGCAAGTTGGTTCGCGAATGACGCTCGCGACAGGGTGTAGATGGAACCGGGCCGCTGGAGGCCCAGTGGGTTGAAGGTGACCGAGTCCGGGTTGAAAACATCGCGCGCGGTTGGTGTGGTTGGGTTCGTGGCGCGTCGGGTTGGTGGTGGTGTATCTTTCGGGAGAGGCGGCGGCGGGATGTCGGGGGTCTGGGGTGCCTGGGGCGGCCGGGTGTCCCGTGCGATGTGTTCTTCCCTTGTCCCCGGTTGAGCTTTGACGCCGTTTCCGTTTGTGTGGTCCGGAAGGCGGTATTTGTTGGTGTCCATTTCCAGCGGCTCCGAGGTGACAATCTCCGGGAGAAAGCCTGGCTTCGGCGCTGCAACAATGGGAAGCTCGGGCGCAGGCTCGTCGGGTTCGGTCCGCGGCTGCGACTTGTCCGACTTGAGGCTCGAAATGGAAGGGATGCGTGCGATGGCACCCCTCCAGGGGCGGCCCCGCCGCTCGATAGCTGTAATTCCCGAGTTGGTGAGGTGACCTTGGTCAAGTCGTCTGAGTTGCTCTTCCGGAAGGCGGCCAACGGGCTCGAGATGGCTCGACGGTGGTGGCGGTGGTGAGGTGGATTTGCGAGCCGTGCCAAAGCCGAGTGCCTTTAATCGCGCTGCAAGTCCCGGCGACGGTTTTCGTACGCGATGAGTTGGTGCCGAGGTTGTGGTTTTCGCGCCGACCGCCGATGGTTCATTCGAGAGTGCCGGCTGTTGTCCTTGTTGGAGGTGTTGTTGGAGGTGTTGTTGTGGTGATGAGGGTGAAGTTTTTGGCGGGTCAACACTGCAGCTGCGGGCTGAGCTCCGTTCGTCGGTCTCGTGGTGTTGTGGTGGTCGATGGGGCGAGTCGAAGACGTCGGAGAGGGTCAGCACGACGCCATGATGACGCGCAACGTGGTCGGCGTGTTGTTGGGCTGCTATATCAAGATTCTCATGGTTGTTATGGCCACTGCCTGGAGCAGCAGCAGCTAGAGTTGTCATTTAGTGGCTTTCTGACTGCAGTGAGCGCCGAACTGCAAGGTGCCAGTGCTGCGCTGCGAGTGGGATGCGACACTCTCCGACCACTGCGGGCGACGGGAGCTTGGCCTGCGTGGCAGGGCTCCAGTTGTTGGTCGTTTGCTCCTCCAGGGCTGCGGGTTCGGTTGCAGAGGGTCCCGGTCCAAATGGGACATGCCCCATAAAATTCGGGCAGGGACAGGTTAGCGTCTTCCGGTTGCGCGTCCAACTGGTTTCCACGTTGTCAACAGGCTGCTTTACTGACCGCGCTCAACGACTAGCCAGAGAAACAACATGACGCAGTACAGCCGGGAGGTTGTCGGTAGTGATTGAAAACCAAAGCTTGCGGTTCGCAGCAGTGGTCGGCTAATGCATGCGACGATCGACAGGCGGGCAGAGTGGGCAGGCTCGCCGAGTAAGATGAGCCAAGCCAGGGGGGCAACCAGAATTTAGATTTGTTGATCCGCCGCGAGCCAAAGTTGCCAGAAAAAGAGACCTCTTTCGAGAAGGAAAAATGATGGTGCTACGGGTTGGTGAGGTCACGGCTACGGAGGTACCACACTGTGAACTTGGGCAAAAATGGCGAGAGAAGAAAGGCCTGGATCAGCCACAGGAAGTGGCAAGTTTGAATCAACCTCAATGTGGAATTTGAGGTCCTGGAAGTTTGAGTTTCCTGACAGTGACTGTGCCGCAGGCAAGCCCTGGCAAGTGCCCTCATGTGGCTGGCGCCAATGTCATCTCAAAGTGAGTGAGAGAAGTTGATTTGGCACATCAGAGTCTCCGTCATAAGCATCGGATGGCATCTAAGAGCCGCGAGTGTCCGGAAGCTCCACTGTCAACCCCAGAGGCCTGCGGACCGATGACCTTGTGCAGGGCTCTCACAGTGCATGGTGTCGACTGAACTCCCAGGTTGGGCCTTCCAATCCTGCTGTGTCATGAGCGTTGACAGGGGACACTGACCCAAAACCACGGATGTGAGTGCCATGCCCCGGCAGTTAGCTCAGCCCTGACAGGGATGATGCGCTGCAGTGGGAATGTCCCCATTTATACACGTTGTAGGGCAAGGTCGTTGCGAAGCTGTGCCTGATCTTTGGTGATGAAGGATGACGTCCGTCAGATGCTTGTAGGTTCCAACTGGAGGAGCAACAGAAGACAAAGGTTCGGAACATCCATGCTGCCCTGGACTGATTTTGCCGTAAGGACGCAAGGGACGATGGCCCGTACTCCGTATTGTAATGACGACGGGGGTTGCTGTATCGCTGGGAGCCAATCACCATTGTTCAGCAAAGTGAACCTCTTCAACCAGGGCAAGGCACGCACTCGCATTCTCTCGCTGTTGCGCAGGTAGACATCAAAGAAGGTTTTTCTAGGCCGATCTACGGGATGGGGTGCCTATCAGTGCAAAGAGTGCCATCCTCAGATACCAAGGTAAGGTATAGTCTTTGCTGCGCTTTTGGATTAACTTGTATTCGTACAATCCGGTACTTTACCTTACCATTGACAGCCCCGTTTAATTCAAGGGGGAAGTCATGGATGCATTGCCGTCGGCAACTCCTGCCCCTGACCCGGGTGGGCCGGTGCTTAACGCGTCCGTGTTCTCCCCACAAGCGGGCCATCGCGTCCCTTCTGGAACCATTTGTGTGATTGCTGAACCCACTCGAACCCCTGGCCCGAATTGACCTTCGTCAATGCAACAACATCCATCAACCCCGGGAAACTTTCCCGCCAACCCCATCTGTCTGAGCAATTCTTCCGCCTGAACTAGCCCAGTCCAAAATCTCTCATTTCTCCTGCACACGACTCCTCCCTTCACAACTCCAGAACGCCAACTCTCCGGCTTGGTTGTGCTGTTGTCTTTGCCCACCCCATACCGTCTCTCTCCCTAGTGGCGCCACGGCAGATCATTCGAGAACAAAGCGCAAAGTTACACTACAGGAGGCTGCTGGGTGCGTGCATCGTTGCCGTCCGTCTTCTTGGCAATCTATTACTGCGATCAGCCGTGGGCTGTCATTGTTTACTTGCGCCGTCTGCATCTGGTCCTGCGCCCTTTCCCAAGCCGATAGCCGTGTCTAGAACTTGAAGTGTACGCTACATTGCCGCGAAATCGTCGCCCTCTCCCGGCCGTACCGCATCTGCTCGTATCGGACAGAATGGCTGCGCCCTCACCACACCCCGCCATTCCCCGGAGAGGCTCGCCTGCGCCCGACTCCCTCCCCAGACCGGCTCTCGGTGCCACGGCCATGTCCCGCTGCTTTTCGACGGGCTCGACCGTGTCGCACGGTTCTGCAACCACTGAATCTTCCAATTTCCGCGAATCCCTCGGCAGCGACGTCTCTTCTTTCTCCCGACATTCATCCGCCAGCTATCGCCCCGCCGACATCGATACCAGCGGAGATCGACTGCGTCCGAGGGATTCGACCGGCAGCTTAGAAACACCGAACACTGCGAGGAGCTCAAGCAGGCGTCGGGGCTACATGCGGCCACAGGGCACCGACTTTGCCGCCAGCGCTCGCGCTCGGGAGAGTGTGCTCAGCTTGGGCAGCATCGCCCATCTGCAGTATTACTTTGCCCGCACAGGCTTGCTTGATGGCAAAGGGGGGCGCCTAGCCCGAAGACGGGACAACAAGGCCCACACTCTGGACTTATCCGCCCTGGATCCGAGCGTATTTTTGACACCGAAGCCTGGCAGCGACCACGATTCGAGCTACGCATCCATGGGGAGCAGCCCGGACTTGACGGCATACAATGGCTTCTCCAGTGTTGTTGGCCTGGGCGCCGGCTCAATGGTGGAATCGCCTGTGGAGGAGTACCAGCCGGACCAGCAAGATGAAGATTATTTTTCGGACGATTTTGAAGTAGACCCGAACATGCCACCGCCCACTGCGAGCACCTACAAGCATCGCGAGAAGCCGGTGCCCAAACCGCCATCAGTCGCCGAGCTGAGGCGCGACCTGACGAGCTCTATGGACGTTGCCGAAAAGACTTTGCGCGAGATTAGAAACGCGAAAATACCGGCCGGGCTCACCATCAACATTGAGTCGGCAGATGCACAGCAAAGCTCCGAGGAGCCGCAGCCCTCCGACTCGCGGCGGCCCTCAATTTCGACCGCCGGCTGGTATGAGATCCAAGGGATGAACATCCTCGATGTCATGACGCTAGCCATCCGGGCCGCCAAGATCTACTACACATCTCACGACAGGCCCGACCGTCTGGATGCGATCAAGTCGGAAAAGGAGCTGCGCGGCGAGTTGCTATCCGTCATGGACATTCTGAAGCGCATGGCGACTAGGGGTTTTGCTGGCGGCATGCGAGACGACGAATTCCGCACCATGGATGGCTGGATTGCCGGCCTGCGCGCCATGCTGGTCGCCGAGGACGCCATAGAGGCACAAGAAGTCGCCGAGCGGTCATCGTGGACCTGGCTCAGGCCCGAAGGCTGGGAGGGTCGCGAGTTTGAGCGCGAAGAAGCATTCATGCGCGCCATGCTCAAGGGCTGTCCCGACCCCATCGAAAACATGCCAACCATCCCCGCGTGGATACCCATCGACCTGACGCAGCCGTTAGAATCACAAACCCTCCCAACCCCGTTCCTTGCCGCACTTTCAAACGGGCAGCGCCTGGTCCAGCTGCACAATTGCGCAGTCCGCAAGTCTCGCAGGCGATTCGGCGCCATCCCCACCTTTTACGCCGACACGCAAAAGCCGTACCGCGCCGCGGATAACCTGCGCTACTGGCTCAAGGCGGCCGAGCTCCGCTGGGAGGTTCTGCTCAAGGCCGACCCGCTCGGCCTGCAGTACAACACCAGCCCGGCGCTGTGGGTTGAGTTTGAGGACGCCGTGTTGCAGTGGTGCCGCAAGGTGCGCGAGGAAATTGCCGCGGAGCTGCGGGAGGTGGAGGCGGCGACCGCCGCGACACCTGCATGATTACGATTCTCCAAACACACAAATGGGGACCCGGGCAGTTTGTGGGAAGCAGAAAGACTGTGGTTATCTCATGACTGGAAAGATGTTATGACCCTTTCATGGGACAGGCAGGCTCATTGGCACCTTTCCCTGATTCTCAGTTCTTACATTTCAAGTTCCCTTCTCTGGCGGAATCGGGCTCCGTCGTGCAACCCCTTCAACCTCGAAGTTTTGTTCACAACTTCCTCTGTTTCCCCCTCTGAGTGCTACATCAATTTTGCATTTGCATGGAGCGCAACATGGATCATTCACTAAAAACCGATGTTTCGCATCTTTCCAGACTGATTGAATTTACCAGTCTCTTTTCTCTTCGTTTTAGACTCATGTTACTTTCACTTCTTTTGTTGCCCACCTTATCATTTACTCACATACGTTTACATTTCACACCAAACCCCCTATATAACTCCACATATACCCCTAGCATCGTTCCCCTTTGGGAGAAGAGGCGTAATGGTTCTTGGAATAATCGATAAATTCTGAAATGGAAGGCGGCCAGTTAGGTAGGAGGAAGGAGGAAGTAGGTAGACAAAGTAAATTGATTAATTCGCCCTGTTACACGCCACAAGCTTGCACACCTTGACTGAATAGCATTTAGCTTTCGGATTTGTGATGCTCTTTGAGTGTTTCCTAAACGGCAATGCTCTTGCTGATTTGGTGATATGGATGTTGAAGGATCATGGCTTGCATGCGAGAGAACTATGTGGATCCTATGCGCTGCTTGCTTGCTCTGTTTGCAGGGTCCGTTTCTTGGTAACGCAGAGGAAAGAGTCAACGGTCTTCATCAATGGCCATATATACACATAGCATGCCATTTCATGACTGGTGATAGATCACCTCCCTGCGCTCCATCATGCTCATGTCCCTGCCCGCCCCTGAGCCAGAGCTCCTCGCCTCTTGTGCTGACGCATGCAAAAGAAAGCAAATTGCTAAGATAAAGAGAACACGCCGCCGCTCCAAAAACTCCGACCTCTTCCGCCGAGTGCCTCTGAACTCCCCTTATATATAACCGCCCGTTCTTCTGTGTCCGAATGCGCCGCGCCAATGCAGTGAGAGTACTAAATAATGCCGCCCGCTTCACCAATGCAGAACCTCTAAAATCAGAATGCCAGGGCAGGGCGGAAGCGCAAGGGTGCGATCTCTGGAGAAAGAGGAAGGCTCAAATCGCGCAAGGATAGTTGGGATCTCGGTCTCGCATACCGTGAAATTGGAGATCAAATCGCACGTGAGGCGATCAGACCGCGTGAGAAACGTTGAGATTGCGGCTCCGCGTAACGCAAACTCTCTTCGGGCCGGATTGATAGGATCTCAACGTCGTGAAAGTCTCGACGGGCTGAAAATAGTGAGTGGGGATCGCCCATTGATCCAACCAAGTCCAGAGAAAATTAAGTGAGAGAGCATCAACCGATACCCTCTCGCCGAAATGACCACCCCGCAGTAGCAACCACGCCAACCAGAAATCCATCCACGCGGCTTCGTAAGGGCGCGAGTGGAAGACCCGCCATGGGTCTCAGTAAGGCATGCTGGGTATGCTGCTTCCCCCGCCGCCAGACCTCCTTGGTCCAGGTGCAGGCCTGCTCAGCGAGCTGCCCGCCGAGCCAAGCCCCCTTCCAAGCTGTCGGCTGGCCGACCCTTTTCGCTTCGATATGCCACCCGCTGTGCTGGAGCCAGCGAAGGAGCCGCCGCCGCGCGGAGGTCCACCCCTTCCGGCCCGATTTTTGGGATAAAATGACTTCTTCCCGCCCCTCCAGTTCGAACCCGCAGACCGGTTGCCGCCGTCGTTGTTGTATAAGGTCTTGGCTTGGTCGTTGCTCGCCTTCTTCAGTTCCTCGAAGCGCTTGTGCCACTGCGCGACAGCGGCAGACCCGGCCTGGTTCGGCGACGCGGCCCGGTGAGCGGCCTCGGCAAAGTAGCGTGAGAATTCGAGGTTCTCCTCATCCTCGTCCGGTTCCCCGTACTCATCGTCCGCATCCTCCTCCTCTGCCCTCCCGAAGCGGTGGTGAGGAGTAATGCGGCGCGCGCAGTCTTCGTCGTCGCTGATGAGGTCGACGACCTCGCGCTTCTTCTTCTTTGGCGCAATCTCGGCAGCCGAGAATGGCAGGGAGGCACGACCCATCATCTCTCTGTATTGAGTGTAGAATTGTTGGACGAGCGAGGCGAACTTAGCGCCATATGAATCCACCCTGGACTTGTCGACTCCACGGATCGTGTACATCTGGGCGACGGTTGTGGTCCATCGGATTGCCATCTCCCGGTACTGCTGTTCCGTGAAGAGTGCACGGCGCAGCCCGTGCTTGTTGCGCAGGTTCTCTTCCACCTCATGCGCCGCCTCTACAAAGGCCTGGACAATATCCTGGTGGACCTCGTCCAAGCCAGCTTCATCGAGGCGCGCGTCGCGAGATATAGGGGGCCCCAGTCCATCGAGAGTCTGTTGCCGGCGATGAGGTTGGGGGCGGTGGTGGGAACGAGGCGGGTCGAATGCGTCCTCTTCGCCTTCCTCGTCAGAGACCACGAAGTTGTCCTTTTCGTAGCCGTTCGCATGGAGCTCCAGATCAGCATCATCCTCGTCGTCCTCGTCCATCAACGTCGCCAAGGCGGAATTGCCTTTCCGGTGTCTCGACAGGGCAGCAACGGGCGATGAGACATTGGTAGACGGCGGGGCCCTTGCCCGCCGTGGCTCCTTGGATGAGTTCGAAGGCAGTGGAGGGTCGAGCTTTGCAGTCCGGCTCTTTTTCCTGGCCGGTGCCGCCGATATTGCGTCCGCCCTTCTCACCTCTAAGCGTAGCCTTTTGCTGCCGTCGCCTTCCAAGTATTCTTTGGCAGCTCTTCCAAGCTATCCAGAGATTTGTTATTACCAAAGCGCTTTTGCAGAAGGAACAGGCGAGGAGTGAATCTTACTTCAAAATTGGTAATAGGGATGCCGTTGCTCTGGCAAACCTCCTGCATGTCGACCAAAGCGCCCTGGGCATGGAGGGCCATGACGACGCGCTGGACTTCGTGGCTCTTCATGCCCTTGCAGAGCGCAAAGCCAGGGAGGTGCCTGTGTTGCCCAATGTTCTTGCTGGCCGTCACAATTTCGACCAGCTTGCCCAGGGTCACCTGGTGTAGGGCACGGACGGCCATGAGGAGAGCCACAGCGCACTCGGTGTAATCTTGAACAATGGGGGGTTCGTTCGTCTGCCCGCTTCTGCAGTTGTCGCACATGTCGTTGCACTCGGCGGGGTCGAAATTCTCGCCAAAATATTGCAGGATTTGAACTCGGCGACACGTATGGGAGCTCTCGCAATATGCCACCATGCGGTTGACCATGGCGTGCTGTCTCTCCTTTTCGTCGTCGTGCTTGTCCTTGTCCTCATTGATCATTCGTCTCAGGGTCGGAATGTCGCTGTAGGAGAAATAGAGGTAGCAGTCGGAGCGCTTCCCGTCTCGTCCTGCACGTCCCGTTTCCTGGTAGTAGCCCTCGAGGCTTTTGGGCATGTTCTGATGGATGACGAAACGGACGTCCGGCTTATCAATCCCCATGCCAAAGGCAATCGTGGCGACAACGACGTGGATCTCACCACGCTGCCACTTCTCCTGCACCTCGCGCTTGGTCTCGGGGTCCATCTGGGCATGGTAGTGGTGAGCTTTGATTCCGTGTTTGGTCGAGAGCGTGTTTGCAGTCCCTTCGGCGGATTTGCGAGACAGGGTGTAGACGATGCCGGTCTGCCCACCATACTTGTTGGTGATGAGCTGTCCCATGCCCTGGATGAACCGGGCCTGCTTGGGGATGACTTCATAATAAAGATTGGGACGGTTAAAGCTCTGCGAGAAGATCTCGCAGTTTTCCATGCCGAGGTTGTGCTTGATATCGGCCATGACATTCTTGGTCGCCGTGGCGGTCAGCGCCATGACGGGGACACCGGGAAACGCACGGCGGAACGACCCAAGGGCCTTGTAATCGGGTCGGAAGTCATGGCCCCAATGGCTGACACAATGGGCCTCGTCAATGACGATGCGGGCGAGCTTCTTCTTGCGGTAGAGCAACTCAATTCCGTTTCGGAACGTGGGACTGCTGGTGAGCATTTCGGGAGTGACATAGAGCAGCTGGACGTAATGCTCTGGGTTCTCCTGGTGGAAGGACCCCAAGATGTGGCTGCGGAGGGCATTGTTGATAGAGCCGTTGAAGGTAGCAGCGAGAATGTTGAGACGCGCCAAATGGGCCACTTGGTCGATCATGAGACTGAGCAGAGGGGAAATGACCAGCGTGACGCCACGGGTCTTGCCCGAATTGACCATGGCCGGGAGCTGGTAGCAAAGAGACTTGCCCCCTCCCGTGGGCATCAACACAAACGCGTCCTTTCCGGCCAAGGTGGCGTTGATGGCCTCTAACTGGTTGTGACGAAATCCCGTCATCCGGAAACGATCCTTCAGCGCCCGAAGGACATCTTTAGACCAGGGATACTTCATGAGCTCCGGGTTGATGGAAGCCTTCGGCTGTCGTAGCAGAGGCGTGCTCTTGGCAGCGGACCGCTTTCTCGGCGCGGGGCCGGCATTGCCTGAAGCCTCTGACAAGACTGATCGAGCTCGGGCCGCGCCTGAGCTCGTGGTGAACTGCAACTGTTGCTGTTCAAAGCTGTCGGCAGCGGCCAGCATCTCCTCGTCGTCGCTGAAATCGTCAAAGCAATCAGGGCTTAGGGTGGCTGATGCCTTGCCAGGCGTCCTAGTGTGTGCGCGGGATCTGGCAAGAGCGGGCGATAATGACGGCGGCACCGTGGCATGATCTCTCAATGCCGTCCGGCTCTCAACAGCTTGAATAACAAAGTCCTCTTCCTCGTCATCGATAAGTTCGATACACGGGTTGTCTGTGCGGCACTCCTTGTTTCGTGCCGTGCTAGGGGCGTGGGAGAAAGAAGGCGCGGCGGCCAGCCTAGGCGTTGCGACGAGCGTGGCGGTCGCTGTGTCCTCGGTTCGGTCCTGTGACGGTTGGGTCTGCAACACGACTTGTGAGTTGTATTCCGAAATCGCGCTGTTCTCTTTGGGAAGGACTTTGGAGCCGGGCTTGTGAGGGGGCTGAGTGGCCAACACAACCGGACTGGTCGGCGAGTCTGGGGCCGCAATCGAATCATTCGGGTCCTTGAGGAAATCAAGGTCATCAATGCCGGCTGCGGCAAGGCTGCTTAGGAGGGCCTCCTCCTTGGCCACGATCTGCTCAGATAGCTCGTCCAACCGGGCTTCGTCTTCGGAGTTGTCAGCGTAAGTTTCGAATGCCTTTTCAAGCTCGGCCAAGAGCTCCTCTTTCCTTTTGCTGAGTTCCTTGAAGGCGTCGTGCTGCGCCTTGACAGCGCCCAACGCCTTCTGCTTCTGCACCCAGATGTCCCGAGTATTGCGCACGCGCTCCCGTTGCTCCTTTGGCGCATTGTCGCGGAGACACTTGGTATAGTCCTCTTTGCTTCGGCGCAGGAGCTCGTTGTAGAAAGCCATCTTGGTTTCCAGCACCGATGGCCGTTCCAGGAACAGCTTCAAAATCTTCCTCTCTCCCCCTGTGTCATGATCGACGGATCCTTGCGAGCCCTGCTTCTGCCGATGACTGTCCAGGGATGGCAGTGTGCTGACTGACCGAACTTCCGCGGGGCGACCGCCGGACACGGCCGCCGTGCTCTTTCCTTGGGCCACAAAAGAAGGATCCTCAAAACATGATGACGCATTTGATGGAATCTCGACGGTAGGACACGGCATGTCTACGTCCCTAGATGGCTCCTCGCTAGCGGTCTGGTGGTTCACGTTTCGGTCAGGGCTGGCTTCAGCACCCGTCATGAAGTCGTCCTCGGAGTCTAAAATGATATCGCGCCTTGTCCTCTTTGGCCTGCTGGTTTGCATGCAAGGGGTTGGTTCCACGCCGAACGAAACCTCGGAATCGGGACTTGGCGATGAGGATGACTTGCGCTTTCGGCTGGAAGTCGCATGGTTGGACGCGTGGAGCGGCGGCGGAGTTCCCGTTGCGATCAGAGCTCGAGGCAGGTCATAGTCGCGTTGCCGGGTGTCGTTGCCGGCATCGCGGCCTATCCTGTTATCCGAATCCATCACAAAGGTGTCATTGCCGAGGGAAGCAAACTCTGTTGTGAGCTGGGAGCAAGGGCAGTCGTCCTCGGCCGGTAGCGATGCGGTGCGTTGTTTGGCGACCGATCTCAGAACTGAAGAAGGAGGAATAAGGTCGTCAATATCCGGGTACTCGTCTTCGTCACCGGTCGTCTCCTTCTTCGGCGGTGGGTTGGACCGCTGCGACAAAGCATCCATCCCCGTCCTCCGGGCGCGAGTCGACACAGGCTCAGGGCGCTCGGCAAAGTCCTCGGGGCATAGCCGCTTATTCTCGCCAAAATCCAAGATTGAGCTGGAGCCGTCGTGGTTGTCTATCTCGGTCAGGTCGAGGGGGTCGGAAAGCACATCATCCTCAATGAACTCGGTGATTCCAACTCTGCGAGGCGTGGCACGGGAGTCGCAGGCGATGCTGTTGACAGCGGTTGGCGAACGCGACCTTTTCCGTTGGACCGTAGTTGAGGGAGTTTCGTGAGCGAGCGAGGCCGAGTAAGCGCGTTGCAATGGGCCGATTGAGGTTGCGCCCGTGGTGGATGCTGGGGACGGTAATCGCTGCTGGTTGCTGGCCATAGCAGCAGTGGAGGGGAGTCGGTCTCCCGGCCTTTCCATTGCCACTAGCCTGTTAGTGTTCCGGGCATGCAAGGCAGGTCGAGCGTCATTTGGAAGACCTGAAGATTGTGCTGTGGTGGTGGCCAGACGAGGAGGTGGAGGTTGAGGAGCATTGGAGTTACTGTTGTTGTTAAGGTTGGAGGTCGAAGTAGAGGTAGAAACTGAAGTTGGAGTAAGGAGATGGGAGACCGGGCGCTGTTGCGAGCGCAGATTGGGGCCAGCAGACACGAGTGACGATGGGACGGAAGGGGGACTGGCCGCAGGCAGCTGTGGTGCCGTCGGCGGCTCCCGCTTGATCTTGTCCAGGAGCCAACCCAGATGCTCCGCGAGGTTGTTGCGGGTCATGGAGTCGAATCGGAACAAGTGTCCCAAACTCGGACCACGGGCATCCGGGTCTTGGAGCGCCAGTGAATTCCTGGGCGAGATAGAAACGTAGTTGGGAAGAAGCGCGTGCAGCAACCGCCGTGTTTGGAGGAGTGGGGCCCAGTTCATGGGGCAGGCAGAGACGCGTCGAGCAGAAACGCGGCGTCAGGTGCACTGGTGTGGCATTGCAGGGGTCCAGCTCAGGTGGGACAGGGCTCAAACAGCTCGAACAAGGTCAGATAAGGTAGGAATGGATGTAACTTACCTATCAGGTAAGGTTGCTTGGACGACCAATGCTGGGCACACACACATACAACTACCGACGGCCGGAAGATGATGAAGATGACGGTTTTTGAATTGACGGCATTGATGATTGGATATCAAAACGCTCGTGAAGAAATGCGATTGATCGGCTTGATGTGAGATGTACCCGAGGTGTGCAAAGTCGCCTGCTCCGTTCTCGCTCTGGTTGGGATGGGCGAGTGTTTGGCAAGGCGGAGGCCAAGGTGTGTTCAGCCAATCGTTTAGCACCGTCTGCTAGCAATTGGGCATTGGCTCCGAATGAACAGGTTGAGGTTGGCGAATATGGAAAGCGCTTTGCACATGGTTGGTTCAGGCCGTGGTGAAGGCATGGTACATCGAATGGAGCCAGTCTCATCCAGGATAAAGCCCTAAGGTACGAGGCAGGTATTCTCCATGTTTGCTATGACTCAATTTCTTAGTTGCAGGAGAAATCGACCAAATGAGGGTAGCGGGTAGTAAATGGTTAGTGACAAAAGTCATCATAGACCGAAGACCTGATCAAGGGATCGGTTCTTCCGAGTCGTATCTGCTATCGCAACGGGAAGTCCGGAACGAACACCTAGCAGTAAGAGATGCGACGTCTCCAGTCTTCTGACATGTAGCAGGATGAAGGGGCCTTACACAATGTGTATGATGAACTAGATTCTTTGGTTTTTGCAGAGGCAGTAGGGATAGTGAACCATTGTCGTGTATCGTCAGGCACAGAGGTTGAGGGCACTGAGAAAGCAGGTAAGTGGAAATATGGGAGAAATAACAACTCTTCCAAGAGCAAGCAAGGTTTTGGAAGCCTGCAAGTGGACTTCAGCATTCGGTACACAGTTAGCCGTACGTAGAAACGACCATCGAAGAGGTGTCTCTTCATCAGCGAAACTTGGGAGGAATGCTTCTCTACCTGACTTGTACACATGTGTGTCTGACCACCTAATTCAAGAACCTTATACCTTTCCCGTAATCTTGACTTTGGGTAGTCTGGATCTCTTACAGTTCTATAGCCCTAGTATCCACAGTAGCCCTTCTTGAGCGCCTCCTTTCTTCTTTTGAGTCCAAACCCTGGTATCTAGAACCACCAAACGCCATGATTTGTACCCAAAATCAACGCAACCAAACCAAGTATCTCTAACACCTAGAGTCGGTTAACCACCGTAAATACCATCATGCCATCCGATCAAACAGAATCCCCAGGAGTCTCCACCTTGGTTGTATCCGCGCCATTAAACAAGAACATGACCGTCACCAAGACCTTGCCAGCCGCCGAGACCACCAACGCGGCCGGCGACCCAAGCCGCCTAAATATGAACGCGCCCGCCAGCGTACCCAGCACCAGCGAGCCCAGGAATCCGACCCGGCGGTTCCTCGACCGGTTCCTCAGCGCGAACAGATCCGGATCAATCATCAGGTCCACCCAAGCGGCCGTCGCCATGGCCGTCGAGATCTCGGTCATTCGCAGCGACCGCGACTGCACCACCTGGCTGCCCGCCGCGGTTGCCAGCAGGCCGATGGCCCACAGGGTGCTCGGGGCCTGGGCGCCGTCGAGCGCAAGTTGGCCGGTGGTGGGTGACCGGTAGGCGTACTGCAGGGCGGCGGCCGCGAAGACGAGGCAGGTCTGGACGAAATTGCAAAGGAGCAGCCAGCCGCGGCGACGGGCGCCGATGATGTGGCCGAGCTGGCCCGTCAGCCAGGCGGCGGCGACGAAGAAGCCGAGGGCGATGCCAATGTTGGCCGTGACGAACATGTCGCCGTTGGCTTCCGGGATGACGATGGCGAGGACCAGAAAGACGGTGTTGCCTGTTTGGTTGGAGGCGAAGCAGTGAAAATCGGGGAAGGAGACGGCGTCTGGCGGAGTGTGTTAGTAGGGCCGAAGAGACGAGGAAGCGGACGTAGGTTGATTGCTTGCCTTGAAGGCCGACGCAGAAGGTGAGGAGGCAAAGTTCGAGCTCGGCGAGGCCGGAGGGGCGCACATCCTCGCAAAGGTAGCGCCATGTTTTCGAGAGAGTTGATGGTTGAGTATCATCAGTCTTTGAGCAGTCGTGCGGAGGAATGTCGTAGGCGTCTCGACTCGAGAAGGAGGCCGCTCTGGACTCTCTGTCTTGCGACGGCATGGTGTAGGTGCTCAACATCAAAGAACGCAACCATATACCAACACTACTGGTGCCTTACGCTGGGGAACGTTTCACAGTGATGAAGAACCAGCAGATTTTCAGGATTATTTCCGTTGACTGTCAAAATCAAAGCCTAGCTGAACAGCATCACAGCGTAAATGGTTATATATGTACTGCCGCGGTCTGTGGTACAGGCGGCATGGAACCGGCCCTGGAAGCAGCGAAAGGCGGAACAGGGATGATATCTTGCCAAATTGTGGCCAACATTCAGAACCTAACCGACAGTGGCCCGCTAGTCCCGACCGAAATCTTCACCGTATGAGCCCTCACAGGTCCTTCTGCCGCCTTGGCTACGCCGATGGATCCACGCCGACACCCGGTCGCTCGTTTCCGAACGACAAAGATGATAAAGTTGTGGGGTCTTAAAAAAACACCCGAGAGTTCCAAAGCTGTTCGAAGAGGCGCTGCGTTTGAAATAGCGACGAGCGGTTCGACAGTTTGACATCGACCAATCGTCCACCTGATGAGTTGCGGTAGCTGAACGACAGGCTTATGAAGGCGTTGGCGGGGACGGGCAATGACGGAATGGGTAGCGCCGTGATTGCATTGTCGCACCTGTCTGGCCAAAGTCAGGACCCCTGGGAGCCGTTTTCAGTGGCGGAGTTATTCATGTGACATCAGTCTTCGGAAGTGGGAAGTCCTGAGACCGGAGGCTGGGCCGGTGATGCTCGGTAAAAGTGGGGCGTGTCGGACCCACTATTCGGCAGTCGGGCCTCCGGCCGGTCTCTGGATTCATTCCGTAAGAGAAATGGGCCGGGCCCGTCTCCGGAGCAAAGCCATCCGCAGCGCTGGTCTGAGAACTCCACGAATGTCAGCGTATTCGGCCGGCCATGATACTTATAAACTTACGTCAGGTTAGGCGTTATATCGCGTCATTGCCCTGGCTCGCCGGGCCAGGTTGGTGGCTTCATGTTTGGGTCACCGGGCGTTGCCGATACCCGCCGAGAGCCGGGGTTCGTGTGTGAGCAAACCGAGCCCGGCGCCAACACAAATGTTCTGATCTGGTTCCAGCCAGGGTGAGCTATCCGTTGCTTCCAATGTTTGCCGACCGGCCTAAAAAAGGGGGATGTCGGGTAAAGGTCCTGGTCTGGCGTTGCTTATCGTCTCACCGCTGGTTTGGGATCAGACGAGCGACAAGAGGGCAAAGTGTCGAAAAGAGCAGAGGCGCCACGCTGCGGCCACAATTCGGCGCTGCAACCAGATGGAAATGTGAAGAAAAGTCGCGAGGACCCTGGTGACCGACCGAGCGCAATTCAGGCAGTTCAGGAAATGCCGTCGAAGCCGCCCGCACTATTCCGTCAAGAACTTGAAGACGTCGAAGACGTCGACGTTGATTGCACAACGCTCCAATCCGGCGATCCGAGCCGCTTGGTCTTGGCAACTCCGCGGTATGCACAATTTCGACTACCAGAGCAGCCAATCCAAGATATCTGGAAGGGAACCATCCGACGGAGAAAGGCCGCAATCCCCAACGACATGATTTGAACTGGACAGCTTGGTTCTCGGTGAGAAGTCAACAATGGAACAGACACAAATTTTGGTTCGAAAGCTCATCAGGCACCACCTTCTGGAAGTCAAGGCAAAAAGGTACACGTGGGGCAGGATGGGCTTGGCGTGGGGGTGAACCTACCACCCTTCAGCCTTCCAGCGTCACAAACTTCCGGTTTCCAACACCCTCATGCAAGTCATCGACAAACCATTTTGTGTTGCATCGAGAACCGGATGCTCAACAGTTCTCACCCACGCCAGTTCCTGGCCACAAGACGCCGCGGAGATCAGCAGCCGCCATGCGGCCCGTCCCTCACGTCAATCACAAGTCTGCTTATCAGGCTTATCTCCCTATCTCCCTATCTCCCTATCTTCCTATCTCCCTATCCACAGTACTTGAACTTGGCCAACGGAGAGATCTCCGGACTGCAACCACCAGGGCGGGCTGAGCGCTGGGGACGCGGCGAGGGAAGATAAGGATGCTATCGGCTACCTACCTAAGCTAAAGTATCTTCATCCGTACGGAGGTATGTTCTGCACTCCCCGGGTACACGAGACGTGATAACGATGTGGTTGCTGACGCCGCCGCCGAGACCCAAGTTGTTGCTTTTTCATGAAGGGGAGAGAGAGGTATGGCCCTCTGGCGTTGGCTACTTAAAGCAGACCGATTCCCCAGCATCGCAGTCGTCGACATTCCCCACATCATGGCACTCGCGGTGTCTGCGACTCTGGGGGTGGCCTTTAGATGCGAGGGTGTACTTATGAGATCACCACCTGCATCTCTACGGAGTACGTACCTGTCGTCGCGCTTTATATCCGTACATTCAGCCCGCGCTGTCAGACTCTCTTTGTACGGATATAGAGAATGGCCTTCTCATCCAGTACGGACAGCATTCGTGCATCTCCGAGGCGCTGAGCGCTATCTCAGTCGCGCATTTCCGGTCCCCGTGGATCCTTGCTCCTCCTTATCAGCCATCGACTACTGTGTATCGGTACAGCTCAACCGCCCCTACTACAATGAGCATCGGCGCAATCTGTGTCTGCAGTGTTGAAATATGTCATAGCATCCGTTTTTCTCATCGTTCTCATGGGTTATGACACACAATCCCGAGATAGGACGCGAGTTTAGAGTAGTAGGCAATATGGAGTACTGCCGGCGGTGGCATTCCGAGCAATGACTACTACGTATTTGTTGTATCTGCGAAGATACACGGGGAGGATGGCTTGTTTATAACAAGGGATAGGAGCTCTTTCTGAAGGAGCCATCCCTAAACGATCTCGCAGAGCACCGGTCAGAGAGTACCTTAGCTCAGCCTTCAAAGAAATATCAAAAATGGGTTTCAAATTCTCGCACCTGTACACCCCCCCAGAGGTCAACCCTGTTACTTTCAAGGCCCGATCAATACCGTTCTTCAACCCACGAGATGTCTACGGGCGCGTCTTCTTTTTCTCTTGGTTCGGCTTCATGATCGCCTTCTGGGCATGGTATACGTTTCCGCCATTGGTATGGTGCCGACGGGACCCGGACAGCGTCAATTTGAAGAATATTGTGGCGCTGACACTTCTGGCAGCTGGCCCGCGCCATCAAAGACGACCTTCACCTGACCCCAGCTGAGGTTGCCAACTCCAACATCGTATCCCCCGTCGCTACGTATGTACACGTCCCCTGAAACAACAGCAACTACACGGGAAACCACTAACATCAACAAACCATAGCCTGCTCGTCCGCCTTGTTGCTGGCCCCCTGTGCGATCAATTCGGCCCTCGCAAGGTCTTTGGAGGCTTGCTCCTGGTCGGGGCCATCCCGCTCGGCCTCGCTCCGCTTGTCCACAACGCCACAGGTCTCTACGTCAGCCGCTTCTTCATCGGCATCCTCGGCGGCTCGCTAGTTCCCTGCCAAGTCTGGTCGACTGGTTTCTTCGACAAGAATGTTGTAGGCACCGCCAACGCCCTCACTGGGGGCTTCGGCACGGCAGGCGGGGGCATCACCTACTTCATCATGCCGGCCGTCTATGACGCCCTTATCGGAAGCGGTCACACCTCGGGCCAAGCCTGGCGTCTCACCTTCCTCGTGCCGCTTGCCATGGCCATTACGACAGGCGTCGCCCTCATCGTCCTCTGTCCCGATAGCCCGACAGGCAAGTGGAGCGAGCGTCACCTCCACGGTCAGACCAACACTGAACCTGAGACGGAGACGGACGCGGAGAAGACCAGCGTTGTGGACATCCCGGGACAGATAACCGACAAGCCCACTCCGAGCCCTACCAAATGGAAGAATACTTCTCGCGCCATCGAGACACCCGACCTCGAAGCCGGGCACCAACTACCTCCACCAGATAAGCCCTCCCCGACGACAATCCCTTCAACAATAGCAGCCGCCCAAAACGAAGTCATCCAGCCCCCCACCGCACGCGACCTCGTCCGGATAGCCTGCTCCCCGCAGACGGCCTTCCACACGCTGACCTACCTCTGTTCCTTCGGCACCGAGCTGGCGGTCAACATGGTCCTGTCGTCCTACTACGCCAAGAACTTCCCCATGCTCGGCCAGACGGCGGCGGCCAACTGGGCGGCCATGTTCGGCTTCCTCAACTTTGTCACGCGCCCACTCGGCGGTGTCGTGAGCGACCTGCTGTACGGCGCCTTCGGGGGGTCGCTGTGGGCCAAGAAGGCCTGGCTCGTCGCGTGTGTCGGCGCCGCGGGCGTGGTGATGATCGTCGTTGGGCGGTTAGATCCGCATGACCAGGGGGTTATGTTCGGCCTTACGGCGCTTGTGGCGATGTTTGTGCAGGCCGGAAATGGGGCCAATTTTAGTCTACTGCCGCATGTCCATCCCACGCGGAACGGTGTGCTGTCTGGGTTCACTGGGGCGGGTGGAAACCTTGGAGGGGTGCTGTTCTCGATCGTGTTTCGCTTCATGGACAGCGGGACCAACTATGCCAAAGGGTTCTGGGTCATTGGGGTCATCAACCTGGTTGTGGCTGTCGGGGTCTGCTGGATCCCGCCTTTGCCTAAGGGTCAGGTTGGCGGGCGATGATCAGTTTGCTTGTGATGAGTTCAGTACTTTTTCCGTTGGGCACTCTTGGGCGGTTCATGTATAGCGGCTTGGGTCAATCATTGGCTTGGCGTTCTTGTGTTTGGATAATGACATATAGCATTGGGCGGTAGAGAAAACCTCATGACGACCTTACCTAGCATGAGCATACCTATCTATGCATACAGTGTATGTACCTGAAGGCTTATACCCTTGGTCAAAACCTTAAACATGGGGGTGCCACATGAAACAAAGTTGGTAATCCTGGGTCATGCGGTGAGGCTCTTCTCCCTGATCATGTTGAGGCGGGCGTTGTTGTGAAGGAAGAGGTGATGTCGCTGCACAGCGCTGAGGGCCCGCTGCGGTCCGGGGAATGCTGAAGAAATCCGCGGGAACAGGGACGCCAATGCCGGGCAATGGTGGGAGTGCAATGACGAAGTGAGTTCTCTCAGTGCATTCTTTTGTGCGCGAGAACATCAGGAATGAGCAAGGCCAACAACAGCGGAGCCACCAAGTCAACGAGTAGCAGCACATCCACAAACCCCAGCCCTAGCGTAACCACTACCGCAGCGCCCGGCTGTGCGGTCAACGACACCTACTACTTCTCGCCAAGCAGCCTCCACCATGCTTTATATCGACATCGATGTCCACCACAGCGACAATAGGAGCGGTGATGACGACGGCAATGACGGCAATAGCGCTGAAGAGGCCATCTATACCGCTAGCCTTATCATGACTATGTCATTCCATAAGTATGGCGAGTACTTCCCAGGTACTGTGACGGACTCAGCAAAATTGACATTAAGCAACGACAAGTCCTACACTGCCAGGTTCAGATTGGAATAGTCATTCACATCTTGCGCAATTAAGCATCATCGTCTTCAGAGCAGCCTTCCCATCAACCAGGACCATAACGATGCAGTGAGACCCACCGCAATGTTCAATCTCACAAAGTCAGGATTGAAAGCGACCAGCCTGTTCCTGGCGCCGTTTTTGTCCCATCTGTACGGCTACGTCACGCTTGCGAGAGACGCGCCCATCTTCCTCATTGTACTCGGCCCAGAACATTGGAACCCCCCTCCCTCTTGGCGGCGGCACCCTTGGTCACGTAGACCTCGTCGAGGTCCAGCTCACTCAAGCGGCTAGCTATATCCTAGCTGACGGCGGCCTGCTTCCCGTACCTGCGCCTCGCGACCCATTGACACAGGTCGTTTAGATTTTATTAACATGCAGGACGGGTATAAATGAGCGGGAGATGCACCATTCCTAAGCTATCCAAGCATGCGACGCTAGCGTCATCCCCCAGGCCAGCTCGTCAGGTCGAAAGCGAGAGAGGAGCATCAATGTTTCGCCAGGCAAGGAAGAACAGCTCAAGACCGGACGCACCAGATGCCCCAGGACGAGGAGGTCACCGTATACAAGCTTTCACCTCGCAGTCTGCCATCGACCGAGAAGGGAGCGACCCGCAACACCGCGGTGGAATTCCCTATTGTACACGCTGACGCTCCCTCTTCATTGGGTGGACTGCCAACCAAAGAGCAACCCAGCCTCCCAGTTGAAAAGCAGTCGGATCTGTGACGGAGAGTGAGTGACCAGGCCCGCGGTAAGACAGGCGGCAAGCCTGCCATCCTGTTCGTCCCCCATGAACGGCGCGACTGCCCCAGGGCCCCTGAAGCATCATGGCTTCTGTGCAACAGAGAGACGGTCTCGAAGACATTCAACATTGAGCAAAATAATGTGAAGCTGAAGATGGTGCAGACGAGTTAGAGCGAGTCTGGTTCACAGTCGACTTGGACGGGCGAACTTGATTGCTGTAAGCGGGAGCTGAAGCGTCCATGACACCCGTGGACAGCTGTGAGCTTACTGAGGTGGGGACCTTGAAGGCACAGCAAAGAGCAAGGCATCAGCGTAAAGCTGGAGGCAGGATATACATCAGCCGACTCCCAAAGATATAAGACTGGACCTTTGGGTGTCGTCAGTCGTGGATGTGGCGCCCCATGGAAGAGCCGTGAGTTCTGAAGAACAATTGCATAGATTCTTGAAGAAATACAGGACCTGAAACGTACAACAAGATTCTTGACAGTATAGCGAAGCATCCAGCAGACCAGGAACGTCAGGAGAATTGAGGGTGGCCCGTGCAGATTAAAACAAAGAAATGCTATGTTCCCAGTGTGGCTTGTTGCAAGTCACTATGGCTGGTGAGGCTCGAACACAAATGAGGCGCATGCCCTAGATCCATCATCCCCCACGTTAGCTTTTCTTATCGATACGGCTTTGATTTTCTTGAGTGCTGCATTCTGCGAAGCGACAAGCACTAAATCGTCAACAACTTCATCGTCGCAAACATGCTACGCCAGATGTAAGTGATTTCGGCTTCGGACGTACGGTACCCGAGATCTAACCACGAACGACGCAGAAAACCCCGTAATGCTCGCTCCAAGCGGGCTCTGGAGAAGCGGGCGCCAAAGGCCGTCGAGAACCCTAAGACGGCTCTTTTCCTGCGAGGCACCTCGTGCAGCCAGATTGTACGACACACCAAGCCCATACTCTGTTGTTTCATGAGTGATTAGGATGCTGAGACTAAACCCCACAGACCCAGGATGCTCTTGGGGATCTCTATGCCCTGAGACAGGTGTACTCCAAGCGCTTCCAGAAGAAGAATCCAGGTATGCGCGGCTGTCCCTGTGTTGCGACACTTCCTCTCCAGATAGTTGCTGACGTTTTTTACTCTCCGCAGTCCACCCCTTTGAAGACGCCAGCTCACTAGCTTTCTTCTCCGAGAAGAACGACTGCAGCCTGCTTCTCTTTGGCAGCAGCAGCAAGAAGCGCCCCCACACCATCACCTTTGTCCGCACCTTCGACTATAAAATCCTCGACATGCTCGAGTTCTACCTCGATGCCGAGACCTTCCGGAGCATAGCCCAATTCAAGAATGAGAAGGTACCCGTTGGAACGCGGCCGTTGATGGTATTCGCGGGGACAGCATTGTACGCGATCACACACCCTGCTTCTCTTGCAGACCCCATGCGCTAACAGCAAGCAGCGAATCTCCTGTACCCAATGCCTTTACAATGGCCAAATCCATGCTCATCGACTTCTTCCGCGGCGAGACGTCGGACAAGATTGACGTCGAAGGCCTGCGGTACTGCGTCGTGGTGACCGCCGACGAGCCCACCGCCTCTGAGACAGCCAGCGGCGACGACCCGGCCGCGAAGCCCGTTCTCCGCCTGCGCGTCTACACCATCCGGACGAAGCGCTCCGGCCAGAAACTGCCCCGCGTCGAGCTCGAGGAGCACGGCCCGCGCATGGACTTCCGCCTGGGCCGCATCCAGGAGCCCGACGAGGCCATGCTCAAGGAGGCGATGCGCAAGCCCAAGACGACCGAGGAGCGCACCAAGAAGAACATCTCGACCGACATCATGGGCGACAAGATCGGCCGCATCCACACGGGCAAGCTGGATTTGAGCGAGCTGCAAACAAGAAAGATGAAGGGCTTGAAGCGGTCGAGGGATCAGCACGACGAGGATGACGAGGAGGAAACCGTCGTTGCTGATGAGCTGCCGAAGCGGAAGAGGAAAGGAAGCGCGTAGTTGGGTGGCTGGACTATGACAGTAGGTGGTCTTTTTCGCTCCGAAGGCAGGCAGGCGTTCTGGCGCACTGATACAGCAGGAGGGACGGAAAACGGCGTCAATTGATGTTTGTGCTTGTCTTTTGTATGGTCATCTATACCGTATATACTGTGCGTACACTTCTAGCAGCACTTGCCTCTGTTGTGCCGAACTGCTATGTGCTCAACCTTCTGGTCCTGGCAAGGCATCTGATGCCCTTCTGTCTGTGGTGGGATTATCTCCAAATCACTCCTTGTACCGCTCGAGGTACTGTTGTGGCATACCTCATCAAGTACGTTCTCCTGGTCTGCCATTCGCGAAGTTTCCAGGAAGCTGGACCTAGCTGTATGCTGTCCACACTCAAGACCCCTAACGGCTTTGCTTTCCACAGCGGCTTCCATCATCATCACGGCTGTAGTTACCTTCGGTCCCATGACTCGTATGCTTCCCGGTCGACGACTGCCAGAGCATAGCTCAGAGTCTTCCTTTGGTGCAAATGAAGTGACCCTCTAGGCCACGGCGAGTGTCCATTCAACCCGCCGTTTAAGTCCTCTTTCTCTCTCCCCGACCGATCTTCCATGGTCACCTCTGCGACCCCATAACCGGCACAAACTCCGGCACGCTCGGCATGGCCCCCTGCAGCCCACTACCCATCTGGCTCAGCAGCTCAATGTGCCTCACATACCCGCCATGCCGCGCCTGCCCCTCCGCGAGCGTCCTCTCCTCGGCATACCAGTCGGCGCCCCAAATCTCGGGCGGGATTGGCGCCGCCGGCTCCCCACCGCCGCCGCCGCCGCTCGGGGAGGGCTCGTACAGCGCGATGCGCATCGCCCACTCGAGGTGGGGCCACCAGGTGCGGTAGGCGTCGGGCCCGAAGAAGTCGCTGTTGAAGAGCGAGACCACGCCGAGCACCTCGCGCCGCGCCATGCCCTGCAGCCACCAGACTGAGTCCATCGACTTGAGCAGGGCGAAGAAGCAGGCCAGGATGGCGAGGGCGCGCGGCCGGCGCTCCTCAAGCAGCTCGATGAATCGGCGGGAGACGGTAGCCGGGAAGGCGAGCGGCGCGCCCTTGTGCGGGATTTTGTGCGCCCAGTTTAGGACGGCGACGGCGTGGTGGTAGGCTTGCCGGGTGGAGGCTACTAGTTCGGGGGTGGCGGCGGGGTTGGATGGTTGGGTTTGATGAAGGTGGGCAGGGGTGGCTACGGCGGGAGAACAGGCGCTGTTTAGCCCGTAACTGCTGTTGCTCCCGGCGAGAGATGCTGCGCGCGGCATGATGGAGGGATCGTCTGTGCCACCGCCCATGGCGGCGAGTTCCTCCTCTATACCTTCGAGTAAGTGCCCGAAAAATGTTTCTGGGCCGGTGCTGAGGTCGAGTTGAAGTGCAGCTTGTGAATTGATGACCTGTGTTACCACGGGGCTGACGCGCAGGTACTGCCACGAGGCGGCCGTGATAGCCTTGACGCCCTGGAACGAGTGGAACCATGAGAAGGGGATGGAGTAGCATCCGGATGGCTGATTGCGGAGTTTGCCGGCGTCTGTGTCCATCTCGCTTCCTGCACCAACCATTCCCTCGTCCTTCATGAACACTCTGGTGGCTGTAGATTGGAACGCGATCAGGGCCGAAGTCAGAAAAAGGGACTCCGCGTTGGTATGGTCGATGCCTTTCGTGAGGGCGGCGCTGTATTCGGCGAGAGACGCCGCCATGTACGCGTGTGACGCGCGAACCAACTCCTTGTCGTTCGGCATGATGCTTCGGAGATGAAGCGCTGCGACAGCGAGTATGGCGTCGGCTAGGTGCTGCGACCCGGAGAAGGCGAGGTTCGGCACCGTGATCTTCCAAATGTCCTCGGTCAGCGGTGCCGTGAAGGTGAATGTCTTGCATGTCATAGCCGTGTATTGGTGCATCAATCTAAGCTCGAGTAACCGGTGACCCGGAGGCGTAGTCGGCGAGAGGGCGGGGGCCGGTGGCTGTCGACATAACCGCGGCGCCGTGTCGGCAACGCCGGGTATGGCGGATCCTGGGGTTGAAGCATGGGGGACAGGCGACGCGAAGTTGAAGGATGTAGCGGGCGTGGATGGAGTATCGGCAGCACCGGGTGTGGCAGCAGCGGCAGCCTGAAGCTCGGCGAGCACCTCGGGATGCTCAAAGTCGCAATGGACGCCGTGCTTGACGCAGTTGCCGCAGCGCGGATGAACCTCGTCGCACTGTCGCGAGTTATGTCAGTTGTGTACCTCCTAACCACTTGGACCAGGACGCACCTTGATCTTGCGAGACTTGCATCGCCGGCAGCCGGCCCTGGACTTTTTGTGAGAGCGACGAGGCGGCATACTTTGTCGCTGCTAGTGGTCAGCTAGCGGCCGAGGATTATTCGGTAATTGCCGGGGGGTATCTTGTTCTGTGGCTGCCTGGTCGTGCTATCGTAGCTACCTCGCTGCTGTGCGGCGCTCTCTGCCGACACTTGCGGCACGCCGCTTCCATACTAGTCGCTCGATGCACAGCAGGTCGGGTGTCCAGTTGCGGCGTGTTTCCTGGCTGCGACAGTTCTCGCCGTGGCGTCTGGCCGACGTTAAACTCGAGGCTGTGTCGACGAGTTCATGGATGGCGCCCAATGACAGCCAATCGCTGGTGCCCGCAGGTGGGGTCCCGTCACCGAGGAGGGGCCAAGCGGGATCGAACATTGGCCCGGAATTACAGAATACGATACGGATGAAAGGCAAGGGTAACGAAGTTTACTCCCGTTCTCGTGTCATTCCGTGTGCTAAGACCGGCTCGAGGACTCTTTTCGCAAGAATGGTAATAATTTGTTAGCATACCAAAGAGCGAATCATTACTAACTTGACATACAGCAAGTGTCCTCATGCTGCGGTTCGCCCGATGCTTACCATACCAGCGCGCGGCCCGTTGTGGAGCCAGCGGATAAACCAGGCATGTGAGGGCCGGGCCCGAACAAACTTACAAAGGCCCCGGCCCTTGGCTCCGGGTTGCTGAGTTACGGCGTCTTCCGATGCAATCTCCGGAGCATGCCTGATAGGCTACGTCGTTTATTTGCGTTGCGTCCACGCGCTTTAAGGTCCTCAACATTGGAGAAAATCAAGACTTAGTTTGAGACGCTGGAAGAAATTTTTTGGACCTGCAACCTCACAATCCCTCAAATACCATATGTATTGTACATACTCCGTCGCCCCGTAGCCTAGACACAGATGATATGGAAGTTATTGAGAGGTTTCTCTCTGCAGTAATAAATCCAGGAAGGTGCTTATTTTTAGCTCCAACACGAACTTTGTCATCCGCTCACCGCCCAAATCCACCAGTTCCTCTGAACGCGACGGTGCGATGATCTCACCACGCGAGCTCTGCCTGCGGCTTGCCACGGCTCACAACGTTCGTCGTCATTACCGTAGTGGAGGTCACCACAACGGGTTTCATACCTGAGATTTGCATCCGCGGCCAGCAAGACTGCTGCATGCAGCTCCGCAACATGCGCAGGTAGGTCTCGCATTTTCTGCTCGCAACTTCCCCAACAGGACTTAAGGGCGTTCGTTCCGGGCAAGACGGTAAAGATGCCCAATCCTGTGCGACGAAACCCACCCAGTCGGAATGAATCAACGTAGGTAACAGATAGCTACGAAAATGCGCACATGACATGACCGGGCGGCGGAGCTGCCCCTTTCTCGTCGCCGAACCTCTCAACCGGATGCCGATTTGAAATCCAGATGAGCAATCAGCCATCCAGCGCTCGCCATCCGAATTCCATCGAAGCAAGACCAGACAAACCCTGGAGCGGGCTCCCAAATTGCGTGTTACCGTCCAGGGCGTAAAGTCGATTTAAAACAAGGGCGCGCCGTTGTGGATGAAGCGGAGACAAAAGGCAAAACGGTTGTCGAGGCATTCGGCCATTACTCAGATTGCACCACCTCGGCAAAAATTGCGCGAACCCCTCCAACACCGACCTCTCTTGCGAATATATTTCGATTCTGTAGATATCAGTGTCACGGAAAACGCCCACGACTGCAGTTGACCAAACAGAGGCGCTGCCTTCGCCTGCACCTTGTCACACGGTCTCAGTCCCCTCGCGCACGTTCCTGTCGCTGACAGCCACTCCCGCGCCATGACAGCCCATACCGACCACCCCATAGCGACGCCGCCCCGCGCCCCGTCGCCCATCCATGGATTCGGTACGCTAGCCGTGCATGCGGGATCGCCGCATGATCCCGCGACGGGCGCCGTCATCGAAGCAATCTCGCTATCCACCACGTTCGCCCAAACGGCCGTCGGCAAGCCTGTCGGCGAGTTCGAATACAGCCGCAGCAGCAACCCCAATCGGAACAACTTCGAGACCATGGTGGCTGCCCTCGAGCATGCCAAGTACGCCCTTGCATTCTCGTCCGGCAGCGCTGCCACCACCGTTATCCTGCAGTCCCTGGCTGCCGGCTCCCACGTCATTTCCGTTTCGGACGTCTACGGCGGCACCCACAGGTACTTCACCCAGGTCGCAAAGGCCCATGGCGTCAAGGTCACCTTCACGCCCGAGATCGAGGTCGACATCCGGGAACACATCACAGAATCGACCAAGCTGGTGTGGATTGAGACGCCCAGCAACCCGACGCTCCGGCTCGTCGACATCCGCGCCGTCGCGAGTCAGGCGCACGAGCACGGCATCATGGTGGTAGTCGACAACACCTTTATGAGCCCCTACATCCAGAACCCGCTAGACTACGGCGCCGACATTGTCGTGCATAGCGTCACAAAATACATCAACGGGCACAGCGACGTGGTCATGGGCGTGGCGGCCTTCAACAGCGACGACCTCCACAAGCGGCTATCCTTCCTGCAGAACGCCCTGGGCGCCGTCCCGTCGGCCTTTGACTCGTGGCTGGCCCACCGCGGCGCCAAGACGCTGCACCTGCGCGCCCGCGAGGCCACCACCAACGCCACCGCCGTCGCCCACGCTCTCGAGGCCAGTCCCCACGTCATCGCCGTCAACTACCCCGGCCTCGACTCCCACCCGCACCGCGCAATCGCTAAGAAGCAGCACCGCAACGGCATGGGCGGCGGCATGCTGTCCTTCCGCATCCGGGGCGGCCACGCGGCCGCCGAAAGGTTCTGCCAGCTGACCAAGATCTTCACGCTCGCCGAGTCGCTGGGCGGCGTCGAGTCGCTCTGCGAGGTGCCCAGCAGCATGACGCACGCGGGTATCCCGCGGGACCAGCGCGAGGCGGTCGGCGTCTTTGACGATCTGGTACGCATCAGCTGCGGTGTCGAGGATGCTGAGGACCTCAAGAAGGACGTGCTTCAGGCGCTGGAGCGGGCGGTTGCCGAGGCGGAGGGCAAGGTTGGGAATGGCATTGATAGGACGAATGGGGTTAACGGGTACTAAGGGGGGTCAAAAAGTTTTGTTTTCCTTTGAGTTCTGGCGTCGCGGGATAACTCTCCACTGGCGATAGATGGCGTGGCGCTGCTTGTCTTACTTTCTGTGTCGGTGTCTGGGTTAGGGTTGGAACGGCTTGAGCGTCTCACATTTCGCATAGGTATACAGGTGGTGTTATATGTCCAGGGGCCCTCGTTGGCAATAGATAGCATTCACAGTTTGCTAAGACTCTGACATTGACAGGTGGATATATAGCACGCTTAGAGTCATGGAAGCCCTGAACCCTAATGATGCAGTCTCGTCTGCTTGCACTTTTATGCTTGCTCCCTTCTCCGCGCCTCGTTGTAGCTTCCAGGCTGCGGACTCTTTGGTCTTCACTTTATTCGAGCGATCTCTGCAGTTTATCCCTCCTCATATAAGACACTTATTGTTACAATTCCTATACGCGTGGACTGGTAGTGGGCTCGGCTTGCTCTACTTTTTTTACTGAGGAGTACCGAAATCCACTAAGCTCGAAATTCCAACACAAATTAGTTACGGATAGAACGGGCTAGGAAGACCACCAAGAGGACAACAGGGCTGACAAAGAGCTGAGACTTATCTTGAGGGATGCTCGTAGAATGTTGACCACACAACTGCTACCGTGCTAGTTCAACTCGGGTATTTGCCAGAGGCTGAAGTTGAGACGAAAGCTCCTTTCAAAACCAAAGTCATGAGGCAGTGCCTCTTTTCGATACTCCCCGTCGTCACCAAGCTGAGCTCCTTGGAGCCCGTCCCACCCGATCCCGTTCCACGGCCCGGTAGAGCCTTCCCGGTTGCCGGATGTCACCTTGAAACGGCGAAGCGACCCAAAGCCTGTCATTCCCATCCCCACCTTCCAGATATGGCAGGAACTGCAGCCTTGCTCTCTTCACGTTTACAAGCCTTGAATGCAACCTTATTGCAAGTTCCAATTGATTGATTGCTGTTCCTGGACGATGACCAAATTTGCAACTCCCTCCTGTCGATCCCCATTTGCCGGTCTACATCTAAAGTGCTCACCGAAAGCAAGAGCGGATAGACGCACCGAACAGCTCAGTGCAGTCAGAGGGAGCGACGGAGTGCCTTAGTAGACAACACGGCAAGACACCACAAGGTCGGGCCAACGCCACTCGACCGGAGCTGGACATGCAAATGTCCATTCAGTACGGATATCGTCGAGGAATCAATCCATCTTCAAATTCGGTCTTGTAGTCCAGAAAACCTTACCGGGTATAACCCCAAACAACAACAAAGTACCTTGATCAAAAGAAACACGAACCCCATCCAACAACTTAACATGCAACGACCGAAAGTATGGATGGTAGCCGAACCAGCAGTACAACCAATAACATTAATTGTTTTAGGTACTAGCTATCATTGCCCAAGTAAAAATACCGACTGGAAGCGAGCCGTAACCTTCCATTCTAGGTTTCCTCTCCAAACCCCCGCGCCCCAAAGGCCAATCCAGGCCAACCAACAACGCCTTGCATCCGTATGTGAAACAACAGCAAATTGGCTGTTATATACGTGTCAAATATGTCCTTGTGGTATAAATGCAACATGTAGCCGCAAGAAATGGACCAGTAACTCGCTGCAGATGCAGGTGCAGATGCTGGAACTGAAGAATGAGGATCCTCGTCGAGTGTGATTGGGGCAGGCCGAAAACAACTTGACGGATGAAGCCAGATTTGATAATGGCGCTGACGGCGACGGTGTGTACGTGTGTGTCGCCAAGATACTTTGCTATTCCTTCTGACGCCGTGGAGTTTGACTTGCCGAGGCTGGCCCAAGGCTCAGGCAAAATCCAGGCAGCCTAGCCTCGCGCTCGCATCCCGAGTCCTTCCATCCCGAGAATCGGCACCTCAACCTCGCTCAGCCCCAAGACGCCTTCGTCCCGCCGACGGTCGACAAAGCTATTGCACTCGCCAACCACGATGCTCCATTCCGCCAGAGCCCGTCCAGCGTAGACAGCGCCAGCCGCGTAGACACCGGTCGGCCGTTCCGGTCGGATGGTGGCCGCCGCAGGGGGAGGTCCCGGCGCCGCACCAATTTCAAGCGACCTGCCGCGCTCCGGGTCTAGGCCAGTGAACCCAGATACCCAGATCGGCGACTGTACGTCCAGCCTACCATCGTCCTTGTCCTCGCCGTCAAGTAGTCGGAGTGGTGCAATACTGATGTTCAGTGAGAGCCGCTTCTCGGCATCCTTGGTGAGAGATAGTCTACGTGGCTCGTCATCAACGGTTAGCGGCCTGGCGTTCCGGGCTTCGCTGATGAGTCCCGTCTGGAAAAGCCCGCTCACCCTCCGGGTCTCAGGCGGGAGACCGGGCGCGATAGGAGGCGGGCTGTCGCTGCGCAAGAGTGGCACTCCGTTCGCGCTCGGGCTGCTCATGCCGGCCAAGCGAGCGCTGACTCTAGCCTGTGCGGGCGCCGGAAGTCGAGGCCGCGTCAGGATCCGGTCACGTGTAGGCGGACACGGCATCGGCGCACCGCCAGGGCCTGTCTGCCACGTGAGGGTGAAACGGAAGACGAATGAGGCGGCCTCGAAAATTGGGGCGGAGCCGGTGGAGGAGCCGGAGTCAGACCCGGGCGTGACGGCGCTCGAAGGTGCCTGCTTCGGCGGAGTTGGCGGGCCCGGCGACTCTGGAGGATGGGCTTTCCCTCTGCGGCCTGCAAGACGCGATGCAGCTGTGTCTCGGCGAGCCTGTTCCAACTCCTCCTCCCAGGTACGTTTCCCCTCGAAAGTTGGGTTGTCCTGCGACGGCCCAAACGGAAGCACCTTGCCCAGGAGAGACCACCTCTTCTTGAAAGACAAGTTGCCATCCGTCTTAGCGTTGCCAATAGCGCTGTCTCCAGTCCCGGCGACGGGACTGCGGTAGTCAAGCGCCGGATATGGATAAGGAAATGCGTTCGAAAACGAGTCGAACCCAAGTTGGATGGAGTGTTGTGGCGGTTGCACCTCGGTCCTGATGATCAGAAACCGCTTGCCGGGGGCAGGATAACAAGGCGCTGTCGACGGCTGCATCCGTCCTTTGGCCTCGGCATCCTGCTTGAGCCAGAGGTAGTGTGACCAGACCGTCTTCAGCCTCTGAGACACTACAAGAAAGATTTTTCTGTCGAACTGTTAGCTTTGCGCATTCATCGGCATACAGCGAGGGCATCCCTTACACATCTAGCTCGTTGGCGCTGCCGGAGTCCCTGCATATTCGCCAGCATAGCAAGCGCATGTAGTAGGCACGAACCATCGGGCACCAGTGGTTGAAAAACTTCGCAAAGACGTCCTCGGACAAAAGCCAATCCAAGCACACGGCCTCCTTGCGGGAAGGGTCCGCTGCGATGGTATCCCAGATCGAGAAAAGGAAGGACAACATGCGGATTTCGGACATGGTATTGTTGGAGTCCATGATCATTTTGCCCACCTCGAACCAGAATGGCCAATCCGTGTAGTTAGCGGGTCGAGCGGGCTCGAAATAACTAGACGGTGTGTTCTCCGTCGGCGAGGTGGCGATGCTGGCATTCGCCGTGGTCTGGAACGTGTCGAGTGCGACCAGCGCCTCCTCAAGGAAATCGCAGAGCATGAAGCACGAGGCCTGTTGGAAACGCGGGGTCCGCTTCGTGGCTGCCTTCGCAACTGCTACAAATGCATGCGCAAAAGTATGCTTGATTTCCGGGGCGACGCCAAACGAGTTCTCGGCCAGCATGTCCTTGAGCAAGACAACCAGCCGATTCTCATCCATGCCCCTGAGGAGGTTGCTCGAGAGCTGGGGAGCCGTCAAGGCGGCGTCAGCGCCGTGGATGACGTCGGAAAGCGGCGGACCTAGCATGGCATCGAGGGAGGCCTGGCGGTGGATGGTGCTGTCCAAAACAGACAAGAGCTGGGCGTGGACTAGCACGAACGCTGGCGCCCGTGCCTTTTCAACCAGCGGAAGCCCTTCTGGCATAAACTCTTGTGCAAGGATGTGGAAGTATTTGCAGAAGATGAAGACCAGGTCCGTATCCCCGCCGCGCCATCTCGATACCCAAGGACCGTGCCAGTGAATTTTGGCCATGGTCAGAGGGAGCTTCGCCGCCACCCGCAGCTTGTCCCCGAGTGATTTTGCGGACGACCACCCCAGCTTGTGCAAGTGCTGCGGGAACAACGCGACGATGTCGTCGCTTTCGCCGTTGCTTCTCTTTGGCAGCCCGAACTCCTCGGCTACTCTGCGCAGCAGGTCCACGTTCAAGCCCCACAGACGAACAAGCACGTCGGAAATGCCGGGCACAAAGAAGAAGGCATAGGCACATGCCTTGCCGCACCAGTTGACCAGACTCAGCGGGGCGTGTCGCAGCGACAGCTTCTCGACAACCAGCGCCATTTGGGCCGTCAGGTTGGTAACAAACATGGTCCGGACGTTGTGCTCGGCCGACTCGGCAAGCAGCAACGAGTCGACATCGCTCGCCACGGTCGAACTAGTCCCTGACCTCGGCCGGACCCTTTCCCCCGGGCAACGCTCAGCCAGAGGCTGAAACTGGCTGCTGCAGGCCCTCCACTCTGGACGCATCATTATCATGGTGGTTGCTTCCAGCAGTATCGGCCGATCCACGCCTGCGACCGGTTGCAGAACCGGAAAATTGACACCCAGGTCGGCAATGCCTTGGCCCATGCCAGCCGGCAGCCTCGAACTCGTGCCCACCAGCATCCCCAAGAGGCCGTTCCACCACTTATTTAGAACGGTAGCTCTGCGATCGATGTCCTCGGCAGATAAGATGGACCGGTTGGAGTTTGAAGGGTGATATGCCGTGCTGTGCAGGAATGGCACCAAAATGGACCGGACAACGCTCATCCTCCCAGCCGTCGAGCCCTTCGCGGCGAACCGGGAGAATTCGATGTCGAGGGTACGGTATGTCGCCCACAGAGGGTCGCGGGAGGTCGGGTGCGGCATCGTCACGCTCGTTTCGACGGTGGACTGGGACGTGTTCTCGGACGCGCTGCTCGCCGTAGCTGTGTCGGTATCTAAATCGGTTTCAACGGACGCGGCTTTCTGGGACGAAGCGCGCGATGTGGCCGAGCTGACACTGTTGTAGGAAGCATTCTTCGCCGCCGTCAGGGAGCCAGGCGCGCTGACGGAGTTCAGCGTTGAGGACCTCCGGCTCCGGCAGTCGGAATCGTTCGATGACACGCTTGGTCCGAGTGAGGCTTTGAGGGTGACGGATGGAGAGCTCCTCGACAGAAGGTTTTGCGGTTTTTGCTTAATCCTTGTTAGATATATGCTGGCACGGTTCAAGGCACTCCTTTTGCTGGTCGACGGTTCGTCAGGGACTGAGGAATCGGCGGCCGCCTGACTACTTGGTGCTGCCTTTGTCTTGGAAGTTTCAATGGAAACAGCGCCGCCAGCGTCCCGCGGTTTCTCTGGCTTGCTGGGCGGCGAGGGAGATCTCGGCTTGGATATCCACGACCGTTTCGCAAAATCGGCAAACGACTCGACGGTTCGTGACCTCTCCAAGGGTTTCCCCGGAGGGGTGCTTTTAGCAGAGGCGCCTACTACATTCTGTCTGCTCAACCTCTTGGAGCGGTGCTCATGATTGCTGGCTCGGACGTTGGGACTGGATTTTGAGCTCGGAAGCCACGAGAGCGGACGGTCGACCATTGATTTGCTCCTGGTGCGGGCGTGACCGTCCAACACCCTGGCACCGGCCGCCGTCTTGTTCTCGTTATCGCGGTTGTCTTGAGATTCCACTCGAAGGGTCCTGTCCGTTGCCGTGGCGGGTCGTGGGGAGAGGTCCTCGATTGTGGTGGTGAGGCTGAAGGACTTCTCAAACTCGCCGACCAGGTCGAAAGAGGGGATGTCAAGGGCCGCCAGGGCCGGCAGCAGCGGCAGGGTCTTGAAACCGGGGGATCGATCGACCGGGGCGGCGTCCAAGCTGGAGGACGGGGGGTTGGAGAGCGCACGGCCAGATGATGGATTTATGAACAGATCCGGCGTTGAGTGCGAGCCATGAAAAGCCATCGGCAATGGCGTCCTGGACTCAGCGGGCCGGGTGGCCACGGCAACACTAGAGCCAGTCATCTCATGGCAGACACAGCACAGCTGTCGGCCGTCGTGGTCAGCACTGGTTCGCTGTTCCCCTCAGCCTGCCGGCAGCCAGGAACTTCAGAGCGCCGGGTTGGGCCCAAGGCGGAGCAGGTTGCAGGTTGGGGCGTTGCAGCACAGAGCCCCTTGAGACAAGGATGTTGATGTGCGCTTTGAGGTTGCGGTGCTTGGGTGCAACGTAGACCTGCCCGCCTCAGCTGGATACCGGATAGCAATCAGGGAATTGTTCCCAGAGTTGCTACGACGCTGGCTTGATCCACACAGCTCATGAGCGCATTTTTCTGGAACAAGCCCCCGCGGGGGCTGGTAACAATGGTAAAAGCGACCTTGTTGATGACGAAGTGGTGCAATGCATGGGCAGAAAAAGCCAGCTCAATCCCTGTAATCCGGTGTGCCTGTAATTGACTTGGCGCGGTCGCTCAACAACAAAGGGAGGGCCGAACTTGCTCGGACAGGGTCAGAATCATGGCGGGCCTCCAAGTTTAATATCCGAGCGAGTCCCATCGACATGGAAGGCCGGGCAGGACGGGAATCTCAGCCCTGGCCCCCGAGGAGCTTGACTCGTGTTCGTGCGCAGGTGGAGATGCATCGGCGGTCGCGCTTTCCGACTTTGTTGCTGGCTTGGCAAAGTTGACGAGTTCCAGCCTGGAAATTTCGACGCCGAAGGCCAGCGCTCGATGCGGCAGTGCGGGCGCTACGAGTTTAGTGCAATCCTCCTCTCTCAGGCACACTGATCCCACATGGGTAGTCGATTGCGACGATCTTTTCACGACTTGATTTACTGAGAGACAAGGCGTGCAGGCCCCCGAGAATAGGGCGGTGTGCGCGGTATCCTACACAGTAACGTTGACAACCCATAGGTAACCCTACCTTATGTCGGGCCTGCTGCCTTTTGCAGCCTGGCGGAACTCGTGGAGAGAGCTAGAGATACTCGGAAACAGCGGCATCGAGCGAGATCCAGGACGAACAGGCGATTGCCGATCGGGAAATTCTAGGGCCGCAAGCGGGGCTGTGATACGGCGGCATGCCGGGGATACAGCATTTGGGCGGTGAGAAACAGGTTCCTTGTAATGGAAGTCAAGAATCAAGATGGACGATGGTGCCAGGGGTGCGTTGCAGAAGCAAGTGAAGTCTGCAACGTTTTTGGATGGCGCGAAGCTGCCGCTCGCCGACCAGGTCGCACACAGGCCGCAGCTTGCAGGAGAAACCGGACCCTAATAGCCAGTCCCAGCAGGCCCAGACCGACGCGCAACACGCTTTCATCCCCCAGAGCTTTCCAGATAGATGGCGACAACTTGGAACCAGCGGCGCGGAATCAAAACATTGAGTGTTACTAAAAAAGGTACCCTACGACCGAGAGAGCGACCGCCTTCCCTTTTCTTGACAGTTGGCTCGATACCAAGGTGCGGATGCTGGTCAAGCTGAACTAGGGTGTGGTAATATTAAGGACTGCCTTGAAACGTGAAATAGGAGCTGGCATTTTAAAAATGTGAAATTTTCAGAGTTTACATCCGTACAGCTAGCCAGTTAGAGAAATAGTGGGCTTCAGCTTAGTGTTACATAAGAACAAAACACACTCCTTGCCCTACAGCTACCCACATTTTTGAGCAGCCTAGTGGGTCATGTACTGCCAAGCCGTCCACCCTGGTCATATATTTTCCCACTTTGCACCTTAACATTGGTCCAGCAGCTACTGCGAATGGCTTCAAGTACAATCAAAGGCCTGTTTTGCTAAGCTGTCTTCGTAAGTAAATTGACTGAATCTCTAGATATTTTGGCTATGCAGCCCTTAGGAAATGCCAGCTAATTCTAGCTTAGTCGCCCATTTCATTGGATTTAAGGGGCCCTAGGAAATGAGACACTTCAATCGCATGGCTTGAAATCGGAAATTGGAAAATTTCATTACCACACTCCAAGCGGAACCCAACCTGCTCCACCGTCCTGCAGCCGCATCGCCAAAGCAAATAGCTGGCTGGGCGTTTAGCGCTGTGCGGTTCGCTCGACCACGCCGAACGTGGCAGCCGCGCAGCTTTGGTCTTCTTTACAGACGGAGCTGAGACCGTGATACGCAAGAGAGGACAGTACCCGTATCACGACATGCAAGCCTCTCGAAAGCCAGTTGCTCGAGATGTTGAACAGGCGGATGGAGGCCTGTCCAACATGCCGATCCGAGACTACGGGCACCGGCGCCGGTCATTCGGCATGGCCGTGAAGAAGTGGGGTCCCGGCCTGGGCAATTCTTCGCTCCGGGCGATCCCCAGGAAGAAAGCTACACCAACAGACCACAGACTTCTGCCCCAGAAATTCCAATCCCAACATAACCGATGAACAGCACACAGTGTGCCATGGAAAAATCTGCGCTGGTAGTATGGGACGGCGTGACGACTCTCGATGTCTGCAGGTTCCTCATTCGAATCAGCCCAGCTGATGATGGCTGCTGCATGTCCGGGGTGAGGCGCAGGATGTGCTGGCAGACGCGGCATACCACGCTGTGGACTTCGCTCAAGTGCGGGCAACAGCGGCACCACAAAGCCCTCATTCGCTACAGAACAACCACCCGCTACTATGGTCATTCGATTTCTTTCCTTCTCCGACTCAGCACTGACTGTTCGTCTTTCCAGCCTTGCGGCAGCAAGTCTTCTCGACATCAAGACCCTGTTGTGTGTATGAGGGGTCCTGGATCAGGGTGGCCGCACCAAAAGGGCAACAGAAAGTGCGAGCGGTCATCAGCTCCGACGGTTCTCCTGCATAAAATCCTGCCCGCAACCAACCGCCGCCAGCAAAAACGATCTTTCTCTCGCCGCTCATGCGAGAGAGAACTCCTGTCAGGAACCGCTCAGGATGGACAGCACAAAGCCGGTATGGCGTGGGGAGTTCCGCCGCTTCAAGCATGAGCTTGCGTATACGCTGAGCAATTTCTTTAGTGCAGGGTCTCGGACGAAGCCGGTATTTGTACGGCATGTTGTAGCAAGCCGTCTGCGGTGTAGCCTCGCTGGCCCCGCTCTCTCCCAGCACGGCTCTTGGGGCGTGGGAAGGTGAGACAAGGCCTACGCTAGAAGCACCGACCGAAAGGGAAGAAGGAAGAAGCGAAATACCTCGAATATTTCCGGATGTCTCACTCGAGCATCACGGCATGCCGGGTTTCGGAGGCGCCTCTAATTGTTTCAATCTGCGAGGCGTGTCGTCATATCCGTACCTGCTCAAATATTCCAAGCGGGCTAACATCAAGGAGCTGCTCATACCCCGTCATAAATCACACCCAAGGTTGGGGCCCATGGAGGGTTTAGGGGCTAGAAGGAAGCCGACCCGTGTGACAGGCAGCACACTTAGCTCGATGCGAGCCTTCACTTCCCACTTACTTTACAAAGCTGCCGTCATCGTTGATTTCCGTTCTGTTTAGACGGACTTGCAAACGACCCGACTCCACACTCTACTACGCCTTCTTCTGTTCACCGGTACTGTTCTGGTGTCTACAAGGAGGCGCCGACGTCTACGATCCATTACGGTACCGGAATCCCTCAAAATCGCCTGTGTTCTTCTTCGCTCAAGGGTAGCAGTCAGGTGAAATGACCATCAAATTGTTTCCAACTCTCCACCTGTGAAGAGTCAATACCAAGCGCCCAAAGGTTCTTGTTTATCTTGGGCGCAAGCTCGTGGCGAATACACGAGTCCGGCGACTGCAGGACAACTGCGGACCCTTCGATGGCCGAGCTTTAGGACAAGAGGAGGACTTCTAAACCATAATCACTGCTTATGTGGCGTTGCCCCATGTTCCAGGCGAGAATTGCCCATCGATTCTCATTGTGTCGTGCCGAAGTCGTTGAGATGGTTCTTGGCATGGGATGTCACTGCCATGTTCTGATTGGCAACCTTAGCTCTGGGCATTCTCCTCGTACGGTTGAGAATGAGAACCTTGTTGACCATGGCGAAATTTGTCACCGTCTGCAACTCCAAACGTCTAGGGGATGGTACTTATTTTGTGAATATCCCAGCAATTTTCCATTTGCCTTCCATCCCAGCGGCAAACATCAATACGGTCTCTCCAACATCTGACCATTCCCCGCAGAACTCTTTTCGCCATTTTGAATTCGCAGGGCCCCCGCAACTTGACTCAGGGGCGTCAATAATGACAGCTACAGGCCCTGTTCCTACACAGACCGAGGGCGATATGAAAGTCCAAGACAAATCTTCCACAGATGCAAAAGCGACAAACAGTGATCTTGAGAAGCAGGAGCAGGACCCCCCGTGCCCGCCATGCGCCGAGACAGCGCAGGCCAGGCTCTCAGCCTTCAGCGCCCTCGGCTTCATCAACCGCTTCCTGGCCTTGTGGATCTTTCTGGCCATGCTTGTCGGCATCCTCCTTGGTAACTTTGTCGACGATGTCGAGCCAGCGTTGCAAAAGGGGAAATTCGTTAACGTGTCGGTGCCTATCGGTAAGCCAGCAGCCCCCTACTGCGTCAGCACATCTATGATTCGTACGTGCTGACTGTGATCCAGCAATCGGCTTGCTTGTCATGATGTATCCAATCCTCTGCAAGGTTCAGTACGAGAAGCTGCACGTGGTGTTCAAGTCAAGGGAGATTTGGGTTCAGATGGGGTTCAGCATCATCATTAACTGGATTGTTGCGCCCCTGGTCATGGCATGTACCCACACGCTCCCTACCATAGGGACTTCCCGGAGGTGAGAATCAGGGGCTGACTGCTCACAGCTCGGCCTTGCGTGGGCATTCCTCCCCGACAAGCAGGGCCTCCGCGAAGGTCTCATCCTAGTCGGCATCGCCCGGTGCATCGCCATGGTCTTGATCTGGAACAACCTTGCCGGCGGCAACGGCGATTACTGCGCCATCCTCGTCGCCATTAACTCGCTCTTGCAGATCGTCCTGTTCGCGCCCATCTCCCTCCTCTTCATCCGCGTCTTCAACCCGCACAGCCACTCGGCCATCGACATCTCGTACTCGACCGTCGCCACCTCGGTCGGCGTGTTCCTCGGCATCCCCCTCGGCGCAGCCATCCTCACCCGCCTCGTGCTGCTCCGCCTCCTCGGCCCGGATCGCTACAAGTCTTACTTCCTCCGGTTCGCGGCGCCCTGGTCCCTCATCGGCCTGCTCTTCACCATCCTCGTCTTGTTTGCGTCTCAGGGCAAGCAGGTTGTGGACCAGATCGTGTCAGTCGTGCGTGTCGCCGCCCCACTGATCGTCTACTTTGCCCTCATCTTCTTTTTGACGCTGCTCGTGGCGCGGCGGATGGGATTCCGGTACGGGTATGCCGTCACCCAGAGCTTCACGGCCGCCAGCAACAACTTTGAGCTGGCGATTGCCGTGGCCGTTGCTGCGTACGGGCCGCAGTCGGATCAGGCGCTCGCGGCGACGGTTGGGCCGCTGATTGAGGTGCCAGTGTTGCTGGGGTTGGTGTATGGTGTGAAGTGGTTTGCGAAGAGGAGGAATTGGAAGGAATGATGGGGTATACGAGGAAGGAAAATGGAGCGATGAGAGAGTGTAATGGAAGTGGACGAATGAGTCCAGAGGGATTTTTGGAATGCAGATGGCGATCATGGCTAGGGGCGCTGCCAATCTGACAACTGCTCTGCTCTGAGGAATGAGACGATCATCCCGCACTTCCATCCCAATTTAGGCCCGCAAGGACACGCACCGTCCCACCATATATGTATTAGGTCTAAGTTTCTCTAGCCAACGCCTTTTCCAACAGGTCAGTGGTCTAGTGGAAGGGGCTGAGGGGACCAAAGATTCCCCCTGTAGGACACCCTCACCTTCACTTTGGGAATATCTGTGGCGCCCCCGGGCACAACATCAGCCGTGCTCATCCTCGGGGCTCCAGGAGTCTTCCGGCAGGGGGACGTCATCGAATTGGTCTGCGGGTGCGGCAGAGTCCTGGCCAGCGTGAGGCTGGACCTGCGACTTCTGAGCCTGCTCGATGGGCGGCGCGAGGACGCCGGCGAGGAGGCAAAAAGACCGAAAGCCTGTGGACCTTCATGGTTGCTATGCCTCGGAGTGACTCTCGGCTGTCTTGATGGCGATGAGAGTGAGATGTGCCGCTTTTCCTTGAATCTGCACGCCTGTGAGCTAGAAAACACGGCATTGAAATGCTGTTGAAAGAATTGTCGCCGAGGAGGCGTCTCAGTCGTTCGTCCGAGGGTCAGGGTCGACTGGAATGTGGGAAGCGATCGCCACTGTCTCAACATCGCGAAGCTGCCACGACATGCTATCGACGCGAACAGGTCAGCAGCGCTATTAGGACACCAGCATTCTCCGAGGCCAGTTTCCGATTCAGTGTGGCGGGTGGAACGGTGCGGACACGCCTCTGAGACGAACATTGGTCTGCAACCCACCATCACATCTCGAAGTCGACCAGGGCACATCGGTCGGACTGCACATCCATTCCCGGTACAAAAACGACCCAACACTTCAGAGGTCCACAGGACTTCTTGGAAGCTGGAGCTATTCGGCATGCCTCAGCCTCCGGCTGTCCTGCGCGAGCCAACAACACTCTCGGCCGGGAACGGTTCAATCCTCGAGCGCGTGCCGAGCATTTTACGATGCCAGCGTACCCATGCGACCCTGACCAAGTACCCGTAGACCGAAAGCATTGTGCATGCCCAGTTGGACGCCGCCCCTTGCTCCCTCCATGAACCTGTTCCCACCAGATAGGCCTCAGGCCGAGCTCGGGGCAAGTGCGATGCAGCTAAAGCGAGGATCATTCCCGCCAGCGTCCGAATCCAGCTTGATAATCCGCTTCATGCCCAGCTCCAGCGCCGTCGAGCTCAAGACATCCTCGTCTTCCCCAAGCTCGCCTCGGTCCAGCGGCCCATCCCGTCCACCCTCCAATTCCCAAAGGTGCCCGTTCGCCTTGACATAGGCAATAAAATGGCCCTTATGCTCGCTCTTCCCGACCGGGGGCTCAGGGGTATCGCCCAGGGCGGCGACGGACTGGTGGGCCTCCTCGAATGCCGTGTTGTCGTAGAGCATTTGTGCCCGCTCGTCCTTGGGCAGCGGAATGGCGTCGTTGCGCAGCTGCTCGAGGAGGGTGCCAGGGAGAATGAATCTCGCGGCCGGGCCGTTAATGGCGCAGTGCAACAAGCCGTACGAGCCGCAAGCATCGGGGATAGTCTGCTTGAACCAGATGATGGGCTGCTCCCCGGCACCGGCTGGTCCGCCGTGGTAGTAGCCGGCCGGGTCGCCGAGCGCGGCGTCCTCTGCTTCGCGGTCTTGCTTCCATGCGGGGGTCATGGGGACGATGACAAGTAGAGCGTAGGCGGGGCGTGGGATGTGGGCTAGGAGGTCGGGTTCATCGAGCGAGTAGACGTCGTAGAAGGCCAGGTCGCCGGAGAGACCCAACTTCTTGGCCAAGGCGTTCATCACCTCGGGATTGTTCTCTTCGGGTACCGCGAGTGGTTAGTCAGAACAGTACAAATGTCCGCAGCGCTAGTTCTCACCGAGCATGGTGACGTGTTTTTTTGCCATGTTGTTTCGCCTTCAGTTGTTCACGGTCTTGTCCGTTCTCTTGTCAGGGTGGGCTTCCTCGGTCGATGAGAACTTCCTGGTTGCAGCGCCGGACCACTTTATGATTTCCAACCCTTTTCTTCATGTCAAAAATCGGGTTGACGCGGGCGTTTGCCTGCCTGCTTGCGGGGTATATGTGCAGGAAGGAGTCATCAAGTGTTTCGGGTACGCTGCATTTGTATAACGATTTGCCCTTGTCCAACCCATTGCGAAGCCCTGTAACATTGGATTGATCTTGAGATGTGTCTCGCTTAGTAGAATGGCAGTCTAATGCTGGAGATGCACCAATTAACCCCTGCATAAAGTCTGAAATAGGTATTTGGTGATGGAAAGGGCTCCATCGGTCGTCGACGGGCTAGAAGTTGAGTGCTTGAAGGAGGCTTGGCGCGCTTCGATCCCCACCTGCCAAATCAGGACTGACACACGACAGCTGCTTGACTGACCACCCTCTCCCACCTCACATGTCAATCGACCCAGGTACCTATGGCAGTACAAGCGAGAGCAGGCTGGCATTCAAACGAACTACCTTGCGCTGTCCTGAAAGCGCTGGCTGACATTCGATGTTCTATCTTCTCCAAGGCGCTCAAACATCTGGAATATTGGGGGATGACGTCACGGATAACAATGGTACCGAACTACTCCTGTCCCATGTCAGTCGCGTGCGGCAACGAACTTAAAGATGCAACAGATTGAAGTAGCAAGTGCCTTTGGGGCGCGAGTGCCCTTCTGGTCGCTCTCTTAGCTAGGGACATTCACCCCGCTCTTTTGCCGTCGCCTGGTGACGCCTCGTCATGTCAAGCTTTGATAACCCTTCAAGCCTCTACATGGTACTTCTTATAGACTCTTATCTGATTACACGGGGAGCGTTCTCATTGCCCGCCGCGGGAGCTCAAACTCCCAAGCCAGTCACCGGCCTGAGTACTCCCAGCTGAAGATACAACCTCCAGGGACTCGTAAAGCTGGAGCAAACAGGGCAGAGACGATGGTAGCTTCTTGTGCAGACGACTTGAGTACCACCCCCGGTTCCCCGCATTCCATTTTGCGTCTAGAACCTCGACGAGCTCGAGTAGCATGAAGCTGTCTGACACAGAATGCTCTCTCATTGGTGAGGTCATGATGATGTAGGCCTCCCAGTGCATCCATCACGGGCTCAGATCGCTGCAGACACCCACGCACTCCCTTCCCGATCGACATATCACAGTAGGGGTTGTGGAGTTCGGAACACTGCCGGGTTGGATTTCCAAGCAGCTCTACCAAAGTACCTTAAGGGAGGGTGGCCGAGACCCCGTTTTCTTTGTCCTATATATAACTCACGAAGCCCCGCCCTTCTCTGCACCGAACCATCACATATTATACCACTACAGCCTCTACTTCGCCACCAGTAGTGTATAACGTAGCAAAAGCGTTACACTAGCATCAAGAAACTCACCTGAATTAGCACTTCATCAACCCGACCATGGCAGACAAAATGCCCTCAGGCAACGAGCCGCGCGCCACTCGGTCCGACTCGACCGCCTCGGCCAGCTCAGCAACAAGCGGACCCCCGGTGTCGGATCGCGAGCTGCCTCGCGAGATGCCTCTGCCGCCTCCCTTCGCCACCAAGGTGCCGGTGCCCTCGTGGGCCGGCGGCAGTTCCAAGGAGCAGCAGCAGAACGCTCGCCGCAAGTCCTCCCACGTTCTCTTCGAGGGTCTGACAGCCCAGAAGCGCAAGGGCGATCCCGAGTCGGTCGCCCGCCGCCAGAGCTTTAACGAGCAGCGGCCCCCGCCGGGCTTCATCGGCCAGATGTGGAACAGGTATGTTCGGTTCTTTTTTTGGTATTGAATCTCTACTTTTCTCTAGGCCGTCCACCTCGTCCTGAACAGCACGCTTGCGTCCCAGACAGTTGGCTAATACCCGCCGGATTGGATGGCAGCTGGGTGCGTGGCGACAAATGATCGGACTTTGACGGGAACGAAAGGGGTGTTTGCTATCACAAGAACAAAGTAAACATAAATGTAACTTCAGTGGGAAGGTCGAGATCCAACGAGGCGTCGTTGACATTCGGAGTTTCATGCGAGATTCAAGGGAAGAACAACGTCAAACACCACTCGGCGAAGAACGTGCTTTGTCGACGCCGGAACAGGATAACAGCAAGATGGGGTTTTGCGTTTATGTCTGTCACGTATTCCTGTACCTATGGTCAGCAAATTGTGGGTTCTTCTTGATATTCACCTGGTGACGGGTCAAGCGTCCGGCATGCCTTGTATTGGCTGGCTCTCCAACGTAATCCGCCCGCACTTGATGTACCTAGAATGTCACATCATCAGCCAACATTGAATATCCAAGGTAACTTGTACAGGTTGTAACAAGCCCTATAATCCTGCTAGAGGCACAATCCAAGAAGACAGAAGCAGTCAAGGGGTGTGAGAACGGATGGGTGACGGATATCGACGAGTTCAGATGCAGCGTCGGCACGCAGATGTGGTTGGGCAGGACAGGCATCACGGGAAAGGGCAGGTGTGTGGTGCGAGCGTGCAAAGACCAGGGCAGGTACAGAAGTGGAGGTGAGGTATTGATAGAAAAGCCTCGAAGTTGAATGCTAAGAACCCGGAAATACCACCCATAACCTGTCTCAGGCAGCCATGAATCTTTCCTGCCTCGATCTCCTAAAACCACCCCAACGCCATCAATCACCGGAAGATGGGAGAATACCGTGACACGAGGGTGAGCCCGCGAGGGGACCGACTAAATCCGGTGTTTCTCGTTTTCTATTGTGTGAGAAGAGCTTATTAGCGGTGCTGGGCTTGAGCCGGGTTGGTATGCTGCTCCCGGAGCTTACCGAGCCGAGTGTAGAGCAGATAGAGCGCCATCCGGTTGCACTCCTCCGTGCCAGTAATCGTGACGAGACGTTCGTTGCTGTTGTCCTGTGGTTCATTAATCTTAATCACGCTGCCACTGATCTGACGGATCTCGTTGATCTTCTGGCCGCCCTTTCCAATGATGGCGCCAACCATGTCGTTGGGAATGTAGATCTGTTGGGTAAGAGGCGCTCCAGGCATGCCTGCGCCACCAGCCAGCGGCGGTCCATGGGGCCCGGCAGGAGCATGAGGTCCAGCAGCGCCAGCCGGGTGAGGTGGCACGTGTGGGCCAGCTCCGTAGCCAGCGGCCGCATGGCCTCCATAGGGCATTGGAGCAGCAGCATGTGGGTGAGCCGCAACGGGGTGGCCGTATTGCGGCGCATACGAGTGGGGCGGCATGTGGTGGGCCCTGGGGTCAGCACGGCCGCGATGATAGTTATCACGGTTGCCATAGTTACCGCCGGCAGGCTGAGGATTGTAGGGGATCACCTGCATTCCACCCGGAACCGCACCAGCCGGGCCGCCGCTGCGCGTCGCATAGGCAGAGGCTGCAGCTCCGCCAAACCGCTCGTTGAGCTGTTCGAGCAGTGTGCTGCCAACATAGTAAGTGGCAATGTGAACAGCATCAGCGACGCCCATGACGACCAACGAGCGCTCGGTAGATAAGGGGAGGCACGAGTCGGAGGCATTCAGGCGAGCGCCAGACGCCTCCTGGATCTCCTTGATGCGGGCGCCGCCCTTGCCGATGATGGAGCCGATCAAGATGTGAGGAACGAGCAGGCGAAGGGGGTATGTCTTGGAATGCTGGTTCGAGGGCTCATTCAGGGGCTCATTGTTGAGCGTCCGAATGATCAGGCCAAAAGCCTGCAAATCAAATTAGCGTCAAGTTGTCACTAGCGAGAGCTTTGGCGCTTACCTTGGCAACGGCATCGACGATGCCGCTCACAGTGAGGATGCGTTCCACGGCGCCCTTCTGGTAATCGCTGACAGTGCACTTGGCACCAGACATCTGCCTAATCTTGGACACATTCTCGCCGCCCTTTCCGATAATGGTTGCAGCCTCGGGACTCGAGATCACAGCGCGAACGTGGATCCACGCCGTTTCATCGTGGGCGCCTGGAGGCGGGTTTGACTGGCCTTGGGCGGCGTCGCCACTGGCGGTGCTGGTGATGGGCTTTGTCTCGGGAGCATCTGGGACGACAGTATCGCCCTGAGCGTCCTTGACCTCAGACTTCTCCCCGTTCGTCTTTGTTATGCCGTTTGCCTCCGAAGGAGGGGAAGAAGCGGCCGGGGCAGCCTCGGCGTTACCAGCAGAGATAGGCTCCTTGATCTCTTCCTCATCCTTGACAACCTTGTCGAGAGCCGGTCGCTTGGCCTCGGGTTGGCCGGCAACGGACGGGGAGGAAGTGTCCTCGAGGGGCCGCTTGGCCGAGTGTGTCGGCTGTGGTGAAGCGGACATTTTGGCTGAATGTGAGAAGGCTTTCACGTCTCGAGCTGAGCGAAATTGTCTGTCCAGTCGACGTGATACTTGATTTTCTCAATTGGTATTATCGTGATTATCTACACCTTGGGGGTTTTCGAAAGAAAACGTGCTGGTGTAGTGGTTGGGCCGAGTAGGGTGATTGTGCTTGGCTGGGTCGGGTGGAGTTGAAGAGTTATGCGCGGGTAGGTCGAGGAACTGAGAGAAGCTTCGGGCCAAGGAACGAGTAGTGACGGTGCAGAGACGGAACGCTGTGGTAATGGAGAATGTCCAAATCCCGATCGAAGTGCTGCTGCGCAGTGTGCAGAGCACCGGTGATGACGACTTGTCCAGGCAAAGTCGTGGTGGGTGTGAGATGAAGGTGAGGCGGGCGGAGGAGAAAGGGGGAAGACGAGGTGGTATGTCGGACGAGAGTTGCAGAGATACGCTGAACAGCAGAGTGGTGAATTGAGAGGCAGGATCGCTAAAATGAGGGCAACTGTGTTTCGAAAGCAGCCAGGTAGCTCAAACCTTTGCCTTCAAGCCAGCAACACTGCCCGGCTTCCCTGCTCAAACTTCTTCGCGGTATGACCGAGGTTGTCAAGATGGCCGGTTACTGCTGTTCGGCAATGCGATGCGGCTCCCTCGAATTGGAAAGAGCCAAAGCCCGGTTGGGAGGATTGCTGGGACGAGAGGAGGTTTGCGCGTTGGCGAATTGACAAAGTCGGGTCGCGGCGACAATCGGACAGACCTTTGAATTCCTGAAAGGTCAGGTTGACGCGAAAAGCGACATGCACGATGATCAATCTCTCCGTCGTCCGGTAAGCCGTGAGAGGTTGAGGATGTCTCGAAGTGGTTGTGGGTTGTGGAAAGAGAGAAGGTTGAAACTGCGAGATCCGGGGCTGCAGCCTTGCTTGACCCATCTGGAGGAGCACGAGCCACAAACAGTTGACCAATGATATAGCGAAAAATATCCACTTTTTACTTACAATTCCATCTGGTACACTAGTTAGCGTCGAACTTACGTAGTAGGGATTAACCTCGTCTTCCTTCATCTTAACCTTTTTATATCCTTTCTTTCTTGCTTCCTTTTCCTCTTAACCTATTTTTTCTCTTCCTCTCTATCTTCGCCTTTCTCTTTTTCCTCCTCTTACCTTTTGTCTTCACATTCTACTTATTTTTTTCTCTTGTTTTCTTTCGTTCATTGGTTTCTTTTATCCCATTTCATGTCCAGTGCCCCACCATGTGCCAGGCTAACGAACAAATCAGGGTTGGATTGTGTCGATTGGGGCCGGCCTTCCAACTTCGAGGCGCCCCGGGGTTTGAGACACTTCCAAGTCCAACAAACTTGAAGGATGGATCCTCCTACATCCATTGTCGTGGTGCATTGTCATCCTTTGTGCCACGTAAGTACATGTTGTTGGTTTTTGTGCTTCCTAGAGCTGGCGAAAATTTGGGCTGTCCATGAACTGCGCCGTGCGCACTATCTCTGGAAATCTTGGGCTGCCCGATACAGTGTCCAGGTACTGTGTACTTGGTCCGCTGAAAATCGGTCTCGATCTTCAACTGGTCAAAAAGCATTCTCCCGCTCTGATGCAAAGGACTTGTAAGAATCGAGACTCTCAGTTTCTCCAAGCTCGGGACTGTACGATTTGTACGATCATCCTCTTAGAGCCAGCCGATTGACATCAACGGGGATTTTGGTGAAGACAAATGGACGCGATTCATGGCCCAGTTCGCGTGGATGGCCCTTACGAGGCCGAGCTCGAACGGACCATGCAGGAGCTTAAAAAGAGGAAGAAAGAGCTGGAGGATGCGGTGCACGAGGTGCGTTTCAAAGCCATGTCAGCCAGAAGCTGCTTTGCTAAACCCTCAGCAGTTGAGAGCTTCGGCTGTGGCTTCTGGCGCTGCGCCGTCGCCACAAGACTCGTTGGAGATCATGACAAAGGCGTACCTGGACATGGCTGAGGGAGAGCCACTCCTACCACCGCGAGGGTCGGTACTGCCTGCGCTACTAGCAATGCGGCGAGCTCAGCAGATCATCGCTGAGACTACCGAGTACACCGACTCGCAATCGGCCTCCTTGGAGCAGGTTAAGCGGAGGACAGAGGCAGAGCAAGTCAGCTTGCGTGAACAGCAAGCACTGCAGGCAGCGCTCAGGAGCCGAATCCGGGCATTACGCGAAGGCCTCGAGAACAGAGAGGAGAAGACTGGGGAACAGTTCGCCAAGGAGCGGATGGCTGAATTGAGGCACCAAAAAGACCACTGGGACAAGCAGACCTCGAGCCTCATGAAGGACTTGGACTGGTTCATTGGCGAGCACCTCGGGCCGATGCTGGCAGCCGAGGAGTTGGGGGGCCCGGTGGTCGGGGAGTTGATGGAAATCGACCCAGACGACCTCAGCGCCGGTTTCACCGCACAAGGCAAATTGAAGAAGACCAGAGACCAGCCCGACCAAGACGGGCGGCAACGACGGATTGACGATATTTGGGGCCCTCAGGACCAGCAGGGCCAGACAAACAAGAGGAGGCGTGAAGGGGATGAAGCTGCGGCAGCAAGCGCAGAAATGCGGGATCTGATGGAGCAGCTTATGAACAAACTGATGGAGGCAGGGGGCGAGACCTCAGGGTCGTATGTGGAGATACCCAGGGAATCCGCGGCAGCGAGATTCCTCGTTCGATCCAAGGTCGCAGTGTTCCATCCCAAAAATGCGCGCAGGTTACGGCTCGTCGACTTTGCGCGGGACTTGGAGGACTAGATAGAGCCTTGAAAGCACAGACGGGACGAGTTGCTAAGCCTTCCAAGAGCCATCCTCACGCTGCTGCGTAATGCAGACAATCATACTGTGTCTGGTGATCCCCCTAGCAAGGAGAACAGGTGAAAGCTCGGTCATCTTGGCTGTTTGTTTCAACACCAGACCATCGTTCCCCAGATACCCCGACCTTTCACAGTCGGATCGGCAGATGGCTGTCATGGCGTTCGCCGGGGAAACCAACGCGAGTATCGAGGCCGCTTGGCACCGCCAGGGCCGCTGGCCAATTAGCCTGATATTCTGGCCGTGGGGCACTCCACCCAGTTTACGCGTGCCGGCGCGTCACACTCTAGTAAAACGCTCTCACAGGGCCTATCGTGTCGCACGTCGCAAACCTCTCTACAACCACCATCAACGACGACAGCCTTTTCACGCCGAAAAGTATGACTGCCGAGACTACAATCACCCCAAACGAGCCTCTTGCCCCGACGTTGCCCCCAGCCAAGCGCCTCAAGACCGACACAGCCAACGAAACCATGGATTCATCCAACGGCACGGCCAAGCAACAGCAGGACCTGCAAGGACCCCCGCTCCTCATCAAGAAGCTCTCCGACAAGGCCCGTCTTCCGACCCGCGGCAGCGCCTTTGCAGCAGGCTACGACCTCTACGCGGCGCGCGACGCAACCATCCCCGCTCGGGGGAAGGGGTTGGTCGACACAGATATCAGCATGTCCATTCCGGTGGGGACTTGTAAGTCGACCGCTTCAGCCCGTGGCTTCCACAGGGATGAGAGTACTGAACGGAAATTGACGTATTATAGACGGTAGAATTGCCCCCCGCTCTGGGCTTGCCGCGAAGCACTTCATCGATACGGGCGCGGGCGTCATTGACGCTGATTATCGGGGACCTCTCAAGGTGCTACTGTTCAACCACGCCGACTCCGACTTTGAGGTGAAGGAAGGGGATCGAGTTGCGCAGCTGGTAATTGAGAGGATCTACACGCCCGAGGTAGTGGAGGTGCAGGAGTTGGAGGCGAGCGTGAGGGGCGCTGGCGGGTTTGGCAGCACAGGCGGGTTTGGCAGCACAGGCGGGTTTGGCACCACAACGACTAACTAAGCGCGGATGTATTTGTTTCGGGACGGCGCGAGATCGGATAAGGCATGGGATTCGGTATCTGGCAAACGGTTTACCAAGGCAACTTTTCGGCATTCAGCGTAGTCGTGACGGCATATATGAGCCAGCGTTCCTCACGAGAAAACTGGGCATTATTAGTATTGTCATAGACAAGGTCTATCGCGCTCTACCATTATATCCGTCCATATGCAATGCGTCTATACCGAACCAAACCTCCTCTAACCCATGTACAGCCTCGTGGCACGGAATTCTACCTGCGGAAACCTTAGACTATCAAGATGCCGGACAAGCCTCAACTCGGCCGCCTTGCTCTTCAGCAAGTGCATCTTCTTCTCCTCCGCTCCCGTCCCGCTCCCAACACCATCCGCATTCATCCCGGCCTCCCCCGCCTTTCTCATCGCCCCCTCCATCCGCTCGGCAGTCTTGGTCAGTACCTCGTGCATGCTGGCAAGCACCTTCTCGGCAGCCCTCGCAAGCGGCAGGTCCAGCGCGTCGACGCTATCCTCGCTCAGCCACGACTCCCGCTCCATCAATGCTGACCCTTGTTGTTGCTGTTGTTGACTGTCTTTCCCCCTGTTGTAAACGGCCTCACGCATGCGCACAGCCATGAGCGCGGCAAACATGTCGCCCGTCCCACTGAAATAGCAGTCAATGGCGGGGAAGACGATCTTGAAGGCGCGCGCCTTACGGTCCGAGGTCATGGTCGAGCCGACGACCGACAGCGAGGAGACGGGGTGGTCCGGGTGCGGCAGCGAGACGGACGTGATGACGATGTGCGGGATGCCGTAGCGCTCGTGCATGACCTGGATAGCGCGGGCGATGGATGGCATGTCGGTTATTTGTACTTCGGAGAGCAGTCTGATATCCGGGTTGTTAGGTTTAAGTGAGGTTGAAGGTCGGGGTTCGGAAGGAGGTGTGTGAGTGTGGAAAGGCGCTGGCTTACTCGGCTTCGAACTGGTTCGGGAGGACCAGATTTGCATAGGGAACTAGGCTCTTGTACACGGGTACGACGTCGGGGGCTACATAGAGGCTGCCATTGTCACCCATGACCGGATCCAGTACCCAAAAGAAGCTCCCAGGTTTCGATTTTGCCTTGCGCTTGAGCTCCTGTCCTATTTGTCCGACCGCTTCGAGCGCCGGGGCGCCAGGGACGTAGCCGGAGAGCATCATGTCGAAGTCATCGAGGTATGACTGCTTCAGCCCCTGGTATAGATCAGTAATCTCCTGTGCAGAGACCTTCGACCCGGTCCATTGTTTGTATCCGGTATGATTACCTGTCCCGGTGAGTCAGGAGAAGATCGCAGAGTGCTTAGGGACGCCCCAATGGCGTATAAGGAGAGCTGCAACTGTGGCAGACACACGTACTAAATTGCACGGTATTCAGCGCGGCCACGTCGCACCCCAGTGACTGAAGGCTAAACACGGCGATCTTATTGCCGACATATCTTGGGGAAGACTGTCAGCATCGTGACTTGCGAGAGGAGGCGGCCCGGTCAGACTCACCCGGAGACCACCTTCAACACTCAATTAGCATGGCGAAGCAACAGATGGATTCGAGTGATTCGCCCTACATGACTGGCGACCGCCAATACGCGAGTTTCAGGAATCGGCGAACCGTCACTCATTGTTTGGATGCTGAGAGTTGCGAGATTCGAAGACGGGGCGACCGAAGTGTGTGAGAGCAAAGTTGATAATGACGTGTGTGAAGGGAAGGACTCGATCTACGGGGTAGTTGGACGAAAGATATGAGACGAGATGCCGATCTAATAAAGTGTCACCGTCTATGCTGTGAAACTAGCAGTATTGACCGAACACTGTCCGATGTGTCGATACGAGGTCTGACACACTGGATGACTCTTTCTCGTCTACTTCTCATGGAAAGGCCTGGAAAATCGGGGCTGTATGTCCGTAATGCGCTCAGGCTGCTTGAAGCCACGCTCCACTGCGGGTTTGTCATGGAATTACCCCGCCATTCCCAAAGGCGCGCGGGAGCAAATGCGAGATTCAGGAGATTGACTTGGAGAGAAGAAGAATCGCATGGACATCCCTCATGTCAAAGCAATTAGATCAAGGCTAGATTTGCAGTGAGCCGGGCACGATTATTTGGTGTGTGTGACGGTTGCAGATAGTTTCAATGCCGCAAGTCTCGCCGAAGACTTCTAAGCACGACACCCGGCCAATGCTATACCCACTCCCGCAAACACCGTTCCGGTGCTAGTAGTGGTGCCCATCCATGCACAGAGCCAAATCTGTCGTGACCGTCGTATCAGTCGTCATATCAGAGATTTTCGGTTCTGTCTACTCCTCATCGCCAATCTACACAAATTTAGTCAGCACATATCCAAAGATCACAAGCGTAGCGTGTACATACCTTTGGCGCCAGATAGAAGCGCAAGTAACTGCTTCCCGCCAGGCTGTACTCAACCAGCAGCGGCACCTCGTTGGAGAGGCAAATCTTGACGGTGTTGGACAAGGCCGAGGCCTTGCAGAAGTTGACGAGGTACTTCAGGGAAAAGGTGAGCGAGACGGGTTCGCTGAGCTCGATATCGATCGACTCGGCCGGTTTATCGACGTTGGAGTGTTGCCGCAGCGTGACGGAGCCGTTGCCGATGTCACCCTGGCACGAGAACTTGACGCCGTCCTTGGTCGCCTCGATGGTCACTGCGCCGCGTGAGTTTAACAGATGATATTCTTCTCAGAGCGGAACTGCGGCTAGCATACCCGATTCAGACATGGCTATCAGATCTGTTGTGATGCGCTTGAACTCGGAGGCAGGCATGGTAATTGTCGCCGCGTACTCGGTCTCGGGAATACCCAGGTGCTCCTGGTCAATGTCCATGAGCTTGAGGTCGTACTCGGAGATCCTGTCAGACTCTGAGCTCTCAAAGACAAGGTTGAGAACATCGGGCGCATCCTCGGCCTTGAGCGTGAGGATATCCTCGTTCTGCGCCGCCCGTAGCACCTTGGTGAGGGAGGTGAGGTTTACACCGAGGGCAATGTTGCGGTCGCAGCGGAAAGGTGAGAAGCCCTCAGCCTTGAGCATCATAGACACAAGTGCGACATGGCTGTTGTCCATTGCCTGCAAGGCGATGCCGCTGTCATTGCAGTCGAAGTTGCAGTCCTGCACCAGATCCTTGATGGCGTCGACAACCTGTGCGAGGAAAGCGAAAATCAGAGATAGCCGCTCCCAATAGAAAAAGATATGTTGATTTGGCGTACCTTCTTCAGGATGCTCGCCTGCTCCAACCGTGCTTCCAACATGGCTGCGTCTGTCAGTTTCGAAAGTCTGCAATGCAAATGCGGAGTTTGTCAGTGGTGCAAGGTGGAAATTCTCACTGATGTATGTACGTGGCTGTCTGGCGAAACCGGTTCCAAAGGGGTTCTTGGGTGCTCGCGGTGGGTGGTTTAAGGAGTATGGCTTTTTGATTTGAGTTGCAGAGTTGAGTCGGATTTGGATGATGTTCAGCAGAATTTGGAACGGTAGGGGAAGATGGAGCTGGCACGCGACGCGCTTTCGCAAACACGCGACAGGCGTTAGATTGATTTCCTTTAACGGTTAGCTCCGCTAGCTCCAGCTGTTGGGGACACGCTTGGAGTCGGGTGGGGAGTCGATGCCGCCTCCAGTTCCAAGTTCAAACCCTGGACACCGTTTCCAAGGCACAGCAGTTCTATAATTTGGAGAACCTAACAGCGCTCAAACAAGCATTTGTTCTGTACAACAATTGATAACACTGCACATGCGCTGCCAAAGTCTAATTACAAGCCAATGCGGCTGGCAATTCCGCCAGTTCAATTGCGAGCAACAGTCCCTCCAACAAACGCCTGTCCCGTTGATCCAGTAGAAATTCGATGTTTTTGATGTTGGATGAGATGGTAACCGATCCAGTCGGAGAAAGGAGCGCCACGTCTATAAGGTACGAGTGGACAGGATGCAAAGGTAACAAAAGAAAGCTGAAGCATGTCAGCCTGACTAGGTTTGGTAGATCGTCGTCACTGTCATAACGAGTTGCGCGATGGTGCTGGCATGGTAGCGCGCTTCGGCCGCAGGTTGATGACCGTCTCGAGTTCTCGGAGCATCCCGCGGCTGGCCTCCGACTTCTCCCTGGCAGATTCTCTCCTCTCCCGATCTTCCTTCATTTTGGCGATCCGCTCCTCCCTCGTCAAGAGACTGCGAGGACGGGACGGCAGAGACACTGCCTCGAACACTTCTGCTTCGTCCGAATCTCCCTTTTGGCTTCCACAGCTCGAGTTCCTGGGCGACTCTCCAGTCAAGGCTCGGAGTGCCTCGAGCGCCCCTCCCTCCTCAACAGTCGTGAGCCCGCTTAATGATGATGCAGGTGAAAGCAGAGTGCTGATGGACGACAGCCTCTTCTCGTTCCGGTCAATGCCCGACGCTAGGGCGGCTTTGCCCTCTTCCCATGCTTGTGTGAGCATCTTCAGGTCTTGTCCAATGGATTCGTACTGCGCCATCAGGTTGGGTCCCAGTTCCGACACGTCCTCTGCCTCGTTGAGAGTCCTTTCCGACTCCTCTCGCAAAAGCGCAAATTTCGCTTGAAGGCCTCGAATACCCATCGATAAAGAGTTCAGTTTCATGAACTGCGACCGTCGTTTCTCCCGGTTGGGAGATAATGGCAGTTTCGTCTCGAGAATGACAGGGAAAGCTGGTCAGGTTAGCAACAGCGACCGCAATCCGAACAACAAGACTCGCTTACTCTCCTCTTCCGCGAGGATCTGGCGAACTCTCTCGAAGCTCTGGGCTGTAGCGTCATTGAGCGTCCTCAGGCCCTCCACCGCCGTTGACCATCGCAAGAAGTCGGTGTTGTCGCCCGCTGCCTCATAGGCAAGGAGGGAGCACAGCAGAAGCTTGCGAATGATGTGGAAGCGGGCGGCGGCGATCTTCAAGGACCGCAGAGACTCGCGATCGTCGAACTCTGTGTAGGAGAAGCCTTGCATCGCATCTGAGATGTCGAAATCACTGATGTCGTAGATATCATGGTATTTCTCCAGGTCCACCTGCTCGGCGAACCCTTTGATCGCCGAGGATACCTGCATGTAACTCTCGATGATATCTAAGAATTCTCCCCTCAACGCCTTTCGCAGCCTGCTGCAACGGCGCGTCTGGGATCGGTCCTCGATGCGGCTAATGGGAGGGAGAGGCGCACTTCTACAAGGGCGTCAGCGTTGATGGGTTGATAAACCTCTCAGAGGGTAATGGACTCACATCCTGTAACCACGGGAAACGAGCTCAACTTCCTGGATGAGTGCCAGTGCCGCACTGCAGGCACTGTCAAAATCTTGCGACTTGGAGACGAAAGTGGTCACCTCGTCTAGCGCCTGGTCCCTCAGATACCGAAGCCACTGCTGGCGGAAGTAAGCCTGCGAGACCACAGCAACCGCAACCATGAAGGCTGCCGAGAACGCCACGCGCTTCTTCGTCAGGTGCGAATATCCCCCCGAATAGACCCATTTTACCATCCATGCAACAACAAGCGCGGCGGCCGCCGTCGCTAACAGCCCTGTTGTCGAAGTTGGAGTGACACCGGTCAAAGTGGCCTCTGGTGCGTCCTTCGGCCGGTTGTGGTAGTTCTGCTGCCCAGCTATCGAGTGCCCACTCAACAATTGCGATGCGACGATCGTGTACCGGAACTGCTCGATGAACTTGAGGTTGTCGGAACGGTCTATCCTCGATGCCACGGCTTTCTGTTGCGCAAGAAGGCGCGCGAAAGGTCAGTATCAGTACGTTCTGTCGAAATGCATGTCGCCGCAGGAGTATGCTCACCGAGTATGAGTTCCGCAGCGTGCTGAATCGGTTCACCCCTGGCAGGTCCAGGTGCAGCGGGTCTGGAAGCTTGGCCCGGAAACGCTTTCTGACCATCGGACGCCCTACCGGCGCAAATGATGGGCTCGACGGTGGCGACTCATCGTGACGATGCGAGACTGATGGCGTAGCCCAGGCCTGCTGTTCTTCGCCTTCATCTGCCGCCATAACAGCTGTTAGCGTCCAAGATGGCATTTCTGGAAGGTCGTGTTGCGCTCGAGCAGCTGGACGGGAGCGGACCAACCCTTTAGATACTCGGCAAGCGGCGTGTGGTCTTGGATGACGGTCTCCATGAACGTTGCTGCTGCTGGAAGGTCCCGCGCCAATGGCACCAGTCCCCCGTCCGCCCGCCGACGCGCACCAGAGACAGCCCGTTTCTTAACCGATTTGTCAGTGGCGTCTCACAGCAATTCGACGCGACACACAGAGCCCGAGTTGGCGCAAGCGAGGCCTCTGGCAATGGCCACGATGGGAGAGGATCGGGACAGTGTAGGTTGCTAGCGTTCTGGGTGGTCGTCCCGGCGGCCGCTTTGCATGTTTCGGTTTCGGGGTCGTAAGCGCGCGGCCGGACGAAGAAGAGAGAGGAAGATTGGGCGCCCTCTTGATCAGTGACAGGATAATTAAACTGTAGATCACACCCGCTAAAAGCTCATTTAAGTGTTGAATGTCAACGTTACCCCAAGGCGGGCCTTTGTTAGATCGCTTGACCGCCGTCATTAAACGGTCGACTGGGAATACGGTAATACATCCTTCAGGGGTCTTTCATCCCGTCTTTCTCACACGCATGGAGCAACGCCATGCACAAACTGACATGTGTCCTTTAACAACAAAAAGTATCTACGACTCAGAAAAGCCATGGTTGGGTCTCTGTATGACAGGTGCAGCAAGGCTCGGCAGTCTTGTGATACTCGACGTAATGAAGGTGTGCAATTGATCAGCTTGCAAGGGTCAGCTCTTCCAATCTCGGAAGGCAGGACTGAAACGAATGCCGTAATAATACCGTATCCACACATCACCCCACAGGAGCTCCAAGCCATGTGGCTTGTCGGGTCGATCTCCTAAGCGGAGCCGCTGCATTGGCGGCTGCAAAAGCTCCCGCAGCGGCCCAGTTCATGACGACAACGACAGCTGTTGATTCGAGGTGTGAGCACATCGAAAGCGCCTACCCAACTTAGCTATCCTGCATGTGATTTTGACCGCCGCAGCAGACAACCAACGCGACCACTTCCGTCAAGCCGTATCCAACGACACATCACCACAACCATGCCTTCAGAACAAGAACTCCAAATATCTCCCATTGTGCAGGAGTCGGTGATGCACAACTCACGGGTTCGTCCACCCCTTTAGTCTCCTCCCGCCCATCTAAACCGGTTGCCGGATCGGCCATACCTCCTCAATGCATGGAAACAGATGCGTAACCCGACTCTGGCCGTCCCCTCCAGACCCGCGAACTTAGATCTCACCGAACCCGGTCTTTCAAGATTTGACCCAGCCTCTCTCGTTTACACAGCCCGCTAACCACACCACCTCGATGACCTCACAGACCCTCTACAACCTGCAATCCCTCACCGCCTCCCTCTTCGGCGTGTCCGCCGGCATCCTGGGCCTTGAGTCATACAGCGGCTTCCTCTTCTACCTGGTCTTCTCGCTGCTGACGGCCGTGCTCGTTTACGTGCTCCGCGTAGCGCCCACCTCGCTCGCTGGCGGGAAGCCTCCGCTCGACACAAGCAGATACTTCAGGAGTCCGTTTGAATTCTGGACGGGCGGGTTGATGAATGGGCTGGCGGGTTACATCTTAACCTGGACGCTGTTTTATGGGTTGGTGAGGGCATAATTGGAAGGGAGGTGCGTAGAGGTGACATTAATGGAGAAAAGAGGCGTCACGGCGTTTGTGGGATTTGTGTGTCCGTCAAGGGAGGAAACAGTGTGCGTCTTGTCCGACTTGGGTATTACAGGCCTATCAGGTCAACGAGTTGCCTGATTTCTTTCAACCTTCGGTTGCAAGAAACAGAGAGTCAAGGAAAGAAACACCGCTAGCGATTTATTAATTGTTGTTGCGGCCAGATACGTATTCAACATCATCCTCTCGACTACCCCTCTTAGCACCCGGTTCGAGAAAGCATCTCTGTCTGGGGACATGCCGAGGACAGCTGTCGCACTCCGCAGCATGCGATCAACAATCAGCGCTGTCCCCTAACAAACCAATATCATCAGCTATATTGAAAAATACATCTAACCAAACGAACGCAAGCTCACTCACTCTTGACAGCTCGGTACAAATGCCAACGGACTAAACGCTGACAGGGAAACAAAACACGCGAGAGCAAAGGAAGAAATCGCCACTCCCCCCTCATTCCACGATCTCAACAATCTTCCCCACGAACCCCTCCAGTCCAGATCTGTCTTTGCTCCCTCCCTCGAGCACCAATATCCGCGACCCCAGCTCGATCCACTCCCTCGTCGACAGCAGCTCCAACTGCACCTCGACGCTACCGTCCACCGCGAGATCCGGCACCTGCGTACTCTCCACGTCCATGTCCCCGGCAAGGCCGAACAGGTCATCCATCAGGTCGGCCGCCACCTTGCCACCTCCGCCATCCTCAGCCTCCCTCATCCTCGACACGCGCAACACCCGCGCAGCAGACCGGACACTCGCAACATAGACATTGACCAAGCTGCCCACCGTTAACGAGCCAACTCCCTGGTTGTCCTTGTCAAACACGGCCGTCAGCCCGCTGACTGCCTGCAGAGACAGGCCAGACGAGACCATGTGCTGGCTCGGCACGGCCAGGACCATGCCTTTGCGCAGTCGCGGAGTCTTGGTGACGGTCGAGGCTTGGCCCACCGCGCTGCTGTTCGCGTTCTCGTTGTGCTTTGGCGTCGGCGGCGGGTCGAAGACCATCCCAATGGACCCTACCTGGCCTGCCGTGAGGGTCTGCACGGGCAGACGCAGGTTGCGGATGCTGACGATGGAGGCAATGTGCCACTCTCCGCTAGTGGCAGAGGCCGTCACTGCGTTTTTCGACGCGATGCGGCTGAGTTCGCCCGAGGAGGGGTGCGAAACCGAGAGGCCGTAGCTGTTGGCAACCCCCCCGCGCTCGTCTGGAGGGGTACCGTGAAAGTCATCTTCATCCGAGGGGAAGGGACCGACGACGACCTTGTCCCCAATCGAGAGGCTGCCAAAACGGAGATACCCGGCGACGACGGTGCCGAGGTCGGTCTGCTGGTCTGCGTCGCTTATGGCTAGGGAGTAGGACGCGGGGAGGCTGAATTTATCTTCGATGTGGAATAGACATGCCGGCTGCTCCGGGTTTAAAGCCGCACCGATGTAGTCGTGAGATGTCGGTGTTGGAGGCAACGGGAGGCCTTGAAGCAGGGCATGCAGTGCGCCAATCCCTCGCCCATCGACTGCACTGGTCAACAAGATAGGAACGACAGAGGCCGGGTCGTCTTTCATCATCATGCTGTCCAGAGCTTCTCTTACTGCTTCTTTGTCGAACTCGGATACGCGATCGGAGTCGGACTGGACCGACCCACCTTTCACCATTTTGGGCACACGACCAGCCCGCTTCACGCTAGAGAGGATCTTGCTGAGTGTGGTGGATAGGCTCGACTTATTGGCGAGATCCAGTTTGGTGATGACGACGACCAGAGGAAGACCGAGCCGGAGACAAAGATCGAGGTGAGCCGATGCCAGGTCAACACCAACGCCATTACGGCCCAGCACGTCCAGAGCGGCGGACGTGGCTCCCGTGGTCGAAGTGAACTCAGCGCTGTCGGCAGCGATGCAGAGCAGAGTCCAGTGGGGCGCCCAACCGATGATGCCACGGAGGATCGTCCGCCGGTAGCGTGGGTGGCCAGCAGAATCCACCATGTAAACTAACCGGCCATCTTTCGCGAAGTCATGAATATCAATCCAGGACTCAACCCCACTGTGAGCGTAGTTGATGATATCGCCGCCATTGTAGCCAACAAGTTCCTGCGTGACAGACGACGTGATGCCAGACGCGACCTCGTGGAGGTGCTTCAGTAAGCCAAGGCGGCCTTTTCCACGGCCATTGTCCAGGTTCCCGGTCGAGAGAGTGCCTAGGAGAGTGGATTTCCCTGACGTTGTCGGGCCTGTGAGTGTAACACGCAATTGATCCGTGGTGAGAGGCCCTTGTTTTGCGTCTGGAAGGGTCTCAGCCGACCGCGCCGCTCCGGCCGATGTCTTTGCCGGTGATTGGGCGTCATCTTTGGGACGCAGATCGGGCGTGACCAAGGCCTCAGCAACCCAGAGCTTCGCCTGGTGAGACACTCCCTCGAAATCTGGCCCGGCAGAGTCTTCGGCACCGTTCGACTCGACCCATTCGCACTCTCCAACAGCCAACCTACGGAGCACTTCCACGTTGCAGCCGAGGCTGGCAGCCATAATGCGGAGGGTGGTAAGACTCTCGTCCATCTCGTCCTCGGTCAAGCCCGCGAGCGTGCCATCGTCCGCCACACCTATCTCATACAGCGCTCCCCTCGATGCCTCCAGCCCGGGCAGCAGCTTGCCCAGCTTGACGGGGGCATTGAGCGCCTCGCTCTCCTCGGGTAGTTGCGGGATGACCAGCGCAGGAGTGGCAGTACTGGCATGGTAGGGGCATGATTGCTGCAGCCTCCACAGAAGCTGAGTGGTGAGATGCTCGAGACGATCCTGGCGAGTCTGCGTCGAAGTAATAGAGGGTCCAGGGCTGACCGGGGCTGACTTCAACATCCTCGGGTCGAAAGGCTGCCGAGACTGGGTCGACCCGCAGAGCCGAGTCGCCGTGCTGATTCGCTCGTACTTCCTCCGTGGTCTTAGGAGCAAATGGAGCTTGTATTCGGTCGGCCCATTCTGCGGCTCCGGCTCTAGTTTGGTGACGCCGTAGTCGGAGAGCAGCCCGACGCCAACCGGTCCCTTCCGCCTCGCTAACCGGCCTGGTGTTGCAGACTTCTCGGCACCCCCCGGCCGGAGCCAAGGAGAAGCAACCCTCGGCGGGTCCGGGTCAAACGTGAAGACTGACATCGGACGTCCGTCAACCGGGGGTTGGCTTTAGGTGTTGATCCTCCCGCCTCTGCAAGAGGTGGCGGCGGGGAATTGAGTGCAGAGAGACGTGGTTGAAACGTCAATATGTGAGATCAATGAGACGGTAGGAATCCAGGTATTGCACAGTCGGTTGTCATTACAAGGGAGAGCCGGTGTATTCGTGGTATCATCTTGGAATTTCTGGAGCGGTCAAGCTCAATAAGAGACAGATGAAGGGCAAGAGTAATATCAGATGCCCCAACTGCAGTCACGGAACAAGCACGGTGTCTTAGTGAGAAGAAGCCATCTTGAGGAGTGCCGTTTCAGGTTCCGGGAATCAGAATTTTGGTGGAGGAGTGAGCTGTACCTTAGGTATGTTGACGAGGAACAGGCGGCGATGACTCCCAGCTGATGATGGAACGAGACAGTGCGCTGTCCTGTTTGAGGAACTGCCCGTCATGCCCATCTGGAGGCAGCTGTCAACAACTGCTAAGCCCAGATAACAAGCTACGTACCGAAACTGGTTATTGGCTGGCTCTGCCGCAAAACTGAATGTTGTGGCTTAACGCGATTCTAACACCAACCGCACAAAGAATGACCGAAGCAAACCTGCGCCGGCCTTGAAATCAATCAATCCAAACAACAATTTCAAGTTGCTTCACACCAAAGACTTCGAGTCGGTATACCTGTTGCATCACATTTCCTGCCGTCAACCACATCAGCGAGCGACTGCAGTTACCGAACCACAAACCTGACCGAGCTAGGGAAGAGCCAAAGATGGCGGTGTACCCGCCCGAAGATCCGTCTCCGCCCCCACCGCCTGGAGTTGAGCTTGGCATCATCAATCCGCCTTCGGCCCAAGAATCGGAGACGGACACAATCGAGCAGGCACAACCGGCGACGAAACATAAAAAGGAAACACAGAAGAGGAGGTGGCCAAGATGCCTGCGATGGCGGTCCAGAAAAGAGGATTCGCCAGAAGCCAGAGGAAAGACGAAGGTGAGCAGATGCAACTTTCGCGCCGAGTGCAGGGCGCTGTTCAGAAGTGGCGAATCACCGTCACGGCTCCTAACCCGTCTGTTCGAGAGCCAGACAATTGATTAGAGGCCGGCAGTGCCACAGCGCCTGTCCACGCCTCGGCTTGCGGCTAGGGGCTGAGACCAAGGGTCGTCAGCATTGCGAAGGCACGGGTGGAGCGCATCTGGAACAGACCCAAGACACGGGCTCGACCAGGGATGCAGCTGCCCAGTGCCCAGTGCCCAAGTTCCACCCGAACCCCGCCTGTCTCGTTCTCTAAACACCTCCTGTGCCCCTGAGGCTTCTATGAATTTTCCTCTTATTCATTTTGAAGCTCTGTTGATTTTGTCTGCTCCTGTTCAAACACCTCCTCTGATCGAAGCTAAAGATTTTGTCACAGCGCTCCATCATGGGGAAGTTCGGCGAACTGTTCAAGAAGTCAGACAAGTCGAAAGCTGAGAACCCCTACGCTCAGCAGCCCGTCAGCCAGAGCTCGCCTCCTCCGCAATATAGCCAATACAACCAGAGTCAATTCAATGACAACCGTCACATCTCTCAGGGGGCCTCATCCGGCTTGCCGGCTGGTCCCCGCCCCAGCGGTCTTCCTAGTCGAGTAGCTGCCGGCCCTCCACGCACCGACACCTGGGAGAGCAACAAACCGTCTTATACCGCTCCGCCAGTGTATTCTGAGCAGCGTGGGACCAGCTCCCCACCTCCCTCGTATAAAGGAAGCCCCGCCCCTTTCTCCGGCGGAAGGAGCCCTGCTTTGAGTCCTGCTCTGTCTTCCAACACGGCAAGCCCTGCGCTCCCTTCCAACAGAACGAGCCCATCGGTTGGCAACGCGTTTCCCAGGGAGAAGTACGGCGCCCGAGACGGCTTTGGAGGGAACAGATTCGGGTCATCGAGCACATCGCCCTATGACCGCTCCCCTGGACTCCCCTCTCAACGCCAGGGAGGCTATGGCGGGTTGGGTACAGAGAACGGGGGATTGTTCGACAACTACAAACCACCCAGCCAACGGTTCGCTGATCAGAGCTCTGATCAGGTTGGTCCGTTCTCTGGGGCCCCTGGACAGTACGGCGATTCCCAACAGATGACAGAGGACGAAGAGCTGGAATGGACGAAGGCCGAGATTGTGGGAACGAAAGTGGCAACGAACGAGGTTGCTCGTCGCAATGTTAGCAGATTGGCGGCCGCCAATGAGCAGTTCGACGCTATGAACGAGCAGTTGGTCCGAGAATGGGAAATGCTGAAGAACGCGGAGAAGAACATTAACAACTCAGGTACTTCTTCCCCTCCCGAGTCATCGTTAAACAGTCACTGATCAGATATTATAGATGGCCAAGCGAAAGTCGGCGGTGTGAACATAGACGATCTGGACGCAGCCAATACGTCGATGTTCAATCTCGTAGCAAACAGCAAAGCACGGGTTATGCAGCGCCATGAGAAGAAAATGGTAATCCAGCGGCAGCAAAAGCTTATGGAGCAGGACATCAGCATGGGAGCGGACGAGATCGGTCGGGAATGGGAAATGGAACGGCAAAAGCTCCAAGCTACCAAGCCCAAAGTCCTCGGTGGTTCTGCCCAGAAGACCGATGCCAGTAGGTTCCAATTTGAAGACGACACTGGCGAGCAACAAGCGTTGGACGACGAGTACGATGGACTCGTTGGGGAAATCGAGAAAGAGTCGGGGAAGCTGTTAGAACGGGCACAGTTCCAAGAGTTCATGCTTACCAGACAGAATAAGTTGATTGAAGATATGACGGTCAGGGTAAGTAGTCACCTCGGTCGGCTTGTCGTTTGAGCGCGTCAGATTTACTAACATGATACCATTAAGGCCGAAACCGTTAGTGATCATGTCGTGAAGAATCAGATGCGTCTCGATACCAGATACAACAGGCGCTGAAATATTCTGGTATCGATTACCACTCTCGGAAGGCTTATTGGGCAGTGTGGTTTCTAGGTTGGAAACGGGTGGTTTGTGGGCGTGCTCTTGCCGCGGTTTGTTACTTTGATCATTCCAAGTTGTTAAGAAGCCTTCTAATTGCAGACAACACAAGGTCTTAAGGCTGTGTGCCTATGGTTTCATTTCTTCCCAAAAGAATCGACTCTGAGGTAGCAGTGTAACAACGGGACCATATTTTCAACTGATTCACAAAACTCAACAAAGGGACTGTGGGCCACTTCGGAAAGTTTGTTTTTACAGCTTCACTGTTCAACGGCTGGCCCGGGTCAAACCCCCTGCCATGATTGTGGTAATCCCTTAGTTAAGGGGCCATGGCAGCGAAAGTGAGTGGGTTTTTGAAAGCCTTTGTAATTTATTTACGGTATCGCTTGGTGTGTTACTGTATTGTACACGTTATGCTGGCGCGGGCCTCTTTACCGCATCTGTACTTCGTAACAAAACTCTTTGCAGACTCCCCCGTTTCGAATTCATTCCAGAAATCCGACAAAACTGCGGCCCAGAAGCTTGAGGACTCATGGCGAAAAAGAGGAAGGGCGATGACGACCCAGGCGTTCTCAGAATTGGCAATAAAACGATATCCCTGGACGGATATTTGTGCAAAAAAACGAAGACTGATACCAGCTCGTCGGCGCCAAATAACGAAGATCCAAACCATCAACAGTCAACGCTAGTGCCACTACCACACTCCCTAAACTCAATTCCTCGAGGTGAGGGCGAGGGTTCTGCGAGGTCTGCGCATTCACGACCGCCAGCGGGTGATCCTCAATATTTCAGTGCCCGGCAAGCCCTGCCATTATGGACGCGACAAGATGATATCCGCCGTATTCTGCGACAGAAGGATGTCCTCATCCTCGTGGGCGAAACAGGCTCTGGCAAGAGCACCCAGGTGCCGCAATTCCTCTACCAAGAAAGGTGGTGTCAGAAGAGGAGGGTGAAGGTCAAGGCCGGCGAGGGTGTTCAAGAAGTCAGCGTGGGAGGCATGATTGCCATCACTCAGCCGCGGCGGGTCGCGGCGACGACGCTTGCTCATCGTGTTTCGCGAGAAGCGGGCACACCGCTCGATGGGCAAAAAGAGGGCGAGAGCAGCAACGGCCGTGTCTCGAAGGGTCTTGTGGGCTACTCGGTCCGCTTCGACCACCGTGTTCCCCCCGGAACCAGGATCAAGTTTCTGACGGAAGGCATGCTTCTTCAAGAATTGCTTCGCGACCCTCATCTCAGGCAGTACAGCGCCATCATCGTGGACGAGATCCATGAGCGGAGTGTGGATGTTGATCTGCTTTCTGGGTTTCTCAAACAAATCATTTCGGGAAACAAGGCTGGTCGTGGCGGGATCCCGCTAAAAGTGGTCATCATGAGCGCTACAGCTAACGTTGAGAGCATCAAGCGCTTCTTCTCTGAGACGAAACCTGAGAACCCTGCCCCTGCGCCCACGTCGGAAACCTCGGTTGAGTCTCTGCAAGTCGAAGGGCGGCAATTTCCTGTTGACATTGTCCATACGCCAAAACCAGTTCCAGATATCCAGGAGACTCTTCTCAAGACGATATTCAAGCTACACACCGAAGAGGCTCTTTCGGACAGACATGGCAGAAAAGACATCCTGGCTTTCCTCACCGGCCAGGAGGAGATCGAATCGGCTCAGAGACTTATCGAAGAATACGCTTCAACGCTTGACCCCAAGCTGCCAAAGATCAAAGTCTTCCCTCTGTTTGGCCAGCTCTCCATAGAGGCTCAACACGAAGCCTTTCAGCCGGTCAAAGGGAGCTTTACGAGGAAAGTCGTCCTGGCTACCAACATCGCCGAGACATCTGTCACTGTCCCTGGGGTGCGCTACGTCATTGACTGCGGGAAGTCGAAGGTGAAGCAGTTTCGGCCGAGGCTGGGCATGGAATCTTTGCTGGCAAAACCTATCTCGCAGTCATCTGCCGTCCAGAGGGCTGGCCGAGCAGGTCGTGAAGGGCCGGGCAAGTGCTTCAGACTTTATACCAAGGAGACGTACGAGACGTTACCAAAGACGGACCTTCCGGAAATCTTGCGAACCGACATTCTGAGCGCCATTCTAACCATGAAAGCGAAGGGGATTGACGACGTCCTGTCTTTCCCTCTGATGGACCCACCAGAAGTTGAGTCTGTCGAAAAGGCTCTATTACACCTTCACATTCTCGGCGCTCTCGGTGACGACGGGTCTATCACGGAAACGGGGCGCAAGATGGTGGCCTTCCCCGTCACGCCGCCCTATGCTCGAGTGCTTCTGGCCGCGGCGGATCACAAATACGACTGCTTGCTGGAGGCGATCGATATCATCTCTTGCATCACAGCTGGCGAGGACATTTTCCTTCAACTCCGGTCGGAAGAGACGAAAGAGGAAGTCGAGGAGTACCGCAAAGAGCTCTCCCGTCGCGAAGGAGACCTTCTGACATACCTGACGACAATGCAACTCTATGCAGCCGAGAATGCCGACCGAGTGCAGTGGTGCAAGAACCGCAAGATCAACATTAGAAACATGAAACAAGCGTGGAACATCCGGAAGCAACTTCGAGGCCTGTGTGTGCGACAGGGCATGATGGAGCAGCCACTGCCGGATCCCCAACCGTTCATGCCAACCTCGCCCGACCAGGCAGCTGTCATTCTCAAGTGCTTCCTAAAGGGATTCGCGCTAAAGACGGCCATGCTGGCGCCGGATAACAGCTACGTCACTTCTCATGGCAAACACATTGTGGCGATACATCCCTCAAGCGTTTTGCACGGGCAGAAGAAGGAGGCCATCATGTTCCTTGAGCATGTGTATACCCAGAAAAATTACGCAAAGAAGGTCAGCGCCATCCAGGCTGTATGGATAGCCGAAGCTCTGGAGCAGTAGAACTCAATACCTAGTCAACAGATACGTTCAGTTAGTAGCTCTACAGGCGGCATCTCAGAGTCTGTTCCCACACAAGCACCAACTCGCATATTGCTTCCTACATTAAGAGACTCATCATGCCGTAAGCCTCTCCTTCTCCGTTGACTGATATCTGAACCTCTTGGCCTCAAGTCACATGACGGGATAGTGTGCGATATATGTTCTACACTGTGTGGGCTAACCGCAGTTAACCACTGTCATCCGAGTCTTCTTAGGTTGACTTCTTGTGCCAGTGATTATTGAAGTCTTCGAAGCCACATGTGCAAGTATCTGGATGACCGTTAATAGTGACAACGTTTCCACGCAGAAATATCGATTTACCAGACGTGGGATTATCTGGGCTTCTATTGGAAGTCAGCACCTGTACAACTCTGTGCCAGAAGACAGTGGCAACTTGGAAGCGACCAAAGACGACTGAATACATGAACGCAGTCTCTATCTCACCATGAGACCATCCCTCCGTCTCTTGGCCTCGGCCATGTCCACAACAAAGGGCCTGACACCCGGCCCAATGGCGCTCCTCCCACCGATCTACCTCTATCGGCGTCTCCTCCGGGCCCACAGGAAACACCTCGATCCCGAAGAGCGACTGCTGGGCGATGAGTACGTCAAAGCAGAGTTTAGGAAACATCGGGATGTCGAGAACCCTGTACATCTGGTGAGTGTCCCAGTATTTAATCATGGTTTTGTTGACGACGAACGATCGGACGCGGCGCTAAACGGGCGGGGCGCTGTGCAGATTGGCTTTCTCACTGAGTGGCAGCTCTATGCGCAGGACATTGAGGGCGATTCGTGGCGGGGGCGGAAGCTTGATGAGGCCAAAATTGAGAAGATGAGCGGTATCGTTCTGCTATCCTGGACATCGATGCGCAGCGTTGTGCTGACCGAAGAATTCAGATGAGCAACTGGCCCAGTTGTACGAACTGATGAAGACGATACAGAAGCGCGGCACAGAGGGGCATGAGTCAGAATAACAGTCTTGAGGGAATGAGTTCTGGAGCATTGTATGACGGGGTACATCCATTGTCCGGCCATTTAATGTTAAACTCATAAAACCCCTTCGACTGCTTCGATCGGGGGCTGGAGCAGGAGCTGGTGGTCGTCTCGCCCTGAGGCGACGCCAGCGCGGCTGTCCCTCCCCAGCAATTGATTCAATGAACATACGTGCCCTGTCCAGACTTCCCGACTTCCATGGATATATCCACGCTTTAGCTTCCCGCCGTCTTCCAATCACAGCATCTACTACTGTTTTCCTCCATCCAACCGTTGCTAAGAACACTCTCCAAACATACTGCCCGTGTAAAAGCCACACATGTATACCGGCTCGTTCTTGAACTCGTCAAACATGCTGGGAGCATTAAACCCCTGAATCGCCGAATCCGGAATCTCTCGGATGTCCCTGGACATTTCAACAGCATTGAAGGCAGCTTTTACGGGCAGCGGTCTTGCTAGTATCCTGGGTTGCCTCACAGTCTCGGCACTCGTCTTTGCAGTGTCTCTTTGCCGTCCGTCAGAGCCAGATATGTCGTTGCTCTCCATGGCCGCATATCCCTTCGACCCCTCGGCATGGAGCGGTTCATTGCAAGCACAAAGGTCAAATGGGGTCTCACCGCTGCGGACTCCTGGAGAGCTGCCTTGTCCGCCACTCTCTGTATCCCCGACCAACCCGGATCGTTTCATTTCGAGCTCCTCTTGGAGCCTGTTCGTCAACGAACTATTAGGTCCAAAACAGGCAAGTACTCTCGTAAGATGTTCCTCCTTTGTCTTCGGCGGACGGTCCCCAACTGTGCGCGCAAAACGCCTGACGATGATGTGATTCGAGCCAAGATCGCGCTTCATCTGCTCTAGTCTCGCCTTTGCATCTTCCCAGCGAGAGCTGGCCTCAGCCTCCCCGGGACCTTGTCGAAATGGCCTCTGCGGTTGCTTCATTGCTCGTTTCCGCCGCTGCATCCGATGTCGAATGCGAAGCGTTATTGAATGAATCGGTCCAAGGCCTTCCTCAGCGCTAAACAAGGCCTCCCGTAGAATATTGTCTCCCTCCTCGTCGTCCTCAAGCTTCTCGAAGAACAGCGCCTCGTAGAGTTTCTCCAGCGCCAGCACCATCTCTCGATGGAACTGTCCATAAACATGCCGTGCCCGCCGGACGCACTTTCTTGCCACCTCCACAGCCTCATCGCACCTGTCTCCCTCCACAAGGCAGTCAACCATGCGGCGCAATATCTCAAGCATCCTTCGGTCGCAAGCTCCCCAAACCTTCTCAAAGCTCTCGTATGCACCGGAGTAGTGTTTGTACGCCAGATCCCACATGCCGTTCTTCAGGACACAGTTGGCGTGGGCAACCATGAGTTGAAAATACGCGTCGCTCTCCACGAAAGACAGGTTTCCTTTGTCGATGAGGTCGCACATCTCGTTGGCGCGTTTGTTCCAGTACTGCAGGTTGCCCGGTTCCGTCAGAGCCTTGACCTCGTGCTCCAACCGCATGTAATCGACGTGGTCTTTCGGTATGTGACCTTCCTCGTCGAGGAATTGTAGGGAGTTCATAAGCATGCGTTTACCCACCCCATATCTGTCCTGGTCCATGTACACTCTTGCCAAGTCCGCGTGGTAGAGACGATGGTAGATCCAAAAGTCTTCGGCATCCTCTTGACCCTCCTCAGAGTCCGATATTGCGGCTATCGGTTTGCCTGCTGTCTGTGACTGTTCATCAGCTTGGTCCTCGAGCGCGCATTCGAGGCCTTCGTGCAGTCTAGACTCCGACAGGCTCTTTGGAACCGTCTTTCGTGGCCGCTTGAAGTAGAGATTCGAAGCCCTCCTCCAGCGAGGATGCAATTTTCGTTGTTTCTGCCCCTGTCCCATGACACCCCCCAGCTCTTTGATTCTCCCCATAATCCTGTCGATGATCTCCAGGTACGCAAGCTCCGCTTCCCCCAAACGTCCCATTTCGTGGTAAAGCTCACCCAGAGCAGTCAGGGCGTTGATAACGTTCCAACTGTAGCCACCGCTCTCCAACCTCCACAGACGCAGGCAACGGGAAAGCGCCTCCTCGGCCGCGGAGAAGTTCTTGACCAATTTATAGTACCAGCCGAGTTTGAGAAGTAGCCCAGCCAAGTAGTTATCGTCGGGGGATGCGAGCTTGCCTCTCGCGTGACAAAGGTAAAGATGAGGGTCCAGTTCGCGGGTAATGAATGCCTCGTTCCATTTCCACGATATCAGGATTGCTTCCGTGACCATAATCCTCGTTAGGTGACTGTATTGAATGTAAGCCCTCGATTTCTCACCCAATCTGTGCCGTGCCCAGCGATGAACCAGAACGTGCATCGACACGGTCCCACGGCGGCCGTCCACCTTGACAAGGGAGAAGTTTTCCAGGACGGACAATCCGACACCGAAGTAGTGCTGGTCCCATTCCCCATCAGTGCCAACTTGCAGCATGGAGTCGAAATCCCTGTCTGGAGGTTCCATGACCTCGCGCAAAGGCACAGCAACGTGGGCATTTCGTTTAAACCGCTCTTTGGCTGCACGACTGAATACCCTGACGGCTGGGAAATCTTGGTGGTGGTAGAAGGACAACAGGCTCAGGACTTTTAGAGCCATGGATGCTCCAAGCCCTCGTCCATTCCTCCCCTCGCGTTTTCTTCGGGCCATGATGGCTTCGGCCGAGAGCTCTAAGGTGGCGTAGACTGTGGGATTCTCAACCTTCCTGTTTCTGTAACGGGGGTCGGAGAGTATGCCAACCTTGCGATCGCGGATTTGTTTGAGGTAGTCGTGGAATGCTAGCCTCCGATCCCGGATGGACGCTGCCGCCTTGTCAATGGCGAGTGGCAAGGAGCCCAACTCACGAACAATAGCTCGAGCCGCTTCCATGTCTTCGAACGAACCTACGGACCCCTGTTGGCGGCCAGACACTTTCAACAGGAGGTGTACCGCATCCGCCTCTGTGAACGGGGGGACTTCGAGCAAACAGTCGTGGGGAAGATCATTTCTCAACTCGGTGGAACGAGATGTGTAGATGACGTTGCCCTTGCCTCTGCCAGGAAGATGGGCTCGCCGGTCGTCAGGCTTGCAGTCGTCAAAGATCAGGAGCCACTCATCCGCCAACTCTTCCATCCAGCGCATTGCGAGGTTCTTCATGCCTTCGGTAGTCCCAGATATTCCGAGGTCGTACCGCTTGGCGATCTGGGCATAACTTTGAGTGATTGTGGCAGGCATCGAACCATCGATGTAGAAGATGTATTTAAACCTGACAAGGTATTAGCACACTCCATGAACTGGGAGGGGGATATGCACGAGCCTGTCTTCGAAAACCTCAGAGAACTTTATGGCCACCTCGGTCTTTCCAACGCCGGGCAGCCCGTGCAGCAGGAATTCTCGCCGAGGTTTCCCTCCAGTATTGCGTGGTGAGAAAAAGGAATCAAGCCTCTGTAATATGTCTTGCCTTCCCGTGAAAAAGGAACTCGTAATCCCCATGGACTGAGCCTTCGTCGAAAGAAATACTTGCTCTTTATCAAGGCCGGCTATTCTTGATTAGCACATAAGTGTCAAGGGAAAAGGGAGAACGAGGCCGGCTTTCATACAGACGTGGCCAAGAGTAAGACCATGCTCAAAACAGTCCGTTTTCAGCCCCTCAGCAATTTGACAGATTTGCCTGCTGACTTCCGGCTCGGTGAGGTATTCGGCAGTCGAAGATTTCAGCAGGGGTATTTTCTTGTAGTGATGCAGGCCAACTTGCTCGGCCGCATTAGGAACGGTGAAGCGATAGTATGAACCAGGGAAGGGTGACAGTCTTGCTTGGAGTCGTCGATGGGTTTCCTGGCCGTCCGTGGCGGTATTTTTCAAAATGCCGATGATCCGGAGCAGGTTCGCAAGACCGAGCCATCCTCTCTCCAGTTTGACATCCCTGGTGCCAGTGCCGATGCTAACGATGCAGCCGAGCCGTTTCGCGGATCCAAACTCATTGACAGCCTCCGTCAGGAGATAGTCCACAGGGTTATTCACGCCAATTGCTGCGTCAATGTATGGCTGTGCTGACTTGCCGCGGCCCAGTGTTTGAGGCTTAAAGAACGAAGAAGCGGCGGTGGTCGCCCTGGCAGCCTCCCATATCAAGACACCCTCATCCCAATTTTCCTCAGTGCCCTGGTCACCATAGAAGGAGCGCGCGAAACGGGGCTTCCCAATGTTGCCCGCGGGCATGACGCACACAATCGCCTTCCCTTTCTTGGGGAACTCGGGATCCCGCATATACTCGCCCAAGCCGCGTTCCTTAACAATGCTCTCAACAACTTCCCGAAGCGCAGTGGCCTGAAACTTGTCCGACAAGCTCCAAGTCTTCCGGTTGTCTCGTGCGAAGATTTTGGCGGCACAGTTGTCATACGCCTGTAGGGCCTCTTTGGTCGACATCCGCAGTCTCCCGAGCATGATCGCGATGAGTCTTAGATGTGTCAGCCACCGAGCCCGATCTCGTCAGAGATTCTGTCCCGCGTCTGATGCTTACCCTCCCGTGCTGGTACCTGCAATCATGTGAAAGAAGTCACAGGGCTTGGGCTCTTCGGAGAGTTTGTACATATCCTTGATCTTCGTCATGATCTGGTCGAGGATGACCAGAGAAGAAACTCCACGGACACCTCCGCCGTCTGCGTTGGGTAAGTCATGGATTCCGTGTGGAGAACAACGAGCAACTCACCCAGAGAGAGAAGATTGATGGCCTCATTCTCGTCGAAGTCTCCAGGCGACATGGTTTCCGGGTTCGATTGACTCTCTCAAGCATGCCTTCTCAGCCACTTTCCAGCAATGCAGCGAGCGATGCCAGGTTTCGGTGCGTGAGAAACAGATCAAGATCACCCGAAGTGCCCAGCGACCAGGATATACCGAAGATGGTGGCCATCAGTTTCACGATGGCCTTTGCCTGGCCGCCTTGCGGCCCTCCAATGACAAGCCATCCAGAAGCGCCGGGGTCTTCTGGCCACTACCTTCATGCCGCTGTAGGTCAACCTGTAAGTCCCAGTGCAAGTTCCAGACCTGTAATCCACAATATCCACCTCAAACCTTGCTGCAGGTATGTTTCGGACAGACAGCAGGCTTGACCAGAGGATCGACTGGTGGCTGACGGTCGCTGAAAAGGCCAATACCCAATAATGAGGTTGATGGAAACGCCATAAGCGACCAAAAGCCGGGTAGCATCGTGCCCAACATCGTAAAAGAGTCAGCCACAACTGAGGTCCAGTTGAGGGGACACGGGACGATGTCGTTTTGGAGGTGAAGCTGGCGTTCCAGGCCAAGAACGAAGAGCTGCGCGGCCCTGCGTACCAAACGAAGGACTGTCAAAAATGGGGGGCAAAGAAACCGGGCGACAGCTGCTGTCAGGTTTGAGCAAAATTACCAATACTTCTGGCCTGTCTTTTCAATTCGACGCCAATGTGTTCCACCGCGTCGAAATGCGATAAAGGCTACTGTTGGCCGGGTGTTGAGGCTGTGTGTGGGCGGAGCGGACCTTCAGGCCTCTCACGGGGCGCTTCCGGGCCGTTGTGGGGCTCAGAGACCCCCGGATGCTTCTGTCGAGCCGACCGGACCATCCAACCGCATAAGAAAGTGCCGTTTCACTGCAGGTAGAGGATGGCAGTAAGTACCGCACCCGTCAGGTTATGAGAAATGATAACACAGCCGCTGGTCATCTGATCATTGCACGCCTTCGAGCAAGGGACTCGCGATCCCAAGCTAGAAGCATAAGCAGCCGTGCGAAGGCGACTTTGACTAGCCACAAGGCTGGTTACTCAAATTATCTCCCATCCTCGTATGTCTGAAATCATCACCCGGTCCTCATCATCTGAAAGATAATGCACAAACCCGCGAGGTAAACCCCGAGGCACCCTCAACCCAACACCCAACCAACCGTGCCAACTCGCCCCAGCCACAATTGGAATCCCATTTATCGCACAACCGCCCCTTCATCAAGATACCAGGTCGTATCCCCTTGCGGATCCAGCTCCTTTGTGGAGAATCCATTGCCCAGGTACCCAAACCGATTCCTCCTTCCCCCCATATACACATACTCCCAATCCTCACCCCTAAACCTTTCCAGCATGTGGAAAAAATGGATCCGGCTGCCAGGATGCAGCGCCGTGACAGGCCCGTCCTCACGCCCATTCTTGAACCACGACCTTCCCCGGGGCGTAGCCCACGTGGTGCGCGGCATGAAGGCCGTGATGTGCTCAAAGTAGTCGTCGACTGCTGCCGCAGACGGGACGATGGCCTTGATGGACTCGGTCTGGCATTTCTTGATAACAGAAGTAATGTACTTTGCGATGTGTTCCGTGAGAGTGAAGACACTTCCATGGCCAATTGGCCCGTTGGGGCCGAGGAACACTGGGGGATGGGGTTAGTCGGGAGCTGTGAAAAAAGATGCGCGGGCGGAGGGTGGACGTACTGAAGTAGTTTGGTAGCCCGGCCACGGCGCACGACATGTAGGCCTTTGGGGTTTCGTTTCTCCATCTGTCTTGAAGGTTTCCGTCGCAGCCGATAATCGGGAAGCGCGGGCGGAAAGACGTATCGTAACCTGTCGCGCAGACGATCGCGTCGACCTTCAAGATTTCCCCGGATTCCAGCTCGATACCCTCCGGCACAAACCGCTTGATCATTGATCGCCTAACTTCCACATTGGGTTGTGTCAGGGCTTGGAGGTATCCGTGGCCGGGGGTCATTCTCCTGCATCCAAGCGGGAAGTCGGGTATCAGTGCCTTGCAAAGCTCCTGGTTCCCCCCGAGCATGAGCGTCATGTATTCCGTGACCTTCGCTCTGGCAAAGGCTTGTACCGGGCTGTTTGCGAGCACCTGAACAATGACATTAGCCATGGTCAAAGGACCAAAGAGCGGGATCATCTTACGACCGGGAAAGCGTTGTTCACTTCCACTTCGATCTTCTTCACAAACGCGCGGTAGAAGTCGGGGTCAGACTGGAACCTCTCGATGGTCTCCTGCGAGAAGTTCTCCTGGGCGTCCATCTGGATCTGGCTCAGAATCTGGCCGGCTTGGCCCATGACTTTCCACGCCTGGATCCTCGGAGGAAGAACCCATGTGGGCGTCCGGAATACGTGATACAGTTTCTCGGCACCTGGCCCTTGTCAGATCTTCTGAGTGTAACCGGAGTGTGAAAGTCTTACCCGGTTGGAGCTCTGGCAGCACCTGGATTCCGCTGGATCCGTTGCCGATAACGGCAATGGTCTTGCCCGTGTGGTCGAAATTCTTTGGCCACCGGGCAGTGTGAATCAGGCGCCCTTGGAATGAATCAAGCCCATCAAGATCCGGCCACTTCCAATTGCTGTTTCCAGTCAGAGTGCTGCAAGAAGTAGGGTTCATATCTCTACTTACTTCAAGATGCCCGTCCCGTTCACGAGGAAGGTTGCGTAGTCGCTGAACTCCTCCCCGGACTCCAAGTTCCGGATAACCAACTCCCACTGCCCATCCTTCTCGCTCCACTGCGCCGAGACCACTTGGTGCGAAGTCCTGATCGACTCCCTCATGCCCTCCTCGTCACAAACCCGGCACAGATACTCTCCAATCTCCTCTGCAGTCGAGAAGAAGTTGGTCCAGTCCTTTTTTTGCCGCCATGAGAACTGGTAGCTGTGACTGGGGACGTCGCATCTGCACCCGGGATAGCGGTTCTCGAACCAAGTGCCTCCCACATCGGCGTTCTTCTCGTAGACGGCAACTTCAAAGTCGCTGAGATTGAGCCGCAGCGTCCGGACCAGGTTTAGGCCGCTCGCTCCGGCTCCAATGACAACAATACGGATGTGCCGCGTGGAACCGAGGGGCTGTTCCTGCACCGTGTAAGCAGCAAGGGGAGGCTGGGGTTCGACTGCCTCGGCATGACCGTTGACTTGCGACATGAGTTCGGTGTGAGCGTCCGGCGTCGACTCTGATGGACAGAAAGAAGGAGAAGTTGACGGTGGTTAACAAAGCCGAGCTTGTTGCTGAACCGGCTGGGCTGGAGCAAGCAGTTTGGGATCCAGGAGGGCCGGGCTTATATCCCGGCCAGAGAAGGATCGGAGTGACCTGGCTGAAGCATGGGTTCACGGTACAGGAGCGGGCCTAAGTTGTCTCGTTTCGTAGGATGGAGGAATGCCCCCGCAGCCAAACTTGGCCTTCGTCTGTAGCTGGATATGTTTTCCACGATAGGCAAGTGCTTCGAAGTATTCCAAGCCGTCTTTCATACCGGGTTGGCCAGGTATGCCGCAAACTAGTGTCCGACTTGACCATGATGACCGAGCAAACATGGAGAGCCCTCAAAGAATCACGACCCAACCCGAACTCATGCCCTGGTTCAGCTTGACGGGGTGGAGGGGCCGGCCAGAGGAAGCACCTGCACAGTTGGTCCATTTACGGCGGGCCAGACTTCGCCATGGAGCCACATAGCCTCCCGATAATACATATCCCACAGCAAGGCTCGCCAAAGTCGCAAAGGAATTTGGTCAAAGGACTAGTCAGCATGCGGCATCGGCAGACAGACGTGCCAACTCTCCAGGCTGTTGTCGGGGGCGAGAGACCATCGGGCATGGGCCTCGCACGCGCATTGGTGCCGGTTTCGTGGAAGATTTTTGGGCGTTGCGCAGGTCTAGGCGTTGCAAGCAACAGGAGCCGAAGCAAGCTGCGTAACTCGATAATTGCATCCCGATGGAATCCGTATTTTGTCCAACCACAACACCTGCAGCCGTAGGTTGCATTCGGGAAGTTGCTGATGCAGGCGAATGAGATGATGTTTGGGTCAGCGGGGTGCGGCTGTCAAACAAATGGATCTGGGCGCTCGGCGGAATTGCCCTGCCGTAGTGGAACCCTACGGTGGCCCCACAGTGCACGGTCGCCCACAAGAAACTCATCGGCGATTCGGTCGATCCGATTGTATCACCTCAATCGTCAGGTCAGCCGGGCAGGCTCTCAACAACGCATCCTTCTTGACGGCAAAGCAAAGCTGGTGCACCTGAAGCGGCAAACTATTTCTCGTATTTGGCGCACTCTGCTCGAGATTAGGCCACCGGACAGGTTGACAGAAACAACATTCCGATCTTTCTCTGGACATCGGGCAGGGGAACATGGCGTTTTCATTCTCCTTCGCTGGGGACGACATAGAGGAGGACGTCCAAGCTCCTGTACAGACCCAGACCAATAACACGGCGACAACATCATCCTCTCCTTCGGCGGCAGGCGCGTTCCCTGTACAAGGCAAGCCGTTGCTTCCGCCGACCCAGCATTCCCTGGATGATCTCCTCTCGCGGTTGCCCTCCAGGATCGCCTTCAGTTTGCTTGATATCCATCTCGGGGGTAGCCGCATCCTTCAGCTACCCCGGCGTGAGCTGTGGGATGTGCGTGTCCAGCTGATGGCTGAGGAGAACACCGACAACCTTTCCGAGTCGGAAGCTGGACTCGGGGACCACGATGTCAAGACGGGCATTTACGAGGGCGGCTTCAAGAGCTGGGAGAGCAGCGTCGACTTGGTCAGGGTGCTTGCACGCGAGAACGTCACCGATGTTCTGCTGCAAGACCCATGTGTCCTGATTGAGGTGCGGTGATGTGCCCTATACTTGGATGCCAGGTTAGACTGCTCGTTTGCTGATTTGTTCTGCAGCTTGGTTGCGGCACAGCGTTGCCTTCACTTGCTCTATTTCAATGGGCTTTGGGTGAGAGGAAATCCGACCAGAGGCATCCACTCGTGCTTGCCCTCGCAGACTACAACCCTTCTGTGCTCTATCTCGTGACTCTGCCCAACCTGATTCTTGCCTGGGCCCTGCAGCGGCGGAGCGGAGACACCAAGCTCGACGAGGCTTTCAGCCTTGACGGGGAGCTGGAATTAACACCAGGAGTGCTCGAAGCCTTTAGACAGACCCTTTCCTGCGATCGGATCACCCTATCTTTCCTCTCAGGAGCATGGTCTTCCGAGTTCGTTGACCTCCTTTACCGCTCCGGCGTACCTGCGAACCTCCCAGACACCACAAAGACACTGTTGCTGGGGTCCGAAACCATCTACTCTCCGTTTGCTCTCGAAAGCTTCAGCAGCACGCTGCGTTCGATCCTGCGGCGTGAGCGCCGCGAGCGCTCAAGTGGCAATGCCAGGGCTCTCATTGCCGCCAAGAGGCTGTACTTTGGCGTCGGTGGTTCCCTAGACGACTTCGTCGACAAGATGAGGGGACTTGGCACCTCCGTCAGAACGCTGTTTGAGGAGACGCAGGGGGTGCACCGTGGCGTCGTCGAATGTCTTCTCTCCTGAGCACAATTGAGGACATTTCGAGCACCATAGTGTTATATCTGCTGGTTATCAATAACGCCTTTGTTGCCATCGGACGCAGCTGGTGACGAGACACGGCGTGCGACGGCCCGAACGACAGTGCTTGCGGCAGATTCCTTGAGGCAAAAGGGTGTTTCATCCTTTCGCTGCGTGGTTCTGTCTCCTGTTATGAGGGCACTGTCCGCAGATCCCGCATATACTCCTTTTACCCGAGCCGAAAGTGTTTCTGCGCCGCAGCATTGGAACAGGCCTTGCACAGAGGGGCTGAACCTCGATCTTCAGGACCCTTCAGCATCGGTCAAAAGATTGTCACGCGGGAGGACATGCACCTGGTCTCGTCAGGTGATTCGGCTCTGTGCCGACAGTGATGCTCGAGACGGTATGTTACGACACGACAACCGTACAAGTACAACTTGCAACTCCGTTTCGCTGTCTTACCTACGGCATGCGCCGCAACAATGTGCTTGTCGGAAGATGTCTCAGCGTCCAGCACGCTGCTTCCCGAGACAATTCTGGGAAACCTGATGAGGCATTGGGGGGGTAAAGGACGCGAAAGCGCGTAGGCGCAGCAATTCAATGCCCAAAGGCATGGGTGCCGAGTTTGGCCACGAGCTTCAGCTCGGACGACCAGGATCACATCTTACACGACATGAAGGCTGTTGACTTTCTGCTGTGCGACGCGAGTATCCAACCGCCTTCCTAGCTGTGATCACCTCAGCTGGAAAGCCAAGCGCATCTAGCGGAGGGTGGGTGCCAGATCTTGTGTGGCAGTCAATTTCGTCATTGTTCAAAATCGGCATGGTGATCTTTGCAAAGCACTGGAGCAGCGAACAGTTCTATGTGCTGTTTACAGCGCGACAATCCATTGGCCGTTTCCGCCAATTTGTCTTGAGCCAGCATCAGGTTGGTGTTTCGTCACTTCGTCACTTCTTGTCCAGTACTCCATTTCCGCGTAAGCACCTGAGCAACCTACCTCGAGCATTCATGGGGATCGAACATTCGCAGCGACGCAGTCCTTCGAGATCTCTCAATATGAATTATGGAATCACTGCCGCCAATAACATGGAGGAAACGCTGTGGATCCGTGACCAGCGAGATGAAGGTCCACCTGCATGCATCCATGTGAGATGTGCCTGTCAACTTGCTCCGGCGCGCGACACCTCAATCATCCTCTTTGGCAAAGTCTGCTGAACAGGAGAGGCAGAACGGAAAGACCTAAAAGTCCTCCGTATCGGACTGCTACCCGTACCATTCCAGTCCCGTTCTAGCATCATCGACGGACGGCACGGCGACTTGCTGCTGCGGAGCACTTTTGCAGGGCTGAATCGAACTGCATGCAATTTCCACATTAATTCAACACCACAAACACTAGTCCAGGAACGGAAGCCGAGACTCTAGACGGTGAAGAGCCGCGCTGAAGAAATCGTTGCCCCAGGGTCCGAGACGTGAAGGAGCCCTTCGCCGCAAAAGACGTGTCCGAAACTCTGCGCCTTCCGCAGCGCCGTTGGAAACTCCGGTCCTTCTCAGTTAACCTTACCTATGCCTGCCTTGCATGGTCAATGAGAGAAAGCTGCCGAGAGGGGAACGGCAGCCTATTCTTCGACGTTCCGTCCGATCCAAACCCTGGTCTGTACCTTCCCCCTGTCTGCCCCTGGTTGCCCAGGTTTCCCGTGCCGCTTCCCCATTTCAAGCATGTTCCGGGGTGCATCAAGCGAATGATATTTCTTTCCTCCCCTCCTATTGGGTGTAGTGACCCCAGTGCGTGAGTCGTCACTCCAAGGCATCGTCCTTCGGCTGTCGAGGTATTTTGGCCCCTGGGAGCCGCCGAGTGTTCTTCCTCTCTCTTCCTCCTTCCTTCCTGCTTCTGCACTGCCATCTTCGTGCCTGTCACTCACAACTGGCTTTTATTTTGCCGTAATAATATCCTCGCTCCTCCACGGTCGTTCACCATCCACTTTCCATTCCATTAATACTCAATTGCCATCTTCGGCGCAAGTCTCACTTAATTACACCAAACCGCATTCTAAACAGCTTGGTAGGTCGCTCCCGGCAACCACATTCCGCGTCTCGAGCACCAACTTCGACTCTCCCAAACTCCGAGTTGCACGGATCAACATCACATTCTGTTTCCTCAGTACTCTGACTGATCATATCGCTCGTCGATAGTTACGCTGTCTCCTGACCATCGCTTAATCTGAATATTCATACTTCAATTCAGTCACAATGAAGTTCTCCGTCGGCACCGTTCTCGCCTTCGCGGCCGCTGTGCTCGCCAAGCCGGTTCTCCTCAACAGCAACTACGACATTGAGGAGGGTGAGCCGTTCACTCTGAAGTGGAACAACGCCCAAGGGCCTATTACCATCACCCTTATGACGGGCGACCCAGGAAACCTGAAAGTGGTTTCCGACATTGCCAGTAAGCAAGCGCGACATGTCTCTCACGAAGACGGGCCAATCGCTAATTGACCACAGGCGGTGTGACGGGCAGCGAGTACACTTTCACGCTCAGCGGCATCCCGTCGGGCAACTATGCCATCAGGATCACCGACGGGTCTGGCGAGCCTAACTACGGCAAACTGTTCAGCTATTCCGGCACCGGCAGCCTTTCCTCCAGCTCCGCCTCGGAGTCCGCGACCCGTTCTAGCAGCAGGACCACGGTCTCGAGCACCACTTCTAGCAGCAGTAGCAGCAGCACTGGCAGTGAGAGCGAGACTAGCAGCACCACCTCTAGCGCTAGCAGCTCTGCCTCCTCCTGTAAGTTACACTCCAATCAAGGCTACTCTGTTACGTCCTGTCTGGATGACTGACACCTTTCCTCTGCAGCCTTCACCACCACGTCTAGCGAGCGTCCGTCGAGCACCCGCGCGGCTGCCACCACCTCGGCGACCGCTCCGCCCAACACGAATGGCGGCCAGCGCTTCGCTTCGCCCCTCGCTTTCGTCCTGGTCACCGTGGCCGCCCTCGTCTTCTTCAACTAAAAAACCACCGCGCGGTGTTTCGGCGTTGTCGGTTTCCGAGACGGAATACCGTTTCTGGTACCATCGTCTTCTCGTACATACATTGTTCTTGAAAATGCCGTGACCGGGCGCCGCGGCCGGACTCGCGCGAAGCGGGTCGGTCTCAGTAACTGGGTCAGGATCTCAGCATGACCTTGGAGGGTGGTAGGTTGGTCATGGGACGAGTGCGCAGCGGTGGAGTTCGGATCATGGTGTTGAAAACTAGGTCCTTGCATTGGCGCGAATTTCTAGGGGTTTGCCATGTCGTTTTTACTGGACGTATGCGCTTTCAAGCGCGTGTGTTTTTAGTGGCGGTTATGTCAATACTGGCTTGCTACACTACCAGCCTTAGGAGTTTATTAGGGTAGAGCGGACGGCATGCCAATGCCCGATGTGTGCCCTGGGAATTAATTCTCGGTATTGTTGATGGATGCCGTTGTTATCGTGACTAGCGCTGCTGTGCCGGTTCTTAGTGGTTTGAATCCCTTTAGTAACATGCTAGTTTAGTCGGCAACTCGCAGGGCGCGTGCAGTGGGTTTCGGCTGATTACATTGCTGATGCAGCTAACAGGCCGAGTTGACGTTGTCCTACACTGCAGACGTGTTGTTGCGGCTTGGATCAGCGGGAGCGTACGGATCCGTACATGAGGCTCTGTGGGCTGCAGCTGCCAGTAATATCCCGCGGACGCTATCCACTCGATCTTCGGCAACGAAGCGTTATGATGTTAATACAAAGCCGTTGAGAAATGTGGCGGTGGCTTCTGTGGGTTGGGTGTTTGAGTCAGGTAGGTGGGACAAGATATACGTAAGGCAGCATACATCCGAACATGGACTTTCCGACAGGCTATTCGGGTCCAAGGGCTGCGTAATTAGGCACAGCGACTTGAGGTAACATGAGTTTTCAGATCGGATTCTCTAGCAAGTATCGTTTGACTGCTTGGAATGTCTTTCTATCGGCGACTCTGCGCTCAAATGATAATACTCTGATGTAACTATGTATGGTTGCTGATCCTCCTGCCCTTTAATGAACCCGGGCCATCTGAACATCCGGATGGTTCGGTCCCCAGATCCATCACGAACGCGCTCTCTGACAACCATGTCTATCCTAACTGGGAACGTATGCTTCGACATAAGATCCAAGTTGAACAAGCTTGCTCCCCTTTGCGGTTTTCCTGATGGACGCCAGCTGAAGGCTTCTATGGGAAGGCCTCGGCAATGCTCAGGAGTACATATGAATGAATCGCTTCGCCTTTTGGCAGTCATATCTCCCCATCAAGGTTGTTGGTGTCTGACCATCAACCTTCAAGGTCTTCTGCTTTGAGCGGGGTAAAGTTCCGGTCCCGAGATGCGTCGCGCGTGTGTTCAGAGCTTAGCCTTCACGGGCGCCTCTTCTTCGGACACGAGCACAACGACAGCGCAAATGTCGTCCTCCTTTCCCCCGCGCCAAATCTCCTGCGGATAGTACTTCTTGACTTCCTTCGCAAAAGGGCCGTCCAGTTTCCTGTTGACACTGGCGGACTTAGCCGCGCTGACGATCTCTGTCGCCAGCAGGCTCTGTAGCGTAGGGCAAGGAGCCCCTGACGTGGTATTCTCTCCTTGAGTAGTATACGGCCTCAGATCCGGCGCCACCTGCACGCCCCGCTCAGTGCTTGCCCATGCGCCGTTCTGGGCCATTGTCCGGCTGACGATTCGCAGCACGTCCTGGTTGAAAAGGTTGTCCCAGAGGCCATCGCTCGCAAAGACGATGACGTCGCCGTGGCGGAGCCGGTGGCGCGTCACCTCGGCGTCGCGCGGCTGGTCCATGAGCTGCGCTCCGCCAAAAGTTGCCGCCCGCAAGAGCATGCTCGGCGGCACCACGCTGAGCTGGTAAGGGGTGTTGAAGGCGTGCGTCTGCGGCTCGCTGGAAGCGTGTACGCCGTTGAGACGCAGCAGGATGAAGCCGCTGTCGCCCAGGTTGGCTACCTCAAGGAGGCCTTCGGCCGTGAGCAGGCCGACAACAGCGGTACTACCGCCTGCTTTAATGGCGGGGTCGTGGCACACAGCTTCGTAGCCCAGCTGCATAAGCTGGCGCGCCGTAAGTGGCCGGCCCGTCCCTCGCATTGTGGCTGCGGCCGCCACGGCCGCCGCAGCCATGTAGTCGCAGAAGGCGTGCGAGAAGTCGGCCGGGTCGACGCCGCTATCCATCCACCCGCCCACGCCGTCGGCTACGCCAAGGGCAACTTCGCCGGGAACGGCGCCAAGTCGGCTCACGAAGAACGCGTCCTGTCCTGACTCGGGGCGCGGGGCCTTCCCGCGGCCGCCCTTTGGTGGTTGCACGCGATTGTATGGGTTGAATTGGAAAACGTGGGTCGAGGGGTCATAGACGCGGCCTTTGGCAATATATGACGCGGCGACATTGTAGACGAACTTGTTGCTTGGCGACGGTGCGTGGGTTGAATAGGCGACGCGTGGGCGCATCAATGGAAAAGATACCAGAGGGAGACCGGGTTTTTGTCGCCGAAACGCCGCTGTGGTGTCAACGGCTTTCGACAAGCACGCAGACACTTGTGGCGGAACAGTCGGTGTCGTGCTAAAGTGAGTAGTGCGGGAAGTGCCGTAAGAGCTTTCCGTCCCAGCCATGGGCCTCACCACCGATGTGGTTGTTGCGCGATGGCATGGCAGTGGGAGCAACTTGGCCGCGCGAAGAGTGCCCGCCATTTCGCGATGGATGGAGGGAAAAGGTTTGTTTCTGCGCGGCCTTGTCTGGCCCGGCAGAGAATGGAGGCTAAGTGTACAGATTCCTTTGCCAGAGCATCACGGAAGTGTTTGGCTGTCGCAATTGAGATATGAGTTCAAGACGGACTAAGTGATCCACCTCATCGGGTCTGTCGGTCTAGGATAGGGATCGAAGTTGTGTTTTTCGGGCCTTGTGTGCAGCCCCGAATGAGGGTGGAATTGACGTCCAATCCCTATCAGGTTGTTGCTGCGCTATTATGTCACCTTGCCGATGCGGAAATCGAGACACTGCTGCGGGCGAGATTTCGCCTGCAGATGTGGAGATTCGCCGCCATCCCGGTTTGGATCGGCTGGAGCGGCCTGGCCCGTGCATCACCGGCAGATTGCCGACGCGCCGCCGTTGCTCTGCTTTCTCTAAACACCAAGTCAACGCCATTTTAAATCTGGCCTACCAACCATCTTAAAAGCGGCCAGTTGAGCCAATGTTGGCCAGAAGGACCAAGATGGAATCCAACCATTACAGGCCTATACAGCACATACACGTACGCGGACGATATAGAATATAGTACATATAAGCCTCCTGAATCCGATTCTATAACGCGATTGATGATATTGGCGATACGCGTAGAGGTCTTGGTGAATTTTCTTTTTCAAGCTCTTCTCTAGGACTCGAGCAAGATTTTCCTCTACGGATCCGTAAGCTTGTTAAGAAATGCCAAAAAATGCTGAGGGAAAGAGTTCAGATCTGAGCTTTAACCTCGAGAGGAAAGGGGAAAAGGAAATTTATCAACAACTCTAGGCGTATCACCCACATCATTAATTGAGTTATAAATTGTATTTGGGAGCCTCAATTTTATTTACTACCTCTAGTAGTCGCCGCGTATGCGTATGTATGTCTTATGTGGCTTACAATAGGGGATTCCTGTTTTGGGCTCTCTGGGCCAACTGCCCGATTCTTGGAAGAAGGGGTGGCGGCGAGATAAAAGTGGGGTTGAGCTGGTGTTTCAGTGGGATCAAGTCCAAGGTCTTAGCACTCCGTCGAGTCACGGGCCTCCATCAGAAGGACCCTGGAAGGTATGCCATGTACTCCGTAACTCTCATATTGTACATACATACATTAATTGACCTCAAATTTCATCGAATTGCTGTTGGAGGCGAGAGAGGGGTTTCGCAACCCTTACCTTCGTCTCGGAAGTAGATGAAATGCTGTTTCGTCATGAAAACCTCCCTTCGGTTTTGTACTCTTCTGCCCAGCGCCACTGCCATCTCATCCAGACATCCGAGTCCCGCCCCGACTTCACTTATCAATTGCAGTGCGAATGAAAGGTGCGACCTTCTATTACCGACGCGGTTGCCCTCAAATTGCACACGTAGTTACTTTTACACCCAAAAACCCAAGCCAAGAGCTCACTCACTTCATATTGATTCCAGCCTTGGCACATCTTCTCAAGTTCCGCGGGATACCACTCTTTCTCATCCACAAGAACTTCATCCGTTTTATAGCGTCTCCTGGTCCCTTTCGTGCCTCTTACCTTTCGCTGTGCGTGATTCATCGTCATCCGGTCACACCCTTATCGTTCGTCTCGACCGAGCTTCAGGGATTTCAGGTACCGCGAACACCATGGCTCCTGGGGACCCAGTCCTCTTAGCTGGGGCTTTTGAGAACTGCACATTCACCGAAGATGGATTCCCTGATGACAGCACTTGTTATGTGCCATTCTGGAGCACAAGGGTATGCGGTGATCTTGGTCGCGATCAGCAAGACACGAAGCTGACTTGGCAGCAGACGGGATCCATCCTGAAATGGTCGCTCTTCCTCGGCATAGTAGTCGTACTCTGCTTGTACCTTTTGATAGGCTACATACACGCGCAAAACAGGATACAGAAGGGCCTGCCGCCCCTGAGCTATCACCGAGTATGTCTCGCCAGGTTGCTTCTCTCTCTCCCAAAGTACAAGTACTAACACGCTGTGAAGTTCCTGGTGTCCCACGCAACTCTTGCCCCAGTCGACCCTCACTATCGGCCTCCTCAGCCCGCAAGCTTCTACCCGTATACCCCTGAACGGCACTACTACGACATGCATGCCACGCCTCCACCTGTATACGACCCCAATGCGCCACGGCCGCCCAAGTACGAGCCCCCTGCCGGCTCGACAAAGGTAAGGTCCACTCACCAGGCCGAAGCCGGGCAGAGTCAGCAGGGACAGCAGAGTCAGCAACAGAACGAGGAGCGATTCGAGTATGCGCCGCCGCCCGGTTCACCTCCTCCGTCTTCCAGCAGACCGCAAGCCACATATGCACCACCTCCAGGTCCTCCAGCGAGTTCCATGTGGGCACAGGGTACGGGCAACACCGACACCTTCCGCAACTGAGAAATCAGTGCCGTACATCAAGCAGAAAGCTTCACCTGACGGGGTCGAGGGCGTCGTAATAGTAATTCGCTGATGAGGAACGAAGTTCGCTGAAGGCGGTAGAAGGCCACAGGATCATCTTCTGGCGTTAATGGTAGTAGAGCTTGGCGTTTGGGCTGTATCTTGCGTTTGCTTTGCATACACAGCCCGCGCAACCTAGAATCGTCCGACCAGTCCTAGGAGGAGTAAAAATAAACATCAAACTCGTTAATTGATACCAAGATCCCAGTGCCATCGGCCTGCTAAACTTGCACCTGCACCGCCCCATAAACACCTGGCTGAAAGCAACCACCCAACCATCATAATGTGTCGTAAATTCTTCGTTGAGCGCCGAACATGGGCATCACCGCAATACAGCGTTGAGCTCTCCCTCCGCTTGTGCCTTTAATCAAGCTCCATCGCATCTGGGTCCTCCTCGAACCCAACCAATGGCTCAGCCTCCATCGGCCCAACCGTCAATAATGGCGATGATGACATCGCCGGCACAGGCACGAGCGCCTGGCGAGCAGCAGCCTGCAGCATCCCAGCCCGCTGCTTCTCCCTCGCCCTGGCTCTCGCTTCAATAATAGCCTTGCGTACGCTGTCTTGCTCCTCGGGAATCGAGATGGAACTCGGCACGCTGTACAACACGAGCTCCTTTCCCGCCAGCTCGGCGCACGGGTCGGGCCTCGGGTCCAGCACGCGCGTCGGGATGCGGCTGGCGAGCAGGTGCTTCTCAATGTCGGGGAGGAAGACGAGCTTGCCGTCGGCGCTTTCGCTCTCGTTGTCGGATGAGGAGAGCTCGTCGTCGATGTTGTAGATGTAGACTTTGTACTTAGAATCGTCGAGCTGCATTTGCGAGTCATCGATGGGTTGTTTGTGGCGCCGAGTTTTCTGGGATTTGGTGGCCGCGCTGGCGTCTACATAGTGAGCGTCGGGGCTTTCGACTGGAACGTAAAGCTTTTGGCCGGAGTGTTCTGATGCGAATTAGTCGGCTGTAAGTGGTGCATGGGAGAGCGGTCGGATGTGCCGACTTCTATTGGACCAAGAAAACTTACCGAGATTCAATAAACTCATCCGTTTGGATAGACGTTCATTGTTCTCTGGTGGCACTTCGGCCTTGCGCTTGCGCGTAGGCTGTGATGGCAATTGCTGTGGTGCGAATGGCGCATGGCCAAAGTGTTGGTGTTGGTGTTGGTGGTGATAGCGGTGGTCAATGCCGAGTCCATCCATCTCCAGGGGTGGTCGTCGCAAAGTTCGCCAGCAATTGCTCTTTTTTCCTTCCGCCTCGCCACTCCTTATCGCTCGCTCTCCTCGCCAACTGACCCCTCTGCCGCGCCGCCAGCTGCAGAGGGCTGAAATGCTGTGGATGTTACCCAATCGCTGCGGGGATCTGAGTATCTGTTCGGAGTACAGAAGCGGCTGATATCGCGAGGGGAAAGGAGGAAAATGTCGCGAGCATTGCGCTTGGACAAGACCTTGTGGTTGCGCCGGTCCAGAAGCTGGGGTGGGCCCGGCTGCTATCGCCCGGCTTTTGAGCCTTTGAGTCATGGGTCGCGAAGCTTCCACCACAAAAGCCGCCCCATTGCCCCGCTATCTAATTCCGTACTCGAGAACTTTCGAGTAGCCACCGCGTTCTCAACACACAACCCCTTGATCTTTTACCCCGCCTTGGTCAGCGTGCACCTACAGATCGCGTCAGCTTCCATCAACGGCGGCCATCAATTCTATTCTCGATTTTCAACCCTGCCCAGCATGGCCGAAGTCAAGTGGACTGGGCCCCTCGTCCGCAAGACCTTCCTCGACTACTTCGCGGAGAGGGGCCATTCGATCGGTAAGGCACCATCATCAGCACCTCCTCTGCCCTTGCGCCGCACGCGTCTCGCTGCTGCGCAACAGGACGTTCCTGAGATTTCGAAATCGCCAATTGGGAGACATGCGCTCCCTTTGAAGATTGTCTTCATTCTTACTGACCGGACTTCCTTACAGTGCCCTCATCGTCGGTCGTCCCTCACAATGATCCCACATTGCTCTTCACGAATGCGGGCATGAACCAGTTCAAGCCAATTTTCCTGGGGACAATCGGCAAGACTGAGCCTATGGCCCAGTTGAAGCGTGCGGTCGACACACAGAAGTGCATCCGCGCCGGTGGCAAACACAATGATCTCGACGACGTTGGCAAGGACAGCTACCACCACGTGAGCCCTGCCGTTTGTGATCAACCCCGATAGCGATGCTCGGCTAACATGCGGTGACAGACATTCTTCGAAATGTTGGGGAATTGGTCCTTCGGCGACTACTTCAAGAAGGAGGCAATTCAATGGTCATGGGAACTTCTCACCAAGGTTTACGGCCTGGACCCCAACCGACTTTACGTCACATACTTCGAAGGCAACCCTGACATGGGTCTCGAGCCGGACCTCGAGGCGAAGCAGTTGTGGCTCGAAGTGGGCGTCCCCGAGGACCATATCCTGCCGGGCAACATGAAGGACAACTTCTGGGAGATGGGCGACCAAGGGCCTTGCGGTCCTTGCAGCGAGATTCACTACGACAAGGTTGGGGGGCGGAACGCCGCGCATCTTGTCAACCAGGATGACCCGTTGGTGGTAGAGGTCTGGAACAACGTCTTCATGCAGTTCGATCGCCAGAAGGACAAGTCGCTCAAGCCATTGCCCGCGAAACACATCGATACCGGCATGGGGTTCGAGCGTCTTGTGTCTGCTCTCCAGGACAAGACGTCCAATTACGCCACTGATATTTTCACCCCACTCTTCACCAGGATACAGGAGGTGACGGGCGCTCGGCCCTATACTGACAAGTACGGAAAGGACGACGTTGATGGAATCGATACCGCCTACCGTGTGGCTGCCGATCATATTCGTCTCCTCGCGTTTGCGATCGCTGATGGCGCTGTCCCCAACAACATTGGTCGGGGCTATGTTGTCAGGCGTGTGCTCCGGAGAGGCGTGCGGTATGCCAGGAAATACTTCCAGGCCGAGATTGGCTCCTTCTTCTCAAGCATTCTGCCGGCGCTTGTCGAACAAATGGGCGAGCAGTTCCCGGAGTTGAAGAAAAAGCAAGAGGACATTAAGGAGATCCTGGACGAGGAGGAAGTGGCATTTGCCGTCACGCTGGACAGGGGCGAGAAGCAGTTTGAGAAGTATGCAGCGCTTGCGGTAAAAGCCGAGAGTAACAAGCTCTCCGGCGCTGATGTCTGGCGGCTGTACGACACTTTTGGGTTCCCTGAGGATCTTACAAAGCTGATGGCGGAGGAGCGTGGCCTCACTATTGACGAGGCTGAGGTTGAAATTGCTCGGGAGAAGGCGAGAGAGGCTAGCAAGGCTGTCAAGGAAGCAGTTCAGACTTTCCCCAAGCTCAACGTGCACCAAATTGCCGAGTTGGAGACCACCATCCAGCTGCCTCGGCCAGATTCCGACGCCAAGTACCAGAAGGGTGACACTACGGGCAAGGTTCAGTTGGTCTTCACGGGCAGCGAGTTCCGCACAACCAGCAAGGAGCTCCCGCCCAAGACTCCTCTCGGTCTGCTGCTCGACAGGACGAATTTCTATGCCGAGTCTGGTGGTCAAGTCGCAGATACCGGCAGGATCATTATCGATGGCGTCGCCGAGTTCAAGGTGCTCGACGTCCAAGAGTACGGCGGCTACATCGTGCACAACGGATACCTTGAGTATGGAGAGCTCACTGCCGGAGATGAAGTCATCTGCGAATATGACGAACTGCGGCGTCAGCCCATCCGGAACAACCACACGGGCACACATATTCTCAACCATGCGCTGAGGGAGGTGCTAGGAGAGGATGTCCACCAGAAGGGGTCGCTGGTCGACCAGGAGAAGTTGCGCTTTGACTTCAGCCACAAGAGCCAAGTTACATTGGAGGAGATCAAGAAGATCGAGGAAATGTCGAATGAGGATATTCGGAGGGATCTGAAGACCTACGCCAAGGATGTCGACCTGGATTTCGCGCGCGAGATCAATGGTGTCCGCGCCGTGTTTGGCGAGACATACCCCAACCCTGTACGTGTCGTGTCGATCGGCGTGGACGTTGACGAGCTCCTCAAGAACCCCAAGAACCCCGAGTGGCGCAAGGTCAGCGTCGAGTTCTGCGGCGGTACCCACGTCGAGTCGACTGGTCTGATTAAGGACCTGATCATCGTTGAAGAGAGCGGTATCGCCAAGGGCATCCGGCGTATCGTCGCCTACACGGGCGACGGTGCGCATCAGGCCCAGCGGGACGCCAAGGTCTTCAGCGAAAAGCTTGACCACATCCAGGCACTCGAGTTCGGCCCGCAAAAGGCTGCCGAGATCAAGGCCGCCGCGGTCGAGCTTGATGCCCTTACCATCTCTGCCCTGACCAAGGAGGAGTTGCGGCAGCGGTTCACCAAGATCCAGAAGGAGGTTGTCGACGAGCAAAAGAAGCGCCAGAAGGCCGAGAGCAAAACGGCACTCGACACCGTGCAGGGTCACTTCGCCAAGGAGGAGAACAAGGACTCCAAGTTCTTCGTCGGCCACCTCCCCATCTCGGCGAATGCCAAGGCCATCGCCGATGTCATGACCTACTACAAGTCCAAGGACAAGGAGAGGACCGTGTATGTGTTTGCAGGCAGCAAGGACGACGCGGTTATGCACGGTGTCTATGTTGGCACGGTAAGTTGAAACTACTTCACTCTCTGGCCTAGATTGTGGACGAACACTGGCTGATATGTCGTAGCACCTCTCGTCCAAGGGCATCACGGCCGAGCAGTGGACCGCTGCTGTGACAGAGGTCATTGGCGGCAAGACCGGCGGCAAGGAGCCGAGCCGGCAGGGTGCTGGCGCCGAGCCTGCGAAACTCGACGAGGCTGTGGCCAAGGCGGAGCAATGGCTGGTCGAAAAGTTGAAGGAGCTCAATATCTGATTCTCTGACGAGCGGGCGGAAAGGGGTAATGTGGTTATGTCGCTGTGGCGGCTTCAACTGGTTATGTGGGCGGGGCGGACCATATATCCTATGTTGCAGATCTCATGATAACCTGGCCTTTTTTAGTTTCAGGGGATATAGTCCGGTGAAATATCATAGAATTTGGAGCAATCCTGGAGTGACTGTACGTGTCCTCGCCTAAGACAGAAGCTGTTAAGACAATCCGACGGGCTGGCGGCATTGCATTTGTTACAAGCGTTGTGTGTGTATGTATTTATCATACAGTATATAGCACACTGGCATTCTTGTACCATGTCAACAACGGGTTCTCGCCGCTCTGGGTCTCCGTTTCCTCGACGTACGCCCACCGGCGCATAAACTCCTCGTGGGTGAGCACACGAGTCAGCTTGCCCGTAACGGCTTGGTACGTGGCCTCCGCAGTCTGGAAGTCGGTGGGAAACATGATGTCGAAGTACCCCTGATGAACCTGTGCATTCATGTCAGTCACGGCGCCCGGGGTGTCACCACCAATCTGGCTCCCAGGCAAACTTACCAATGGTGTAGTCACGGGTACCGGCTGTCTTTGAAACCGCGTTTGCACGATCGGGGCGTTCAGGCCCTTGACTGCGCCCGGCAACGAGTGGAAATCACTCGTCAGCAACCGGTGGGCAGGGAAGTACTGCCCCAGCACATCAAAGAACTGCATCAGCCGCGTAGGTATGTACTCCGGCGGGCTGAGGTTGGCCGCCAGCGGCTTCTGCATCGCAAGCCATCGGCCGAGGCGGGTGGTCGGATAAGGAACCTTGTGCCGCCCTCCCGTAGCTGCGTCCCGCACACGGAGGTAGCGAGCTGCGACAGGGTCTAGGTTTGGAGTGTAAAACTCGTAGAAATCGCCGTTCTCGTCAATGAGAACCATACCCTGCAGCGGCTTCTGGGTCGTCATGTCGTAGCGGAGGACGTCGTGGGCGAAGTTGTCGAAGACTTCGAAGGCGAGGAAGAAGCAGGGAGATGGGACGGGGTTGGTCCAATCGAAGATGGACTGATTGATGATTTCCACCTTGTCGGCGTGGCCCCGCGCCGCGCTACTCTGCATCAATTGCGAGGTCTGCAGGGTCGCGAGCTGCGCGCTGATCTCAATGATCTTGTATTTGGTTCGGTTGTACACGGCGGGATCGACGTCGCGAATGTAATCGAGGATATTGAGCATGAGGGTGCCGCGGCCGGCGCCCATCTCATAGATGATCAAGTCATGGTAGGGGTAGGTGGTGAGTTTGTAGTTGGCGACAAGATAGCGTGCGATGGATTCGCCATAATATGGGCGAAAGAGCTCGGTGGGCGTGTACCAGAGCTGGCGGGTGTCGCTCGGGGATATGGCGTCTAGAGCATCCTCGAACTCGACATATCGACGGGACAGCAGGGCGTGGAAATCGAGCTCATCGTACAAGGAATGGAAATCGAAAGGTTCACCGGGGGTAAAGATGACCACCTGCTTGGAGAAGTAGCCGTAGTTTGGGTTGTAGAGACTGTCTGGGAAGGACAAAGCAATCGAGGTCAGCCGTAGTCGGCACCAGGTTATCGATTGACTCCCTTGATGCAGCATCCAAAGACCAACCTTCTATGAAGTCCCGCATGAACATCTTGACCCGGCGGGGCCTCTCTGTTCGCCCACGGAGATCCATGGCAGTGACCATGGGGAATTTCTGAAATTCCTCGGACATGTCGTGCTGGAAGATATCGGTCCGCTGCTGCCAGTTGCTCTCGGCCTGGGGCGTGCCGGCGCCCAAGCCGCCACGTCCGCGCGTCACATAGGAGCGGTGCTGATGGTGATTGTAGTGCTGGTGCCGCAGCTGCTGCTCTCGGAGGTGTTGTTGGCGCACATCTCGAAGCGCATTCGCAAGGGCTGCCAGATTCCGTCGCGATTGGCAAGCAGGATGGTGTCGAAACAGTTGTCGGAACAACTGGGTCACGATGGGAGAGTCCATGGTGCCGAGCAGGCGTTGGCTGTCGGGAGGGTCCAATGACTCTGGACAGCCTGAGGATGCAAGACGCTGTCAGCTCCAGCAATCGCAACTCGGGATCGCCATTTTTCAGATGGCCCGAGCTCCCTGAGAGCAGCACGCGAGCAAGCAAGCGCCCGGGGTCCGGCCCCACAAGCCCGAATTCAGGGCAGGGGTCTGATCGGCCTTGGCGCAGCTGCTGGGGCTCATTAGCGCTGTAAGGTATGATGACATCAAAGCCGCAGAAAGCTTCAACGATCTTGAGAATTACTTTCCTTTGAGATCAGGTATTCCCGTCTGTTGCTGGATTTCGATATCAGAGCTTTATATTCTGCCTGTGTATACGTTCTTCCCAATTCGGTATTGTTGATAATCTTTTATTCCTTGTGGCGCTTAGGAAGAAGCAATCGTAACAGAAAACCAGCATGGGCGCATGATGTCGTTGAGCGACCATCCCCGAGTCTATGGCTCGGCCGCTTTGGCGGTTGCCTTCATTGCCGGCGTCTTTATGACATTGGGGTTCAAAGACCTCTATCCAGAGCTGGAAGCACGGTATGAGCGGCGGAAGAAACGCTCACGACGGGGCAGCATCTTCTTTGGGCCTGTCAGCCTCGAGGACCGCGAAACATCCTCCGTGAGCAGTTTCGACCGCGGCAACGGCATCGTGGATGGCGTCGAGGGCACAATCGGAAACACGCCGCTCATCAAAATCCGCAGTCTCTCCGAGGCAACTGGCTGCTTAATCCTGGCCAAAGCCGAGTACCTCAATGGCGCTGGCGGAAGCCCCAAGGACCGCGTCGCCCTCAACATGATCCAGGTCGCTGAGGATCAGGGCCTGCTCTCACCCGGGCGCGGCGACACCATCTACGAGGGCACCGTGGGCAGCACGGGCATCTCGCTCGCCGTCCTGGCCCGCGCCCGCGGCTACAAGGCCCACATCTGCATGCCCGACGACATGGCTATTGAAAAATCCGACCTGCTGCACCACCTGGGCGCAACTGTCGAGCGGGTTCCCGTCACGCCCATCACGGATCCGGGCCATTTTGTCAACCTCGCCCGGACCCGCGCCAAGGAGCACACGGCAGCATCCGACACGCCCTCGCGCGGCTTCTTTGCGGACCAGTTCGAGTCCCTGGCCAACTACACGGCGCACATGAAGACCACGGGCCCGGAGATCTACGCGCAGACCGATGGCCAGCTAGACGCCTTTGTCGCGGGCGCCGGCACCGGCGGCACCATTGCCGGCGTGACCAAGTACCTCAAGGAGGAGAGGGATCTGACATCCTTGAGGGTGGTGCTCGCCGACCCGCAAGGCAGCGGGCTGTACAACAAGATCCGGCACGGCGTCATGTATTCGTCGACCGAGCGAGAGGGCACCCGCCGGCGGCAGCAGGTGGACACAATGGTGGAGGGCATCGGGATTAACCGGATTACCGAGAACTTTGAGGCCGGGCGGGTCCTGATTGACGATGCGGTCAAGGTCACGGACGAGCAAGCGTGTCGGATGGCGAGGTGGCTTGTGGAGCACGATGGGATATTCATTGGGAGTAGCAGCGCGGTGAATTGCGTGGCCGCTGTGGTGACGGCACTCAAGATGCCCAAGGGGAGCCGGGTCGTCACGATTTTGTGCGATTCAGGGACGAGGCATCTGAGCAAGTTTTGGAAGCACATTGCTGCAATGGGACTGGAGGATGAAACCCACGAGCAGGACGAGGACTTGCTTGCTGTGCTGGGCCTCCAAGGTCTCCGGAGGTAGTGGTCGGAAACCTGGTTAAGGTGGCTGGACAGCCTGACGAGATACTAGATCAATGCCTGAAGTTCTCAACACGGGCAAAGAGCTTTGGGAACCTGGGGTATTGATTCTTGTTAAACTCAATGCACTTTGGTATCTCTGCGATTTCAGCAGGTGACCTGCTGCCAGATATATTCCTTGTACAAACTGCCTCACTGCTCGCCCGTTGTAAACCGGGTCGAAAATCGTATTCCCAAGGCGGGCATCCCCCGCTGCTTCGGTATGTATCATGAACTTCCAAGGGGTTTCCTCAAACTCCATAACCGGAAACTCCATGACCGCCCATGACCCTAGAGAAAGAACTGGAGAGGCCGTCTCGGCGTGTTTAGGTCCATGCCTCTGCAACTACAAAACCTCACCTCCATCACGGTGGCCCACGGATCATGTTGCCAAGCGCACCACATTCTGGCGTCTCGATACGCTCCTGACCTGCCTCTACTAAACGGCGGTGGCTATCGGTGTATCGTACCTCGATGCAGGAAGATAATGGCAAAGGAAGCGGGGAAAGACGGGGAAAACGGCGAAGAAAGAACTACCGCAGCCCATCGTACCGGCTTACGAAAACTAATCATGATATTAGCGAAGGCAGCCAAGCCGACTCACCACACAATGGCATTCTCACCTTCCACCGGTGCCCGCAAACGGTGCACTCGCAGAACGTCGTCATGGGCTCATCGGCCGAGCGGGTTTGGGCCTGACTGTACGAGACCTTTTTCTGATGACACTTGCTGCACTGCAAATCCTCACTGATGGACTTCTTGGCCATGGGAACCTGTGCACTGAGCATGTTTTCGCGCTCCAGCTCGCGATCTCGGGCGCGCTGGGCCTCCGATGCCAGCTCTTCGTCCGACATGCGGACGAACTTATCGGCCGAGATGTCGCCCCTCATGACCCTGCGGCCCAACTCGGGGTTGTCTTTGCGCTTGAGGCTCGTCATGAGGCCCCGGATCTTTTTGCCGTATTCTGGCGTGTCCTTGTACACAGCAAAGGCTGCCGCCTCAACCTCCATGGCGCGCTGCATCACCTCCTCGATTGACACAGTGCAGCGGTAGGCCAGGCCATTGTAGAGCACTCCAATACTACCATCGCGCATCTTGTTGCCCGTCCGGACAATGTCGACTTTGTCGACTTTGAAATGCCGCTTCTCGGGGTCGCCTTCGTATGGGGTGCTGTAGGAGGTGGAGGGCGGGGCGGGCGAGTCCTTGGGAGTTGGCGACTTGCTCTGCTCCATCTTGCGCTTCTTGGACTCCTTGGCCGCATCCACGTTCTTCCGCCACTTTGAGACAATCTCGCTAGCCAGTCGGGCAATGTCCTTGTTCGCGTTGTTACGCAGCTTGCCGACTGCGACACCAGCCTTAGTGGACTGCAGTACGGCAAATGAGCAATTCCATCCCGTCAACTCAAGCGCCGAGCTCGGTCAAACCTACACGGAGCTGATCCTCAGTTGGCGCTTTCTCCCTCTTCAACTCCTCGAGCAACTCGATGACGACAGACGGCGGATCGGAAGCCACAGCCTTGGCCAACGTCTTAATCCGCTTGCTAAGTGCTTGGTCGTCCATTGTAGTTGTCAGGTGCGTGGCCAGGGAAGCTTCGTTTTGGGGTGATATGGGCGGCGCAAGGAGGGAGATGTAGATGGCAGCGCGATCCTCCGACTTTATGTTTTAAGAGAGGAGATCTAGATATCTCCAATGCGGGAGGATGGAGGCAATAATCGATGAAATCCAAAGCCAGACTGCAAAGCAAAAGAGTGCGAGGGACAGGAACAAGATAGAGGCGGTTAATCCGGAGGCAGCGGTGCTGAAGGAGAGGCGGCTTCCCAGAACAAAATGGCCGACCTTTGCAGAGTTCGAGAACTCAAAGGAGCCCGATTGCGTTGACTTGAAGTTCACGGTTAATGTTGTAGCCACGATCGCGTGCCATGCCCCACCAGAGCCTCCAGGCGCTGATCCGAAGCTTATCCGGATTAGTCAGCGCCTTGAGAAAGTTTCAGAACCTCACACGTCTTTTCACGAGGAGGAAAGAGCATGTTTGATGATGCGGTGCCCTCTTGGATCACAACCAACTGGAAATTCTCTGGGAACAGGAGTCCCGTCTTCGTAATATTACCTGGGTACCTGTAACCATCTTCTGAAATTGACCTCATTAACTTGAACATCGAATAGCTAGTACTCTTACATGCAGGCAGCGGTCGCCAGTCCAAGTCATCGTCGATTCCTTGACTCGGAAGCCGCAATTTTTGATTATCTCAAAACCGCAAATGCCAGCAATGAATGCATCAATTTTCAGACCTGATCATCTTATACGCACCTCTCCCTCATATCCAGTGTAAGACCTTTGTACATTTCTTACCCTGACGAAGTCAAGCCAATGCATGGCGCCCATCGGCTGTGGTCTCAGTTGCAGCCACAGTCGTGGAATCGGCATCATCCAACTTGTCCTTCAAGTTTTCCTCATCGACTGCCGTTGACAAGCTCTCGTCTGAATTTCCCCCCTCCTCATTCGCTCCACCCGCCTTATCCGCCCTGACCGACTTCCACTCGATGAAGCACGAAATGATGGCAGCCAGCCCTCCGACCGGAACCGCCACCGTGAAAACTGCAGTGAGCGCCTTGTTGTATATCTCCAGCATGACGGGCAGGTCCTCGGCAGGCACGACGTGCCGGAACGAGGCCGCGCCGCTGTCGATGACCTTCTTGATGTCGACGCTGCCCAGGGCGTGCGATGCCGTCGCATGAAGGAGCCGGTGCTGGAACACGCTGTTCCCCACCGAGAGGAACACGGCACCACCGAGCGACTGCGCTGCCACCACGGCCGCTGTGGCGATGGCCATGTCCTCGTCGCAGAGCACGGTCTGCACCGCCGTGAAGCCCTGCTGGATCGCGATCCCAAAGCCCGCGCTTGTCAGCACCTGGTAGCCCGCCCATTGCGCCGTCGTCGAGTCGACCCGAAGTAGAGTCAACGTTCCAAGGCCGACGGTGCCGATAACGCTCCCGATCACCGCCGGGGGTGTCGCGTATCCGATCTTTGACACGAAAACGCCCGCCAGCAGTGCGAAGACGGCGTTGACCACAAAGTATGGGATCGTGTCAATGCCGGACTGCAGGGCGCTCACGCCCTGAATCGCCTGAAACCACACGGGTAAGAAGAATGTCAGGTTGATTAGCGCCCCGTAGACCATGAAGGACATTCCACACGACGCCGCCACAGTGCGCTGTGTCGCGATCCGTGGCGGAATCAGAGCCGCTTCCCCTTTCTTCCATTGCCAAACGACGAAGACGATGGTATCGATCCCGGAGCCGGCGAGGAGGCCGATTACCTTTTTGTCGGACCACTCGATCCCCTGTGTGGTGAATTCAAGCGCCAGGAACAACATGACGGCGGCCCCAATGATCAACACATTCCCGAACAAGTCCAGGTCCAGCAACAGTTCGACGAACCCGCGATCGGAGTTCCCGCACTTCTTGGGTTTGAAACAGAAGACCATGGCCGCGACCGTTACGCCTCCTACTGGGAGGTTGACGTAAAAGCACCAGCGCCATGACTGCCCATCGTCAGCAGATGGGTCTCTCAGGAAGTCAGCTACAAGGGACTACATACCACAAGATCTGTGAAGACGCCGCCAAGCAGAGGCCCTGTTGTGGCCCCGACACCGAACCTGACATGGTCAGCAGCCGAAAGCCATTGGGAGAAGCGGAAACGAGGGTCACCTACATGGTGCCAACCACCGCCATGTAGATCGGAAGCCTCTGGAGCGGCACAGCCGCTCCTGCAATCACAAAGCTCCCCGTCAGGATGCCCGCGCTACCGAGGCCTGCGATAGCTCGTCCAATAATCAGGGTGATCGAATTCGGTGCAACGCCGCAAAGCAGCGATCCAGCCTCGAACAAGAAAAGAGCAAACAGATACGCCTTCTTGACCGAGAATAGCGTGAAGATCCGGCCAAACATGGGCTGAAATGCACACGCTGTGAGCAAGTACGCTGAGCCATACCAGCCAATGTCCGGCGTGGATCTGAATTCATGCGTGATGTATGGGATGGCCTGGACGGAAACAAGTCAGCAAGCGGGAAAGCTTCTTGAGCATCACTCTCGCCTTTACCGTGGAAATGATCGTCCGGTCAATCGAGACCAGAAATTGGGCAAGCATAAGGCCAACCGTCAGGCAGACGAGAGGGAATCCGGTGACGAAACCGGGCTGCTCTGCGGATAGGATTCCCTGAAGGTCTGAAGACTGGCTCGCCTGCGGTGTTGGGGGCGGGCCAGGCGATTCTTCCGGAATTTCATCTTCCTCCAGATCCAGAGATGACTGTCGGTCCGGAAACGTGGTGGTATCCGACAACCGAGCTGCGTCAGGGGACCGTTTACGGTCGAGCATCTCTCGTGTCAGCATCTTCAGTTCAAACCAGTCCTCGTCACGGTTGTTCGTCAAATGCAACTCAGGAAGGACGGGGATGCTCAATCGTCTCACGGGAGGTGCGACACGCATCTCCGGGTGGCAGTCCCCTGCCGCTGTCTGCGCCGTCTGGCCCATTGTCTTGCGGTTGGGGAGAGACGAGGTCGAGAATGATGCGTACAGGTTGACCAAAACAAGGAGGACGTCGTTGGAAGGGGCCCGTCTGTGGCTTTGTGTGTGGGAGTTTGGTTCCGCGTTGGATTGCTTTGCTGAACCGTCTGACTGCTTCCATGAACAGTGAAGGCTGATTAAGGAGGAAGTGTGGACGGGGTGTTAAGTCGGTGGCCGGTTCTCACAGGCGAATCTTGTGGGGAGATGTTTCTGATGGCGACTCTCCGGTATTCGGTCATCTCTGACGCAAAAATCACCTATTTCTGCTACACGTCATCTCTGGTGGACGCGTTGGCTGACACTGGCAGAAGAGAATGGCGTCAGCAAACCAGCTGGTGCCGTGGAGACTTCTTCATATAAGACGCGCGATCACATCAACTCACAGGACGCTGGAGCCGCGGTCTGTTGTGGTGGCAGAAACATCACCTCACGGACAAGGCTGAACCTAGTCGGGGCCCTGGTTTTGGAGAGCCAATGCACGCAGCGGCATGTTTTGAGTGTAACTTTCTGCAGCTGCAGAAGTATGGACATAGAATCCTCTCGCCTCTCAGATCTGCGGCAGTCGCCGGTTATGATGCGATATGCATGTCATATACGGCCCCCGCCCGCATATGGCGCGGTCAGACCCCCCCAAGGTTCAATCCAGACAGAGGGAAACCCCTTCTAATCAGCTACTGCCCCGGAGATCAAGACGGTGGTCTATCAAGGTTGATGTAATCAGCAACTGCCGAAAGATCAAGACAGTGGGATTTATATAACTCTGGTCTGCCGCAGTGATGTCTCTGCTCCCATCAATCTCCACAGATCTCATACTTATCTCGGAACCCAGGCCTCGAACAGCACCTATCCTAAAGGCACCCACACGACTCGGTTAGCACAACACCATCTTGCAGACATGGCTCCTAGGATCATCGACCCTCCCAAGGACAGCTCCCGAACCAAAGTCAACACTCCTTTTCCTGTCTTCGCCCTGTCGGTAGCAGTGTCTTTCTGCTATGCGAGGAAGTACGGGCACCCAACTTGTCAGACGGTCCCACTCTGGGTAGTGACAGGCATATTGATCTACTGGGCATTCTGGCGATCTTGGATCTTCCCCAGGTACTTCTCGGAGCTGCGCCATATTCCGACGGTCCGTGGCTTCCCACTATGGGGCCAGTTCATACCCATCGTCACGGAGGAGTGCGGCGTGCCACAGCGCAAGTGGCACCGTAAGTACGGCGGCATCATTCGCTACTGCTTCCCCCTGGGTACCGAGCGGTTGTCAATCGCCGATAACCGGGGCATCAAGCACGTCACGAGCAAGAACCCCTACAACTTCCCCAAGCCTCTGCGCGCAAAGCTGTGGATGACGCGCATTCTCGGCAACGGTGTGCTCCTCGCCGAAGGGCATGAACACGCATACCAGCGCAAGACGGTCAACCCCGGGTTCTCGATCAGGGCCATCCACTCGTTCGTGCCCATTTTCTGGCAGAAGGGCCTTCGGATGGTCGACCTTCAGGAGCGCGAGGTGATTTGGAATAACGCGTCTGAGCGGACGATTGAGGTGCTCGAGTGGTTCAACCGCGCCACCCTTGACATTATTGGCAAGGCTGGTTTTGGTTACGACATCGGCTCGCTCGAGGACGAAACGCTGCCCCTCCGCGAGGCTTACCGGCTGTGCTTCAACTTCGACTTTGAGTCGCGCTTGCTCCACGGCGTCCAAGCCTTCTTCCCGAAAACGCAGTATCTCCCCTCTAAGATGAACGATGACATCAATAAGGCCCGCGCAATCATCATCAACAAGGCGACAGAGATCCTCACCGAGCGGAGGAGCCGCTCCGGAGTCGACCCCAACGCCAAGGACGTCCTGTCGCTCATTACCCAAGAAGATATGGCCCTCCGTGAGAAGGGCGAGCCGGGTCTGTCGTTCGAGACGATGCGCGACCAGATCATGACGTTCCTCGGGGCCGGCCACGACACGACGGCCACCGGAGCCACCTGGACCATCCATCTGCTGTCGATTCACCCCGACATCCAGGAGCGGGTGCGGAACGAGATCCGGGAGTACATGCCGTTCCTGTTCGACCGGTCGTGGACGTACGACCCGGACACGATGGCGCTCCCCGACCCGGACCAGCTGCCGTACCTCGACAAGGTCTGCCGCGAGTCGCTGCGCTTCATCCCGCCCATCCCCATGACGGTGCGCGAGTCGGTGGAGGACGACTGCATCAGCGGCTACCACGTGCCCGCCAAGACCGTCACGTACATGCTGTCCAACGCCATCAACCGCATGGAGTGGTTCTGGGGTGAAGACGCCGACGAGTTCGACCCGGACCGCTGGGACAACCTGCCCAAGTCGGCCGTGCCCAACGCGTTCATGACCTTTTTGCAGGGTCCCCGTGGGTGCATCGGCCGCAAGTTTGCCGAGGTCGAGATGAAGGTCTTGCTCTGCTGCTTTTTGAGCCGGTGGGAGTTTGTGCGTGACGACAGCACGCCCGACCCGGAAGACTGGAAGATGTGGCGCCTTGTGCTCCGGCCCAAGTATGGTGTGACAGTCAAGTGCAAGCCTGTCTTGGAGACATGGTAAATCTCTTATTTGTGGATGTAAAGGATTGGACATATATGTGTCTTAATGGGGTTGTTTGCTGTGTTAAGCGGCTGCCTGGGATGCCTATGGTTGCTGTTCATTCATGCAGATACTGAGGTCGAAGATACATGTGAGCGCAACGAAGATAGAGGTCTCCTGACACTGAGCCGTCTCTGCTGCGTTGTGTTAAATCTTAATTGGTGAACTTGAGAACTGCAGAAATTGTCATCTAATAATGCAAGATCATCAAGCCTGCCAGATTAATCAATCAGGGCCATCCTGCTTACGGCAGAAACGCTCCTTTGCTCTGTCGCCATTTTGTTGAAGTCATACTCGCCGAATCTCAACATTGATATTAGCCCTGTTGTTCACATGGATCACTACTGATGAAATACACCGGCGACTCTCACCAGCTCGGTGAATTTCTCGACCTCATACTGATCACTGGGCAAAAGAGACGCAACAAGTGGCAGACTTTGATCTACCAGCCATGGGTGTACTCTCTATTACTATTGTCATATCATACACTTGAGCCGTCTTGCACCGCCAGGGGGGGCTTTTCCAGAGTCCCGTTCATGATCCTTCCAAGGACACAACGAAGGCCGGATGGCACTCCGCCAGTGCATCTCCCTTCTGTTCTCCTCCAGGTTTCCTTTTCAATTCTTTCTTCCCAACGAAGAGATAACCACGAGAATTATCCGAGATGCGAGCGCTGTCGTTGGCTATAGCATCAATGTTGGCAGCAGCACTGATGCTGGCAATAACATTCCTAGTGTCGAAATCTGCCGCGCATGACTTTCCCAGCATTCTTACTACCCTCTACATCGGCCTTCTTCTCTGCTTTGCCCAACCTATCGATTGTCTTTCCGCCGTCCTCGTTGTAGATGGTCACGGGGTTGCACACGCTGATGCCCTTGCAGGTGATGTTGACGAGTCCGCCGTTCTCGTCTCCCCAGAGTCCGCCTCCCCCTTGAGTGTTTGCGTTGGCCGCGTTGCCTCTGCCGTTGCCGTAGGCATTGCCGTTTCCGTAAGCGTTGACATTCCCGTAGCTGTTGCTGCTACCGTAACTATTGCCGTTGTTGTTGCGGTTGCCGTAGCTGTCGTCGTTGCCATTGGCGTACGAGTCGCGGTAGCCGTCGTCTTCTCCTCCTCCGCCGTTCTGAACCCGACCCTTGGACTGAGGAGTGGCGCTGTCGGGCTTTCCGCCCCCGTGGGTGGCCTCGCGCATGCGCTCGACATGGCCTGCAACAATATCCAGGAGCCTCTGGAGATCGCCAATGTCGATGGAACCCTGAGTTGAGGCGGCCTGGACTGTCGACTGGATGGCCAAAATGGCCTCGGGGAGGGGCATGTCTGGGACTGTGGCTTCGTCGGCAGGTGTGGGCAACGCATGGAAGGGTCCCGGGAGTATGAGGAATAGAACGAAAAGTATGACAGAACGCATTTTGGCTTTGGTATCGTCGTTCGTTGGTATTGGGAAAACTGGTTACTCCCCTCCTGTCCCTGGTACTGTCAAGAAGAGAATGAAGGTATGATGGTAGCGATACAAGACGATAGAGGGGAGGGAGTCGAGAAGGGGGATAGAGACACGAGTCGCGCCTTCCTGACCTGGAACCTTCGCTCACGCGTGGCAATGGCCGCTGATTGCATGAGTTACTCCATTACCTCATACGCGTGTTTGTCTGGTAATTGTTGGTTCTATCGTCTCTTTTCGTTTCTCTTCTTTACCATGACTCCTGACTCTTCCTATGCGTTTCCCAGGGTGCATGTGCACAGTGTCAACCCCCATCACCGGTGAAGTTTTCCAGACATCATTCCTGCACCTGCAACATAAGTGACATCATGTTGATGGTGTCTACTGCCGCTGATCCAACATATTGACCCAACGTCTGCAACATGCTGCTCTCCGGCTCCGCCGTCAAAGTCATGTCATGCAGTAGTACGCACCTTTTAGGTTTGCGGAATTAGACCTAGAATCACTCACGCATCGTTTACCACTTGTTTGCAGATCGTCTGCTTCTCTCTGTTCTTTGTCAGGTATAAAGACCAGGTCCCTGTTGCTCCCATTGCACCCCAATCCTTTTCCATCAGACATCCGATGTTTATTAACCACCAACCACTCAGTCACTCACTAGCTCCAACACGTAGTCTATCAAGCATACTTTCTCTCTACAACACCATTCACAATGCATTCCGGCACACTGCTTACCGTGGCTCTTGCCACGTTCGGTCTCGTCCAGGCCGCCGACTCTCAAGAGTATGAGTGAGTAACCAACACCCTCTCCTTGCCACACCACCTCACCATGCTAACCATCATGGCCTCCTTTCTCAGGACACCTTGCGCCACACAAGACACCACTGTGACAAAGATCAGCCAAGTCGTGTACCCAGCTTCCTCTGTCATGAGCGCGTGGCCGACCGTCATCCCTTCCCCAGTCATCACGGCGCGGGCCATGTTCCAAGCCCGCCAACAGCAAGATGAGGGATATTATAGCGATGATAATTGGGAATCGAAACGGAAGGCCGGCGTCTCCAAGGCGAAGCAGGCGGCGAAGAACGGCAGGAAGAAGGCAAAGAACGGCCAGGACAAGGGAAAGCAGGCGGCGAACGGAGGCCAGCAGGGAGGCCAGGGCGGCGGAGGCGCGCAGCGCGTTCCGGCCGCGGCTATCGTCAAGCGTGGTTGGGAGTACGACGTCGCTTCGGCCCAGTCGGCTGCTTCTTCGGCCAGATCTGTCGCCTCTTCGGCCAGGTATGTCGCCTCTTCAGCCAGGTCTGTCGCCTCTTCGTACGAGTTGGAGGCCTCGGCGTACGAGTTGTCGGCCTCGGCGCACGAGTGGGAGGCCTCGGCGCACGAGTCGGTGGCCTCGGTGTACGAGTCGAGAGCTTCGGCGATCTCATCGTCGGCAGTGGCGGCTACTGAGACCGTGGTACCGGAGGTGGAGGATGACGGCTGGGACAACGACTGGGACGATGACGAGTTTGTGTCCAAGGCTGGCTCCGCGTCCAACACGATTTCCTCCACCACGACTTCCTTCAACACAACTTTTACCAGCGCCTTGGCCTCATCTAGCCCAACGTCCAGCGCCAACGACTGTGAGGATGACGACCCTGCTTTCGGGGCCGGCTCTGCGATCAGCATGAATTTCACCAGCACGGCTCTCACCAGCACGCCTTTTACCAGCACGGCTACCTTCAACACGACTTTCTCCACCACGACTTCCTTCAACATGACTTCCACTAGCACCTCGGTTGTGACCAGCCCCACCTCCACTATCGACGACGGGGAGAATGACAACTTTGACTTCGAGGCCGGCTCTGCAACTAGCACGGCTTCTTCCAGCACGGCTTTTACCAGCGGCACCGCTTTCACCAGCACTACTTTCACCAACACTACTTTCACCAGCACTACTTTCACCAGCACGGCTTCCTTCAACACAACTTTCACCAGCACCTTGGTCACGACCAGCGCCATGTCCAGCTCCACGTCCAGTATCGACGACTCCGACGGTGACGAGTCTAATTCCAAGGCCGACTCTGCGACCAACCCGCCTTCCACCGACGCGACATCCACCAACGCTTCGAGGACGCCAACCAGCCAGACGTCCAGTGGCAACGGCGTTGCGGTTTCCGAGGGGCACAGCGACGGGGTTGCGGCCACCTGTCTTGTTGCGATGGTCGTTGCTTTGGCGATACTGTAATGGGATTTTGTGCCCCTTTTCGTTATCTTCTATGTTTATGAATGGGTTTGTCCGAGACGGAAGGGATGAGGAAGTGTCTTGAACTTTGATAAGAGTAACCGTGTTTGTTGGGTGAGTAGTGAGGGAGTGTGATGTACTAGGAAGATGAACATAGGAGAAAACATGGTATTGTTCACTGCAAGGACCTGCCTTCTATCCCATTTGTGATCTAGTGTAAACCATCAGTGGTAATATACATTCGGAAGCTGTACAAGTAATAATTCAAGGTGAGGATGCCCAGAGCAACCAATTATTTCTTGCCAGGAAAAGCAAGGTGATATGTCTCCAGCTGCTCCTTGGTGATACGCCCGGGGCTCTTGACGGTGAGGTCCTCGCCCTTCATCGACTTGGGGAAGGCAATGACGTCGCGGACCGAATCGGTATACGTGAGGACGGCGACAAGGCGGTCAAATCCCAGGGCAAAGCCAGCATGAGGCGGGCAGCCAGCACGGAGCGCCTCGAGGAGGTGGGAGAATTGAGCCACCCCTTCATCCGTCATCTTGAGGATGTCCCGCATAATGTACTCTTGCATCCTAGCCACGTGGATACGCCGGCTACCCCCGCCCAGCTCAACGCCGTTGACAACTAAGTCATAGTGGTCGGCCCTAGCCTTCAGGGGATCTGTCGCAAGAAGCTCCACGTCGTCATCCGTCAGCGGCGCGGTAAATGGGTGATGAGTCGCCGAAAACCCTGCGGTTCCGCCCTGGCCGGGATCCGCCTCATTGTCGGGCGTGAACATGGGGAAGTTGGTGACCCAGAGGAAGTGGAAACTCAGGTCACGGGGCAGCAAACCCTTGGACACGGCTGACTGATATACAAGAGTTCTGAACGTGCCCAATGCTGTCGAACCCCCTTGGAATGGCTTGTTCTCGCGCGCCTGGAAAACAAGCACATCGCCATCTTCCAGGTCGGCGAAATCTTCGAGGCCAGCCCCACCGCTCTGCAAGGCGCCGGCCCCCTCAAATCCAAGAGGGGAAAGGCTGCGGAGTGGCTTCGACGAGTCGACCACGAGTGCGACTGGCGCACCGTCTGGGTTCTGGGCGAGAGCGGGGGGAAGCGCTCTCATCAGCTCGTCAACCAGATTCAATGCAAGAGGCTGTTTCTCTTCTTCAACCGGTTTTGGGCGGAATTTGAAGGCTTCCACAACAGGATTGTCGAGATGAGTGATCATCGACACGAATGACCGGGATAGAACGTGGTCAACACGGCGGATCTGTCACAGTTAGTAGCTGGTCCCGGGAATAGACGCATGTGTGGGCTCGCCTCGAATGGAATCCGCAGATCCGGCTTGTCAATACCGAATCTGGTCATAGCCTCTTTGTATGATATGCGGGGGAAAGGTGCTGTACGATAACGTGGAATCATTCCTTGTTGTGTTTCCGCTATCTGATCAAATTGTGAGATGTAACATTTTTTGAACGGCTGCTGATCAACATACCGAGCTCTTGTTGGGCGCCAGATAGATATCTTCACCGTTCTGGGCGACAGAGTAATCGGAATTCAGCAAACGTGTCAAGTCCGAGATGATGACCTCAACTGTCCGCATGACATCCTCGCCCGTGGCAAATGACATCTCCAAGTCTAGCTGCGTAGGGTTAGTCGACCAATACAAAGCTAGAACTGCAGTGACGGTCGTGCCATGCCTGTGTGAACTCGGGCTGTCGATCCGCCCGCAAATCTTCGTCCCGGAAACAGCGAGCGAACTGGTAGTATCCCCGGATCCCGCTGGCCATGAGCATCTGCTTGTATTGCTGAGGGCTCTGCGGCAAGGCGTATGCGAGGCCCTGGCGTCTCGTAGGAACCAAGAATTCTCGTGCGCCTTCGGGGGTAGATTTGAACAGGACGGGAGTCTCGACTTCAGTGAAGGCGAGATTATTGAGGGATTTCCTCAGCTGGAAAGCGATTTGCGGGCGGATGAGCAGACGGGACCGGAGAGGATCTGAGAAGCGAATCTGCAGGTGCCGGGCCGAGGGAGGGAACTGGACGCCTTTGGAAACAATGATATCTTTTGGGAAGACGTTGAGGGGCTGGATGCTCTCGAGGTCGAGGTCGACACGGGATACATTGTTGGGAAAACTCCCGGGTCTTGACAATGGTGCTGACAGCTCTCTCTGGCTATGCACCGTGTCCGTTGAAGACACGGCGTCTCTCGACAGCAAGTTGTTGTGAATCTGAGCAACTCTGCCCGTAACGGCCACTGGGCTGTACAACGGGATGCCCCTGAGAGCCTGGTTTGCATCGTGCCCTGGACCGCCGGGCGTTTGGAAACTCGAGGTGATCTGGACGGCAGGGCCATTGTCGATTTGTACGTCTGCGAACACGAGCTTTGCGTGCTTTACTCGTTTTCTGGCAAGAAATCCGTGAACTGTGACAGTCTGGCCCTCGGTGAAGTCCTCAGCGGCGGACGCCCTTGGGAAGGCATCTTTGGCAGTTGGGTCAGCATTGGGGTGGCTTAGGTCAAGGTATGTTGACGAAAGGATGCATTGCCTACTGTATCTGGCCCACTCTTCACGTAGTTGCTGGCCAACACTCCTGTTCTGCTGCTGATGCTCGTGGCTCAACACACCTTCTGAGATTGGGGACCGGGCAGCGCTGTGTGTAAGCCGATTGCAGACTTGAAATCTGTGAGCGTGAGTCGATGTGCTGTGACGAAGAAACCTCAGGTGTCGTTGCCCGAAGCCGCAAAGGCGCCGCAGCTGAATGCGGGGCAGTGCCATTCGTCTTAGGCCAACCTCGACTCCCAGCTTGGCCAGCTTCAGTCACGAGGTTTCGGTACCTCAAGTGAGAGGAGACCGCGATGAGTTGAAGGCTCGAGGCTGAGGGACGACTTGTGACCCACTTTTCCACAGCTGATGAATGGTCCGAGCGCTCGTGTGGGTCCAGCCAGCTTCAAAAACAGTTCGCAGCCTCGGGAATTTTGAACTTTTCTTCTTTTCTTCTCCATCCCTTCCATTCAAAACAAAGTGAGTGTTCCTACCACGTTCAATCGACCGACACCAGATCTAAGCTAACAATGTGCAGATGATGAAAGCCAGCGTGCTCATATGATGAAACTCCTTCCTTTTGGAACTTCCAAACTCTCCCCTCGCGGGGCTCAAGTGGTTTGGCTGTGATAGAAGGATGGGAGCATGAAATAAGCGTTCGGCACACCGACCTTGTTACTCATCGGACGCGAAGACGGCATCTCTGATTACTCTGAATGGGTAGGGCCCTGCAGCCGCCTAAGTGGGCGTGTTCCGCGGACGGGTTCGTGGCGCATGGTGGCGGACGCGGTTTCCAAGTGGAATTTCTCCGGTACCTCGCGTGGCAGCACACCCACCTTAGACCCTCGCCGATGGGTTCTGAGGCACGTACAGCCCGCCTCTGATAACCTGGAAGTTGTTAGGATTTGACAATGGGAGGCGCAATTTGTGAGGTACAGCATGGAGGATCTTCAGGAGTACAACGAGACATTCAGTCCGGCCGAATTCATTTGAAGGATTTCCGCGTTCTCCAACGTGGATGTTCCGGTTTCGGGTATTCCCTTTCCATTTTGTTTACGGATTACTTCGCCCTTTTTCCTTTTCCTTCTTGAACGCGGAAAGAAGTGTGACTGTAGGTTTAGCTATGTCTCTACGACAATGAACACTTCATCGTTCTGACTCAAAAGACGTGCGTCAACTGTGCTCTATTGACATTGTTCGTGAGACCTTGTGAATTGGCAACTGTCACGTGTCGGTAACTTAGGAACAAACGCATCAACCAGAGAACATGCTTCTTCAAAGACTCCCACTGCTGCTTGATGGTATTCACGCCTCCAGGTTGCCAGCTTACCAGGACTTTGCATCTGTCTTACCCGCGGCCGTTTCCTGTTGACAGGGATCTACTTGGGGCCTCTTGCAACTTATCGATTACCGTGTGGTATCCGTCTCTGTAGCCCCTGTTCGAGCGGGCGGACCGCATTTTGGGCTACTCCAGCGCATTTGTCCGACCGCAAGAAAGCTGCTGCCAAACTGCGCGCGACTGGCTGAGCTGCAACACCTCACTGTGCTCAGCACTGCCGCCGCCCGCTGCCCGATCGCGACCTCAACCCCCGACGGCGCATCGTTATTTGCGCGCTCATTGGGAGCATCACAATCATCGACGAAACCAGTCGCGGGTGTTCTACAAGCGAGTTAGCGAGTCTCTCCGCCTATTCAAGTCCGTTTCCACGAGACCGGACATCCCGCGAGGCCGAACTGCCAGCCACAACCCCCGCCTGCCCTCTGCTTACTGGAAAATTGCGTAACCATGGCAAGCTCTTTCGAAAAATCAGTCAAGGGCGCGACCAAAGTCAAGGTATGGGCTCGCCGCTCTTCTCTGTTCTGTCCTGGGGATACACTGCAACAGGCCGCTGACCGATACTGCTCCTCCAGGCCGCCCCGCCAAAGACAAAGTACATCGAGCACATTCTGGTTGCAACACACGCCGGAGAGGCAGGCGTTGGAGAGGTGTTCAGAGCATTGCAATACAGGCTTCGTGACTCGACATGGACCATTGTCTTCAAGAGCTTGATCACAGTCCACCTGATGATCCGGGAGGGTTCACCGGATGTTACACTGGCGTACCTGGCTAAGCATAGGAACATGCTGGCCGTGAGCGTCTTCTCTGACGGTCAGTCCTGGACTCGGCTGCCCCTGACGCCCAGCCATAGCTGACCTTGCCGCGTGCAGCACAAACCCAAGGCCGAAACATCCGTCACTACTCAGCCTACCTCTCGGAACGAGCGCGTGCATACAGGGAAACCAAGATTGACTGGGTGCGATATAAGGAACCCCGCCTGGAGAAGCTCTCGGTGGAAAAAGGCTTGCTGCGCGAGACCGAGGTTGTGCAGCACCAGCTCACCGCTCTCCTCAAGTGCGATGTCATGGAGACTGAGCCCGAGAACGAGATTACAATTACCGTCTTTCGGCTGTTAGTGCTGGATCTGTTGGCCCTCTTTCAGGTTCTGAACCAGGCCCTGATCAACATTCTCGGTGAGTCTTGGTACAGAAGCATCGTGTGGCCCTCCTCCTCCTGACGGTCTGCTAGGTCATTTCTTCGAATTGTCCAAGACGGATGCGGAGAGGGCTATGGAAATTTACCGCACGTTTACGAGACAGACGGACTATGTGGTGCAGTACCTGAGTGTTGCAAGGCAATACGAGCACCACACAAGAGTAGAGGTTCCCAAGTTAAAGCACGCGCCAGTGAACCTCGGGCGTCAGCTCGAGGAGTACCTGAAGGACCCCGATTTTGAGATACATCGGAGGCAGTACCTGGCGGAGCAGGAGGCGAAGAAAGCCAAGGGCGGAGTGTCTGGAGCTTCCAAGGCGGCAAAGTCTGAATTCCTAAAACCTTCCTCTAACACAGACGCAAACGGAGCGCAGCCGCGACCACCCGCCAAACCAGAGCCTGCAAAGGGTCCGGATGCCGATCTCATTGACTTCTTTGAGTCTATCGAACAGAATCAGACAACCATGGCTGTTCAGCCGCAGCAGCAACCGCAGCAGCAAGCCCAACCCCAAATACAGATACAGATGGATATGCCGTCATGGGGTCCGGCTCCGTTTCAACCGCAGCCACTACCTCAGCTTCAAACCGGTTTTGTCTCTCAACCCACCGGCCTCACCTCCGGTCTAGCTTTCCCGCAGCAGACCCAGCCCGCGTTCTCTCCTACCCAGCAGACTCCTCAGCAGATGCAGTCGGCTTTCACGGGAGCTGGCTATGGAGGGTTCTCTCCCCAGCCGCAGCCCAGCTTCCAGGGCAGCCCTCTGTCTCCGATACCCCAAGACGCCGTTGCCACGTTTCAAAACGCCACGACGCCTGCGTTGCAGGGCCTTCAGGTGCCGCAGCAGAGCACGAATCCATTCCGTCAATCCATGCTCATGAACCAGCAGACAGGCACACCTTTCGCGCCGGCAGCTGCGCCTGCAAGTACCCAGCAGCGTCCCGCCACTAGCCAGTCCACCAACCCGTTTGCCCGCTCCTCCCCCCAGGCAGCCCAGCTGTTCGGTGTTCCGGCCTCAAACTCTCCGTTCCAATCTCAACCGGCTCAACAGACCCCGTCACCGCCTGCGCCCATGCAACCGCTGCAGACGGGCACCAATCCGTTCGCCAAGAACTTTGGTGTCGCTCAGCCAGCCCAATCGACTCAACAACAACGGCCAGTCACAGCGGGTGGCATTGTCTCCCAGCCCACCGGCAGCACAAACCCGTTCCGGCAGGGTGCTTTTGTCAACCACAGTACCGGGATGGGCTGGCAGCATAACCAGCAGCCCATAGGTGGAGGGCTGGACCAGCTCGAGGCGATCCCTGTTTTCCCCCGGCCTGCGCAACAGACGCCTTGGCAGCAATAGGGTCGTCTGGACAAGTTTCAAACAGGATCACATTAGGGGGAGGAAGGCTTGGAATGTTCAGTGAAAAGATCACAAAAGTGGTGATCTGATGACACCCAGTGTTCGTCCGTTTGGCACAGCATCTAGCGCGGCGTTCAGCAGGTTTGCAATATGTTTTTGGTCTGGCTGTATCCATTTCATAGGGGATAGGGTCTGTTGCACCTTGTCGCGTTGGGAGCAGTCTGGTCTACCAGCTCTGCGGCCCGCGACTGTTGCCCTTCGCTGTCTCAGATAGCCGCAATCTTGCTTCGAAAAACAACGGTAAGGGCCCCGACGCTTACTTAGCCAGCTCAGCAGTGCTGTAAGACCTAATAATCTGCTCTTTTTTGTGGCTGCTGCCGCAAGCAAGTTAGTAACGAAGAGCAGCAACCGCATGGGTTAGCCCAACCTTGTCCCACTCGGCATTAAAGCACCGTTCTGGTAATATACTCGAACCAAACCTGTATTACCCCCTTTTCAAATTCGATTCCATGTCCCAAACAGAACGCCGACGCTATGCTTTGCAGAGACTCGCCGAGAAGATAGCTGCCCTCAATTCCTGTCACTTAGTCCAGCTCCATCTTGTCGCCTACGGCGGCAATGCCAGCGCTCATGGTAGCCACCTCTCCGGCGGACAGCCCGATGCCGACCTCTTTCTCATCCTCAATAAAGACTCCCAGCCCGGCAAACGCCTCAAACATGGCCCGGGCAGCGTACTCATCAAAGTTGTACCCGCCAGTGATGTGCGCCGGATCGACTTTGTACTTCTCAACCCCCGGATGCGTAAGTCCAGGGCGCAGCTTGTACCTGCTCGGCATGAAGTCGAGCCCTCCAAAAGGATCGTACGGGCCGTCGGGCGGAGGAGCCTTCTTCTTCTCCTTCAGACCGCGAATCGACAACCGGCCCACGTCCGCCGCGGCCACGTCCGATTTTACCGCCGCCTCGACCGCCCGGCTCGCAGCCGCCTGCCCCCGCTTTTTCAGCTGCACCCTCTGCGCACCACCAGCTGCCCCGGCCTCGCCCTGCGCCAGGCTATCCAGCTCCTCCTCGCGGCTCCTTGCCCGCTCGCGCTTCTCCTCCTCGGCCTCGCGCAGCGCCTCGAACCTCCTCTGCCGCGCGGCCTCACGCTCCGCCGCCAGCCGCCGCCGCGACTGCTCGTCGGCCTCCTTGCCGGCTTTGCGGTTCCGCTCAATGTCGGCCTTGTGCTCCGCCTCCCACTGCTGCAGCGTCGCCTCGGCAGCGCGCCGCTGCGCGTCGGTGCCCGAGACCAGGTCGAACGTCAGGTCCTCGACCATCTGCAAGTAGTTGTTGTAGTCGCGCAACGTCTCGAAGTCGTCCTCGACCTGGTTGAAGACGGCGGCGACGCGCCGGCGGATGTCGACCTCGCGCTCAACGGCCAGGTCGCCGAAGAAGGCGCTGCGGAAGCCCTTGCGCCGCAGCGTGCGGTGGCAGCCCGCGTAGGGGCATTGGTTGGGCCCATCGTTGAAGAGCCGGTTGACGCAGTTGGAGCACATGGAGTGGTAGCACTCCGGGTTGATGAGGAATTCCATATCCTTGTTGAGGTACCGGATTGTTTTGCAGACGGGGCACATGTCTTCGGTGTTGATGGCGGCGAGCGCGGAGGAAGAGGTCGAGCCGCTGCTGGCGGCGGCAGCGGTGCGCGCGCCGGGAGGCGCTCTTCGGGACATGGTGGTGGTTTTGAGAGGTTGACGTGGAAGCGGTTTTCTTGAAGAGAGGTTGGAAACGTGACTGGGTAGCCAGGTAGGGAGAAAGTTTCGCGGGTTGATGGTTGGTGGTTTTGAAGTTGTAATTTCCAGCTCTGTTCACCGACGAGTTGAAGTGATGCCTACCTGGTACGATAGATAAGGATAAGGCTAGATAGTGGGAGCAACTTAAGTATCCGTACTACAGTGGGGTTCCAAAAGTCTGTTACCACCCCACCCACTTTACGCGTCTCCTCGACGCGTCCACTATCATCCTC